>NC_044978.1:18090053-18756432 GCF_008728515.1 Papio anubis
CCTTGGCTGCCCAAAGTGCTGGAATTATAGGCGTGAGCCACTGCACCTGGTCGAGATACATTTTTTGATTGGTATGTAGAAGCTTCCAAAACCCAGAATGACCCGAAAAATTAGTTTCTCTAAAAGAATCTTTATAGTGTGTAATGAAAAATTAACCTGAATCTTTAGCATCAACTTTCTTTAACAATTAGATCTTCAAATAAGACAGAAGTATCTGCAAACACAAATTTTAACTCTTAATCTTGAATATAAATCCAAGCTATTACAAAAGCAACTGCTTAAGGATAAAGAGGAAAAAGAGAAAAAAAAAACCTAATTGGAAAGAGACTAGCTGTCTTCTCAGTCATTCATCTAAAATTTAGCCCACAGTCTCAATAAATTGACTCCTGATGATAAGCGAATGTGCCCAAAACTCATTCCTGGAGAATACTTAACATCCTTTCTCTCTGCCTTTAAGATGTCTAAATCATTAAAAGTCAGGCCTCAGGGAAATGACTCATCAGAAACTGGGTAGAAAAAGGGAAACTTTTAAGAACTTAACTAGCAAATGAAAAATCTAAAAAGTTTCTTCCACAAATATCAATAGAAGGCTTTAGCCATCTAAACAGACCAATATAACTACCAGAGACGCAGTTTGGATCTAGCGAGTAAGTACATTATTGTACCTAGCACATAGCTAAAATTTCAGCATAGAAGCCATGAGTGTCTGTTTGTGTTTGTTTGTATGCTTATGTATGTCTTAATATATGTATATTATCTACTTATTTGTAATAGTATTCTACCCTCAGATGGTATTATTACAAATAATCTTGAAAGAGCTATATTTAATTGGACTAAGGAAAAAATGAGCATTTATGTAAATTATTTTCTCAGGAAAAAAGGTACTTATCTAAATGCTTTTCAAGTCCATGACTTGAGTAATCTTTAATAAATAAGAATGTTGGTTAATTTAGTAAACATCTTTACTAGTCAAATAGGACAGTTTTCTTTGTCACAATGATACCCAGCTTTACTACACAGCTTTCTAGTCAAATGAGCTTGTTATCTTTGTCACAAAATTTATCAACAAGAAAAGTAACTGGAGATGACAGTTTTGTTTAATGTTATGTCTATAAAAAACAGTTTTAAAGATCTGTTTGATAACTTAAAATCTTAAAACTATACTGTGTTAAATTAAATAATACATATTTATTAAATACCTACATTATCTTCAAATAAGATTAACTATAAAAGCATTAGTTTTTGGCTGGGCATGTTGACTTGGACCTATAATCCCAGCTATTTGAAAGGCCAAAGAAGAAGGAAGACTACTTGAGGCCAGGAGATAGAGACCAGCCTGAGCAACAAAACAATACTGTCTTAAAACAAAACATTAATTTCTGAAGATAATATTAACTTTATATATTTTTGGCTTATTTTAAAGAGGAACTAGAGATATTTGAGTCTGCTAGTAAGCATGTCCTAAACTATGAGGAACCACATACTATTGAAACAATTAAAGTATATACTTCCTAATTTTCACTAGATATTATAGTTACTAAGGATTAAAAATTTTAATTAATACATGTAATTACAATGATCAGTAATAATAAGGATGCAAGAAATAAAACTGTATATAAATATGCATAAAAAAGTGGTATGTTCATTTAATACTGATAGAGGCAGGAGGCAGACAAATCCTAGGCAGACAGAAGTGGATCCCTGGTAAAATTCAATCTTCAAGCCAAAAAGTAGCCTGAAACCCACAACCTGGAGTGATAACTTCTGTTTCCATTTGCCCTCTCTTTCCCAACTAGTTCTTCCTGAGTAATGCTTTTTAACCAATCAAATGTTATCTTTTCCAATGCCACCTATGGCCCACTCATCCCCATTCTGTGCCTATAAAAGCCCTGGACTCAGTCACATTGAAAGAGAAACCACCCAACTTTGGGTGGAGGACCACCCTCGTGTCTCCTCATCACTGAGAACTGTTCTGTTGCCCAGTAAAATTATTCTCTGCCCTCCTCACTCTTCAGTTGTCGGTGTATCCTCATTCTTCTTGGATATGGGACAAGAACTTGGGAACCACCAAATGTATATAACACAGGTGGGTAGGGGTATGCCTGGCCCAGCTGCAGGCTGAGCCAGTGTGCAAACCAGGCATGGCCTGGGCAGGCTGAGTGGGTGGGCTGCCTCCTGCAGCAGGTAGTGTGCCCAAGCAAGGCGTCAGTTGTGGGTATCATCGTCTGGAGGTTCCTGGCTAGCGAAGTGACTGAGAAAAATCCTGTCATTTCTGGGGGCTCATCTGGGATCCCTGAAGGTTGAGTAAATGTGGACCTAGACTCTTCACTTTTTTTCCAAGACTTCTTGTCCTCAGACTTTTTCTGAAAGCTTATGAAGCACTGAACAACACAGCTACAGAGGACAGGAAGCTGGAGAGAACCCAGCTGCTGCCCTCTGTCACTCTCAAGAGCTGGGAATGTCAGCTTTCTTCCAATCCAGCCTTTTCTATGTCAGTTTCCTTCTTTCTTTGGAGGCTGTGATGGCACCTATCTCTTTTTTATAATGTTAAGAGTGTCATTGCAGGCTACAGATATATTACTGGGTAGGATAGGCAGTTGGCCCAGTCATCTGAAATGTAATTCAGAACAAAGCAATTTCTGTTGATTCTTAGAAGTGGAGAGGATGCAGAAATTAAGAGATTTTTCCCCCTGTTGAAGGAAACCATTTGCATACAGCAACAGGCTTTTCTCCCAAGGTGCCTACCCCTCCCCTGCACTTAAGCTGTTTTGTATTTCTTTTTTCTCCATGATATCAGGAGTTCACATAGCCCTACAAATACAGGAAGCTTTTCTATGTGAGAGGGTTTTTTGTTGCTTTTGGGAGGCACCTGACTAGACGAAGTCCCCAGTTCACAGGACTTTCTTTCTTTCCCTTGATTGAGAAGGGCCTGGTTCCACAACTTCACCTTAGCACACTGTTTATGATAAGAAAGCAGCGAAGGAGCAGCGCTGCTGAATACTGGCTGCGGTTTGGCAAGGACCACTTGAGACTTAACTTAGTAAGTCCATGCACCTTCCTGAGGCAACTTTTTGTCCCAAACTCAATTCCAAGCTTCAGGTTGAAGCCCTAGACAGGAAAACTAGGTCTGAGGGCAGGCAATAGCAGAAGTCTAAGGGCACAGGGCAGGTGAGCATGACTAATTCCTGCCAGTTACGCTCCCTCCATTTCATGGATGGAGGTCCTGTCCATATTCATAGCATAGATGGGGCCTACAGAACTCAAAGGTTACTGATGACAGGGAAGATAAGCCAGAACAGAGGTGAGTGCAAATATTTCTACCCTCTAGGCCTCCCTGTTACATGGGTGAAGGTTGCATTGGCACCATGGGTGGCACCAGCCAAGCATTGCCAGGACTCAGACGTATAAGGACAGAAGAAAAAAAGGGGAAGCCTTTTATTTCCTCTTTCTCACCTACCCTGGGTATTTGCTGGGAACAGAAAGAAAGTAAGGGATGCCTTTTTTCCTCTTTCCAGATGGGTAACCAAACATCTTCAGTCTGTATTTCTCTTGGATGCATCATGAATCACTGGAACTTTTGTTTTTAAGCCTTATTTTTCTTGTTTCCTCCTCTGTCCTCTCTTCACAGATGAGTAATCGCATCTCTGTACCACAGGAGAGTCCCCTAGGATGCATCCCCCAAACTAGGAAAAGCTTAATTTCCCCAAACCTTAAACTGGCTTAAAAATGAACCAGGAAGGAATTACAGATATAACTGAACATTCTCTTCAGAAGGGACAACTTTTACAATATCCAAATAATCTATTTTTCTGCTCTCCCTTTACAGGACTCCAGGGTCAAAAGGGCTCCATAGCTTGGGGGAAGAGATCCCAAAGGCCTGACATGACAGCAGAAGGGTAAAAGTTTTTTCACTAGTCAGACTTCCAGCTTCTCTCTCTCTCTGTGCAAACTGAGAGAGACATTTGAATCAATGGCAAAAATCACTGTTTATATCCTCTGTAAAGTTTTTGATTAATGGAAAGGATTTGTGAGGCTAGTCTTAAGTTGTAGCCAATCTGGTGTGCTTTGTGTGTCTTTCTGTATCGTTCCATAATAAAGAGGAATACCTTAGTATAGAACATGGGCCTAGGACCCCATAAGCCCACTGTTCAAGTCAGCCCAGCAAATTGGTCAGTAACAAACTGTGCTTCAGGTCTCTGGAAACAAAGAAACAAAAAACAGAATGAGGTTTTCCTCTTATCTTGTATGTCCTTGGGAGCTTTACCTTATTACTACATGGCCATACTTTCTTTCAATCTCTGCCATTTTACGATGGCAGCCTGGGTTCAATCCTAGTTTAAGTAATGAGTACTTTCTGGTTAATATCTATGGAACTTTTACCATTTGCTCATTCTTTTCCCCTCCATAAACAATATCTAGCTTTCTTTCTTAAATCTTCATTCTTCTGATCTACATTTCACGATTCTAGATTTTGTAAAAACTGCCTATCACTCCTTTGAAAATACCTCATACACTTGCAGTTAAGTCATCTCCTTATTTGAGGCTTGTTGGTTTCACTGGTGAGGTTACTTTCGATAAAGTTCAAAAGCCAGAAATATTGCCTACTTGGTGTGGCTAAAGTCAGGTAATAAGGACTTAAAAGGACTTTTTTTAAGAGCTCTGTGGTTAAAAGTAAGCTTAATTAGGAGTGAATATCCAAGCTATAGGTATATTTAAAAGGTTTTTATGTCTTTTTATGTCTTCTTGCATCTTGTTTTGTTGGAAGAAGTTTTTTTCTTCTCAGTCAACTGAATTATTTTTCTCCATTTTTTCTTGCCAATCTTAAGGCTTACAAGAGAGGTCCTAAGATAACTGCTGACAGCATGAGACCACACGGGAAAAAAAGAACCCATCAGTGGACCCCATTTTAGGAAAAAAATCCTCTGTTTTCCTCTTGGAGCCCCAAGAATTAAAAGTGGATAAATCCCTCTCAAAATCTGTTTTTGTTCTCCAGCTATACCTGCTTATTAGGGCCTAGAAACTGCATGTTTTTTTATCCCTGTTTCTTGAAGGTCTCGACGCAGAGGCCAGTAATCCAATTAGGAGACTGGCAAGTAAAAAAAATCTTACAACTACTGGATCTTCTTCTGTCTGTCTGTGTAGTTATACATGTGTTATATATGTGAGGTTTATATAAACAGTAGCTCTAATTGATTGACTTAAAGAAAATAAGCACTTAGATCAAATATTTTTAAAAGACAAATGGAAGCTGTAATGTCTTTTAGTTCACATGACTTTAATCTTTGAGAAATAAAAAGCAGTTTTAAAGATTACCAGTAAAATACAAATCTTCAACATGTAAATACGTAGTCTAAATTATGCAGGTCAAATACTAAGTTTACTAAATGCTTTAAGCTCATAAACTTCTTTCTTTAGCTTTGGAAAATTGTTCGACTTGCCTGCTTTACTGTTTGGTAAGGCCTGGGGACATATGGAGTTAACCACATCTTTGACTATTCTGGAAACAGTCAGACTTTATCTGTGCTTAGTACAGAATTAAAACAACTTACCAGGTTTTACATTAAAATTAAAAATTGATAAGAGTTATCATTATAAAATATAACGGAGATTACTGAAAAGAGATTTACATGCAAGGTGTTTAAGGAAAATAAAATGTGTTATTAGTCAAAGATTATAAGAAGGCATGGGAATGTAAAATTTTTGGCTAGTTTATAGGGCTAAAGGGCCATTTTAAATTAAATAAAATAAAGCTAAAGTTTTAAACAAGTTGTGGAAGGTTTGTAAAAATTAATCTTGTAAAATAAACTCGTGTATGAACATATCAACAAGTTCAAAAAGGTATCATTTGTTTTTTTCATAAACTAAACGTTGTTATAAAAACAAACAAGGTTATCTAAAGGCACTAATCTGGTCTTTAAAAAAAATTGTAAAGGGTTATAAAAGGTTTATAAGAATCTCACCTCATGGACAAACAGGTTAAGATTGGATAGAATTATCTATTATGTTTCATTAAAGAAACTGGAGTTGACATTTATAGTAGACTAATGTGAGGGTGAAATTTGATTTTCTCTATCTTGAATGAGATTTTCATGTAATATTAAAGGATAATGGAAGATTTTCATCTGCCTTGCAAATTAACTACTGATAAAAGAAGGGAAATAAAAGAGATAAATTGTTTGCAAAGCCATCTTCCCTCTTAATGAGTAAAGGTTGATGCCTTTAAAAAAAAACTTGGAGCCACCGTTTTGACCAAATAAGTTACTTAAGGTAACTTTGAATTATTGTTCATAATATCAAAGTGTTTTAAACCTTTAACATATTTGATAGGCTTCCCAAAATCAAATTTAAGCTTCTAAATTGTCTTTTCTGACCCCTAATGTTTGGATGCCTCAGCGGGCCCTGAAACATTCAAAATAGAGATAAACAGGATTATTTAACCTGTTTAGTTACATGGGAGAGCCAAAATGAAACTAATGTTTAACCTTCTTCAGGTTATATTTTAGTGAATAATAATATATATTCAAAAATCATATGAGATTTTGAAAATTCTGATATCTAAATATATACTATCAGTCATAGTTAGAGTTATTATGTTAAATTATTATAAACCATAGAAATAACCAACTTTCTTTGCCAATTTTGTTTTTATCTGTAACTACCCTGGAAATTTGTGTCATTCACAGACAATTGCTATCTTGTTTTGATCCTTTTCAAAAGATGGTTTCTAATTAGCTATGGGACTTTGACAGGTGCTCTTAAGTTCAGATTTCTGATAATTTTGGAGACTGTGACATTGGAATAGAGGAAAATGTACAGGACTCATGAAGAGATGAAATGTTCATGAATATCAAGTAGAACAAGAGTTAATGGAATAATGTGAACTAATAGAAAACTGAAGTAATTCTTTTAAACTTTTTGCTTAAAATGTGGCTGATCCTTTGTTTTTGAAAGTCAGAAAAACTTTTATTTTGAGCTATTTACAGCTTTTAACATTTGAATAAGGTATATTCCTGTGAACAAAACTTGGAGCATATTTGTTTCTCTCTGCCTGGTCTCTTGAAATTTGTAAGCTACTTCTGAATATTCTTAACTTATGGCAATATAATCATTTGCAAAGGTGCTGTAAGAATCCATTTATTTTACAACAGGATGCAATTGAAAAAACTGGAAGTTCCACCAAGGTTTTGACTAGAAAGTCATCCTTCCCTTTAAGAAATCAAGCTTGACTTGCAGAGCCAATGAAAGCCTCATGAGAAAAATGACCTCATACCTTGTCTACACCGTCCCTGTACAGGGTTTCTAAGCTGTGGTGAGTAAAGAATGTCACTTTCTAATAGGTCCAGGATCCTCAAGGTGTCTTGGGACCTCAATAAGAGAGGAATTTTCCCAACTCATAGGTATTCGTGGGTATAAATCCATGACTGGACTCGGCTTTAAAAAAGTCTTATCTGAGATTCCTTATAGAGCAGGGTTCCATCTAAACCAGTTTTAAAAATCCTATGTGAAAATAATTATTCTTGTTGCACTTGACACAAATAATCAGGTCCAGTATAAAACTAAAGTTTATTTTGAAAACGACTCAGCCTTATCATGTTTTGTTTTTAAGAAAAATGAGGACTGGAGAGAGAAAAGTTATGTTTCAAAAGTTATCATACACTTGTCATTAAATTCTAGTTTCATTAGTTGTCTTTAAGTTTTTGTCTACATTTTAGACTAACCCTGCTTATTCCTGTGAACCAACCAGTGATCTCCGGTTGCAGCTTAGAAGGAACAGGAGAGATAGGTAATGTAAAAATCTGGATCAATATTCTACTTCCGGGCAATCATCCTGCAAATCCTGCGAGGTGATAAGAATAAATAGGTTGCACATAACCAAGAGGTTTCTTTTTGGGGAAAATAAAAGCAAGGGAGCTAACCAAAGCCAAACCCCATGCACCCAGATATTAGTAGACATAACAATAACCACCAGTTATCTGGGCATTTTGGCAGCCTCAGGGTTTTTGAGCTGTCCTTTCTTTTTTGTTTCATTTTTACCTGTGTCTTCTAATAATCTGGTTTGTCTCTTCTCACCTTCAAGCCATCAAACTCCAAAAGGTCATGCAACTGGAGCCTCAGGTGATGGCTGCCTTTTACTAGGAACCTTGAGATAGGCACCTGACTGCTGTTTTCCCCAACCAGTGCCCCTTGTAAATAATAAGCAGTTAAGATTGGTCATTGTCCTTATCCTAATGGCAGTTAGATGTACCTCTTCAGATGGGAGATTGATAGAGGCAAGAGGCAGACAAATTCTAGGCAGACAGGGCAGGGTCCCCAGTGAAACCCCACCTTCAAGCCAAAAACAGCCTGAAACCCATGACCTGGAGTGAGAAATTCTATTCCTGTTTGCCAAGTCTTTCATGAGTAGTTCTTCCTGAATAATGTTTTTTAACCAATCAAATATTACCTTTTCCAGTGCTACCTATGGCCTGCCCCTTCCCATTCTGTGCCTATAAAAGTCTCAGATTCAGCCACACTGAAAGAGAAACTACCTCATTTTGGGTGGAGGACAACCCCCATGTCCCCGCTCCACTGAGAGCTGCTCCATCAATCAATAAAATTATTCTCTGCCCTCCTCACTCTTCAAGTGTCAGTGTATCCTCATTCTTCTTGGATGTGGGACAATAACTCAGCAATTGCCGAATGTGGGTACAGCCAGGTGGGGGCATGCCCAGCCCAGCCATAGGCTGCACCGGTGCACAATCCAGGCAACCCATGTGGGCTGTGTTGGCGGGCTGCCTCCCACAGCTGGTAGCATGCCTGAGGGAGGCCCAGGCAGGGAGCATCACCAAATGGAGTTCCCTGGCTGGCAAAGTGATGGAGAAAAATCCTGCATCTGGTCGGGCGCGGTGGCTCAAGCCTGTAATCCCAGCACTTTGGGAGGCCGAGACGGGCGGATCACGAGGTCAGGAGATCGAGACCATCCTGGCTAACACAGTGAAACCCCGTCTCTACTAAAAATACAAAAACTTAGCCGGGCGAGGTGGCGGGCGCCTGTAGTCCCAGCTACTCGGGAGGCTGAGGCAGGAGAATGGCGTAAACCCGGGAGGCGGAGCTTGCAGTGAGCTGAGATCCGGCCACTGCACTCCAGCCTGGGTGACAGAGCGAGACTCCGTCTCAAAAAAAAAAAAAAAAAAAAAAAAAAGAAAAATCCTGCATCAATAATAAAAGTATGTAGGAATATTCTTATTTTTAGGGCAACGTGAGAATATGCATAAGCTCACTTAGAACTTATTTTCCTTGTAATAGGACATAATTGAGTTAGTTCTTGCGTTAACTTCTTAGCCCATAGAGGTTCTTAAAGGTTCAACCAAAGATTCTTCATTACCAGTTAGTTTTAAAAAACTAAGGTTGACCAATACGAAGTCAATAAAAGCCCTTGGATACTAACAAAGCTCCAGCTAAAATAGGCTATTTTAAAATGCACATAACATTATTATTCTTGTTACACTTATATAAATAATCAAGTTAGATAAAAGTAAATTTATTTTTAAATTATTTTTGACTAAAATAGAAACCACTGAAAAAAGAAGATTATATTTTAATAGAAAACTGTAATGCACCCATGATCAGATTCTGGTCCTGCTCATTTTCTTTGAGTTTTTCTTATCCAGCTGTAAACTGAATTGAAGCCTACATTTTTCTAGTTAAACAAAATACTAAAATTGCTCTTTTCCCAAGCCTGGCAAGCTTAAACTGGATGACTTTAAACCTCAGAAAAATCAGTACAACATATTATGTGTGGACAACCTTCATGCCTACTGGTATATTGTTTACTCCGAGAGTTCATCAAAACACCCAGTGACATATCCAGAGACATTCAAAACTGCAAACCAGGAAAATACATGAGATTGCAACTGCAATTCTCATTTCACAATCTAAAGATGCTTCAAACTCAGATCTAGAAATCTTGACTAGCTGCCCTTTGAAATCAAAAATTAAGATCATACTTTTCTCCAAATACAAACATTTGTTTATTTTTTGTTTTCATAGGATGATACTTTGAATTTCCTCCAGGCAATACCTTTAATGTACAATTTAGCCTCAGTAGTATTCCAAAATAGAAGTTCTTAATGCCTAAGAGCTTAAGAAAGAGAAGCTTGTGCTCTTATTGATAAAAATGTTGTTTCTATGTTAATAAATTAGAAATTGTTGCTCTAAATATGAAGCCTTTTAAGGAACAAATATATCTTTCATCAGATAGGTGCTGTCTCTTCCACTGATTTATTTAATTGGTTAAACTTTGGCTCCTGGAAATCTCTATTTCATATAATTTTTCAATATGTGGCTATTATTCTCCTGAAAGTCATTGTATTCACCTCCCTATTGTGTTGCATTTCCTCAAGAGCTTTGAAACATACTTTTAGATGCTTTTCAGCAACCACTTACACATCAAATGATTGCCATTAGTTTAGACAAATTGAATAACTCAACAACTCAACCAGTCAAGCCTATGACACAGATAATGGTCACTATATGACCTTACAACGCAATGCAACTGTTGATGATGATAATATCTATATCACTCTTCATTCCAGAGAGTCTGTCAATAGTGATAGTTGTCCATAACACTATACTATTTTCTTGTTGAGAAGATAACCAAAAATGGAGCATTGTTAAAATGGAGACCAGGCCTGAAGAATCTCTGAGCAGGACAAAAATAGTTAGGACTCATAAGTGACCTCAAACTTGCTTGATTTCCAAACTTAAGCAAAACTTAACTTGAGCTACTTCTTGTAAATATCTATGTTGAAGAAAAACAGAACTTCAACTCAACTGATCAGAAGTAGCAAACTTATAATTATATAATTAAGGTCTTTCCAAAGGCATAGACCAAATAAGTCAATTATATGACTATAACCAATAAAGTTCTTTCTTTGCTTTACTTCTGTGTTTCTTCTATAAAAGCCGCTCCTTTCTTTCCCTTGGTGGGGTTTCTAAACAACTTCTGGTTTGGAGCTGGCCAATGCATGATTCATTATTTGCTCAAACTCTTTAAAATTTTATTGTGCCTCAGTCTACTTTAACACCTCTTTGCTGGGAGTGAATATAGAAGTGAGGTTGGCCAGGTTCCATATGATGCAGTCACTTTAAGAGGACAAAAGAGAACACATTGAATCCAGAAAAGAGAAAGCTATTTCTACACAAAATGGTAAGCCTAGTGAAGGCTGTGAGGGCTCTTTTCCTCTTGAATAGAAAGCGTTCCAGCCCTGAGCCCATTCTTAAGTGACCAAGGCACTGTATAAAGACTACATGCATATGGGTGACTTTTAGAATAGTCCACCTCTATTGATTATCACTCAGTCACCAAAATAACAGATAAAAGACATCAACTCTGGTAGAACCATTGCCCAACCCAAGTTTGGAGGCAGAGCTAAATAAATGTGAACCCCATACAACTCATGTGTATACAGTTTGTTCTCAGAGCCTCCCTGTCATTTTGAGACAGCATTTTACCAGGGTCACTAGAAGAACCCAACACAGGAAGATAATCAGGTCTCCCTGGAAAATGGTCTTCAACCAGGAAATCCAAGTGTTAGGCTTAGGACGACTGTAAAAAGGTAAATAAATGAGCCAGTGGGGACTGCAGGTGTACAGCTGATATGCATCCTGTTTGAGCTTAGATCTTTTCCAACCCAGTTTTTACCTTCCCCAAAGTGTTAACATACAAACAGCAAGAGGTATTGGCAGCAACACAAACATTGTTTCATTCCATCAACAGACAATGGACAATTTAGAACTATAAGGTTGTTCATCACCACCTTGGTTGGTGAGTTTAGTGGGTTCTGTTTGTGTTGGCTGAATTGAAAAGGGTCTGAGTGGCTGTGTACCAGCCCGGCCATTTCAATGGGAGTGTGGGACAAGGCGACTCCAGTCGGGGGTGACAAATCTAGCATTATTTAACATTGCACATTGCATCTTCTCACCACAGCTGTCCTGATTCTTTTAAAGGTGTTTTTATTCCAGGTATCATAGTGTCTTCTGGAGAAATGAAAAAAAAAAAAATAATAATAATGTTCCCACTCACTTTTTGCTTTATAAACCTCCTGAGGAGGAAAATGCTCTTATCTAATAACCTAGGGTGAGGATTGCCCAAATGTAACTACGCAAGCTACCTGCCAGAGTCTTGAGGCTACAGCCTCTGTGAAGACCCATTGTTTCTGTTGCTTGACCCATATGTTTTGGCCATAGTTGTCTAATCCAAGAAAGAAGGTTACACCCTGAACAAATTTGACATATCATGTAATGTCACACACCTAAATTGAGGGATCAGGAGTACCAGGTACAACCAAGAAAACACAGCATGTCCATATCTTTTTACCCCTTCCTCATTAATGCCTGTGGGGTACCACAAGAGGGAGGTGCCCAAAGACAGAGTTGCCTCCAGGTTTGAATCAGAAAGCTCTATTGGTGCATCATTAGAGCCTAGATCACAAGCCACCCTGGAGGAGTATGTTTCAGAAGAAACAACGAAAGAATGGTGGTATGTACTAAAATTGGGAATTTCACAGGCATAGCCTAATTATCCCACTACCTGGCCCTTTGTGCCCTCTAAGCTCAGTATTTCTTAACATATGTTGCAACGCCCTGTTTCCCAAGCTGGAGTGCAGTATTTAATTTCCAAATGCCTTTTTTTAAGTGGGGATGTCATCTGCTAAATTATTTTTTCTGAAGACCTTTGTGCAGTTGGGCCTCTCATTCCATCATTCTAACACTCCACTCTCCTGGGGTTCCATCCAATGCCATGGAAGCATGCACACTGTTGTACAGCTTCTGCAGCAAATGCATTGTCTCAGTGATACTGAAGTTCTGTTAGATATCCAAACATGGCTAAGGTGAGTTTTTCTTTTTCTTTTCTTTTTTTTTTTTTTTTTGGTCACAGTAATAGTTTTTGCATTTACATGGTGCCTTGAAATGGCAGTCCCACATGTGAAGTATGTGTTCATGGCCATAAAGCACCACCAGAAATCATGGCTGAAAACTAATAGTTTGATGTGGTCAATTTGTCACACTTACATGGGTCCCCTGTCCAGTGAATATGGCTCAATTAGCTGCATTGTATAGCCTAGGTTTGTTAATGGGAGTCATATGAGTGTGCTGCATTTTGGGGGTTTATTTTTTTTTTATGGCCATTCCTCCTATTTGGCTCATTCTTGCATCTGAGTTGGGCTTCCATGTCCCAGTTTGTGATGAACCCAATGGACAATTATTAAAATTTGTTGAAGGCATGCTAGGTTAGCCTGTAAATTCCATTTGTGTTTTCTTTTGAATGGTCCTTTGTCATGGGTGGCATGATGTGGGTATCACATGAGTGGTAAGTGAATATCTTTTTCAGTTAGAAAGCTGCTGTCATAGTCCCCATTCCTAAACAGGGGCACCTTCAATGGTCCAATTATTAATTCATCAGTCATTGGATCATGTGGCTAGCCCATTTTCAATGACCCATTAGTCTATAAGTATGTAGCAGGAATTTGCTGTTGGAGTAGCCAGTACAGTCATCAGTACTACATGGACTTGGCCCATTCAGCAGAACATCTTATCTGGTCTCAGTCAAAAGATGACCATCCTTGGGGCAGGGCCTGCAGAGCCCCAGTGGTCTCCATCAGCTTTGAGTTTCACATATCCATCCACGAACCAAGTCATATCATCAGCTGGAACATTTTTAAACTGTGGGATTCATTTAGCTAACTGAGGGACAGGAGTATCTCCTATGGGTATTTTAACCTCCTCCAGTAAGGCAGCTACATATTCATGGAGTTGGCTGACTCACCGAGGCCTTGGTCTAACATTATTTTGGATGTGTTAGTTTCATTTAATGATGGAGCTTTGCTGAGCCTATTTTATACTATTAGTGAAACTTGTGAATACCCACATGAGGATAAGTTGCTCAGGTCTTCAGGTGACATATGTTGCTCTGATTACATTAGGGCCCAACAGCAGGCTAGTGGTTGCCATTTGAAGAACTTGTAGCTAGGGACTGCCTCAAATAATTTACATGTTTATAGGCCAGGTCATTTTGGTAGCAGTATCTCATTGCTATAGGTTCTAATCTATATGGGTAGGAGTCACTGAGACTAGCAGTTCCATAGGGCTGGCTAGCTTCATTGATCCCAGGGGCCGGGCCCATGCCACAGCATGTTCATGGCCTCAAAATCTGCTGTTGTTGGGGCTCCATTTAAAGGTGGCCACCTTATTGGTAACCTTCAATAGAGGGATCAAAAGAATACACTCATGTGGTGCCTATTATTGTCAGTAGTCAAACAGGCCTGCCAGCCGTTGAGTTGAATCTCTTTTCATTGGTGGGATCTGTTAAGGGCAGCATTTTTCATTTAATCTTGTCAGAAACATTTTTCTGATTATTGACCCAGGATGCTCCCAGGAACTTCATTTGATGAGCAGGTCCCTGGATTTTATCAGAGTTGATCACCCAATCTTTATGTATCATAGCATCTTATAACTTTGTGTAGAGCCTGTTCAATGTGTTCCTTAAGCCAGCAATGAAAATTTCATCAGTCTAATGAATGACAAGTACTCCTGGGGATAATTAGACTTTTTCAGATGTAGCCCTACCACTGATGGCAAACTGCAGGGGAACTGTGGTATCTCTGCCAAAGTACGATGAAAGTATACTGCCGGATACTTTCTTGCAGCATCCTTTCCTGCAGTAGTCAAGATAAGACCAGCTTGAATGCAAGCTGGTCCTATCTTCTTCCTGTAGAGAGGTCAAGAAGAAGGCATTAGCCAGATTTGTAACAGCGTTATCAGTCTCCCATGTGGCTGCTACCACCTCGTGTACAGTGATAATGTTGAGTATCACAAGACATTCACCCTGCAATTGTCCACTGTCAGCCTCCAGGTTTGTAAGACTTTTTTTTTTAATAGGGTCATACAGGACTGTTAAACTACAACAGAGTGGTATATAGCACTCCTGCCTGCAGCAAGTCCTGAATTAACACACTAACATTTTTTTCTCAACTTGCTAGGAGGTATTGCTTTTGTCGAATAGCCTTTTGGGATTTGGTTAATTTAGCTGACAGTAAAGAAGTGGATATGCCTTACTGTGCCATTAGGCCCCAGGCATTTGGGTCTACAAGCTCCCTCATCAAATAGGTACAACAACCAAGTCACACAGGACTTCTGTGGCTTCTGTCATATCTAGCTCTTAGATTTTGTATTCCACTCTCAGAGAAGAACTTCATTTTAACAGTTTCATTTGCTGCAACACTATCAGTGATTTTGCCTTGAGTGAAAACTGGTTTTACTTGAGGTCTGCAAGTGACTTGGATTGGTTGGAGTTCCCTGAAGAGTCCTCTCACTTCCCTGAGACATTGTTTCTGACTCTTGCTGATGTGGTTTGGCTGCGTCCCCAAACAACTCTCATCTTGAATTCCCATATCTTGTGGGAGGGACCTGGTGGGAGGTATCTGGATCATGGGGCCAGGTCTTTCTCATGGTGTTCTCCTGGTGGTGGGTGGGTCTCATTAGACCTGATGGTATTATTAGGGGAAGTTTCCCTGCACAGTTTTTTCTTTGCCTACTGCCATCCATGTAAGAAGTGATTTGCTCCTCCTTGCTTTCTGCCATGATTGGGAGGCTTCCCCACGTGGAACTGTAAGTCCACGTTAAATTTATTTTTTTGTAAATTGCCCAGTCTTGGATCTGTCTTTATCAGCAGTGTGAAAATGGACTAATACACTTGGGACATTGTGGGAGTTTAAAGATGGCCTGGAAATACAAAAGCAGCCAGAAGTCAACGTGTAGTCTTTGTACCCTCCCAGGACCCACTTTTAGAATCTCTGTCCCTTTTCATTGCACCAGCTCATCAATGTTGACAGGAAGATTGCTTATATGACATTTCCATGTGGCCAGAGGGAAGCCAGCACCTCAGTCAGCCTGTTTTCCCTCCCCACCTTCCATGAAACTAGTGCCTCTCTGGAATGGTTGTACTGGCGAATCCTTGCACCTCTACAATGCCATGACAACTTTGTTGGTGACCTTGCTTGCTACATCAAATTGTAGAGCCAGTGGCATCTCTTGCCATATTCGGTGGAGGATTCTCACCACATAGAGGATAGGAAATAGCACAACAATATATATTAAAAGTAGCAGTAGCCTGAAGATGTCAACCCTGGTTTTCAGGTGGCAACCATAGATTGCCAAGAAAGACATAAACTCAGACAGCAGTAGGTCCTCTCTGGCCAGTAAGTCTCCTTTCATAGCCACAGAAGATGGTCTGCATATACCCCTCTTGTATTGAAGGTCCAAGATCCCATATCCTCCCTGCTGCTAATGGATATAATAGAGGGGTTGGCCAGGTGCAATATGACGTATACATTCAGCAGGCCAAAAGGGCAAACACTGAGTTCAGAACAGAGAAAGATATGCCAACACAAGGTGCTAAGCCTAGCACAGGCAGGGAGGGATCTTTATCTCTTGGCAAGGAATTGCTCCAAGCCTCAGGCCCATTTCTGTGTTGCCTAACTAGGGCAGGGAGACTGCACACTTGACTGCCTTTCCCCATAAAGGTATTTAGAATTTCTATGTCATTGTAAATAGATTCTGTACATGGCAACTCTTGTTGAGGAACAGTGGCAGGTTCATATTTAAGACATGCAATCGAAAATCAATATTTTCTAGCATATTGGAACTTATTTGATTCATGTGTAGATTCTATTTAGGTTAGAAGTTGTATATTCATTCATATATATGTGTTATGAATAAAATGTAGATAAGAAAAATTTTAACTCTTCTGTCATTGGAGAAAAAGTGAACTGTATTAGAAAACCAATTGTATGTAAGAGAGCTCATCTCTCTGTGAATTGTTTAAATGGGTTTATTTTTAATTATGATCTAAGTATCATATATGATTATTTACATGTTGAGATAAAAATGTGTGGCAATGAATGACAAATTAGTTTTGTAAATATATCCTTACAGACATCACATGTGTATATGGATCGGAGGGGCTGTTTTTGATAGTTAAAATGGACTTGACATTTTCCTAAAGAAGTTCCCAAATACCATATCCATTTCTAGACTATCCATTATCACACAACTATGTTATGTTGTCCAATCTAACTTTAAGTTTATTTTTCCTCTATTCTATTCTTCCTCTTTAGTAAAATGTATTTTACATGAACTGCAAGCTATTTGTTACATACATAGAATAAATTACATGAATGGAGTAGTGCACCCAGGTGAATCATTGTATTTCATTACAAGAACTAGTTTCTGGTTATTGAATCTGAACCCTTTTGCTCATCAGAATTATACAGTCTTAAACTTCTGGGCTGATTAATGAATATATTTGAAATTATTTGTAATTGTGAAAAAGTTACAGATATAATCATATGTTCTATTATTGATGAGAGCATTCTCTGGTTTGACAATGCTATGGTAACTGTAATTGCAATATTGCTGTTTATATTTTCTTATAAAACCACTAGATTATCAGATGAAGTTTGATATATAAACTCAGCCTTTTTCCAGTATTGTTCAGCTATAGAAGAATTTTTAGGTAATCACAAAATATTCTACTGTCATCTACATTCCTGATCATATCTAGGTCTATTAACAATATATTTTTGCCACTCTAGTGACTGGTTGGGAATATATCACACAATAGCTTTATGGGCATTATTATTTTCTCATGTAAACTAAACACTTTATTAAGTGCCAGAGAGAACATTTGCTAGGGATCCAACTATTTCTCATTGATGACTATTTCCTGTACTCCTCCAAAATGACACGTGGTGTTCTGATTATCTCCAGTTCATAGACTCAAATATTAAATTGCATTAAAAAAGCAACTGATAATACCATTCTAAATTTTATAACATTCAGAAATAAATTTTCTAATTTTTCTATTTTAATGATTTCTCTTAAACTTAATTAACTTGTTTGCATATGAGTTTAACATGAATTTGCAGTTAACTAATAAGAAAAATCCTGTCTGTGTGTGTTTTGGATGGAGAGATGCGAGTCGTGTGTCATATCTTCAGCCTCTAACTTGGTAAGTGAGCGGTAACTTGGTTTGTGAGAGGCTTATGTTAGCTCTGTAAACTTGTCTTTTTCTTTCATCAAAATCATACTGACAGCATATGTCAATCCAAGAACACTTAAAAATTAATTATTTAAGAAGTGCTTTGAGGTATCTAGGAGAAAGATTTATTATTTGTAGGTCTGTTGAATACAATATACACTGTATTATTTAATACATTTGAGCTTTCTGTTCTTTATGTATTTCATAAAACATCAAAGTACGCACTACCTTAAGGAGATTGAAGTGGTTTTAGGGAGTGCTGGATTAGAAGGCAAAGGAATATAGCAGTAGTGATTAATAAAGTTTGCTCCAATTTGTACATGTTATGATCATTCATTTTTCCTTTAATGAATTTATATACCAAGAAGACACATTTCAAGAATAATAATAATGCCTAATTGAAATTCTTTAGCTTCTGAGAAATCTGATAAAAATAGAAAGGAGTACCTTTGTTTCTCATTTCATCAAATAAAACTTACAAACACAATATTATAACAGAATTAACAACTTTTCCTAATGATATCAAATTTTACAACTGTGTGATAATAACTTTGAACCAAAATTATAAATAATATTTTTCATTTAATTTATGGACATGCATGACTTCTATTGATAGAGCTAATGAACTTCAGTGCTGTTGTCGAAGTCTGATGATAATATTTTCTTTCCTTTATAAGTCAGATGCTCTTTTCTTCTACGTGCTCCTAAAATATATTGATTTTTTCTTTTTTCTAACTTTCATAATTTTTTTAGAATATGCTCAGATATTGATGAAAGTCAAAATTTCAAAGCGCACAGTGTTCTTTCTCAATATGTAGCTTTTTGTTTCTTTTTTTCTTAAAAAAAATGTTTAAAGTTATGTTTTAGAATGTGTATTTTATGTCCTTGCTTTGGTTTTCTTTTTCAGGGTCTTTTATTATCTATACATTTAAATTTCCTTATCTATTTTCAATACCTTGATTTTTTTTTCTTAAATCCTTTTGTCTCCTTTTAGAAATGTATGTTTGTTTTAATTTTTTTTAACTTCTATTTGTCTTAATGCACTGTTTTATTGTTGCATTCTTTTGTTTTATTGTTCTTTTTAAACTGTCTTAATGCCTTATTTTATTGTTGTATTCTTTCATCATCAGTACTAATTTCTTAAATCATTAGTACTAATTTCTTAAATATTTTTCTAATATCTCAATTATTTCTTGGGTTTTGAGATCTCAATTCTGAGTTTTCTATTTCTGATTTATGTTTCTCTTTCATGTCTTGTATTATTTTATTAATGTCTTTTAATTCATTTTGAAATAGTAGGTTATGGTTTTGATCTGTTCTGTGCACCAGTCTTTCTGGCAAGCTCTCCTTGTCTGTACAGATATTATTCTTCTTTATTCTCTTTATTATTATAATAACTTAGCATGTGATTTGATATGCTGTTCTCTTTTTCAATTTTAGGTGAAATAAGGTTTCCTGAACTTTTTAATGGAACAGAGTGCAACTAAATTTTTCTATCTTCTCAGAGCTCCTGCTTTGGATATTTTACATCCAGTATTCAACAGTGTAGTAGATTGCTTTCTGTGAAATCCTGGCTATCTTCCTGTCAGGGGAAACCCCAACCCCAATATTTAACATGGGTTCTTTTCTATTTCCCTAAGCATCTCAGCTGGTCTTAGAAATAAAGGGAAAGAGTACAAAAGAGAGAAATTTTAGAGCTGGATGTCCAGGGGAGACATCACATGTCTGCAGGTTCTGTGATGTTCCCTGAGCCATAAAACCAGCAAGTTTTTATTAGCGATTTTCAAAAGGGGAGGGAGTGCACAAATAGGGTGTGGGTCACAGAGATCACATGCTTCACAAGGTAACAGAATATCACAAAGCAAGTGGAGGCAGGGCAAGATCACAGGACCACAGGATAGGGTGAAATTAAAATTGCTAATGAAGTTTCGGGCATGCATTGCCATTGATAACATCTTACCAGGAGACAGGGTTTGAGAGCAGACAACCTGTCTGACCAAAATTTATTAGGTGGGAATTTCCTCATCCTGATAAGCCTGGGAGCGCTACAGGAGACTGGGGCTTATATCATCCCTTCGGCTTCGACCATAAAAATGGCCACCTCCAAGGGGGCCGTTCATAGACCTACCCTTGGGGCACATTTTCTTTCTCAGGGATGTTCCTTGCTGAGAAAAAGAATTCAGCAAAATTTCTCCTATTTGCTTTTGAAAGAAGAGAAATATGGCTCTGTTCCATCTGGCTCACCAGCAGTCAGAGTTTAAAGTCTTAACTCCCTTGTTCCCTGAACATTGCTGCTATCCTGTTCTTTTTTCAAGGTGCCCAGATTTCATATTGTTCAAACTCACATGCTTTACAAACAATCTGTGCAGTTAACGAAATCATCACAGGGTACTGAGGCAACATACATCCTCCTCAGCTTACGAAGATGATGGGATTAAGAGATTAAAGTAAAGACAGCCATATGAAATCACAAGGGTATTGATTGGGCAAGTGATAAGTGTCCATGAAATCTTCACAATTTATGTTCAGAGATTGCAGTAAAGACAGGTGCAAGAAATTATAAAAGTATTAATTTGGGGAACTAATAAACGTCCATGAAATCTTCACAATTTATGTTCTTCTGCTGCGGCTTCAGCTGATCCCTCTGTTCGGGGTTCCTGAATTCCCGCAACATCTTCCCTTCCCTAGTGCTAGTCTGGACCTTTTCTCTTGTTCATGTTTGCCCTATCTTATTGAATTTTTATTTCCCTTGCAGCCATTGCTCCCCAGAGTAGGTGCTTACCCTAGAAGAAAGCCTTCTCAGCACAATTCTGAGAGTCACCTGGCACTGATGTGCTCCATCTCCTGTGGTCTTCTTACTGCTGGTACCCGCTACTGACTGCTCATCCAAGTCCTCAAATTTCAGGTGCTTTTCTGAGATAGGCTATCTGTGGTTTTCAACAAATTCATGTTGGCTATGTTGGGGTCTGTAGATGTTTTGTCAGAAATTGCCATTGTGACTTTCTCCTTCTTTCCCACAGACGGGTTTGACACCAATTGCTTGAGGTTTGGGGTTGAAGGGGATACCTTTTGTTAAATTAAGTTTAGCCTACAGCTGCCTACTTACATAGTTTAAGTTCAGCCTAAAGGTCTCACCATACATAGTGAACTGTAACTTAACTGGGTGTGTACACAGACTGTAACCTATCCTTCTGACAATCATCGAGATGGCCAACTGTTCAAACCATGTTCAAACAAGGCAAACGCCAAGCTGTAACCACTCCAGCTGTTTCTGTGCCTCACTTTTCTTTTTCTGTCCATAAATATACTTTGACCATATGCAGGAGTCTTTCTGAACTTATTCTGGTTTGAGACTTCCTGTTCTTTGCTCTGTTAAATTTAATTTGTTTAAAGTTTTTCTTTTAATACTTTTCACATAGTTTGACTATAAATGGGGTTTTTGGATGTGTTTTTCTATCCACTGCTCTTTCTATTTTTCTGGGGAGATGGAAAAAATATGCTGCTGTTGTCTTTGCTACTTTCCTATATCTCTAGTTACTAAAAAATTATTAAATTCTAATATCCATAGAGAAAAATGAATATAATGTATAGCTTTAAATGTAGATTCATAAACTAACCATGCATTACCTGTGTTACCAGCGCCCATATAAAGAAATATAACACTAGCACAAATTACCTTAATGCTGAGATAATTTTAGAGATATACACACATAAATATTTTCTGGATAATTTCAAAATCTACAGTCAATAATTTTCTCTCAGAATTCCTCTTAGCAGATAATAGCTTAAGAAAAAAGTATATCTGCATTGAAACAGATTTAGTAGTTCAACTGAAAATACACAGGAAGACCTTCTTATGCATAAAGTTATCCTTAATTCTGTATTTTTGCTTTAACATGTATATAAGTAATTTTTTTTTCTAATTAGAAGATTTCAGTTTTGAAAACAGCATTTTGAACCTGAGAAAATATTTAATGTTTGGATTGATTAAAATCTAATGCAGTTAAAAATCAGTGTCCAAGATATTGAAAAGAAAAAGTTATTTTCTTTGAATGAGGCTTAGTTTGCCTTTTTGAGAAGTTTCTCTCCCTCCTTTTCTCTGTTTAATGTTTCTTTTATTATAATTTTCTATTTGAATTTTTGGGGAGCAAGCAGTGACTTGATAATTTGACTACATAAGTTACAATATAATGCAATTTGTTTTCTTTCTTATAACAAGGCATTTAATGGTTGAAAAGTTGATACTTTCCAAGATAATTTTAAAATTATTGGTATGCATCATTTTAACATTATAATGAAACTTTCCTAACCTCTCTTTGTGTGTGTTTTAGTTTTAACATAAAATTTTTATTATTATTTATTATTTATTTATTTATTTTTTTGAGACAGAGTGTCACTCTGTCTCCCAGGCTGGAGTGCAGTGGTGTGATCTCGGTTCACTGCAACCTCCGCCTCCCAGGTTCAAGTGATTCTCCTGCCTCAGCCTCCTGAGTAACTGGGACTACAGGTGCATGCCACCACACCCAGCTAATTTTTGTGTTTTTAGTAGAGACGGTGTTTCGCCATGTTGGCCAGGCTGGTCTCAAACTCCTGACCTGGGTGATCCACCCGCCTTGACCTCCCAAAGTACTGAGATTATAGGCGTGAGACACCGTGGGGCCTATTATTTAAATTATATCTTTGATAGCTTTATGTTCAGTGGCTAGTACTTCCTCATTCGTTACCCTCGTACCCCTGGAGGGGTAGGATTCATTTTTTTAATTCAGCAATTTTTTAACAATGCAGATATAAGATTCTTTATTTGTTTTAGCCTGAGGTGGGGGCGGGGGGCAGGTGGGCATGTAGACTGCAGACAGAGGCAATTAAAAAAAAAAAAAAATTTGCATTTGAACATTGCCCACCAAAAAATGTCAAGAAATCTAACCATATAATAATTTGAGTAACACTGAATTCTAAATTCATTATTGTGTTATATAGGAAAGATAATTTTGCTTTTATTTTCCACTATAAGGTTTTTCTCTGTTAAAAAAAAAAAAAAAAAAAAAAAGCAGCCAGGTGTGGCAGCTCATGCCTGTAATCCCAGCACTTTGGGATGCCAAGGCAGGAGGATTCCTTGAGCCTAGGAATTCAAGACTAGCCTGAACAACATTGTGAGACCCCCATCTCTACAAAATTGGGAAAAAAAAATAGGTGGGAATGGTGGCACTTGCCTGTAGTCCCAGGTACTCAGGAGGCTGAGGTGAGAGGATTCCTTGAGCCCAGGAGATAAAGGCTACATTGAGCTGTGTTTGCACCACTGAACTCCAGCCAGGGCAACAGAGAGAGACCTTGTAGCAAGAAAAACAAAACAAACAAACAAAAAAACCCCACAAGAACAGAAAACAAAAAGCAAAAACACTTGTTTTTATTTTCAAGATATGTAACCAATAATGTAACAGCTTAGAAAAGCTTGACTTGGTGCCAAAATATTCTGATTAAAGGAAGTATTGCCCTTAACACAATTGCTTAAAATTTGGGAATATAAAGGAGGCTACCACAGAAGAAAGAGTTTAGAATTCCACAGTTCAAAAATGTTGTCAGAAGCCCCTGTGACAGAGATGGCTAGGTGCAAGCAAGCTTATTTCTTCTTCGTGGACATGTCAACTTCATTTTCTGGCTGACCTTTCAGTTTCTTGTGGCCATATAACTGAGTTCTACTTAATAAAATGTTAACAGAAATGATATGCACTTGAACTACAAATGTGGAAACTAACTGTGAAAAGGATCTATCCAAGACAAATGGGACCAGGATCTTTGGATCACCCCTTTAGAAAATAACTGTCCAACAATTAGAAGCAGCTCTTCAACATTCCCATATAATTTTCTCCTGTGTTAACTAAATTCTGAGATAAAAACATTATCCACTGGTGAGTATCTCTCTTTCATGAGAAATTTTTCTATGAAATTATTTTAAACTCTCTCAGGGAGTGGGGGAAGATTAAAATGATCAAGCTATTAGAAACGTGCCTGAGCTTGGAGATGTTAATTTCTTGTCACCTATTTAAATTGCAAATACTTTGCCATTTTTACACTGTGTAAGGTTCTCTTATTATACGGAAATATGGCAGAACCAAACCTTTTGATCTCAATTCTGTATTAAGTCCATGCTCTATTTATGAAATAATTTATCTGTCTGGAATTGTTGGAATATTCTTCTATTTTTTCTTTGAAACCTTAATTTTTCCCAGTCTAAAAGCAATATAATGAGAACAATAGATTATTGATTGAGTGAACTGGGGCAGATTTATATAGTCAGCAAATAATATTTTTATGTTATCCTTGTTTTTGTATAAAAATTTTAAAAATTACATACTTTTTTCTAATTTTTATTTAATTAATTGAGATTCTATTTATGGCCTTATTCATATATTATTTCCATACACATTCATGTGGTGTATGAAGTGTATGTTAAAACACTGCCTGATATTGCATTTTTATATATAATTAAGACAAGCTTGACTTTTAAGATTCAATTCCTCTAAAGCCTTTCTATCTTTTGGGTATTTAAGCTATTGATTTCTGAGATGCCTGTAGTATTGTCTTCTTCTACAAATAAGGGTTTTTTCAAAAAAATAATTATATGGTTTGTCTCTTGTGTTGGTTTTCTGATGCTAGTGTAACAGGTTATCACAAATTTAAAGGCTTAAGCCATACTTTTTTTCTTCTCTTACATTCTGAATGTCAGACATACAAAATCAATTTTAGTAGGCTACAATCAAAGTGTCAGCAAGGCTGGTCCTTTTCTGTCAGCTCTAGGGGAGTGAAATGGTTTGAATATTTGTTTCCCCCAAAACTCATATTGAAACTTCACCTACAATGTGGCAGTATTAAGAAGTGGAACTTCTATGAGGTGATTGGTCTATAAGGGCTCTGCTCTCCTGAATGGATTAATCAATTCATGAATTAATAGATTAATGTGTTAATGAGTTAATGGGTCATCGTGGGAATGAGACTAATGGCTTTGTAAGAAGAGAAAGATAAAGCTAAGCCAGTATGCTCAGCTCCTTTGTCATGGGATGCCCTGTACTGCCACGGGATTCTGCAGAGTCCCCACCAGCACAGGCTCCCACCAGATGAGGCCCCTCAAACATGGACTCCTCAGCTTCCATAAGTGTAAGAAATAAATATTCTTAAATAAATTAAACAGTTTCAGGTATTACGTTATAAGCCAAAGAAAATGAACTAAGAAAGGGAGGATCTGTTTCTTTACCTTTTCCAGCTTCTAAAAGCTTTCTTTATTCCTTAACTTGTGGTCTCTACCTTCAAAGACAATGGTGTATTATCTTAAAATCTCTCTCTTTCACTCTATCTCTGTTCCTTTTCCTCAACTCTGCTTTCATCATCACATCTCCTTCTCCTGCCTCTTATGAAGTCCCTTATGATTACAATGGTTACACCTAGATAATCCATGATAATCTCCTCACTTCAATACCCTTGATCACATTTATCATATCCCTTTACCATGTAAGGCAACATGTTTCCAGGTTCTATGGGTTAGGATGTGGACATTCTTCAGCCTGCCCTAGCACTATATTTCTAAGAATTGCCAAGTGAATAATTATTCCTATTACATCTTCTTTGAGGATATTGTTCTTTTGTCTTTGAAAATATGAAACTTAATCCCTTTTGCTTTTTTGATCTTAAGATGTATCTGATGTTAATATCATTTTCAGAAGTGTTTTCTTTAATTGACATGCTATATTCTGTTATTTTCTTCATTGTGCTCTTCCTTTAGATATGTTCTTTCTCAAAAGAGTATAGCTAGAACCCAATGTGAGAGCACTTCTTTAGTAAAATAATTTAACCAATTTCCATTAAATATGCTAACTAATGTGTTTGGTTTATGATTTCTCTTTTATGCTACATTTGTTACGTATTTTTACACTTTTTATTTTTTCTGATAGTCCATTAGCCTAATTACTTTTTTTTTTATGTTTACCTGTTATGGTTTCACATCTTTTATTGGATACACTGCTACAAATCCCTATTTACTAGCAGTTTCCTTCATATTTTACATTCTCATATGTTCCCTGACTTACTAATCTCTACTTGTCTTCCTTATACTACCACTCCAACATATGAATTTGTTGAAAATTTACAAAATTTGATTTCAAGGTTATTTTTTCATTTTACTTTGAGTATCCACATTCCGCTTTTATTTTATTTTATTTTTGGCTAAATGTTTTCCTTAAATGACTTCCACAAGATATTTGTGGATGACATATTGCCGAATTTCTTGCATGTTCCGTTATGTCTTTCCTTTGTTTTCCCATATGTATGTTAATTGTACCCATGTTAGGTTATTGGATGATAATAATCCTTTTCTCTCAAAGTCTCCACACTTTACTCTCAATCTTATAAGAAATTGATCCTGTGATCAGATTAAATAAAATGATGCCTATTTAATTTTCTGCCTTCATGAAGTGAACTGTTCTCACCATCATAGGCCTGTGTGGTAACTCTTTACAGAGACAGCAAAATATTACAAAACTATGTCCAGGTCTATGTATTTTTTCAGTAATTGTATTTAATATTTTCCTTTTAAATTGAAAAATAGCTTTAGATAATCTCACAGATTTCTTTGTAAATTAGTAGTTTTTAATGTATTTTTTCTCTCCCTTATTATTATGTATTCTTTAAATAGATAATTAAGGCAAATATATAAGTGTTTTTTACTAATCTACTTAATATATATTTCTTTGACTATTTATTACATTTTTAGAAAATAATTCCATCATATCGTAGATGAGTTATGTTCACAGTAGAATAGTTAACTCCAGAATTTGTTCAGGACAATTCTTGTGATGAGCAGAGAAAGTGTTCAGCATTTTCGTCAGCCACAGATAATGTGTGGAATGCTTGAGAGGAGCTCCACACTATAGAGGGATGAAGCTTCTTTCTCACCTTTTCTATATTAAAACCTATTTCAGGTCATATGTGTATATTGTGCTTTCTCTTATATTTTTTTATTTATGGTTAGATTTATGTCTTTCTTCTCCACAAGGCTCTAACCACAGTAAGGATTGTCATTTTAACTCTCTGTGATTAAACAATGCATAAATAATTTATGGCAAAAAAAAATTACTGTCCATCGAGGGTGAACAGAAAATGTCAGCACCGTCCTCTGTGCACCAGAAATGTTCAAACCAGGATTTCTGACACCTGCTTGAAACTAGTGCCGTGACTACTTAATCAAGATTAGCTTGAAAAATATACATCAAATGTGGTGAAATCACAAATAGAGCACATAAAATAAACTTAAGTGTAAAAAATGCCTGTGACTATGTTTCATGAGGCAGATTCTTCTCTGTACTTCATTCTCTATCTGCTCATTATGGTAAGATTTTAACAATAGAGTTTAAAAAGAGAACAAAGAAAAAGGGAAAAAATGAAATGAGGGTGAAACTAAACACATCAAAATGCATTGTTGTTTTTGAGGGGCTTCTTTCATTATAATGAAATAATCTCTAAAGCTACCACTGGTATCCCTCTGGTCTACTACTGGCATCAGGCAATATAAAAGTGCTGCTCAAGTTGTGGTTTCTTGCAATATTCTTATTTAAACAGAGACAAGCCTCCTTGGGAAAGAGAACCTTCCCAATATTTATGAAAATAGTGCATTTTGGGTTAAAATCATCAAAGTTTTGCTAGAGATCATTTAGTTTTAGGGATTTCTACATAAGAATTAATATATATGTGAATTAATATATATGTAATATATATGATAGCATATATATGTAATAATAAGCTCTCATATATATATGAGAGGGCTTCCACCATTAGAGCTGACGATTTGATGTTTAAAAGCAAATTTCAAGGCAAAAAGTTATTTATGTGTGGGTACCTTGAAATCATCATGAAAGCAAAGAGAGAAAGTAATATAAAATGTACAAAAAGTAGATTATATGAGATTTAACATAATATATAAACTTTGGGTATTTTATGTATTTATCAAAATAAATTCCAAATTACAATAAGATTTTTGGTCAGTATCTAAGAATTAAAACGAAATGTTTCAATTCTCAACCCCACCAAAATGCTTGGATCTTGGATAAACTGGGAAGGAAGGAATAGCACCATATTACCATGTTTTATCTGGCATAGCCTTGCCACAATCTGCTATGTTCCTACTCTCTTCTTGAGAGATGGCCTTTGTCCGCCTGCAAGCTGCTACATAGCTTTTTTTTCAGGGGAGAGAAAATGCCCAGAAATTGCTACTCAGTTGAAAGAGTGCCTCCTAAGTGGTTCATCCCTTTATTTTGGTGTCCTAAAACAAGATCCCTATCACCATCAAACCCCACTTTTGGTTAATAAAACCAGTATTCTATTATGGCTTAGAAGTTACTATTTTCATTCTATGAATTTGAGCTGAGTGCTGATAAATACATACCATATGGAAGAGCTCAGATCAGAACCCACTCATTCCAAGAAAAGAGTCATCAGGTTGGGAGTCAGGAACATAAGAGGCTCTGTTCTACTTGCCATTCACTGAAGAAGTGAACTGCTCCTTCCCTTTCCACTGACATGAACCCCCCCCTCAGGAAAGCAAAGGACCTGCCCCATTTACTGATACCAGTCATCACACCCTTCGAGGCCTGTTAATTGAGAAGCTACACTAGGAGCTTTGATATATTGTGGTTAAAAGTCTAATTTTCTCTGAAAAGGGAATGCATTTTGTTGAAAACTAATATACAACAGTTGTTGCTGTTAAATCATTGTTTTCCTGCTAATCCTTTCTAATCATATGACAATTTGTAATGTTTTCTAAAAATTCATACATTATTTTAAAATAAAGAAACATAAAGAAAACGGTTACCAGTTAACATAGCATGATGTGAGAAACAAGTCATATGGTGAATACATTGCAGTATTACTTATATTTAAAAGCCTTTCCAATGGCCTATTCTTAAGAACATTTAAATTAGTTATTTAAAATTTTCCAACAAATACTATTTGTGTATGCTCTGAGCTCTGAATTCATTAAAATGCAGTGTACTTGGAAAAGTTTTATATGCAAATTATTGATATGCAATAAAATAAGGTCAACGTTACTATCAATGCCTCCCACTTACACATTTTGATTCAGTTTTGAATTTTGTGTGATAATTAAAATTAGTATTTCCACATTCTTGCTTAAAAACAAATCAAATGCAGCAAACAAACCAATCAGCACGCGCGCGCGCACACGCACACACACACTTTGGTTAGGGATAGCTTATGTTTAAATTCTGGTAATGCTGGTTCCATGGGTGTGACATTTGACAAGTTATCTAACTATTATATCAGGTGCCTTTATTTCTTCATCTCTAAAGTAAGCATTGCAATAATGCAACCTCATGCAAATGTTTTGAAATAAGATTAGATAATACACATAAAATACATGAAGCAGTACCCAACACAAAGGAAATGATTAATAAATGATAGCTATTGCTATCGTTTATTATTTTAAAAGATGTTTGCCAACCTTTAAATTTTGCCAATAACTTCCTCACAAAGCAAAACAAAATATTTTTCACTAGACTGTTAAGAAAGTTACCATAGAAGAATAAGCAAATGAAACCCTAAAACAATGTTGTTTTTATTTCTGGATTACATAAAATTTTTTAATCTATTTAGGATACTTAAATGAAGAAATATTTTCTCACAATATTTATTGCCTTCATAACATATTAGTAAGTCCCTATGAAGTATTTTGGGAACGCAAGAGAGATACTTAGATCGAAAGGCAACAAATCCTAGATCAGAAGAAACAGACTATTCTAATAGTTCTAGCAGTCTGTGAAAGCAGGTATAGAAAAAACAAAAGCGGTCTTCTGATATTTCATTTATATTTCAACTGAAAGTCAATAGGAGCATTCAGAAAAAGTTGATGGCAATTAATTTAGTATCTTTATTCTTTATTTTTCTCATCTGATTAATGAGCCCACTGGATCTGATCATTTCTCAAGTGTTTGCAGTTTTAAAATAAGTCTTGATAGCCAAAACCTACAAATAATATAAGATCTTTGTTACTTTTCTTTTGCTTTGTAACAAATTACCACACACTTGGGGGCTTTAAACACTACAAATTTATTATCCCACGGTTCTAGAGGTCAGAAATTCTGAAATGAAGTTATCAGTCCCCTGCTACTCAGGGACTGGTAACTTGATTTAAGAATTTTTGACTTCTAGAATGGTTTCTTCTGGAGGCCCTAGGGGAGAAGCCATTCCCTTGTCTTTTCTAGTTTACAGAGGCTGCTGGAATTCTTGGCTGGTGGCCCAATTTATCTTCAAAAGCAATCGGTTTCCGGTAGAGTTTTTTCTCACATCGAATTACACTGACAGTTTTTTTTGTCTTCCTCTTTCACATTTCAAGTTTCCTGAATAATCTGGGATAATCTCTTTATTTTAAGATGGGATTATTAAAAAACCCAATTCCATCTGTTACCATAATTCCTTTTTGCTAGATAATGCAATTTATTTACAGGTTTTGGATACTGGAATATGGACTTCTTTTGGAGACCATTTCTCTGCCTACCAGAAGTTTAACAGTAAAAAAAAAAAAAAAAAAAATCCTTTAATAAATTGTTTCACTTATTTATTTTATCACTTGCACTAATTAACAACTCTAACATGTAGTTTTTAAATTTATAATACAGCGATAATAAATTTATAATAGTTTTGGTACTGTGAAATTAAGTGGAAGTGTCAGAAGCATTTAAACCAGAGTGACCCAATCTTGTATAGGGGCTGGGTAAAATAAGGGGAGACCTGCTGGGCTTCATCCTCAGGATGAAGTCACAAGATGAGATATGAGATTGGCAAAAAATACAGGTCACTAAGACTTTGTTGAGAAAACAAGTTGTGGTAAAGAAGCCAGCAAAAACCCATCAAAACCAAGATAGCAGTGAAAGTGACCTCTGGTAGTCCTTGTTGCTTATTATATGATGATTTGAATGCATTAGCATGCTGAAAGACACTCCCACCAGTGCTATGACAGTTTACAAATGCTATGGCAACCTGAAAAATTACCCTATATTGTCTAAAATGGAGAGAAACCCTCAGTTCCAGGAAATTACCTACCCCTTTCCCTGAAAACTCATGAATAATCCACCCCTTATTTAGCATATAGTCAAAAAATAACTATAAATATATTGTTAGTCGAGCAGCCTATGTCTCCGCTCTGCCTGTGGAGTAGCGATTCTTTATTTCTTTACTTTCTTAATGAACGTGCTCTCACTTTACTCTATGGATTCACCTCAAATACTTATGTGAGGTACAAGAAACCTCTCTTGGGGTCTACATTATGATTCCTTTCTGGTAACAGAAGCACATTTGTAAATTAGTAAATTGCCAGGCACACAATGCTCAGTATCTAAGTAAACACTCAAAGCGTTGACGCTATAATAGTTAGTCATAGTAATAGTATCTTAATTTGTATAATTATTCAGTTTTTTTTTTTTTTTTGTCATCATGGCACAAAAAACAGATAATATAAGATCTTTACAACCACTTAAAAAAGACAAAAAGGCCCTGCCCTTAATGGTCTTAAGAAATAAGTGGATTTATATGCAATACAGATATCCTTCATACCCATTGAATTATTTATTCTTGGAAAATATCAGATAAACTCTCAAAATTTGGTTTATAAATCATTATTAAAGATGTTTGTGTCAATTAAAAATCTAATTTCCATTTGAATACATTCCTATTGTGTGCATTTTAAGGTTAACTATAGCTACAAAAACAGCAGTGGGCCAATAATTTGGGGAAGGAAGTTAATTTCAGTATTCTAGACTTAACATAAAAGGTGGGCGTAAGAAGAAGATTTGAAAGAATGTACTTACTAGATGCTGATTAAGATGCCATTTTCAGCATCGGGTGAAGCATAGAAGTACAAGAAGTGGCAGAGGGGAAAAAAAGGTACCTGTCAGGATGGACGTTTTGTGGTATTCAGGACTGTGTGTGGGATGAACATGAGCTAGAAATGTAGACAGTTCAAAGTCAGCAGATTAATGCAGGTTTAGAACCTTGGGTTATAATTTTGTGGATATTTTCAGACTTGAAGGGAGATTTTAAAATGAGCTGACATGAATAAGGTCTCGGAACAGTAAAAGATTTAAGTAGTAGAGATTTCAAAGTGCTGAAAGAAGGACCAGAGACATTTTACTGAGCCAAACAATGACATTCTGAAAGAGAATAAAATGAAATAATACTTCATTTTTGGAATCTCACTGCAAAAAGTGTTAGCAAAAAAGTTGAGAAGGCTGTAGAGGAAAAAAGGAAACCTAAATCATTTTCATGACTGGAAAAACTTTTTAATATAGAATAAAAGAAGAGAAACTATAGTAAAAATGTGAACAATAAATGGAAAGTTTTCAGAAGCAATACAGAACAGATGATACCTTTAGAAGAAAAACTTCTAGATATTTGTTAAAATAGGTAAAAATAATTCCTAATGGTAACATAAGTCAATGTTCATTGAATGCTCAGTGTGTATGTATTGCATACTGTACTATGTGCTTAGAATATATTAACTCATTTTGTCCTTTTTTTTTTTTTTTTTTTTTTTTGAGATGGAGTCTCACTCTGTTACCCAGGCTGGAATGCAGTGGTGCAATCTTGCTCACTGCAACCTCTGCCTCCCAGGTTCAAGCGATTCTCGTGCCTCAGCCTCCCGAGTAGCTGGGATTACAAGCACCTACCACCACGCCCAGCTAATTTTTTGTATTTTTGAGTAGGGACAGGGTTTCACCGTGTTGGTCAGGGTGATCTCGAACTCCGGACCTCAGGTGGTCCACCCTCCTCGGCCTCCCAAAGTGCTGGGATTACACACATGAGACCCATTTTGTTTATGTTATAACCTATCAGATGTTGTTATCCCCATTGTAAAAGTGAGACAACTGGGGCAAAAAGATACACAGTAATTTTCCCACAAATGCACAGCTAAAATTAGCAAAGCTGGGCTTTGACTTTTGGCACACTGGCTTGAAACCATAAAATAATTGCCTCTATTCTTTAAAAAAGTGAGTATATTTCTCATTAATAAACACAATTAATAAATATAATTTAATAAAGGTTTATGACGTTTCAGCCTCACTAAAGCATTGAATACATTGTTGAACTTACTTTATAACTATGCAGCAAATCAAGTCTTATTTTATCCATTTCTAAGATCAGAAACTGAGGATTATACATGCAGTAGAATTTGAAGAAAGAAAAAGAAAGAAAGAAAGAAAAAACATGATTACTGACCCTCTAAGGCCTAGGAAGCCTACTATCTAGTAGGTGATTAGCATTACATAAATGAAATGGACGCATGAACACAAAATGGGATAAACACTGTGAAGGAAAGTTACAATGTCAAGGAATGAAATCATAGAAAATAATTAATTAAGACTGAAAATTTAGGAACATTTTCTCTGGGGAAGTGAAATTTTTATTGAGGCTTGACAGATGGGTAAGAGGTAACTATGAGGCAGATAGCAAAGAAAGAGCTTGTTGATTTGGAGGGAGCAAAAGGAGCAAGAGAAGATCAAGTAGAGTGTCATTACTGTGTGGAAAAAGATGAAGAGTTGAGTGAGAATGAAATAATTAAGACGTGGTTCGACAAATTAAGGAGTTTGGATTTTATATAAGTGGAAGTAAAGAGGAGTGTTGCAGATATGATTTGCAATTTATTAGATTAATCTTCCTACTACAGGAGAAGACTTCGACAGTAATCCTTGAAGGTGAATGAATAATTTGCTGGGTTAGGGGTAGCTGGGTCAGATGGAAATAAGCAGATTTGAAGGTAGAATGGACACATGGCTGATTGATTGTGTATGGGCTTAACTAAAGAATTAAATATCAAGAATGAACCTCACTGTTCTGATCCATGCAATTATCCTGAATTTCAGTTTTGAGCATACTTTGATCTATAAGCTTGAAATTCCTAGGAGATGTAGTAGTCAAATAGAATTTGAGAATTTGGGGCATGGTATCTAAAGTTGTAGGAAAGAATATTTACACAGAGAATATAGAATGGGAAGTTAAGAAAAAACCTGGTTGAAACTTAATATACATTAAAAATTAGACATCAGTTTACCAGGAAGAAGGAGTGAAATTAGACAGAAAAGGAAAAAAAAAAAACGAAAGTGTAGAAAGAATATAAGGAAAGTGCAATGTCACTGAAGTGAAGAGAATAAAATATGAATCTATGGCAGAGGCAGGAGTCAGCATCTCTAATGATTCAGAAAGTTATCGGGGGCTGTAGTGGAAGAGAGTTCTAAATGATACTGTGTTTGTGAAACTGGATGTCAATGATGAACATAGCAAAAACAATCTGAGGGTGATGGGTGGGGGAAAAGTTATATGGTAGGGAACTGAACAGTGAAATGAAAGTGCAACTTTGTGGCAGTACATGCATACATTGTTCTAGAAAGCCTGACTATAAAAGTGGCAAAGATACAGGTTCATAAAAGAAGATGGGAAAGCAGACCTGTGGTGCCTTCCTCTATATCAGACAGGAAAAAAACTGGTAGGCAGGGCAAAGAAGTCAATTAGAAATTTGAGCTTCAGAGATTCAGTCTTCCCCAGGAAGACATGTTCCTCTATGCCTGTGTCTCCCCTGTATCTTTTGAACCTTAGTGCCTTGGGTAAAACACATGATTTCTGTGAGTTTGCCTTGCCCATTCAGTCCTGTGTGTTACATACAGAGGCAAATTAGGGCTCAGAGAAGTTAATAATGCTGTTTAAGGTAGACAGGTCATAGCATGATTGAAATAGGATTTAAATCTAAGATTTTCTAACTGCAAAACCTCTGATATTAACAAACGCTGTGCAGTCTTTCCCAATAGCCCAAAGAAAATGAAAAGTAATAACAGCATATTCTTTATTCGTTTTGAATATATAAATAGCCCTTTTCAACAGGATTTGTAGGAGTTACATTTTAAGTATACACAAAATGTGAAAGACAGAGCATATAACCAATATAAATGAACTCAGAATAAGATAAAACATAGTTTTATCAATTGACATGTATTTGGATCCAGGGATTCTGATCACACGGTATTTTAGTTAAAAAAACAACAACTGAGCGCTATATATCACAAGTATCTGATTTAATGCATATGACTAAAGCTGTTTTCACTTGAAGAATTTTGTTAAAATACTTAAATTTGAGATAAATTCACAGTCTGAACAAGGGAAGGCAATGCATTCAACCTAAAGCTTCAAAAATGATCACTGCGAATTATCTTTGCGGCAAAAAGCTACATGTTGACAGTCCACAGAACAGAACACTGGGTTGTCGAGGTAAATGCTTTACAAAAAGCTGAATAAGGGCTAGCAGAACAGAATGTGGGTTTAAGAAATCTTTCAAGAGCTCAGGAGCCCCCCTTTGAGGGCAATGAAATGTAGTAATAGGCAGAAGAAAGCTACAAAGCACCACAGTGTGCAAACAATTAGAAACATATTCTGTCCAAAGAGAAGCAAAGTGTTATCCATAAGGCAATAGAGCTGCAGATAATGGAATCCACCCCAGGAACGACTGAGACAAAACAGCACAGATTGATGTAATGGTACTTTCAGATACATACACATCCTTTTAGAAAATAGCACTATTAGCCACGGCGTCTTTGGCTAACAGTATCAAAAATCAGATAGAAAATAAAAAAAATTTAAAGCAAAAACTGAAATCTTATCTACATTCTAATGATTTGTATTTATCCATTGAGGAATGCAGGCTACATATTTGCTAATTATCTTATTTCCTACCCTCTATATAATACAACTCAGCTTTCATATTTTTGGCTTCTGATTTTAATACACTAAAAGTACATCATATTCACAGATTTCAAAATCTCTGCACACAATCATTAAACTACTTATTTTTGGGGGTCATAATTTTACTTTAAAAACATATGCATTCTCTTTAGCTACAGAAATGATTGGAAACAATGTGAACTTAAATGGCTCTATGTAATATTCTGTAAATATGGAGAATAAAAGGTTAACTTTGAAAAAAAATGACTAAGAGGCTACACTAAATTATAGGGCACATTAACATTAACAGAGCACAATGCAAACCCTGGGTTAATAAGGTGCAACTCTTATTAGAGATGCTAGAAAGAAACTCTGGACAGAAAATCTGTCCCGTAGAGCCTAAAATTCCCCAAACTCCTCTGGAATAGCAAATAGTAAACTGTTATTTTAGTAGAATAATATTTATCATTCAAATTAGCTGCAATAACCTTTTATAGAGCTTGTCCTCTTAAATAAAATTATGAGTGACAGTTATTCAAAGTTCATTTTTCAGAATGCATTTCTTCTTGTTACTACTAAAAGCTGAATTATATCATCTGATTCTAAGTATTTCTAAACATTTTATCAAGTATTTCACAGAACTGAAGTAGAAATTTTAATTTATCTTTAGTCATATCCATTGCTATCAAAAATTTATATGCATATAAAATAAAGCCAAATAAGTTAAATTTTGAAAACATTAAAACTATGATTTTAATACATTAGATTATATAAAGAACTACAATCCCTACTTCCCATCATCAAACCTACATGTGTAAAGCAAATCAGAACGACTTTAATGAAGTTAATTCTATGGATTCTTATTTACTTTTAAAGATAGAGACTCCCAAAAGCAACACTGAAATACGTATTTTAATCTCCATCTTAGCCCAACCTTAGTATGTGTCCAAATTGATCATGACTTTGTTATATTATGCTTTTTGTTGTCTCAACTTGGCTGTCAGTACACTTACAGTTTTGATTTTACTGCTACGTAACTAGTCACTCTGTTCCTATTTTCTTTGCATGTTCTTTGCCTTATTTTTTGCTCCTTCCCTTGTACTATCCTAGGACTCAGTCCTTGGTGCTCAGCTCTTTTTTATATACACTCACCTTTTCCTAATGTCATTTACTTTCACAGCCTTAAATTGTGGCTTTAAGTCAATGATTCTCAAACTTGTTTTTCCAAACCAGATTGCTCTTGCTAAATCTAAGTTTTACAGCTCCACTTACAGTCATCTCTACTTTGATGTCTAGGAGACATCTCAAGCTTAAAATTTTGAAAGGTGAACTGTTGGTTTTCCCCTTCCTGCTTAAACCTGCATCAAGTGTGGCTATTTTCATTATAGTTATGGCCTCTCTAACCCTCCTATTTGTTAGGTCCAATATTTGTAGTAGTTTTTAATTCTATTCTTTCTCTTATATTCTGTATCCAATTCATCAGGAAATCTACTTGGCTCTATAATCACAATATGTGCAGAAACTCACAGCCTATCAGCGTTTTATTTCTAATACCTGCATTCAAACTACCATTGTCATGGATTATTGAAATAGCATCCTCACTGTTTTTTTAATGACTACCTTTCACCCTTTGTTTTTTCTCAAAATAGTAGCCAACATGACCCCATAAAACATAAATCAGACATGTTATTCCTCACTGAAAACCTTCCAGTAGTTACCTATCCCACTCACATTAAAAGCAGAGGTCTTAGAGTAAACAACAAAGTCCTCCATGGTCTGTCATCAAGCCCACTACCCATCCCTGTTACCTTTTGAACTTCCTATGACTCTTCTCCTGCTGATCACATGCCAGACACATCAGGAATGCTCTCACTGCAGCGATTTGCTCCAATTATTCTTTGTCTTAAATGTTTTCCACCAGATATCCACATATTTAAATCCCTCATCTTCAAAACCCGTCTTCACCATTATCTTACCTTTCTCAATTCTCGCCTCAGTAAGGTCGACCCTAGCAAGTCTATTTAATACTGCAGCTTTTCCCTCCCTGGTTTCCCCCAATTTTAGGTATGCTGCTCTAATTTTTCACAAGTCGTAAAACAATTCATTCACTTATGATATTTATTATTTAATATCTATTACCTACACTCACTTAAAACAGCATTAGGGTAGAGAAGTTTTGTTTCTTTCTTTCACTGATGAATCTCAAAAGCCAAGAAGAGTGCCTGACACATTTTTATTACTTAGTAAGTATTTGTTGAATACAAACAAAAGAGCTAATATAATTATTCCATATTCTCTTTTATTCAATATATATTTATTAATAAGCTGCTATCATCTGAACATCATAATAGATCCTGGAAATTCAATGAAAAGCAGTTAATATTTACTTACATGGATAGAAGTTGCTTTCTAATGGAACAAATAGATATTAATTAAATCACACAAATCAACAAAAACTTACAATGTATGAAGTAGCAGTATATAGTGATATAAAAATATAGGAAATGGCTATCAAAGTAGACAGGGGCTAGACTATCCAGATCCTTTTAGTCCAGGTTAAGGACTTTGGTCTTCATTGCAAAAGCCAAAGGAAGATATTGAAATAGTGCAAGTAGCAGATATTGAAATACTGTAAGCAGCAGGGTATCTGATTAGGTGTGTATTTACAGACATCACTAGGGCTCCTGTGTTGGAAACAGAGGGATTTGGGAGTCAAATAAGGATGCTGGATTATATTAGGGTGAGACCAATGGAGAAAGAGACATATAGGAATTTCAAGAGCTAAAATAAACATAACTCTGAAAGATTGACCTTTGTCAATGAAAGAGAAGTAGGTGTTGAGTGTGTTTCCTGGTCCCAACACTTTTCTTAAGGATTCCTATTCTCCACCTCTCAGGTGATTAAACTATTTTGAGTTTTTACCTTGCTTCATACATTTATTTTGTGAAAGCTTAAGGATAGGGACAAAAATATTAACAGGAAATCAGTTAAAGCCTGTGGTAAGGTATGTAAACAAACTCAACTGTATTACTGTAAGGTAAATGTGAGCAGCATAGCTGGTCTGAAGTATTTGGAAAATAATAATTCAACACAGATACAGCCAGAATTAAAATTAAATAAGAATTAAGAGTTTAGGTTGAATAAATATTGATTGGATAAATATATACAAAATGACAAAGAAATAACAAAAAGTGGAAAATTTTGACAAAAAATTTGTTTTCTATCAAAATTCAGGTTTAGAATTCAAGGGAAAATTAGCAGGTCCTCCATTATATGTGAATATTTTGCATCCATTCAAAATTAATTTAGAAACATTAACAAAAAGAGTTTTCTCAACTTCAGAATAAAATAACAGATAACTGTTTAAATATGGAATTTTGAAGTAAAATATTTATATTTATATATACATATTTATACAGTATTTATATCAATATTCACGGATTTATAATTTGTTCTCAGTTTCTCTTTGAACCTGTGCAGGGAATATGAAATAGAAAACTTAAATGTGTTTTTATATGTTGCATACACAATGTAGCCTTAAAAATGCATGAAAATAATGGACTCAGAGAGAATAAACATTGATAACAAGCATGTCAAGTTGCGCGAAGCTCACATTGCATCACAGCATAAAATAGTCTTTACCATATTATAATATAAGCAAAACATATATATGTATGTATGTGTATGTATATACACATATCTACATCTATTTATACATCTGTCTTTCTGTCTCTGTATTATGGCACTCAAGCCTTTGAGGAGAAAAAATTTATTGCACATGTTATGTCGGAAGCTGCTATTGATGCATCTCTCAGCACGCAACCTAAGTTTCACGTTTGTGTCGTTGTCAGAAATGTTACTTTAACGAATCAGATAAAGCACGTCCCCTGTCCTTCAGATTCTTCACATTCTGAGTGTTATACATCAGTGAGGAATAGCGAACTGACGACATTTGAAAGAAATAGTCTGATTGCATGGATTCCCAAAGATATCGTACTTCTATGCTTTCTCTTCAATAGTTATGCTCACTGAAGAATCACAGGGTTCATAAATTTGGAGAAGAGACCATTATTTCTTATAAAGGGTCACAGCCTGCAGACTGTGAAGCACAGTATCTGACAGAAACCCAAAGCAGGCACTTTGAAGAAGGAAGGTGAGATAGGAATTTATTGTGAATGAGTTGACTAAGAATACATATTCAACAGGTTATAGGAAGAGACGTGAATATTAATGCAGGAGGCACTTGCGTGCGTAATAAGCAAACATGCATCTTATAAACTTCCCATGTTCACTTTGTGTTGGAGATAAACATTGAAATGCACTAAAATTAGGCTCTATATATCAAAAGATGAAACAGAGGACACAGAGGCACTATGTGCCCAACCTTCATGGACCAGCCAGAGCCAGTTTGTGGTGGTGGTCTCTTATCAGAAAGGAACGCTGGCCATTTCTTTTGTTGAAACCACAAAAAGAGACAAGGGTTTTGGTTACAGCTTCTTTAGCTGGCTGAAATCAGCAGTGGAGCAGGTGTTTTGAAACGGCTAATTTCTGTATGACTCTGAGAAAAAAAAAAAAAAAAAAGTCTAAAGGTGGTTAATGAGGGAGGAAGTATAATGTGAAATGTCTGACCTCCCATTGGTCATGGTGGGAACTCAGTTTTTAAGGTTTCTCTAGAGTCTCCTTGGCCATGAGAGGGTTCATTCAGTCAGCTAGGGAACTTACTGTGCCCGGAATTGGTGTGTTCTTGGTCTCGCCTGGTTTCAAGAATGAAGCCCCGGATCCTCCTCGCGGTGAGTGTTACAGTTCTTAAACCGTGGTGTGTCCGCAGTTTCTTCCTTCTGGTGGGTTTGTGGTCTCGCTGACTTCAGGAGTGAAGCTGCAGACCTTCGCAGTGAGTGTTATAGCTCATAAAGGCAGCGTGACCCAAAGAGTGAGCAGCAGCAAGATTTACTGTAAAGAGGGAAAGAATACAGTTTCCATAGTGTGGAAGGGGACTCCATAGGGTTGCCGCTGACTGGCTCCAGCAGCCTGCTTGTGGTGCCTTATCTGGCCCCACCCACATCCTGCTGATTGGTCCGTTTTGACAGAGTGCTGACTGGTGCATTTACAATCCTCTAGCTAGACATAAAAGTTCTGCAAGTCCCCACTAGGTTAGCTAGATAGAAGTACTGATTGGTGTATTTACAAACCCTGAGCTAGACACAGAGTGCTGATTGGTGTGTTTACAAACCCTGAGCTAGACACAGAGTGCTGATTGGTGCGTTTATGATCCCTTAGCTAGACACAGAGTGCTAGACCGAAAAGTTCTCCAAGTCACCACCAGACTCAGGAGCCCAGCTGGCCTTACTCAGTGGATCCGGCACCGGGGCTGCAGGTGGAGCTGTCCGCCAGTCCCTAGCAGCGCCTGCACTCCTCAGCCCTCGGGCAGTGGATGGGACCGGGTGCCATGGAACAGGGGGTGGTGCCCGTCAGGGAGGCCTAGGCCACTCCAGAGCCCACAGCCAAGAGGGGGCTTGGGCTTGGTGGGCTGCAGGTCCTGAGCCCTGCCCTTCGAGGAGGCAGCTGAGGCCCTGCGAGAATTTGAGCGCAGCACCTCCACAGCTGCTGGTTCGGGTGCTAAGCCCCTCACTGCCCTGGGCTGGTGGCGCCGGCAGAGCCCATGCCGCACCCGCCTGTGAGCACAGGGCACAGCCGGGGTTCCTGCCCGCACCTCTTCCTCCACACCTCCCGGCAAGGACAGGGAGCCGGCTCTGGCCTCGGTCAGCCCAGAGAAGGGCTCCCACAGTGTAGTGGCAGGCTGAAGGGCTCTTCAAGGGCCGCCAGAATGGATGCGGAGGCCGAGAAGGTGCTGAGAGTGAGGGCTGCTAGCACGTTGTCACTTCTCATTAGTATTTTATTTTTATTTCTCAGTTAGATGTGTTGGCGTAAGCTGAGAAAAGCCTGAAGGTGGTTAAGTGTGTTCCTATTATTTTGGATGGTTTGCCTCAGGGATGTCTAGGTAGACTGTTTCTAAGTTTCTATCATGGGTGGATGTCTTGAGTGGCTCTTCCTAGGAAGGGCCAGCTACATTAGTTACCTTCAGAGATACTCCTGGTACCCAGTAAGAAAATAAGACTTCCAGGCCTGTCACAGTGGCTCAGACCTGTAATCCCAGCACTTTGGGAAGCCAAGGTGGATGGATCACCTGAGGTCAGGAGTTCAAGACCAGCCCGGCCAACACAGTGAGACCCTGTTTCTACTAAAGATACAAAAATTAGCTGGGTGTGGTGGCGGGTGCCTGTAATCCCAGCTATGCAGGAGACTGAGGCAGGAGAATCACTTGAACCCAGGAGGCTGAGGTTGCAGTGAGCTGAGATTGCACCACTACACTCCAGCCTGGGTGACAGAGTGAGACTCTGTCTCAATAAATAAATAAATAAATAAATAAATAAGAAAGAAGGAAAGAAAAGAAAGAAAATAAGACTCCCTTTTGTCTTTTAAAACAGAGGTTGACAAATTACATTTAAAGTGCCAAATTCCTCCCACTTGTTTTTGTAAAGTCTTATTAGAACACACTCATGCCCACTCACATACTGTCTACAACAACAAAGTTGACTGTAGAGTTGTGACAGAGGCTATGTGGCCCACAAATTCTAAATTATTTACTGTTTGCCTCTTAAAGAGTTAGATGACCTCTGCTATAAAAATAATAAAAACAATAGCAAAGTTCTTATACTTAAAGTGGAGGTAGAAATTCAAGATGAATTTTTTTCTTAAATATTAATTTACAACAAAAAGTATTAGTGAAACCAATCTTTATTTTTTAACATTTGATTCATTAAGGATTTCTCTCAGGATCACTTTTACTGAATGTAATTATAAAACACACAAAATGATTGCAAAACAATTAAAAGGATGCTTGGCCAATACAAAATAACTAAAATATAAGAAATACACAAGTTTAGGAAAAATAGCCAATGGTCTTTATGGGAATCCAGTGCTCCAGAAACATATGAGTCTTTCTATAGAAAGCAACTACTTCTCAGAAATATCTACGGGTTGAAAATAACTCATGAACAGGCCAGCCTCTTAGGTCAAACCCAAATTAAAATAATGATCCTCAGAGACTATATTAACACATGATCTCTATTAAGAAACCTGAAGAATCAATTTAGAAAGACACACACAATATTTAATGAATATTTGGTACGCTGAGCTGTTCAGTATTTTGGTGTATATTTAACTTTCTTAGTTATATTACAAGTACGAATAAAGAAATTTTTATTCCTAAGTTTGTAGTGAAAGAAAATCAATTTATTTGTATTCAATAGGATTAGTTTCAGCCATAATGGAAATACAAACAAACAAACAAACACACAAATATCCTTCACAGCCAGTTAGGACTGGTGTATTAACCAAAGTTCTCCAGAGAGATGGAACCAGTAAAACATGATAGATAGATAGATAGATAGATAGATAGATAGATAGATAGATAGATAATGGATAGATAGATGAGGGATAGATGGATAGATAGATAGGTAATTGATAGATGGATAGATTGATGGATGATGGAAGGATGAATGGATAGATGATGGATGGGTAGATAGATAAGTAATGGGTGGATGGATAGAGGGATAGATAGATGATGGATGGATGGGTGGATGGATGGATGGATGGATAGATGGATAGATAATAGGTAACGGATGGATGGATAGATGGATAGATAGATGGATAGATAGATGGATGGATAGATGAGAAGATATTTACTAGAAAAAATATGGAGGTTGAGGAGTCCCATAATAGGCCATCTGTAAGCTGGAGACTCAAGGATGCAAGGAATGTGGATCAGTCCAAATCTGAAAGCATCAGGGAATCAGAGAAGCCAATGGTCAAACTCTCAGTCCAGGCTAAAGGCATGGGGACCTGCAGGTTACTGAGGCAAGTCCTGAATTCCAAGGGCTGGAGAACCTGAAGTTCTGATGTCTAAGGGCAGAAGAAGAGTGCCCTAGCTCCAGAAGAGAGAATGAATTTATCTTTTCTCTGCCTTTTTGTTCTATTGGCGGCCCCAGCTAAATGGTTGTTACCTGCCCATGTTGAGGGCAGATCTTCCCCATTCATTCTATTAACTCACATGCCAATCTTCTCTGGAAACACCCACATAGACACACCCAGGATTAATGCTTTAGCAGTTACCTATGTATCCCGTAACCACTCAAGGTGACACCTAAAATTAACTAGCACATAGGTGGATATATGTATATATATGTAAAGATGAATTGCAAGGAATTGGCTAACATGCTTCTGGGGCCAGGCACATTACAGAACCTACAGGTGAGGCAGGAAGCTGGAGGCGCCGAAGAGCTAGTGATATGGTTCCTACCCAAAAGCTGGCAGGCTTGTGACAGAAAGTTTCAGTTTGTGCCTCAAGGCAGTTAAATACCGAAACTATTAGTTTCAACAGAGTCTAGTATGAAGAATTCTTTCTCTTGGGGAAAGATAAGTCTTTCGGCTATATTCAAGGCTTCAATTAATTGAATGAGGCCCACCCACATTAGGGAGGACAATCTGATTTATTCATTCTACTGATTTAAATGGTAAACTCGCCCCAAAACACCTGCACAAAAACACCCTGCATAATGTTTGATCAAACATTCTGGAAGGCCTATGGCCCAATGAAGTTGACAGATAAAATTAACTATCACAACTAATACAGTGACTGTGTTCTGTGAGATCTTACAAGCAAACTCCTTGCACCATATCATTCTGTCACCTGTAGAATAAGCATCTTATTCTGGAAGCCAAAGCTGTGGGTAGGTCTGCAAACACTGGGTAACATTCTACTCAGTATGAGGCAAGAGGAATGAAGAAAAAAGGTAAAGGATCTTTGCCAGCTATCTTTTAGGAAATGCTTTTAGAAAGTGCAATGCAGCCTTTCAACACACAACTTTTGAGGATGCTAGGAAGCTCTTGTTCCTGTATCAACAGCTCATAACCATTCTTAACTTGGGGGCACTATCATTTTAGTCAACATCCACTTCATGTGTATGAAGTGATCCAATATGACAGGCACAAAGTTTAGGAGTCAATAGTTAGCAGTAAAATACAGAAAAAGGAAAAACAAAATCAAACAAAAATCCCCACCATCCTAATGCTTACATTTCTAATGGAAGAAGACCAACAATATGCAGCATATATCAGTAAAATGTGTTCCTAGTTGTCATGATTGTCACTGCTTCATAAGTTCACAGAGAGTTCCTGCATACAGTAATAGGGTCATCAAGGTAGTTCTCATTTTGAAAGTGTCATATGTGTAAAATCTGAAGGAAATGAAGAAACTATTCAGATTTTCTTGGAGGATAAGAGAAGAAATAATTGTAAGTGCAAATGGTCTGAGGCTGGAGAAGGTCTAGCATGTTCAGTAATAGCAAGAAGGAAAGTAATCTAGGAGGCAAGACAATGAGTGGCCTTGTGGGAGACTAGGCTTTTAGTCTGAGTGAGATTGGAAATTACGGAAGGGTTGGGGAAAAGGGGTGGCATTACATAACTCACTTGTTAACAGGAAAACTCTGGCTATTGTGTTGAGAGTAGCCCAGAAGTTAGCAAAGGCAATAAAAAGGAAAATGTTAATTCACTCCTTGTACTCACCCAAATCCAGATTTGTTTCTATTGTTGTTTTTATACTTATGGAAGAGTCTCACCTTTCCCCAAGGGAGATGATTGAGAATCACATCTGATTGCTGCTTTTAAGGAATAGCCCAGGAAACCTGGATAATGCACAGCTCTTCAAGTTCCAGAAACATGTAAAAGTTACCAGCACACAACATACTCAACACATAGTGCTGGAATATGACCCTGGTGGCCCATTCAGAATTGGAAAAAGTGAAAAACACAGAGAAGTCTTTTGCCTATAGAATTATTATTTTTCCACTTCTTATATAGAGTATAGGAATTTTTCACTTATGGAAATAAATTCTTCAGTTAGTAATTATGGCCATGTCTGGTTCTGCTCTCTGGAAATAATTTAGATTTTGATCTCTTCTGTGGCCTATGTATGCTTTAGCTTTACCCTTCAAGTCCTCATCTGAGGAAAATATTTCTTGAGGAATACACAGCTTTCTATGCATACTTTTTGTTGGTGCAGTTTGAGGGGACCTGGAGTTGCTTTAGGATTAAAAAAGTTGCAATGTTTGCAGGCCAGATTTTAACTTGCAGTATTTTTTTTGCATAAAATTCACTGAAGATCTATTAAGCTTTAGTGAGTCCTTGTTATTATCATTTTATCTAGATATAGGTTTTATTGTAAAGACCCTAATGTTTCAATTACTTGTCATGGTGCTGTTACTGTTCTCCCTATCTATCTCTCATTTTTATTATTTAAAGCAATGGTCATGTCTTGTGGTCACCAGCACTGCTGGCAAATGTCTTTGTATAGCATGACATCATACTTACCTTCTCCTGTGTTGATTGCTCTGAGGTACTGCTGGTGAATGTTTGCAAGTCTCCAAATTCTTGTGATTTCCATCTTTCTAGATTTCAGACCTCTAGAAGTACCTTCTGATTCAGGAAATCCAGACATAGATGAAGTTGGGAGTGTCTTCTGAGAAAAAGAAAAGTGGGGAGATTTCAAGATATTTTTAGATTTCCATCCAAACTGAGAAAGTGTGCTCCCTTCTCTCATGGGCCCCAGAGAATATGGCAGTTAGATTTCAAATTTTAGTCAATTCAGGCTGCTACAAAAGGATCCCATCCATTGTGTGGTTTAAGTAACCAACATTTATTTTTCACAATTCTCAAGCCTGGAAGTCCAAAATCAAGCTGCTAAAATGGCCCTCCTCCAAGTTCCAGACTCTTAACTCTATGCTGAGTGCTGGTAAGGGGTAAAGGGTGAGGAAGCTTTAAATAACTGTGAGGTGGTTTTTATAAGAGCACTAATTTTATATATGAGAAGTGAATATGTGTCATAGGATTCATATTCATGTGACACATATTCATCTTCCAAATGTCCTATCTCCTAATACCATCAAATTGGGTGTTGGGATTTAAACATACAAATTGTGGGGGACACAAATATTAGGTCTACAGCATTCCATCCTGACCCCTCAAAATTTATGTTCTTCTCACATACAAAATGTATTATTTACATCCAAGCAGACTCAAAACTATAAATTGTTTCCAGCAGCAACTCTAGAGTCTAAATATCAAAATCTCTGAATATCGTCTAAATCAGGTGATATTTGAGACTAAATACATTTCAACCTGAGGAAAATTGCTCTCCAGCTGTGATCCTGTGGGATCAAACAAGTTATATCCTTTCAAAATACAATACTGGAATAGAAATAAGATAGATACTTCTATTGCAAAAGGGAGAAACAGGAAAGAAGAAAGGGATAAAATGTTTCAAATAAGTTCAAATTGAAAAGCATTCTCCATGAAATCTTAAGACTCAGGAATAACTGTTTTTAGTTTGATGCTCTGCCTTCCAGGCCCACTGAGGGAAAGTCCCATCCCATAGCTTTGGGTCAAGACCATCTGGCTTGTTGAATGCAATGCAACAGGTCTCTCTTTGGAAACTGAGGAGGTATCCTTGATAATCTCTGAATCAATTTTGGGGTTATTCTTCCCCTGTAATGAAAAGTAGCACATATTTACAGTCAAATAGCTCCATATCTTATTCTATAAAATCCATGAAATCTAACAGACTTCATTCATTCCTTCTCAACTCCTTCCTCTGCAGTTCAAACTGATACTTTTCCTGCTGGGGTTGCTGATTAAATCCATGGCTGAACCTATATTAATCTCTGTATCAAATGGACACCAGGATGCACCCTTTGTATTTTCATTTTTAAAATATGAATAGGCTAAGAATTTTCCAAACCTTTCAATTCTTTTTTTTTTTTTTTTTTTTTTGAGACACAGTCTTATTCTGTCACCCAGACTGGAGTGCAGTGGTGCAATCTTGGCTCACAGCAATCTCAGTTGGGCCCTGTCACCACACCCGGCTAATTGTTTTGTATTTTTAGTTGAGACAGTGTTTTGCCATTTTGGCAAGGCTGGTCTTAACTCCCTGACCTCGGGTGATTCAACTGCCTACCTCAGCCTCCCAAAGTGCTGGGATTATAGCTGCAAACCACCACGCCCAGCCCAAATCTTCACATTCTGCTACCTCTTCATTTAATGTATTGCTTCATTCTCATATTGCTAAAAAGAACTACCTGAGGTTGGGTGGTTCATAAAACTTTATGAAGAAAAGAGGTTTAATTGACTCAGAGTTTCACAGACTTAACTGGAAGCATGACCGGGAGGCCTCAGGAAACTAACAATCATGGAGGAGAAGGTGAAGGGGAAGCAATAACATTTCTCAAAAGGCAGCAGGAGAGAGAGAGCTAAGGAGGAAGTGCCATACACTTTTAAATTATCAGATTTTGTGGAAACTCACTCACTGTCATGAGAATAGCAAGGCAGAAATCCACCCCCCATGATCCAATCACCACCCACCGTGTCCCTCCTCCAATTAAATATAATATTTGAGTGAGGACACAAATTCAAACAATATCATTTAGCCACTGGCCCCTCCAAAATCTCATGTCCTTCTCATATTACAAAATACAATTATCTCTTCCCAACAGTCCCCCAAAGTCTTAACTCATTTCAGCATAAACCCAAAAGTCAACAGCCCGAAGTCTTACCTGAGACAAGGTAAGTCTTCTCCACCTATGAGCTTGCAAAATAAAAATCAAGTTAGTTACTTTCAAGATACAATGGGGGTACAGGCATTGGGTAAATGTTCCCATCCCAAATAGGAGAAACTGGCCAAAACAAAGGGGCTACAGGCCCCATTCAAGTCTGAAACCCAGCAGGGCACTCATTAAATTTTAAAGCTCCAAAATAAACTTCTTTGACTCTGTGTCTCACATCCAGGACATGCTGATGCAAGGGTGAGCTCCCAGTGCCTTGGGTAGCTCTGACCCTGTGGCTTTAGAGGGGGTACAGTCCCTGGGGCTGCTTTCACGGGCTGACGTTAAGTGACTGCAGCTTTTCCAGGCACATGGTGCAAGCTGTTGGTGGATCTATGATTCTGGGGTCTGGAGGAAAATGTCACTCTTTTCACAGCTCCACTGTGAAGTGACCCAGTGGAGACTCTGTAAGTGGGCTCCAACCCCATATTTCCCCTCCATGCTGTCCTACTAGAGATTCTCAATGAGGGCTCTGCCTCTGGAGCAGACTTCTGCCTGGACATCTAGGAGTTTCTATAAATCCTTTGAAATCTAGGTGGAGGTTCCCAAAGTTCATTTCTTGCCTTCTGAACACCTGCAGGCCCAAAATCATGTGGAATCAGCCAAGGCTTGAGGCTTGCACCCTCTGAAGCAACTGCTTAAGATGTACCTTGGCTCATTTTAGCCATGACGTTTTAAAACTGGAAAAGCTGGGATTCAACATGCCATGTCCTGAGTCTGCACAGAGCACCAGGGGCCTCATGAAACTATTTTTTTCCCTCCAAATCCTTGGGGCCTGTGATGGGAGGGGCTGCCACAAAGATCTCTGAAATGTCCTGGAGTCATTTTTCCCATTGTCTTAGCTATTAACATTTGGCTCCTTGTTACTTATTCAAATTTCTGCAGCAGGTTTGAATTTCTACACAGAAAATGAGTTTTTCTTTTCTACTACATAGTCAGACAGCAAGTTTTCCAAACTTTTATGCTCTGCTTCCCTATTAAATATATGTTCCAGTTTTAGACCATCTCTTTCTTTACACTTATGATATATACTTTTAGAAACAGCCAGTTAACTTCTTGAACATTTTACTATTTAAAAATTTCTTCTGCTAGATATTCTAAATCATCTCTCTCAAGTTCAAAGTTCCATATATCTCTGGGGCATGGACAAAATGCTGCCAGTCTCTTCACTAAAGCAGAGCAGGAATGACATTTACTCCAGTTCCCAATAAGTCCCCATCTCCATCTGAGACCACTTTGGCCTGTACCTCATTGTCCATTTCACTATCAGCATTTTGGTTAAAACCATTCTACAAGTTTCTAGGAAGTTCCAAACTTTCCCACATCTTCCTATCTTCTTCTGAGCCCTTAAAACTGTTCCAGTCACTGCTTGTTACCTGATTCCAAAGTTGCTTCCACATTTTCAGGTATCTTTACAGTAGCACCCCACTCTCAATACCCATTTTCTATATTAGTCTATTCTCATATTGCTGTAAAGAACTACCTGAGACTGGGAAATTTATGAAGAATGAGGCTTAATTGACTCAGAGTTCCACAGACTGTATAGGAAGCATAGTTGGGAGGCCTCGGAAAATTTACAATTATGGTGGACAGGGAAGCAAGCATGTCTTACCATGGTGGGTGGACCAGGAGAGGTGGGAGGGAGATGTCACACACTTTCTTCTTCTTTTGTTAAATTTTACTTTAAGTTCTGGGATACATGTGCAGAATACACAGGTTTGTTACATAAGTATACATGTGCCATGGTGGTTTGCTGGATCTATCAACCCATCATCTAGGCTTCAAGCCTTGCATGCATTAGGTATTTGTCCTAATGCTCTCCCTCCCCTTCCCCACCCCCTGACAGGCCCTGGTGTGTGATGTTCCCCTCCCTGTGTCCATGTGTTTTCATTTTTCAACTCCCACTTATGAATCAGAATATGCACTGTTTGATTTTCTGTTCCTTTGTTAATTTAACACACACTTTCAAACAATCAGGTCTCGAGAGAACTCACTCACCATCATGAGAACAGCAAAGGGAAAATCCACCCCCATGATCCAATCACCTCCCACAAGGTCTGTCCTCCAATTTGACATGAGATTTGACCAGGGACACAAATCCAAACCATATCACTTAACAGTTCCATTTTTGTCATTTCTCTCTTCTCAGATTTTACTATAAGAAGTAAGGAGGAGCTAAGTTGCACATTCCAAAATTTGCTTAGAAATCTCTTCAGCTAAATACTTAATTTTATCACTTACAAGTTTTACTTTCCACAAAATGCCAGAACAGAAAGGCAGAAAAATACTTTGTTGCATTATAACAAAGATTTCCTTTCCTCCAGTTACCAATAACATGTTCCTCATTTCCATCTGATTCAGAACTCAACGAGATAGCATTTACTGTCCATATTTCTACCAATATTCTAATAATCTCTACTTAGGAATTCTATGAAAAGATTGAGGGTTTCTTTAAAAGTCTTCTCCTTTCTTTCTGGGTTCTTGCCAAAATCAGCCATGATAGTCCATTCATAGCAATGTAGGATTGTTTAAGCATGCACCTTTTATTAGTCATGGTTCTCCAGAGGAACAAAATTAATAAGATATAGATGATGATGATAAGAAGTAGATAAGAAGTGATTTATTATGGGAATTGCCTCATATGATTTTGGAGGTTGAAAAGCCTTATAATATGCCACCTGCAAGATGGAGAAGCACAGAAGCTGGTGGCATAACTTAGTTTAAGTCCAACGGCCTGAGAGCTAAAGAAGTCACTGGTGTAACGTTCAGTCTGAGGCCAAACACCTGAGACAGGGTTGGGGGAGTTAGGGGAATGCTAGTGCAAATTCTGGAGTTCAAAAGCTGGAGAACCTGGGGTTCTGATGTCAAAGAAAGAGAAGATGCCTGTCCCAGCTTTAGCATAGGGAATGAATTTGACTTTCTTATACCTTTTTGTTTTTTCCAGACCCCCAATTAGTTGTATGACATCTGAACAGATTGGATGGAGTTGGATCTTCTTTAATCAGTTCACTGATTCAAATGTCAAACTTTTCTGGAAACCCCCTTAAAGACATCTCCAGAAGTAATGCTAGCTATCTGGGTATCCCTTAACTCAATCAAGTTGATATCTAAAATTAACCAATCCACACCTTAAAACTCTTTTAATCTCCACCCTTTACACAGTCCAAAGCCACTTTCCCATTTTTAGGTGTTACAGGAGCATTCTACTTCTGGTACCAATTTCTGTCTTAGTCCATTTGGGCTGCTGTAGCAGAATACTCTAGACTAGGTGGATTAAACAGCACAAATTTATTCTTCACAGCTCCCAAGCCTGGAAGTCCAGGATCAGGGTGCCAGCATGGTTGAGTTCCAATGAGAGCTCTCTTCTGTGTTGCAGACTGTTGACTTCTAATTGCATCCTCAGAATATGGGCCATGGCAGAAGGTGAGAGAGCTCTCTGAGATCTCTTTTGTACGAGGCTCCACCCTCATGACCTAATTACTTCCCAGCAGTCTCATTTCGTAATAGCATATAATAACCTTGGGAGTTAGGATTTCACATATAAATTTGGAGGTGACACAAATTTTTACTCTATAGTAGTCAATAAAAAATGGTGAAGCAACATTTTTCTGTGCAATTACTTACACAGAACATAAAAGTGTGTCTCATGTAGACCAGAATCAAGACTTGAAAAATAATAACTCCTTTAAGTGATACCATGATTACTATTCCTTTCTCTGAAATTTAGCTGGAAATTAGAAGAGCCTGATTTTAGATTAAGATATTCTAATTCTCAACTTCCTGGAGCTAAGGTATTTCAGGAATGTGCATTCTGAGCAGGAAGGGAAGGGCAAATGTTCTTCTAGAAGGGATCTCAGTATTAGAAAGAGGGAAGAGTCATTAAACAACATTTAAAATGGTGAGGAGATTTGGTGATGTCTCTGATGCCTACAATGAATGTTGCAATACCTTAATGGGTGAAAAACATAAATGTAACAATATTGAATGCCTACTCCATTCTCTGTGTTTTACACGTACCACCCATTTAATCCTAACATCAACTATAAAAAAATAGGTGTTACCATCATCTTCATTTATAGGTGAGGAGACTAAAGCAGTAAAAGATTAAATGACTAGAAAAAATGTTTACTGAAAATACCTTAGTCACTTGGGTGATGATTGGCTTAGCAAGCCTTTTAACTCAGGCTGACTGACTTTTATTAGTAACATAGGAAGTTTTAAGCACTATTTAAAATATTACTGAGTAGCAATTATCCCCAATAAACTATGCATCTTTAGCTAGCTCAGGTCCTGGTGCCTGGCAATTTTATTTAGTTGATAAAAATATATGTTCAAATATTTCAAATTAAAATGATTGTGCTTTCCATGTAACACAAGGTTCCTGTTGTTTAAATCATAAAATGATTATATCACCTTCAAAATCACTGAGCTATAGCACATTCCTCTCTAGATAACTTTAAAGGTGAAGCAATAAGTATTCATAATAAAATAGTCATAAATTGTGTAAGCAGCACTCACCTGCCTGTGTATTTCTCTTTATGTGTGTGTCTGTAACACAATAATCTAATTCCATACAAGCCTTCAGAGCAGAAAGCAAACTTTTTTCCTCTTCAGACTTGAACCTTCTAGTAGATACTGTATTAGTCAGCTTGGGCTGCCATAACAAAATTCTAAAGACTTGGGGGGTTTAAATGACAGAAATTTATTTCTTATAGGTCCAAGACCAAGGTGCTGACAAGGTAGCTTTCATTCTGAAGCCACTTCTCTTGGCTTGTAGGCGGCTAGCTGCCAACTCCCCCTATGTTCACAGGACCTCAAGTTATTTTTGGCCTTCTGGAAAGAGAGAAAGTGCAAGCTCACAGGTCGCTTCTTAAATACTAATCTCATTATCCAACTTCATGACCTCATTTAAGCCTAGTTACCTTCCAAACACCTCATCTCCAAACACCATCACATTGGAGTTAGTTAAGGCTTCAAGGTAAGAATTGGGTAGAAGATGGGTACAATTCATTCTATGGGCAGGTATGTTAGGGGAAAATGCTTTGCAGTTATTATAAATGCACTCCTGGCTGTAAGAATCATTAAGAAAAAATAAATAAGAATGTGTATATACTATAAAATTAATGTACAAAATAGCCAGCATACAGAGAAAGCAGGGGAAAGAGTTCAGAACAAAGCCATGCTTGGATTAGAGAAATGGGGTAAAATCTAGCAGGATGAAATTTAAAAAGATAAAAGTAAACTCCTGTATGGATTCAACTCTTAAGCTTTCAATGTACAAATACATGTGGGAAGAAAATTGACTAAGAAGCAGAACATTAAAAGAAAGAGTTCAAGGATTTAGTCTACAGTAAGCAAAACATAAAAGCATTTTGACATGGTCTTCAAAGTTAGTGCGATAGCAAATTTTGTTTAGAAATAAGCATATTCAAAACTAAAACCTTTTCTAAAGCTTGTGCTTCTTTCTGTATTTTATACCTTGACTAATGTAACCATTATTTACCCTCTTTGACAACAAAGAAACTCAAAATCCTAACATAAGTCTTTATGATTCTTATACCAATGCTTTCTAACCCCTGCTGTGTTTCAAAATCACTTCTACAGCTTTATAAAAATACAGCCATTTGAACCCCAAAACACTAAGATTTTGTAGGGCCTGACGTTTTGAAATTTGGGAGGATGGATCATGTTTTTATTCCTCAAGAAATAAAATGCAAAATTGTAACTACAAAGCTAGTATGAAACCAAATATGAGTATTTACTTATATATAATTTTATAATTGTTATTATTATTTTTTAAAGATGGTCTTGCTCTGTTGCCCAGGCTGGAGCACAGTGGCACAATCATGGTTGACTGCAGCCTCAATCTCCTGGGCTCAAGCAATCCTCTCACTTCAGTCTACTGAGTAGCTAGGACTGTAAGCATGTCATACAATGCCTGGCTATTTAAAAAAAATTTTTTTTGTAGAGATGAGATCTGGCTATGTTGCCAGTGCTATTCTCCAACTTCTGATCTCAAGCAATTCTCCTTCCTCAGTCTCCCAAAATGCTGAGATCACAGGCATCAGCCACCATACCCAGCCAAAATATGTATTTAGAATGAGAAAAAAAGAAATCACAATTACAAACATTTAAAAATACACAAATATTAAAAATCAGAAAATAGCATACTTTTTATTAATTATGTAGCTACTAAAAACCTCTAACAATTTCTCTAATTAATTTTTGGCAATATATTATCTTATTATCTATAATAGCCATTTTGTACAATTTTTTTTCTAGAGGAAATGAATCTCTAATTCATTATTCTTCCTCGCATGGTTAATTAAATCTTTGCTATTAATTTTATTTTAGAAAAAAATTGTTCTGCTTACATGCATTTCTAGTACTGTTGATAAATTTGGAAAATAGCCTATTAATTTTATTTTATATGTAAAAATATAAAATGAAAGTTCATGACAACTTTTCTTGAGTTTTGACTAAGTTTAGAAATTCTTTGAGTTGATAACATTTGTTAACCAATTTATGTCTATGTGAAGTGGCATATAATGAGTTTTATGTATTTCTCCTCTATACTAACTTGTTCTCACACTGCTAATAAAGATATACCCAAGACTGGGTAATTTACAAAGGAAAGAGGTTTAATGGAGCCACAGTTCCACATGGCTGCGGTGGCCTCACAGTCATGGTGGAAGGCAAAGAGAAGCAAGGCACGTCTTACAGGGCAGCAGGCAAGAGAGCTTGTGTAGGGGAACTCCCATTTATAAAACCATCAGATCTCATGAGACTTATTCACTACTATGAGAACAGTATGGGGAAAACCACCCCCGTGATTCAATGATCTTCACCTGCCTCCACCCTTCACTCATGGGGATTATTACAACCCAAGGTAAGATTTGAGTGGGAACGCAGCCAAACCATATCAGCATCCTTATCAGTATTTCATGACACATCAACAAGAAATGTTAATCTTCACCTAATATGACATTGTCTTTCATCAATCGTATTTTCGAACAATCTAAGAACCTATTAATCCTCATTAAATTGATTTGAAATTTACATAATGTGAAATTTTGTGTCACATCTACATCTAAATGTTGAATAATTTTTGTTGATTTAATATAGGAATAATTCAGCTTGTAGATACTTTGAAAATGTTTATGTTGTCTTGTCAAGTAGATTCTTAAGAGGTGGTTGTTTCCATTTTGACTATTTGTCCATGGAAATATATTTCTCTGCTTGCAATTTTACAACTCTGATAAATGGAATAATATTTTCCACAGACTGGCTTCTGGATCCATACATTTTTAACCTTGCACCTCCTCCATTATTTATATTCTTCAAATTACAGGAACCAAATTCACATAAGAAAACAGTTCTGGGGCTGGGCATGGTGGTTCACGTCTGTAATCCCAGCACTTTGGGAGGCCGAGGAGGGCGGATCATGAGGTCTGGAGATGGCCTGGCTAATATGGTGAAACCCTGTCTCTACTAAAAATACAAAAAATTAGCCAGGTGTGGTGGCACATGCCTGTAGTCCCAGCTCTTGGGAGGCTGAAGCAGGAGAATCACTGGAACCCAGGAATTGGAGGTTGCAGTGAGCTGAGATGGCGCCACTGTACTCCAGCCCGGGTGACAGAGCAAGACTCCATCTCAAAAAAAAAAAAAAAAAAAGAAAGAAAAAAAAAGAAAAGAAAAGAAAAGAAAGAAGAAAAGAAAACAACTCTGCCCTTGCAACGTTGTATCATAATGCCAGTGACCTGCAGTGAATAATTGTGCTTGAAAATTAATCCTACACTAAGACAGCTAGAGAACTCTGGCTATACAGGGAAAGTACTGGTATTATAAAAATATCTTCTGCCAAACTCAAACATCTATTACTTCAATCTGTAGGCAAAAGTGACCAAAATGAAAGACAGTAAAAGAGATGCTTATGGCTGTTTTCAAGCAACAAAAATATTCATTAAAGGTAAAAATAAAATTTTTCATAAGGTTCCTTATGCTATCTGATGCGTGGTGGTGCTCTTTTGATAAATGACATTGAGAGTGACCTTTTATTTAAGATTAAATAAGATGAACAATGTACTTAGTCAGAATATATTTGCTATGGCAACAAAATAATAATGATCATAATAAAAATAGTAATCATTGATAGCGTGCTTATCGGGCACTAATTCATCCTGTTTTATATATTAACTGATTTAAACATCACAACAACCACATCTACTATCATTATTCTCATGAGAAAAGTGAGGTACAGAGAGGCTAGAAACCACATCTGAGGCAACACAACCAGTGAATGGCAGAGCCATGATTTGGCCCCAGACAACACTGCACAACAGTCCTTTACGACATTATACCTTCAAGTCCATCCCACAATTATATAGCAAGACAAATGTTGTTTTATCTATGTTGAAGACGTTGACTGACTACCTTCTTGCTTATGGACTTCATCCCTTCCACTAAGAGGCAAGCTATGTTGGTTTATGAGCCTTTGTGTCATCAATATCTAGATACTTCCCATTTTTGACTCTCAACAGAGCCATGCTTTAATCATAGGAATATATTTTAGCGATTTGCTAATTTCCTATTTTAAAAACAATTTAGAGAATTTATTTAGAAAGTGGAAAATAAAAAGTATGACTCTAACATTTATTTGGAATATGAAAAAAATTAGAAACAGTTAAACTAAGGAGAAAAAGGCAGAAATACTGAAGTTGCTTTAATGGTTATCCAATACAAAGAAGCAAAACCCAAGTTCCCTTCATGCAAATACGCATTAAGGGAAAGAATAGGGGAATGTTTACAGAATGCGCCATGGCAAATATTTTTTAAATTTACATAAGAAACTGTGCATAAATGAAAAAATAAATTAGGTAGTTTACAAGAAATATTTTACAGGTTGCAATAGGCTATAACTTGATTTGGGATTTTAATGTTCTTCAAATAATGTATGTGAGTAGATAGTTGCAGAATTATCATTTTCAGCTTCATACATCTTTAACTGTACTGTCAGCCTAATCACTTACCCAAATAGATATAAGTATTCATATGTGTATGCATATATACACACAGACATACATGTAAGTATGTGTGTTCATGTAAGTTTGTATATACATATATATGAATATATATGAGTATATACATGCATACACATGTACATTGTGTGCTAATTTGATTTAGCTTCCTGGCTTCCTATTTGCAGATTAGAATACATGTTTGTTTGATTTTCTTGGAAAGAGAGTTTAAAGCATTTAAATGATTTGAAAAATAACAAATCTGGTAGACACTCAAAAATGATAAATAATAATGACAATGAAAACTCTTGTGGTATGATCTATGGTTTTTAGTTATCACATAATTACAAGATATTGTGCCAAGTAGCAGAAGTAGCAGTAATATGCAAAGTTTCTTCTACATTATTTCTAATCTTTTCCAACATCCCTCATTAATGTTGATCTTGACATAAACATTCAGTTATAAATAACCCTGAATTATTAAGAGCTTCTGAATTGACATAAAGCAATTTCCAATAATTGTGTTCAATTTACAATTACAGTGAGATACTACTTGAAAAATTATAATTATTTCTTTTTCATAGCAGTAAACCTTTAGGCAAGTGTCTGGATGTGTTTTTTATAGATATTTACAGACAGCAATTCACAAATTTCACATATATATATAATTTAGATGAATGCAACACAATAAATTATATTTACACTTAAAAAATGTACTAAAATCTATGAACAATACACAAATATGTATCTACGTTAGTGTCTATATCTATATAGCATTGCATTGCATGAAGTAGCCTCTCATGCTTTAAAAGTGTTATCTTAATTGGTTCTTCTACTATTCCTTTGATTTTGTACTATTAATATTATGATACTGAGTTCTGATCAAGAAAACTAAGGCCCAGAGAGATTAATACTATGACTTTCCCAAATTACATAGCTAATAAATAACGGAGTATTTTCAAAGTTTACCACTATATATATTGCCACTATAAGGAGAATGCCTAATTCAGAAAACTGGTTTTCATCTTTACTTTTATTTTTAATTCATTATATGGACATACTGAATGAGTAAAATTTAGGATTTAAAAAAATATTTTACTTGATTAATCACAGTTTTGAAAGGATGCATTCAAATACATATGTATATGTTAAAACATGTTTCTTTTGTTAGAAACATGCATACAAACATCTTACTTATACAATTATAACTAAAAATTATAGTGAAGAAACAATATTAGGTAAGTACTCTATATGATACATAATAGTAAACAGACACACATATGTGAAATATTTGGTTTCATTATCATCTTTAAAAGTCATAAACATGTAAATGAGTTTGAATTTTGAAAAATTATTCTTACAGTAAATGTAATCAGGAAGTAGTGAATAGTCAATAACCATTTTTTTTTTTTCTTTTTGAGACAGGATATTGTTCTATCCCCCAGCCTGGAGTGCAGCAGCACAATCTCAGCTCACGGCAACCTCTGCCTCCTGGGCTCAAGCGATCCTCACACCTCAGCCGCCCAAGTAGCTGGGACCACAGGCATGCACCACCAAATCCAGCTACTTTTTGTGTTTTTTTTTTTTTTGAGATGGGGTTTTGCCATGTTGCCCAGCCTAAATAACCATTTTTTATTAATAAAATCAATAGAACTTTACATTACTATAAGTGCTTTTAATGAACACAGACAAACACCCAAAAAAATCAACCAGTATTTTAGGGATCCAGCAATGGATTGTAGACTGTAACAAATGAATCTGAGTGTGTTACAAATGTATAGCATAAGTGCACCAAAAATGGGTAAAATGGAGCTGGCTTAAGTAGCTGCAGATAACAATATTTTGACTGAAAATTGTAAGGGTGATAACAAAAGTAACCATGTAAACACTGTATTCTAGGTGGTAAATGGTTTCTCATTGCATGATGGGAGCCAAAATTCTCACAGTCAGAGAGGAAAGCCACAGATAATCAAAATGGCAAGAATGAACCCTATGGTACTAGACTAGAGTTGGAGACATCAGGATGAACTTATGTTTGTTTATTTATTTATTTATTTGAGACGGAGTCTCACTCTGTCTCCCAGGCTGGAGCGCAGTGGCGCGATCTCAGCTCACTGTAACCTCTGCCTCCCGAGTTCAAGCAATTCCCTGCCTCAGCCTCCCGAGTAGCTGGAATTACAGGCACCTGCCACCATGCCTGGCTAATTTTTTTGTATTTTCAGTGGAGACAGGGTTTCACCATCTTGGCCAGGTTGGTCTTGAACTCTTGACCTCTTGATCCACCCACCTCAGCTTCCCAAAGTGCTGGGATTACAGGCATGAGCCACCGTGTCCAGCTGAACATATGTATATTTAACACATATAGAGAGATACATGACAGAATATCTTTAACAAGATAGTGACAGAAACAATTATAGATATGTTAATATACATAAATTAGAACATACTTTACCAAGTTCTGGCAGCTGAAACAGCCTCAAAGCAATGACACCCTAGTAACGAGAAGCACTCTCAGCGCCCAGATTTTGATTTTAAAATATGATTAGCCAGGAGAAGGACTAAGGACTCCTTTGAGAAGTAGTCTGTTCTAGAACTGATACAAAATGAACCTGGAGCAGCTTTTAGAACCATAACAAAAGGAAATGTTCAAGAAAACAAAAGGATGAGGGCATGTCAAAGAGACAGAGAAGCTGAATTAGAGGAACTTCCAATGGTCAAAGCAAAGAAAATTTGAGCAACAACAACAAAAAGACAGAATATTAAATTGTAACCCAAAATATGAAATAAATACAAATGTGTCCTTATTGATAAACAGGAAATAAATATAAATGGGACAATAGACAAATCTGTGCAAAATATTCTAAACCATATATGTGGTAATTCCTTTTTCAGGAGATGGACCTTAGTTCCCACCTTCTTTAGAGGATGGACTGTATTTATGACTCATTTCCAAAGACTAGAATATGGCAAGGGAAAAAGAGAAATTTCACAGTGGAGAAACATGGCACACAGTACTTTACCCAAGTGAACAAGGTTAACATCACCAGGAGATACCACATTTCCCCCTGATATGATGTAATGAAGAGGGCACTTTGCCTCAGTGTTGTTCTTTCTGAAAACCCCATTAACTCCAGTCAAACTATGAAAAAAAAAAAAAAAACATAAGACACCCCAATTTGAGAGAAATTCTACAAAATACCTGACCAGTACTACTTAAAACTGGCTAGGTCATGAAAACCACAGAAAGACTAATCAATGCTCACAGACCAGGTGAGACTTAGGAGACAGGATAACTAAATGCAGTGTGCTACCCTGGATGGGATCCAAGAACAGACAAGGGTCATTGATAGAAAAACTGGTGAGACTGAAGAAAGTCTGAAGTTTAGTTAACAGTAATGTACTAATAATATTGGTACCATGTCCTTAGTCCTTCTCCTGGCTAATCATATTTTAAAATCAAAATCTGAGCACTGTGAGTGCTTCTTGTTACTGGGGTGTCATTGCTTCAAGGCTCTTTCAACAGCCAGAACTTGGTAAAGTATGTTCTAATTTATGTATAGTAACATATCTATAATTGTTTCTGTCACTATCTTGTTAAATATATTCTGTCCTGCATCTCTCTATATATGTTAAGTATACATAAGTTCATACATAAATATACATAATTATTTACCTTGACACATGTCCTTGAGGTAACATAAGTCAACATCAGAAGGGGAAACTAAAACTTAGTAGGGGTATAGGGAAACACTCTACACTATCTTTGCAACTTTGCTGTAAACATAAAAAAAAATTCAGACAAAACCTGCTTATTTAAAAAATACATGATAACCACAATGCTGTTTAAGTTCTATAAGAATTTAGCTTTATTTATACCTCTCAAATGCCATTTTCCAAACTCAAAGATTGCATATTAGAAACTTGTTCCTTCTTCTAAGGCTGAATTGGCTTAATAACAGGTTTTGTTCCTTCAATATGGGAACAACATGACAGACAGCTGGATCTGTGGGTGGTGCGCCCATATACGGAGTTTGCCTTGTGTGTTGGGAACACCTGCAGTGCTTGCTGCTGTGAAATCACCAGGGTCAGCTGCCGGAATCTGACAGTAACGGGCCCTAGAGGGGATTGAAATGACATGAAAATATCAGAAATTCAGAATGCAACAACATAAAAAGGAAGTTTTATCCTCACTGAGTCACCCTGCCCAGTTAAGACATTATTCTTCCTATACTTGAGTCAGTTACTGATTTTTTCTAGAATCTTTTTATTTATTGTACTAGATATATTTTTCAGGTTGATGCTACAGGTATTGTTTTTGAATGTCTATATGAGAAAAAAAGTTTGAGAACATTAAAAATAGAAGTTTGTGAAATATAAACCTTCCTAAATAAGCACTGTTTGGCTCTGAAGTTCCAGCGTTGCCCTACTCTCCCTGCAGTGGGGATCTGGTGGCCTCCACTCGCTTCTACATCAAGTGCTAAATAACAGCATCTTCTCTTCTCCATGTCTCAACCATCAATGAGAGGCTTACTTGACCTAAATGATGCCATTTCCTCCTAAAAATGTAGCCTTTCATTTTAACCCACAGAATCCTAAAGTAAAAGGATAATTAAGAAAAATATGTGTAAGTTAACAATTTCTTAACTGAAATATATGGGATCAGATTTGTTTCAGAATTTTGAATTTTTCTAATTTTATAAAGATAATTAATTGGTTAGAATGTATACTTCATAATATTTTGCATGGGGAGAAAACAATATTCATGGGCATTCATGTTTCTGCAGTAAAATGTATGAACATTCATACTAAGTGAACTGTCTAAAGACTTCAAAGGTTTTGGCAACAAATGTGCTCAGGTCTTTTTTGGTTTTGCCATAATACAGACTCAAAGCCTTCTCAGTTTTCAGAACTTCTTTTCTGACTTCAGAATTGCTGGTAAAAGATTTGAACCTATATAAAGTGTTTCTGTTTCTTCTCATTCAAAAATTCACCTGTTTGAAATCTATGCTCAACTGCAAGTACACAGAATCTCAACATTTCCTGTGGAACATTGGCATGCAGTTTTACACAGCAGAATTCCACTTGGTGCCTGATCTGAGAGTACCATCCAGTTTGTCATTTGGGACTCTCCAAAGCTCCCAGTTTGGGTGATAAATATCAGGATGACCACATGAAATGTTTTCTAAGAAAGTATTGTTCTACTGCAGCAACGCTTAGACAAGAAAGGAGAAAACAACCAATGTGGGATGCATGTTGCTTTAATTAAAAGCAATAATAGGTCATCATTATTTCATTAAAATAAGTTTTAAATAATCATAATAATGTATCTAATTTAATCATCAAGTCATTTACAAATACTTATACAGTACTCTACCTTCCCATTTCTGTCTCCAGTTCCTGCTCCCCAGGGGCAACCAATTAACATTTGGAGTATTTTTTGGACAACTAGCTCTCTTAATTTTGTTAATAGATATTTCTTAAGTATCTACTGTGCAATATTCCTTGTGCGCCACACAGTTTAATTGAGTAGTAAACAGTAATGACATGCACAGTTAATCTGCAAATTAGATAGTAGGTTAGAGGGTAAGGGACCATGGCAAAAACAGAGCAGGTACAGTTATTGGAAGTGCTGTGGGACAGAGGATGGTATGCAATTTAAAACAATGTATTCAGGCTAAGGCCTCACTGGAAAACATGTGATTGAGCAAAATTTTAGAGATGAAGGAAGTAGGCATGGAGATATTTGTGAGACAGAGTTCTGGTGAGCCAATGGCCTGTTAAAATACCTAAAAGCTTAGGGAGCAATTTGTTATTTTATAGATTGTGCTTTTGGTGTTGTGGTGTTGTTTCCAAGATATCTTTGCCTAAGCTAAGCACATGAAGTTTTCTCCTAAGTTTTCTTCTGGAAGTTTTATAACTTAATGTTTTAAATTTAAGTCTATTATCTATTTTAATTAATGTTTTAAAACATTAGTTTTAAAATTAATTATTTTAAAATATATTTTTGCATATGAATATCTGATTGTTCCAGCACAATTTGTTGGAAAGGCTATGTCTCCATTACCTTTATACCATTATAAAAATTAGTTTTCTATGTAAGTGTGGGTTTATTTCTAGATGTTTTATTCTGTTCTTCCTATTTGTCGATCTTTGTGACAATAACATGATGTTTTAATCACTGTAGCTCCTACATGCATTTTAACTTTACATATGTTGTACACCATGAATAACTTGTTATAATTATGTATGTAATATATGCATTATCATATATTTAATTATATATGTATTATACATGTAATTACATATGCTATGTACATTATTATTGAATAAGAATATACTGTTATTTTGTGGAAATAGCCAGATAAACAGTCTCTTTTTCTTTCATAGAGACTTACATAAGAAGGAGAAACAATCTTTACATATACCCATATTGTAACATTTCTAGTGCTCTTCATTTCTTTGGATAGATCAGATATTTATCTGGTAACATTTTCCTTCTATCAGAAAGACTTCCTTTAACATTTCTTCTAGTGTGAGACTGTTGGTGATAAATTTTTTCAATTTTTATATATCTGAAAATGTCTTTATTACACCTTCATTTTTGAAAGATGTGTCTTCCAGTTATAAAATTCTAGGTTCATAGTTAAAAATTTTTTTTTTCTTTAAAGGTATTGCTCTACCAACTCCTTGCTTGCACAGTTTACAGCATGAAACCTGCTGTCATTTCCATTTTTCTTCCTCTAAATATAATATTTTTTCCTATGGCTGCTTTTAATAATTTATTTTTATTAACTATATTAAAAAATTTTATCACGATATATCTTAGCTCAGTTTTCTTCATATTTCCTTGAGTTTTACTAAATGTTATGATTTGACTGCGTTTCTGAAATTCTGTGTGTTGGAAACTTAATCCCCGATGTGTCAGTATTAAAGCTGTGGTCTTTAATACCAGGTGAGGTGGTATGCTCCCATAGCGCCAGCTACTGAGGAGGTTAAGGTAGGAGAATCACTTGAGTCCAGGAGTTTGAGGAATCAGTGCACTCCAGCCTGAGTGGCAGAGCAAGATCCTGTTTCTAGGGGAAAAAAAAAAAGAAAAAAAAAAAACAACAACTGGGGCCTTTAAGATGTGATTGGATCACCTAATGACTGCTCTGACCTTATGAATGGATTAACCCATTCATAGAATAATGGATAGATTGGTCATCAAGGGAGTGGAACCTGTGGCTTTTTAAGAAGAGGAAGAGAGAATGAAGCAAGCACACTAGTATGCCCAGCCCTCTTGTCATGGGATGCTCTGTATTACCTCTAGACTCTGTAGAGACCCCACCAACAAGAAGGCCCTCACCAGATGCCTCCAGAATGGTAAGAAATAAGTGCCTTTTTCTTTATAAATTACCCAGTTTCAGGTGTTCTGTCATAAGCAACAGAAAACTGGACAAAGACAATGGGTATCTTAGATCTATTCGTTTATAGTTTTATCAAGTTTGGAAATGTTCAGCCATTATTTCTTCAAACACTTTTTAAATTCATCTTTTCTCCTATTTGTTGGAGATACAATTACTCTAAAATGAGGCTGCTTGAAGTTGCTCCAGAGCCTGTAATCTTTTCCTTGTTGTAGATTCTTCTTTTCCCCCTCTGTGTTTCATTTTTGTTAGATTCTATTGCTAGGCCTTAAATTTCGATGATATTTTCTTTTACAAAATCTAATCTGCGGTCAAGTCTCATTCAGTATATATTTTATCTCAACACTGTGGTCTCTACAATTTCAATTTAATTCCCTTTTATCTCTTCTTTGTCTCTAACTTTTTCACCCTATGGAGTATAGCTAAAATAAACGCTTTAATATCTTTCTCTGCTAATTCTAATATGTGTGTCAGTTCTGCATCAGTTTTGGTTGATTTATTATTCTCCTTATTATGTGTTGCTTTTACTTTTCTAATCAGATGTCTGGTAATCTGTGATCAAATGCCAAACCTCGTGAATTTAACTTGGTGGTGCTCAGTATTTTGAATTCCCATAAATTTTCTTGAACTTTGTTTTGAGATGCTATTTGTAAACAGTTTAATCTTTTCGGGGATTGTTTTTATTCCTCATTAAGGAGTTCTGAAGCAATGCTCAGTGTGGGGCTAATTATTCCTCAGTACTGAAGAAGGACTTTTCCTAAATACTCTAAGCAAAGTCCTATAAATTGATGAATTTTTTCAATCCAATGTGGCCGGGATAGAACAGGTACTGTTCCTGGCCCTGCGTGAGTCCCAAACACTGTTTTCTGTAATCGTTTTGGATGATCTGTCTTTTCCTAGGGTAGTTTGCTCCCACATGTAAGCTGATCAGTACTCTATTAAATACTCAAGGAGGACTATCTGCAGATCTCTGGGATTCTCTCTCTGTGCAGTTCTCTTTTCTCCGGTCACTGTTTTATGAGATTAAGTGCCTTGATTGCCCTGAATTCTCAACTCCATCTTCTCAACATCAGATGAGATATTTCTAGTTTCTCCCTCAGTTTTCCTTCTCTGCAACCATGGGCAAACATTCTCTCAATGCAACACAATGCAGCAATTCTCAAGTTCACCAGTTGTGTGTGTGTGTGTGTGTGTGTGTGTGCCATCTCTCAGGAATTATTATTCTTCATTGATTGATGTCTAGTGTTTTGAAATTTGTTGGTTTATGTGTTTTGTTTGTGATTGTTTGCTGTTTCAAATGCAAGGGTAATTCCATTCTCTCTACTCCATCTTGGCTTTTACTACTGTATCATCACAAAAGATTGAAGGAGTGTTGAGGGAACATTCCTCAGAAGTGGGCCTGATTGCTTTGGCCAGCCCATTTTTTTGACTAATTAGACGAGGATCCTGGCTTGGCAGTGGGTACCATAGTCATAGGCTACAACATAACATCATTTTATTATTTTTTTTAATCGAAGATCTCAAGAAGTTACCTCCAAAAAGCTAAAAAGGAATCTATATCCTTGACACTAAACATGCTTTTGAAACAAATCTATGACTCTGTGTGGTTCTTCTATTTTTCCTTTGTATAGGCATTTTATGGTGCTTATCTGTCTAATTTAGATGTGATGCTCATAGTCTAATATAGTATTGTCATTTTTATTATAAAGGAAAATTTGATATTTTTTCCTATGGAATTCTAAGAAAGTTTAGCTAGTTTGTTAAAATTTCTCTCTCTCTCTCTCTCTTTCTCTCTCTTTCCCTCCCCTTGTGGTGTTATTATAGGTATAGATATAAAAATATTTATTTATTTATAGTTTTTCATCCTTCCTGGCTTCTAACTCCCACAGTTTTTGTTATAATGTTGAGACACTTTAGGCCACAGGAACTAGAATCTCTGTTTCTGACCTGTTCTCTTTCACCTCAGGACTGTAATCTGATTGTGGGTTAAAAACCCCTTATTCCAAGGAGAGTCCTGCCCCATACCCTAGAGAAGGAATGTTACACAGAGAAGCCAAGAAAAGTTGGAACAGACAGGCCTTGCTAGGTTTAGATCCTGCGTTTTTTTTGTCTAATCACATTTTTATACGGTCGTTAGTTATGCGTATGTAGTGAAGCTTTCATAAAAACCCTAGAGGAAGAACCTGGGAGGACAGGGTTTGGGGAACTTCTGCTAAATGTGTAGGCTCCTGGAGGGTGGTGCCCCAGGGGGGCCAATGCAAGCTGTGCACACTTTTCCCCATACCACTTCCTATGTCTCTTCATCTGCATCCTCTGTAATATCCTTTATAATAAGCCAGTAAACATAAGTAAGTGTTTCCCTTAGTAATGTGAGCTGCTCCATCAAATTAATCAAACCCAAAGAGGGTATTGTAGGAACTCCAACTCCAAGCCAGTCAGTCAGAAGTTCCAGAGGCCCAGACTTGTGATGCTGTCTGTGGGGAGGTAGTCTTGGGGACTGAGCCCTCAACCTGTGGGATCTGACAGTATTTCTAGGTAGATAGTGTCAGAGTTGAACTGGAAGACACCCAGCTGGTGTCCATTGCTTAGTGATGGGGGAAAACCCCAATACATTTGCTCATAAAAATATTCTGTGTTTACGATTGTTGTGGTGTGAGGCCAGAGGGAAAACAGTTTCACAGAGTTTTTCTGTAAACAACCCTCCACAATCGCACTTTTATTCAAAGTGTTTAACGCAGTTTAAAAATGCCTTCGTGAATTTATTTGTAAACTAGGCAGTTTGATTGAACTGCCTTTGTAACAGTGGTTGGGGAATCTGTAGTTAACGCTAAAGATGAAGGTCATATTCTAGTTTTCCTCTCTTATACAATCAAAACTGAACAGCTAAAACCATTGAAAATTACTATCTTCTATTATAAATGCCACACTAAAGTAAATCAACTTTCGCAAATACATATATGTATATACATAAATATATATTTAATCCTATATAGTGAAAAAATGAAGTACTTACTATTATAAGGTAAGTCTAAAGTTCTGAAACTATTTTAACCACCTTGAAGATTGGGAGGCAACTTATGTAACTTTTCAATGGAACTGGGAACATTTACACAGATGAGCAAACACCTGGCATGAGGTTCACCAGAAATGCAACAGTTATCACAGGGAAGCCCGACAGGAAGTGTTTCCCACCCGGAATTACCACAGGTACACTTCTTTATTCCCCCATTGCAAATATGTTTAGGTCAATGTGGATCCTCAGAGGGAAGGAGAATAAATGGAAAATAAAGAGGATATTTATTTCATAATATCATTTGAGGGATTTTCACACAATCATTTAAAAATTACCGTCCTAGACCTACATTATAGATCCATAGTAAATGTACCACTTTGTATTGAAGAGAAGTATTTGACTTGTCGTTTCAGCCTGAGTTCCCCAGAAAGACAGAACTAATAGGATATGATAGATAGATAGATAGATAGATAGATAGATAGATAAAGAGGGACCTTATTAGGTGAGTTCGCTTACACAACTATAGAGACCTGAGAAGTCTCCCAATAGGCCATCTGCAAGCTGGAGTCCTAAGAAAGTGAGTAGTGTGGCTCAGTCCAAGTCTGAAAGCTGTGGTGTAACTCTCGGTCACAGTCTAAAGGCTTGAGAACCCAGAGGACCACTAGTGCAAATCCAGAGTTCAAGGGTCAGAGACCTTCAGTACTGGTGTCCAAGGGCATAGGAAGGAGAGTGTCCTGGCTTCTGGACACAGAACAGAAATTTGTCTTTCCTCTGCCTTTCTGTTCTATCTGGTCCCCAGGCAACTGGATGGAGTCTGCTCACATTGAGGGCAGATCTCCCCCATTCAGTCCTTTAACTCACACACCAGTATCCTCTGGAAACACCCTCACCCTCAGAGAGACACCCAAGAATCGTGCTTTATCAACAATCTAGGTAGTCCTTAATTCAGTCAGCTTGACACCAAAAATTAGCCATGAAACTCATGTAAACAGCTGAGTAAAAAGAAACTTGCACAGAGTTGATTGTTTTGCAAAGAACACTTATCCACTCCAGCAATTTTTCTTTAAAAGAGCTACATGCCCATTACACTCAACAAGCAAAGAAATATTGGATTGGTAAGTAGAGAGATAAAGAAACATAGAAGGCCAGGCATGGTGGCTCAGACCTGTAACCCCAGCACTTTTGAAGGCTAAGGCGGGTGGATTGCTTTGAGCTCAGGAGTTCAAGACCAGCCTGGGCAACATGACAAAAAATAAAAAATTAGCCGCGTGTGGTGCTGCATGCCTGTAGACCCAGCTACTTGGGAGACTGAGGCTGGATGCTTGCTTGAGCCTAGGAAGCTGAGGTTGCAGTGAGCCTAGATCACACCGCTGCACTCCAGCCTGGGCAACAGTATGAGACCTTGTCGCCAAAAAAAAAGAAATGTAGAATGTAATGTGTGTCCCACAGCAGGCTAATAAAGACTGACTTTCAAAAAACAAACAAAAAATACAAGTTTTCTGGTTCATATGCTCACTATACATGAGACAAAATAACAAACACAGATTATTTGAAATAAGAAGAAAATTATAGGTAAGAAAATCCTCACGAAACTCTCCTCTGGGAAGATTTCTCATATACAAAGTTTGTGACATAGGTATTTTTTCTTGGCAATATAAAATATGCATTTTTAATGTTTTTGTTATTATCTTGTGGTTGGGCCAAATTCCTGAAGTTGGGAAATTTGTATTTTACCTTAATCTGAGGGAAAATTAACATGAATTAACGACTTGCCATGCTTGACTTACAGCTGATTATACCTGATTTGTTGAAACATATTGAAAGAAAAACCAGTATTTTTAGAACAATGATAACTTACTGCTCTTTTTTTTTTCCTTGTGAATCATAAGGCATAGAAGGTAGAAATAGGGAAGAAAGTATATAGTCATGTGCCACATAATAACATTTTAGTCTATGATTAACCCCATATATGATACTGGTCCCATATCACTAGTACCACTGGTATATTAAAAATGTGTTATTTTTTTTACTATATCTATTTATTTATGTATTTATGTATGTATATATGTATGTATGTATGTATTTATTTATTTTAAGAAACATGGTCTCACTCTGTCACCCAGGCTAGAATGCAGTAGCATGATCACATGAAACTTCTCAGCTAAAGCGATTCTCCTGCCTCAGCCTATCCAAAAGCTGAGACTACAGGCACACACCACCACACCCTATATCAATTATTTTTTTTTCTTTCTTCTCTCTCTCTCTCTTTTTTTTTTTTAGAGATGAAGGAGTCTCACAATGTTGCCAAGGTTTGTCTCAAACTCCTTGCCTCAAGAGAGCCTCCCACTTTGGCCTTCCAAACACTGGGAATACAAACTAGAGCCACCACATCTGGCTTGTACCACTTTAATGTTTATATATGTTTAGATACACAAATACTTACCATAGTGTTACAATTGTCTACAGTATTCAGTGCAGTGACATGCTGTACAGGTCTGTAGTCTAGGAGTAATAGACCATAACATACAGCCTAGGTGTATAGTAGGCTATGCCATTTAGATTTACATAGGTATACTCTAATTTTCATATAATAAAATCACCTAAGAAAGCATTTTTCAGATCATATCCCTATCCTATCATTAAATGACATATGACTTCATATATATTCATTCTGTGAAAGAAAATCAACTCATGTCTAAGTCAATAGGTGAAATTACTGACAACTCTTATTTCTGTGAACTCAGGATGAGTTTAATGAATGCATTTCCCTGACTGTATTCAGGTCTGCAAGACTGGACACAACATGAAGACAATAAATATGGATGGTTTATGGGGAAATAAATCATATTTTTTCGGGAAGATAGTATTAAAAAGTAATAGGATTTGATAACCTACATTTACAATTTTTATTAGAGACATGTACACTACTGTTTCTATACTTTGTCTAAGAAAACATGAATCTAAAATTGGTAAATTTTTTTTAATATAAAAGCTTGTAGAGAGAGTGAATCTAGTACTTCCTTTCAAAGTAAAACACAGCTTCAGCCTGGACTTCAGAGAATATCTGAAATATATTTAAAATAGTTAAATGATTAGAGTTCACTGCTCAAAATAGGACCTAAATAATTTTTGGAACAAGAGAAGATTTTCTGTATTTTATATGATTAAACATAAGCTGTGAAATTACCAGGACTGAGCAAGAAAATATCCTGGAATTTGAAAACTAAATATATTGTAGAAAATTCAAGAGCTGAGTGAAATTATTTGTATAGTTATCCAACTTAGACTTTTCAGAAATTGCTTTTAATATCTAAATTATGAATTTATTTTCCCTCAATTTATACTTCAAATACTTACATTTTGATTTATCATATGCAGTTTAAAATTTCAACATGCAATATTTAATTAATAAGAATAATGTATATTTATATATTACAAAACATAACACAAATAAATAACCATGACCACGTTACCATACTTAAATGGAATCTTACCAATAAGGTTGGCCATATATGTATACAGCTGCAAACGTTATCTCTCTGCACTGTTGCCAAACAACTATATTGAATTTTGGAACTACGGCATGAACTTAATAATTTATCACATATTTTTATTTTTAAAATTTTGCTGGCTTTGGACTTTATAGAAGCATACTACTCTATAAAATTTCTTTTTCTAAAGATTCATTCATGTTATCGAATGTGGCTGTAGTTTGTTCAATATCATAGCTGTAAAATATTTCCTTAGTGCAGTATCCATACTCCCTTCTGTCAATGGATATTGAGTTATACTTAACGTACTCCCTTATGAATGGCATTGCTATTAATAATCTATCTCACGTCCCCTACTACATGCTTCCAAGACAATAAAACAATATTGCAGGATTACAGTGTATTGAATGTTATTTTATTCCAAAGCAGTATTTATCAACATATATTCACAACAACAAATTATACAAGATCGTATTTCATATTCTCCCCCAAAGTGGGTATTTTCAGGGCTAAGGGCCCAGTACCTATAGACCAAAGAGTGAACATTGTAGACAGCAGCAAACTTGTCTGCAATGTTCACTCTTTGGTCTATAGGTGCTGGGCCCTTAGCCCTGGGTACTTCAGCTGTAAATCACACCCACTTTGCAAATAGTATGTACCTTGACCCATCTCTTCACCCTCTGGAATTTAAGGGCAAGGGGAACTGATGCAAATATGCTGATATTCATGCCGTTTGCTGTGCTGTGAGTGATAAAGTCTCATTACTCTTTGGAGTCTTTTGTCTTCTTCAACATCTAGGACACTGTGACAAGCTAACTTGTGACCCTGCAACTTGAGTAAAATCTCCGACCTATCACAGTTGTAAGATATAAACTAAAAAAAGATACTTGTTATATCTGAAACCAACAAACACTTAGAATCCAATACATATAAAGAATTCCTGTGAATCAAATAAAAGAAAAATAACAAAGTACAAACAAGCAAAAGAAAGAACTTGTAATTTAAAATAAGAAAAAAAAGTTGAATAAACACATGAAAATATGATCTTAACCTCATTTGTAATCAATGAAATGATAAAGGAGATCACCATAAGATATAAATTTATGCCCACTAGTTTGACTACAAATAAGACGTGTATTAATACCCAGATTAAGAGAGAATATGAAATAAGATCTTGTATAATTAGTTATTGTGACTGTATATTGATAGATACTGCTTTGGAATAAAATAACATTCAATACATACATAAAAAGTTACAGAGTTGCCTATATGGTTAGCTATAGAAACTGCTATATATTAAGACAGCTTTCTGTTTCTGGAAGGAAAGCTAGGAATATTTTCTTTTCTTGATATTCTGTGACAAAGAAATTTATTTATTTGAAGGACGAATTACTTGTTTTCTGACATTTTGACAAAATTCATGTGAAATATCATATCGGTTGGTGTTTCAAGAAGCATGTTTTAAAATGATTTAATTTATTTAATGATTATAATCAAGCATTTAAAGAAATTTTTCTAGAAAGTTGTCTGTTTCTTCTAAGTTATAAATTTATTGCCATACCAATTTTCTTATTTTTAAACCTTTGTTAGACCTATACCAATGTTTTGTCTTTTTTCTTTCTTTCTTTTTTTTTTTTTTTTTTTTTTTAACACAGAATCTCACTCTGTCGCCCAGACTGGACTGCAGTGGTGGGATCTTGTCTCACTGCAAGCTCTGCCTCCCAGGTTCACACCAGTCTCCTGCCGCAGCCTCTCGAGTAGCTGGGACTACAGGTGCCCGCCACCACACCCGGCTAATTTTTTTGTATTTTTAGTAGAGACAGGGTTTCACTGTATTAGCCAGGATGGTCTCAATCTCCTGACCTTGTGATCCACCCACCTCGGCCTTCCAAAGTGCTGGGATAACAGGTGTGAGCCACCACGCCCGGCCCCAATGTTTTGTCTTTTAAATTATTGCCCTCATTTTTACCTTCTCATTTTTCTCAATTACCTTCAAGAAAATCTATTATAATTTAATTAGTCATATCAAATAATCAACTTTTGGCTTTGCCAACATTTTCTATTATGTTTTTGTTTTCTGTATTATTTATTTCTTTTGCAGTATAATCATTTTCTTGTTATTTTGCTTATATATTAATTTTAAATAATTATTAACATTCACATTATTTTAGGGCAAGCATTTATTAAAATAATCATTTTTAAGTACCCTTGTCACTATTACATTTATTGATATGCATATATAAAAAATTCTCATTGCTTTATAAATTATTATATTTCTTTGAACTATGAGATTTTTCTCATAGAACTAATATTTCTTTAAACTATGAGATTTTTAGCAGTGTGCTTCAAAACATTCAATTTATATAATTTTTGTTTTCTATTTTGATTGACTTAAATTTACTTGTATTATCATTACAGGATGAGTTTTATATCATTGTTAGTATGTAATAGTTACTGAAAATAGATTTTTATTTTAGAATGTGGCCAGTTGTTTGCAAATGTTCTATATATGCTCAAGCAATTCACACATTATTGTGTTCATAGTTCTACATGATGTCAATAAATGAAAGTCATTAGTGTGTTATTTAAAATTTTACATTTTCATAGAATTTTTGTCTGTAAAACATCTTTCTTAGTCCATTTTGTGTTGTAATAACATAATGCTATAGACTAGGTAATTTAAAAAGAAAAGACATTGATTTATTTTTGTTTGTTTTTGGTTTTAAGAAGCAAAAAGTTTAATAGGCAAGAAAGAAGGAAGGAAAAAGAAAACAGCTCCCCCATACAGTGGCAGAAGGAAGGGGGATTCGAATGAAGAGAAAACCCTGAGTGCAGCAGAAATTAGCCAGTTATGTGAGGAGGCTGGAGGAGGTGGTGTCTAATTTGCATAGGGCTCAGGGGATTGGTTTGACTAGGAAGAAAAAATATTTATGTTTTACAGTTCTGTAGGCTGGGAAGTCCAACGTCAAGAGGGCTGCATATCTGGGGGATCTTCTTGCTTCTTCATTTCATTGTGAAAGGAGGAAGGGCAAAAGAAGGTAAGAATTAGAGAACTAGTGGGAAGGGGGCCAAACTCATTATTTTATTCCACTCCCACAAAAACAACATTAATCAGTTCATTAAGCTGCAGCCCTCATGACTTAACCACCTCTTAAAGTTGTGTTGAGGATTGGGTTTTAACACACGAAACTTGAGGGAAGAATTCAAACCATAGGAACATCAAAATTGGAAGAACTGTGATGCAATAATTAAGGGAGGAGACCACCCTTATATTGTCTTATGCCCAATTTCTGCCTCCAAAGAAAGAAGAGGTAAAAACTGAAAGGCAGAAATGGAATCCACAGGCAGACAGCCTGGCACCACACCCTGGGCCTGGTAGTTAAAAATCAACCCCTGACCTAACTGCTTGTGTTATCTACATATTCCAGACATTGTATGGAAAAACATTGTGAAAATCCCTGCCCTGTTCTGTTCCATTCTGATTACTGGTGCATGTGGCCACTGGTTACGTACCCCCTGTTTGCTCAATCACAACCCTCTCACGTGGACTCCCTTACAGTTGTAACCCCTTGAAAGGGACAGGAATTGCTCACTTGGGGAGCTCGGTTTTTTTGAGACATAAGTCTGCCTATGCTCCCAGCCAGATAAAGCCCTTTCCTTCCTCAACTCAGTGTCTGAGGGGTTTTGTCTGTGGCTCATCATGCTACATAGTGACAAATTTGTTATTTTTCTCTACTGTTGTATTTACTGTAGATTCATATTATTTAGACTATTTTATCATTTTCTTAATTTGTTAATTGAATGCTTTATCTTAGAGTAACAGCCCCAAACTTTTTTGTTTTGCTTTGTTCTTTGTTCTCATATTTTTTCATGCCTTTATTTTCAAACTTTCTATAATTTCATAATTTTAGTGTGTATATTATAAATAGCATATAATTAGATTTTAATATACAATCTGATAATTATTTTTGTTCATGTGACACAATTAGTCTATTTAAATTCACTCTGATAATGCAACTGTGTAGATTCTCTTAAAATATCATTTTCTGCTTTTGCTTTTTCTATATTTTTCTACTCATGTGCCCATTTTAGGTGGCAGTAATTATGATATGTAATTATTTTTTATTATTTAGTATTTGTCTTAGAAATTTCATCATGAATATTTAACTTATCAAAGCCAGTAAGCAACATATTAGTCCATCTCCTAAATGATACATAAAAAATAAAATTATACCATTTTATTAACCTGTGACCTATTTTTGTCATGTAATTTAGTTCTTTTTGTTTCACAAGTTAGACATGATAAATCAAATACACAACTAAATTGTACCCAAATGATTAACTTGATTCTTCTATGTTTGTATTCCTGCTTACCAACTCTTTTTTATTTATTGTTAATGTATTTTTAGATCACTTTACTGAGTTTTAATTACATAAAAGGAAATATACTTTTCTAGGCTTATAATTCAAATGCTATTGGCAAATATATTTTCAGGTAACCATTACTGTGTAGCCAAAATCACTAAATGTATGCACCCCATACTACTAATCCACTTTTTTTAACCATAGTTATGATTTTTCTTGAATTCCATGTAAAGAAACTATAGCAATTACAAAGTATATGCTCCTTGTCATCTTTTTTCTTCAAAAAGCAAAATGATTTTGAGTTTCATCTATGTCATTTGTGTATCAGTATTTTTTTTTTTATTTTTTGATGAATGGTATTCCATTGATGGATATACCACATTTTTTATCCATTCATGAATTGATGATGGACATCAAATTTTTATTTTGCAGTGATTGTGAATGTAATGATATAAAAATTTGATTATAAGTATTGTGTGGACATAATTTTTAATTAATCTTGGGTATATATATCAATAATAGGAATCACTGAGTCACATGGTGGTTGTATGTTTAACTGTGTAATACACTGTTCAACTGTTATCTAAGTAGGCTGTATCTTTTTTAAAATTCTCAATGATATATGAGAATTTGCATTACTTACTATAGCTATATTTTTAAATTTAGGATACTTTACTAGGTATATAGTGACATTTAATTGTGGTTTTAATTTGCATGTGATTTGTATTTTAATTTAATTTGTATTTCATGGCTAATGATGGTGAGCATGTTTCCAAGGCCTTATTAGACATCCATTTATCTACTTTAGTGAAGTATTTTTTCAGATCTTTTATTCATTTAATATTGAATCATTTGTCTTCTTATTGAGTTGGAAGAGTACATAATATATTCTGGATATAAGTTGGTTAACTGGTATGTGTTTGAAAATACTTTCTCTCAGCCTGAGGCTTGCTTTTTATTTAGCTATCTTTCAAGGAATAATAATTACTAATTATGAATTAATTTATTTATCACTGTTTTTCTTCTATAGTTGGTGATTTTGTGTCCCTCAAAAACATTTGCCTAACCCAATAGTTAAAAAATTTTCTCCTAGAAGTTCTATAGTTTTATGACTTATAAATAAGTCCAGAATCAGCTCAGACATCTGGCACTATAAGGTTAAATCCTCCTGCTGGTGTACTTGTTGGGGTTGGGGACACATTTAATGTTTGAGCATTGTTCAAGTAAAAACTAGGACAAATTTGAAAAGTTTGTAAATGAAGGTGCCTTAAGCATAGAGACATATATTTCCTAAATTCTATGTATCTTGCATTTTGAGAGTTTAGTTATATGGCTCCCCATATACTGAATTAATCATTTACCAGGGTTGATATATTTAGCTAATAAGATTCTGAAAATCCTATGTAGGATGAATTTCCCATAGTAAAAAGTTTATTGGTTTTTTAGTACTACAGCTCCATAAGAATTTATATACCACACAATTTTTTTTTTTATCACAGTGGTGAAAACAGTAGTAGTTGAGAGAGACATGAAACTTATTACAGTTACAAAATAAACAGGAAACTGATTTGAGGGAAGAAATCATAATGAAATGCCCATTGCTTACTCTAGAATTTCAGCAAGAATCTACAGTTGAACTAAGTTTTGTGATTTTTTTTTTGAATGGTAAGAATTTTATACAGAATAGTAAAAACACACAAAAATACAAAACAAAATTCTATTTTCTCTTCTGCTTACCTCCTAATCAAGTTACTACTATATTTATCTCTTTTGTGTTCAATCCAAACTGCTATCAGCAGTCACTCACAGCTTACACATCCCCAGTGAAATAATTTACTTCTAAATCCATTTGGATCTGGTAAGTCTTTCTACAGCTAAAATAAATAAAGTCAGACTCAAAAAGCAAATTTTTTAAAATGAATTTTATGTTGGAAATTAACACAGTTTCCCACTTTATTAATATGGAAGTTATTTTTCTTTTGTATCCATTCTGACCTAAATTGTTATTTTAACAAATTTGACAACCATTTCTTTGAAAGACAAAATGTTCATAGGCACTAGAATAGTTTTATAAAGAAAATGTGGTTGGTACAATTCAAGAAAGGATAATTTAGTGAGGTAGAAGTGTAAACACTTTTCATACAACATAATAAAAATCTACAATTGAGATATATACAAAGATGCTTTGAGAATGTTGAAGAAGGCTAGCAAATACTTTTACAGATGAGGCTATAGTTTATTAGTTTCTGACCAGGAATACTGTCAATGGTGAAGCGAAAAAATTAGAGGTAAAAAATCAGAGGTAATAAACCTGAAAAGTGATCAAATATGGAGAATAAAGTACATTTTCAAAAGGAGGTTTGTCAGTTTTTTTATTTGGAGGAATCAGTAATTGATTATTACATTAATGATAACAAGTGTTAAAGTAGGTGATAATGTATGTGTTAGTTTTTGTGATAAAAATATTATAGTAAAAGAGGCCAGAGCAGTTTGCAAAATGTTTCAGTGGTTCATCACACTTTTAGAGTCCCTTAAAATCCTTTAATTTTACATTAATTTACATAATTGTTTACCTAATAAAATCCAATGTGTTTCTAGGATTTCAAATTTAATATTAATTTGCTTTGAATTTTTATATGTCCAGTTTATCTTTTAAAGAATAATCATGAGTAAAATGTAAGGGGATGTTTTAATGAGAATAATTTTGTAAGTGTTATTGCACTGGTGAATATTCATTTGGGGGGAAGATTTATTTCAAATGAAGTATACTCAGATAATTATTGCCTATGGTTGAAGGAAATAGCTACATAACAATGACATTCTATGTTTAGGATAATACCAATTAAATCATCTTTGTGTGGAAAATAATCGTTCATTGCTATTTTCTACTGCAGAGGGTACAGAGTTAGGGGCAGATTAAAAACTCATCCATGAATAGAACAGAACTCTAAAACACACATTAAAAAAGAAAAAGCCTCACATAAAAAACTCATAATAATGCCACTTAAAATTACTGTTAACAGTTTCAGTAAAATCCAAGTTCTATCAAGGTATCAATAATAGGGTGAAGTGGAGGATATATTGAACATAAGCAACTCAAACACAGCAGTTGCAAAATAGAGACTTTTTAAAAGTTTATAATAGACAGAAACACTGATAAATTATTCTACAGGAGTTTCTCCACTAGGTGCCACGGAGTTTAACAGTGATCAATAGTGAATTAACAATGTTTAAAAGTAATCTGCTCCTCATGTAGAACATCGATCTAGGAATCCAAGCTTTGCAATTAATCAGAAAAGACATTTGCATGTTTTGAATTGTAGGCCTAATAATAGAATATAGATATAAAGTTAACTTTTCTTTTCTTGACTTAAACAACAGAAATATGCTGTCTCAAATTTCTGGAGTCTAGGAGTCCAAAATCAAGAGGCTTTCAGGGTTACTTCTTTCTGAGGGCTGTGAGGGAAGGATCTGTACGAGGCCTCTGTCTTCCTGGCTTGCAGATGACCCTCATCTCCTTGTGTCTTCATATCATTTTCCCTCTACATATCTCTACTCAAATTTATCCTTCTTATGAGGACATCGGTCTTATTGATTCAAGGTCTACTCTAATGACCTCATTTTAACTCGATTACATTTATAAAAACCCTATCTCCCAATAAGGTCACATTCTAAGGCACGCAATTCAACCCATAACACCGAGGAACAGATTGGAGGAAATTTAAGGAAACAGGGCCGCTAAATACAAAGTGAGTTCCAAGATTGGGTTTTGGAGCAGAAAACAAATATTAGTGGTGAAACTGATGAAATCCGAGGAAGGCCTGTAATTTAGCTAGCGGTGTAGTATTAAGGTCAATTTCTTAACTTTGATAATTGTATTATGGTTATATGAGATGTTAGCAGTGGGGAAAACTGGGTGAGGAGTGTGTGGGAGTTAACTGTATTATTTTTGCAATTGCTCTGTATAAGACTAACTTTAAAAAGTAAAGACTTATTCAAGTTGGTTTTCTATGAAGTAGCTAAAAATTTTTTAAAAGGCCATCCTTTATAGACAGCAACAAAATGTGAAAAAATGAGTTGTCTTACTCCCTAAAACCAAATTATCTAGATGTGTTGAAATTCATTCATTTTGCTGAGAATTGTAAAGGAGGGCAAGAAGTAAAATACCTTTTTAATTCAAATCAGGCAGTAAACATAAAGGCTTCCTAGAAAAATCTTACATATCCTATGTCAAATCCTACATTGCCCTCTTCAACCAACAAAAGCCTATCCATAAAATTAATGTGTTTGCTTCTTAGAGAAAAAGTGCAGATTGTGGTTAACAAAAGTAGTCACTTTCTATGCTAGAGTGATAACTTCATTGAGAGAATGAAGATAGCATGCCGTTTACCTTTGGATTATACACAGGAGTCACTTAAGTTATGTGTGTTTTTTTGGGCACGTAATCTTTATACAACAAATCTGACTTTTGAGGTACTTATTGAAAACCTGATCACAGTATTTCCTCTTATGTTTCATATGTCTCCCATTGTCTTTTCTGTTTTCTTTTTTCACAAACTTTTCATTTTTAGTTGACAATAATGGATACCTATTTATGGGATACAGAGTGATATTTCAACACCTGTATACTTGAGTGGTAATCAAATCAGTCTACTTCGCATCTCTATTACCTCAAATATTTATTATTTTTTTCTTAGGTTGAGAACATTTAAAATCCTCTCCTCTAGCGTTTTAAAAAATATATTAAATTATTGTTAAATATATTAACCCTATAGTGCTTTCAAATACTATAGCTTATTCTTCCTATCTAACTATAATTTTGTATCCAGTAACTGGTCTCTCCATAATCTCCTGTCCTCCAGGCCTCTTATCTTCTAAAAAAAGAAAAAATGCTATTGTCTACTTTTATCATATCAACTTTTGTTAGATCCCGCACATTAATGAATACATGCAGTATTTATATTTCTATGCCTGGATTATTTCACTTAACATGATGTCCTCTGAGCTTATATATGTTACCACAAAGGACACAATTTTATTTCTGTTTATGTATGGAAAGTATACCATTCTGTATATATACAATATTTTCTGTATCCGTTCAACCACTGATAAACATTTGGATTTAATCCATATTTAGGCTATAGTGAATAGTAGTGCAATAAACATGGGAAGGCGTGCATCTCTATGATATACTAATTTCCTTTTGTTCGGCTAACTACCCAACAGTGAGATTGCTGAATCATTTGATAATTGTATTTTCAGTTTTGTTTTTGTTTTGTTTTGTTTTTTGAGACGGAATCTTGCTCTTTCGCCCAGGCTGGAGTGCAGTGGTGTAATCTCGGGTCACCGCAACCTCCGACTCCCTGGTTCAAGTGAGTAGCGGGGGTTACAGGCACATGCCACCATGCCAAGCTAATTTTTGTATTTTCAGTAGATAGGGGATTTCATCATGTTGGCCAGGAAGGTCTTCATCTCCTGACTTCGTGATCCGCCCTCCATAGCCTCCTAAAATGCTGGTATTTTGAGTTTTTGGAGAAATCTCCATACTGTTTTACATAATGACTATATTAATTTACATTTTCACTAACGGTGTACAAAAGATTCTTCTTACTCTGCATCATTGCCAGTATTAGTTATCTGTCTTTTCGAAAATAGCCATTCTAACTGGGGTGAGAAGATATTTATCATAGTTTTGAGCTGCATTTCCCTGATGATTAACGAGGTCGGGCATTTCTTCTCATATTTGTTGAACATTTGTATCTCTTCTTTTGAGAAATGTTTATTCAGATCCTTAGCCAAGTTTTAATTGGATTTTTGTAATTGGATTGTTTGAGTTCTTTGTATATTCTAGATATTTATCATTTGTTGGATGAATAGTTCGTATGTATTTTCTCCCATAAAATCAGTCATCTCTTCACTCCATTCATGGCTTCCTTTGCTGTGCAAAAGTTTTTTAGTTTGTCGCAGTCTCATTGTCTATTTTCATTTGTGTTATCCCTACTTTTGAAGTCTTACTCATAAAATTTTTGCTTACCAATGTTCTCAAGCATTTCCCCTATGTTTTCTTTTGAAAGTTTTATAATTTTTAGTCTTATACTTAAGTATTGAATACATTTGAGTTGGTGTTTGTGTATGGTGAGAGGTAGAGGTCTAGTTTCATTCTTCTGCTTATGGATATCCAGTTTTCTCGATTTATTTAGGAGAGTCGTTTTCCCTTTTTGTATGTTCTTTATGCCTGTGTTAAAAATCAGTTGGCCATAAATATATGAGTTTATTCCTGGATTATGTATTTGAATCCATTGGTTAATGTATCTTTTTTATAACAATGCCATAATGTTTTGCTAACTGTAGGTTTACAGTATAATTTGAATTCAGGTAGTATGATGCCTCCAGGTTTGTTCTTTTAAATCAGGATTGCTTTGGCTATTTTGACCCCTTTTTGGTTCCATGTGAATTTTAGAATTGTTTTTCCATTTTTGTGAAACATGGCATTAGTACTTTGATAGGGATAGCATTGAGTCTGTAGATCACTTTGGACAGTATTATTATTTTTATAGTATTCATTTTTTTAATCCATGACCATAAGATGCCTTTTTATTTGCTTGTGTCCTTCAATAGTTTTCATCAGTTTTGTAGCTTTCATTACAGAGATGCTTTACATTCTTAATTAAAGTAAATTAAATTTACTTTATTTCTTTATTGTAGCTATGCTAAATAAAGTTATTTTAGTGATTTAATTTTCAACTAGTTTCTCATTGGTGTATAAAAATGGTGCTAATTTGTATATGATAATTTTATGTCTTGCAACTTTGAATTTGTTCATTAGCTTTAAGAAGTTTTTGTTTGTTTGATTGTTTGTGTCTGGTAGAGTCATAAAATTTTTCTATATATAAGATAATTTCATTTGCTAACAGAAACAGTGTGATTTTCTCTTTTCTAATTTGGATATTCTTTTTTTTTTTTTTCTCTTGACTAAATGCTCTGGCTAGGCCTTCCCAAATACTAGTGTGAGTAATAGTGGGTAAAGTGGACACCATTGTCTTGCTCCAATGTACACTCATGGTTTAGATCTATGTCCCCACCAAAATCTCGTGTTGAAATGTAATCCCCAATGCTGGAAGAAGGGCTGGACGGAGGGTTATTGAATCATGGGGACAGTTTCTAATGGTTTAACATTACCCTCCTTATATGTTGTGAGATACTGTAGTACCTCTACTCCTCTCTACCTCAAGCTCCAGCCATATAAGACATGCCTGCTGCCCCTTCATCTTCCACAATGGTAGTAAGTTTCCTAAAGCCTCTCAAGTAGCAGAAGCTGCTATGCTTCCTATGCAGCCTGCAGAACTGTGAGCCAATTAAACCTCTTTTCTTTGTGAATTACCCAGTCTTGGACATTTCTTTATAGCAACATGAGAATGGACTAATACATTTATAATCATTTAATATATGTTAGGTGTGAGTTTGTCATATATGATTTTTATTGTGTTGAGATATTTTTTTCCTATACCTAACTTCTTAAACATTTTTATCACAAAGGAATGTTGAATTTTATCAAATTTTCTGCATCTATTAAGATGATCATTTCATTTTTGTCTTTAATTCAGTGAATGTGATGTATTACAATTATTGATTGACATATGTTGATTCCTCCTTATATCCCTGAGATAAATCACACTTGATTATGATGTATTATCTTTTTCATACCCTATTGGATTCAGTTCTATAATATTTTGTTGGGGAATTTTCCATATATATTCATCAGGCATATTGGCTTTTGGTTTTCTTTTTTTATTGTCTTCTTGTATGATTTGGCATTAGGGTAATGGTGGACTTGTAGAATGAGTTAGGAGTGAGTTCTTTCTCTTCAAGTTTTTTGGAATAGTTTGAGAATAATTGGTTTTAGTTCTTTAAAATTTGGTAGAGTTCAAAAATAAATTTTTGTGTTCTTGAGCTTTTCTTTGTTAGAATGCTTTCAAATTACTGGTTCAATCTCATTACTATTTATTGGTTTGTCCAGGCTTTTTATTTCTTCCTATTTTAATTTTGGTTTTTTTTATGGGTCCAGGAGTTTATCCATTTCCTCTAGGCTTTTCAGTTTGTTGATTTATGGTTGTTTTTAATGGTCTCTAATGGTCTTTTGTATTTCTGTGGTGTCAGTTATAATGTCTTTTTTTTCACTTCTGAGTTTAATTATTTGAGTCTTTTTATTAGTTTAATAATGTGTCTATTTTATCTTTTCAAAAAATAACTTTCTGTTTTGGTGATCCTTTGTATTTTTTTCATCTCCATTTATTTCTGATCTCATGTTTATTTCTTATTTCCTCCTACTAATTTGGGGTTTGGTTTGTTCTTTCTTTTTTAGTTTCATAAAATATACTGTTAGGTTGTTCTACCTTTTTGTTGTAGGAGTTTATTATAAACATACATGTTAATACTGCTTAATCCTACAAAAGCAGTATTATGATACAAAACTTGTATCCCACAGGTTTTAGTATGATTTGTTTCTATTTTTACTTGATTCTATAAAATTTTTAATATCCTTCTTAATTTCTTTTATGATCCATTGGTCATTAAAATTTTAAAAAGCCTAGAGGAAATGGATAAATTCCTGGACCCATAAAATAAAACATTTTATTTCCCCTACATATCTAAAGAAGAACTTTGATAAGTATAGTATTCTTGGTTACCATGTTTTTTCTTGTAGCTCTTTGAGTACATCATCCCATTCTCTTCTTGCCTTTATGGTTTCCTCTGAAAAATTTGCTCTCATTCTAATGGAGTTTCTCTTTTATGTGGCTTGCTAAATTTTTGTTTTAGAATTCTTTATTTGTTTTTGACTTTTGACAGTTTGACTATAATTTGCCTTGGAGAGGACATTTTGTGTTGATTCAATTTTGGATTCTTTGAACTTCACAAATCTGCATGTCTATATCTTCCCCAAATTTGGGAAAATTTTCAGGTATTATTTTATTAAATAAATTGTCTATTTTCTTTTTCCATCTTTCTCACCTGGAATTCCGTTAATGTTAATATTCATTTACTTAATGGTGTCCCAGATATTTTACAAGCTTTCTTCATTTAAAAACATTTCTTCCTTCTCTTCTTTTTTTCCTCTTCCTCCTTTTTGTCATCCTCCTTCTTTCTCCTCCTCTTACTCTTCCACTTCTTCTTTTGTCTGACTGAGTGATTTCAAAAGATTTGTATTAAAATTCAGAATTTCTTTGATCTGCTTCATCTGGTCTGTTGGTGAAGCTCTCAACTGATTTTTTTCATAATTTATTGAATTCCTCTGCTCTGATATATTTGTTTGGTTCTTTTTATGATATTTATCTGTTGAATTTCCTATTCAGATCATTATTCTTTTTGATTTTGTTGATTCATCTGTATGTATTTCCTCTTACCTCATTGAGTTTCTTTAAAAATTAAAAATTAAAAATTATTTCAAAATTATTTTAAAATACATTTTAGGCATTTAGTAGATTTCCTTTACCTTGCGGCCTGTTACTAAAGAACTGTTGTCTTTCTTTGGAAATGTCATGTATCCTAGCTTTTTCAGGTTTCTTGTGATCCTATATCATTTCCTACAAATCTGGTAAAAGCAGTTGCCTCGTTCAATTTTATGAGCTATCTTTCCTAAGGGAAACTTTTTCCTCTAGATATGTTCCATAGTGTTGGGTAGGGTGGTTTGGGTTTGGTTATAGGTGCACACAGTAATGCAGTATCCTGTGATACATTTGGCTATAGTCTATGTCAGCAATATCTGCAAGTCCCCCAGTTGCATTGATTGCTTTTTTTTTTTTTTTTTTTTGAAGGCAGTGGCACAGCTTCGCTGAGGGCGTAGGCTGCCAGCTGGGCTGGTTCTCAGGCTCTGGAGAAGTTTGTGCCAGACAAGTTGGCTCTGCCGGTCACAGAGACAGTGTCTTGATCTGCTTGGCATTGCCACAAAGGAAGACCTGAGGTAATTTATAAAGAAAAGAGGCTTATTTGGCTCACATTTCTGCAGGCTATACTAAAAGCATGGTGTTTGTATCTGTTTCTGGTGAGGGTTTCAAGGTGCTTCTACTCATTATGGAAGGTGAAGGGAAGCAGGCGTCGCATGATGAGGGAGAAAGAGGGAAGGAAGGGAGGTGCCAGGCACTTTCTAACAGATCTCATGGGAACTAATAAAGGGAAAACTCACTCATACTATGACAATGGCCCCAAGCTGGTCATGAAATATTTTCCCCTATAGTACAAACACATCCCACTAAGCCCCACTTCCAACATTGGGGATAAAATTTCAACATGAGATTTGGAGGGGACGATGACCCAAAATCTATCAAGCAACTTCTCTGGTAATGGTTAGCAGCAGGCAGGCTGGTTTCCAGTCTGTGAGGGGCATTCATGGTGTGCAGCAATCCTCCATTTGAAGTGTTGGTGTTGCCAGTGATGGGGGGCACTGAACAGGCTGGTCATCAGGGTCTGGGCAGTGTATGAAGTGTGTTCATGGCCAATATCTTATTTTTCCTTTTTCACTGGAATAACTCGTTCTCTTTGTACCTGAGATACTCTGAGCAAATAAGAAAAGCTTCTAGTAACTCACATTATCTGTCTTTTAGTATCCTTTCATATCCGTACATGCTGTTATCTATGGCCAAGTAGCTCGACCTCTAATGCTGCCCTTGATTTTGATCAAAGTCAAATTCCTTTCGGTGAAAAGAGGAAAATGTTGTAATAAGAACAGTTATTATTATTTTGAATCTCAAAGTAGAAACATCATCCTAAAAAAAGACTAAGTGCAATGCAGAATTGGGGGTTTTGGTTTGGGATAATGTATTGGCAGTCACCCAGTCACACAAGCTTTCAATAATTTACTTCTCCTAAAATATGTTTCTGGAGTCTAGTGAGAACAGCCATTGTAGTCAGAGCTGAATTGGTTGGCCATTTATAACAGCATCTACCATCACCCAAAGAGCAAATAACATTCAGAACTTTCCTATCTACTAACAAAACATTGAAGTGGATCAACCAAAGAACATGAAAAATAATATCAGCCAATTTTTAAAATTGTGCCCTTGTGTTTTTTATTAATAAGACCCCTTTACATCCGTAAAAGGGATTCAGAAATATTATTATCATTTTCTGGAATTGTTATAGAAAAATTATCTACAAACTTCTGGGGTAAAATAGAAGTAAATTACCAAAACTTGTTTTAAATGAAAGTTTATGCGGCAGCTCAACATATAAAATAGGTAAATGCAAATCTATTCTATTTGAATCTAAGGTTAGAAGCTAATAATCACGCTACCCAACCCCCTACACTCTTACTTTCCACCCCCACCATGTCTCATCCAGGAATTCCACCAAGAACAGATCAAAAACTTTATTTAAGGACAGGCACAGTGGCTCACACCTGTAATCCTTTCTAGCACTTTAGGAGGCTAAGGTGGGCAGATCACTTGAGGTCAGGAGTTTGAAACCAGCCAAGCCAACCTGGTGAAACCCCATCTCTATTAAAAAATACACACACACACACACACACACACACACAAATTAGCCAGGCATGGTGGGGGACACGTATAATCCCAGCTACTTGGGTGGCTGATGTAGGAGAATCGTTCGAACCTGGGAGGGGGAGGTTGCAGTGTGCCAAGATTGTGCCGCTGCACTCCAGTCTTGGTGATAGAGTGAGACTCCATCTCAAAAAACAAACAAACAAACAAACAAACAACCTTATTTAAAGCAACTTCATTTGTCATATAGCCATCCACATGTACCTCTTCATAGGTAAAATAGTTGTTAGACCTCCTAATAATCCTGAAACTGAAGCCCAGTGCTCTTGAGTTCTAGTTCAACATATTTCTGCTAAACTGTGCAAATCTTTACATTTTACGTTGCTGAGTCAAGGAAGGCAAGTTGATTTTAAATACAAATTAGTTAAAAGGAAAAAGACACTTGGTTAGGAGAATAATTGTTTTTGCTTTTTCATTACTGTATTCTGTTCATCACTACTTCAAAGTCAAACATTGCAAAGTTAAAGGTTATTAATCGTTGAGTTCACAGAATGTCTCTTTGTCTGAAGATAATTTCCCATTGAGAAGAGTTTGTCTTTGTTGTCTTGCTTTTTCAATAGCATGTTCTGACAGGAAGTTGATCCTGAGAATATCGTTAAAATTGACTATAGCTGGGAAATGTGATTCTCAGCATTTTCCTAATGACAGCTAAGGACTGATGTTTGCAATGGGATTTTACTCAATAATTTCTATCCCATTGGCCTGAAAATGTTACTGATAAATGCCACATTTATTTCTCCAAACTTTGCAACTGTGTATCTATGAGCTTTAGAATTGCTTATAAATAATTCTTGATGCATTCCTTGGTTTCTTTAGTATCTCTTTGGTGATTCAGTGATTGCATTAGAATGCAGAGACTTACCTCCAAATTAATTCAAAAACCCAAGTAAAATGCTGTTCCTTCAAAGGTCAAATATGCTGATGGAAGGAAGTTAGTATAAGACTTTCAATAATGTTTTGTAAGGCATAAGAACAAATCAGACTTTGCCATGTCAAATTTAATATCAAAAATATAAATAATAGTTTAATTTTTTTACAAAAAGCAAAATGCTACAGAAAAAAATAAATTAAAAAATGAGAAATATTAACATTAACATTAAAAGTATCAATAAACTTGTTAAAAAATCTAATATTCCTTTCTGTCATAACTTAAATATTTTACAGGTTGTTAACACACTTTGTCCTGTATGGCAAACTTGCATAGAGAAGTACACACTTTACATACATGTTTTGATAAATTTGACTCTGTCTTGGTCTCATTTCTATGACTTTAGACAAAAGCAATCTTGGGATAATTCTGAGGTAAAAAAAAAAAAAATCTCTGAAGCTATTTGGGATTAATTGCTTTGGAAATTTTAAATATAGATCCTTTGATCATCAACCTAAATAAATGGAAAATAAAGCATATTAAGTAGCTTTATCATTCCCTAAGGCTTGTGTCTAAAGCTTTCTTACTTGAAAGAGTAGAAATGTGAGAACAGAGAGATTAAGAATAATTCTGTAAATTAGACCCACATTTCTTAATGATAGGCTAGAGATGCTGCTAAGTGGAAAACCAAATAACAAAAACAATATCTCGTTCTCAAAATACCACCTGTTTTCTAAGCTTTAGATGCCCTGAATGTAGACAATTAAAAATGTGAAGCAGTTACCATATCAACATGGAATGCTGGCCTGTGGGTTTGTGTGACTTATTCAAGGTTACACTTACCTCCTCCTTTTCCTGGTCTGTGCTACAAGTAGATTCCTAATTCCAACATCAGGTAAGTGGAAAATTTGCAAAATGAAAGCACACATTTTCATTTTCACATAAAACATACAGCAACAGTGTCAGAGAGACTACTCCCACCTTTGGGCATTTTGTAAGTGCTATTTTTATTTCACAGGACAGTAGATACAGGATGATGTATCTTAGGTGAGTGAAGCTCAATGTGCAGTCGACTGGCCCCCATCCTGCCACATGTGAAGTAGTTATCATCCTATTGTATGCTCTGTGAGTGTTGAGTGTCCTGGCAGAAAGATATGGAGGAAAAACTGCTTTATGATTGATTATCTAAGACTGGCATCTAACTTTGTTTTGCAAGTAAAAGAAAAATATCTAAGAATTTTAGAGTGTTAAGAGCAAAGATTTCAGAACTAGATTATTAGGATTTAAAATCTGAATTTGTCACTAGCTGTGTAACCACGGACAAGTTTCCTATCTTCTCTCTTCATTGGTTTTCCTATTTGTAAGACTGTGATGATAAATGACACCATCAGGTTGATATAAAGAGAAAACGTAAATAACCTAAAATAGTGCTTTTCAGACAATAAGCATTCTATAAGTCTTGGCTATTTTTTAATATTTTGTAACAGGGAAATAATAGGTAAATCGGGGAAAATTGTACTTTTTTCAAACTTTATTAATCTTTATATATACTATATAAAAATACAGACCTGTGATGATACAAAGTGGCTTTTAGTGTTTGAATCACCAACAATAAACAAAGGCATCTTTTTGTTATTTGGCGATCTCTGCTGAATGAAGAGAATGCCTCGTCTGCCACCCCAGAGATTTATGAATGTTGAGTGTTAATGACATATGAGTGCCAGGATCTAATGTTTATTGCACACATAATAAAATGGAAATGAGTCTAACGAGATGGACTCAGTCTGAAGGGAAACAATAGCAAAAAGAGATAAGTGGCTTGGAGTTTTTATTGCAGTTAGAGAATGGAGCCAGATGGAGGTTCTCTGCTATTATTTGAATTTTGACCTATGATATGGGGCAGAGGGTTTGTTCCAAGGGTGGAGGGTGTGAGTAGGGGTGAGGGATCTTATTAGATTACCCAAATATGGGGAAAGGGGAGGGGTAACAATTTGAAAGCTGTCAAATTTCCCACATCAGATATGGAATCTTCATTTTATTATAGTATCTTTCAGTATTTTCATCACTTACAGTAATTCTGTTTCAAATTACAAGTATCTCACCACTTCAATATAACTTTTAATGTAATTATGTCTTATGTTTACACCGATCACGATTATATATTTTTGGGCATATATGCCCTTTATATTATATTTATGCCATTATGTTGGTTTATGTTACTTATGTGGGTAAGCTCTTGAATATGTGAACTTCATTTTAAGACAGGAAATAATGTTATAAAACGATTGTTAGTAAAAAATGTTGCTAAGTCGTCTTTAGGTTTGAGAATTTCTTAAGTAAAATTTGGAATTTTCTGAGACTTAGAAAAATGAGTAGGGAGTTATAGGAAGAGCTAAAGGGAAATTAAGGAATAATATTTTAAATAAAATGATTCACAAAATGATATTTATTATCTCCATTTTTTAATACATATCTGTACTTACCTATATTCAGATGGATTTGGGGCAAGACACTACATTCTGAATCATTCAAGGAAAGACCTTGACTGAACAATATATCTGCAAACTAAAAAAAAAAAAAAAGGAGAAAAGAAAAATAAGTATATACCAGATGGCTTCCATAAACCCAGCTGGTGATCCATGAGTCTGCAGGCCTTCGGCTGGATTAACTGCCTTAAATTTTTTAATTAATTGCTTTAAGGAATTGATTTACAACCACTGAGAACTGCTGTGTAGCAACCAAGAAGTCATATCACAAATAACCACAGAAAATACACATTCAGAATCAACAAACTGCAAAATGCAAGGGAAGGAAAAGCACTGATAAAGAAATTCTATTTACTCAGGAAGGTAGAGGGATAGAACTAATTGGTCTCCATTGGGAGCCAAAAAATCTGTATAATGGCATTCTAAATAGAAAGGTTCTGATGTTTTACATTCATCAGAAATCTGATGGTAAACACCATTTTAGTTGGGTAGTGGGTAAAGATAATGACATTTTTACAGCTTGTGGTTTTCCACTTATTGGAAATTGGTTTTAATGAAGGGAATTGGACACAATGCACTGCACAGTCAGTTTCTTAAAACGTCACTGTAAAGAGCTAGCATATTTTCAAGATGAATGCTAAAACAGGTAGGATTTTTTTTTTTATTGTGCATATTTCTGTTCAACTGAGTGAATTTCAGAGGATCGTTCATCTACTGGTGCAGCAAAGAGAAGACATTCTGTAGGCTGGTGTTTAGTTACTTGTAATTTTAAAAAAATGTCTGTTAAAAGATCTCTGTGTTTTATGACATCTCTTTATCTTAAATAAATATAATACTTGTTTATTGAAAACATTCTATCCTTACTGCTAGTTTCAAGTCTTCCTAAGGACTCGGGTGATTCAACAAGGAGGCAAAGGATCCATCTAGCTACATAAATACAGTTGTAAAGGAAATGAATGCATAAGTGCAACTCGAAAGATTTTTAACCTCTGTCCCTGTCTCTGTTTTCTCTTTCTTTCTTTCTTTCTTTCTTTCTTTTCCTTTTAAAATCGCATTTGTAATAACTTTTTGATAACTGAAGTCTCATTTTTCATTTATGTTATTGGTTGGTCTTGAACTCCCGATCTCAGGTGATCCACCCTCCTCAGCATTCCAAAGTGCTGGGATTACAGGCATGAGCCACTGTGCCCAGTCCATAATCAGTTTTTAAATTATTCTCTAGTTTATTTTTCTAATTGGAAATAGCTTTTTAGCCACGAATATCTTTAGAATATTTTATAAAGTATATGGGAAAAGAAAGGCATAATGTTTAGGTTTAAAATAGCACCTTATATCAGTCCTTGATGAAACTTCCCTAAAATTTGAGTTAAATTACTCTGGAGGAGGGATACACAGCAGAAGAAAGAATAAAATAGAAAGAAAATAATTCACAAATAGCAACAATTCTAGATTAAATATTTTAACTTTAGTAATAATTTACTTCAAATTTCTAAAAAAATTAATGTAAACGTACTGTGAAATAGAAAAGTAGGTTCATGATTTGATTGTTATAATTACTATTATGGGTTGATCACCTGAGGTCAGGAGTTCAAGACCAGTCTGGCCAACGTAGTGAAAACCCATCTCTGGGTTTAGTGGCAGGCACCTGTAATCCCAGCTACTTGGGAGGCTGAGGCAAGAGATTCACTTGAACCTGGGAGGTGGAGTTTGCAGTGAACCGAGATCACGCCATTGCACTCCAGCCTGGGCAACAAGAGCGAAATTCCATCTCAAAAAAAATTAATTAATTAATTTTAAAAAAGCAGAAGATGATGATGGAGAGAGGGCAGGTAGAAAGATATTTGATCTGCCTTACGCTACGTATTTCTTATCTTAGAGATAAATACTCTGCCACAGCAAACTGGGTGGCCATCTTTATATGGCATAGCAAGTCATCTTAGGGGCAGACTTCATCTGTAAATCATTTAGTCTAGAGAAAGTAAAAAGTAGCTGTAATAACCAGAACCTTGCCTGTCATCATTAGCCAGACCTTGGCATTTCATGGACCCAACCTGCCTACCACACTTAGGTCATAATTTTTTAAAATTGAATATCAGTTATTTCACTGAACACCAACAGCAGACAAGGCCACTCTGACTGTGACGGATCAAGACCGCAATTGGACAACTCCATATTCATACTAAAGACCAAATATATTGCAAACAACTAAAGTGACCAAATATCCTCTTTCTCTGGCTAATACGATTGCTGCTTCTTTACTAATTAGAGATTAAGCTTTGCTTCATTCTTTCTTTCCAGATTTAATTAATATTCCTATTTGCAGAATTACTCCTATTACATTTTATACAAGCTATACATCCCACCTCCTTTAACCCTCTCCCAGTGCAGCACAGTGGCTCACTCCTATAATTTTAACTCTTTAGGAGGTTGACGCAGGAGGATTACCTGATGCTAGGACTTTGTGAACATTCTCCCAATCACCTACCCTAAGCTCAATTTTGATGATAATTTTTGCTTATGCTTCCTATGAAGATAGACAAAGACCAACCAAAAAAAAAAAAAAAAAAAAGAACAAACACTAGCTATTTATTCAGAGCATACTATAGCAAGGGAGTCAGTCACTATCTCTTGCCTTTTGATAAACATTCAAAGGCAGACAGAAGAGTGGGAAAGCTTTATTGTGGAAAAAAGGCAAGGCTCCAAGTGAGCCCTGATTGAAGGCAGCTGCTACAGGGAGTCTGTCAGAGGATAACTAAAAGGAAGGCATGTAATTGGTAAGGGATGCATATTTAGCATTCTCTAGGTGGTCCTAAGTTGGGAGTGGGGACAAATTTGGGGAGCTTACTTCTAAGGCTATTAACAAATCTCGGATATTTGGGGGCTGATTGTTACAGAGGTTATTGCTTTAGTTCCCTGAGTTTTTGCTGGGGTTCGTGTTCTGACTTCTTATTAGTCTGACGTATATATATCTATTAATATATCTATTCTATATCTATATATCTGTATATATCTATATCTATAACTAGTAGTCTGGCTTCCAGGGGTGCTTATTGTACGGAATGTTTTTGTTTCCTGACCTAGTTGCTACAGATTGTGAATCAGAGTTCCAATTTGTAGTATGGACTGGTCATCATCCATTTACATACTCAATCCCTCATTTATTTATAATATTATTTTAATGAGCTACCCCCATTCTCTATAGTGTATAAACTATTTAGACACACATGTATGAACAAAACGCTAGCAGTGTTGTTTAGTGAAAAATATCAAAGCAAAGTATCTAGTATGCTGTCTGTGAAGCTTTCAAATGCCCTGAGTATCGACATTTTAAAAAGATTGAGACTACTACCTGGACATGGAAATGCTACTCACTTTCATAGCTTTGGGTTTTTGTTACTTTCTTAAGTTCTGAACTTAAGAACCTATCTGTTCTACAAATAGGTCTTTGATGTCTGTATAATAGAAATGGGCAATTTGCAAGATTTTTATTTCACACTTTCATTTTCACATAAAATGCAAGGCAACAATCTCAAAGATTCTTAGTAATATTTTTGGGTAGTTCCACATGCATATTCTACTGACTGTAATAAGTCAGTCAATCCACATTTGTTTGACTACAGGTGTATTTCAGGTTATTTTTGGCTGGAGATCTTTGACAGAGTGGAAGTTCACTGTGATTCCATGAAGATCCTTGTGACTTTGGACTAAGACTCTCAAGTCAGTAAGAGTGAGCACATCTGATTCTCTTGAGTCTCTACCTGATCAAGTTGCCAACCTGCCCATGGTTGGGCCATACTTTCATGATGAGTTCTGTTCTAACATTCAATTGAGGCCTTTTAGTTTTAGGTTGATTTTGTTAGATTTCCTACGTGACAATTGACCTTTGTCAAAGTTCTGGAGATAAGAAGTTGCATATTTTTACAGACTGCTGTGGTTCTTATAGGTTATCTCAGGAAAGAACTATACCTTTCGCAAGGTAAACACTTGTTCACTTTATAATTCCTCACTAGCAAATTAACTTATGTGCATATTTCTCTAACTGTCAAAATTTCCACACTGTGTTAGTCCATTCTCACACTGCTATAAAGAACTGCCTGAGACTGGGTAATTTGTAAAGGAAAGAACTTTAAATGACTCACAGTTCTGCATGGCTGGGGGGCCTCAGGAAACTTACCATCATGGCAGAAGGCAAAGGGGAAGCAAGCTTGGATCTTCTCACCTGGTAGCAGGGGAGAGAATATGAGGAAAGAAGGAGGAAGAGCCCCTTATAAAACCATCAGATCTTGTGAGAACTCATTCACTATCATGAAAACACCATGAACCAATCCCCTCCCACCAGTTCTCTCCCTAGACATGTGGGGATTATAGGAATTATAATTCAAGATGAGATTTAGGTGGGGACACAGCCAAACCATATCATTCTGCCCCAGTCCCTCCCAAATCTCATGTCCTCACAGTTAAAAACACAATTATACCTTTCCAATAGTCCCCCAAAGTTTTAACTAATTCCAGCATTAACTCAAAAGTCCAAGTCGAAAGTCTCATCTGAAGGGGCAAGCAAGTCCCTTCTGCCTATGCTCCTGTAAAATCAAAAGAAAGTTAATTCCTTTCAAGATACAATGGAGATACGGGTATTGGACAAATGCTCCCATTCCAAGTGGGAGAATTTGGCCAAAACAAAGGGGTTAACAGATCCCGTGCAAGACCAAAATCCAGTGGGGCAGTCATTAAATGTTAAAGCTCCTAAATAATCTCCTTTGACTCCATGTCTGACATCCAGATCACACTGATGTAAGATGTGTTTCTCACAGTCCTGTGCAGCTCCACCCTGTGGCTTTATAGGATACAGCCCCCACCCAGCTGTCTTCACATGCTAGAATTGAGTGTCTGTGGCTTTTCCAGGAGCATGGTGAAAGCTATTGGTGGATCTAGCATTCTGGAGTCTGGAGGATGGTGGCTTTCTTTTCACAGCTCTACTGGAAAGTGCCCCAGTGGGGACTCTGTGTGGGAGCTCCAACCCCACATTTCCCAAATCCACTGCCCTAGCAGAGGTTCTCCATGAGTGCTCCACCCCTGTGACAAATGCCTGGGCATCCAGGCATTTCCATACATCCTCTGAAATCTAGGCAGAGATTCCCAAACCTCAGTTCTTGACTTCTGTGTCCCTGCAAGCCCAACACCACCTGGGAGCCACCAAGGCTTGGGGCTTGCACCGTCTCAAGCAAGGGCCTGAGTGGTATGTTGGCCCCTTTTAATCACAGCTGGGACTCAGGGCACCAAGTCTCAAGACTGCACAAAGCAACAAGGCCCTGGGCTCAGGCCATGAAACCTTGTTTTCCTCTTGGGCCTGTGATGGGAGGGGCTGCTGTGAAGACGTCTGACATGTCCTGGAGACATTTTCTCCATTGTCTTGATGATGAACATTTGGCTCCTCATTACTTATGCGAATTTCTGCAGCAGGCTTGAATATCTCGCCAGAAAATGTGTTTTACTTTTCTATCCCATCATCAGGCTGGAAGTAAATTTTCCAAACTTTTATGCTCTGCTTCCCTTTTAAACACAAGTTCTAATTTCAGATAATCTCTCTCAGGTTTAAAGTTCCACAGTTCTCTAGAGCAGGGGCAAAATGCCACCAGTCTCTTTGGTAAAGCATAGCAAGAGTGACCTTTATTCTCGTTCCCAATTAGTTCTTCATGTCAATCTGAGACCACCTCATCCTGGATTTCATTGCCCATATCACTATCAGCACTTTGGTCAAAACCATTCAACAAGTCTCTAGAAAGTTCCAAACTTTCCCACATCTTCCTGTCTTCTGAGTGCTCCAAATTATTTCAACCTCTGACCATTACCCAGTTCCAAAGTCACTTCCATATTTTCTAGTATCTTCATAGTAGTGCCCTACTCCCAATATCAATTTACTCTATTAGTCCATTCTCACACTGCTATAAAGAATGGTCCAAGACTGGGTAATTTATAAAATAAAGAGGTTTAATTGACTCACAGTTCTGCATGACTGGGAGGCCTCAGAAAACTTACTATCAAAAGGAGAAGGGGAAGAAAGCTTGGACCTCCTCACCTAGCAGCAAGGGACAGAGTATGAGGAGCAAAGAAGGAAGAACCTCTTATAAAACCATCAGATCTGGGCCGGGCACAGTGGCTCATGCCTGTAATCCCAGCACTTTGGGTGGCCAAGGCAGGTGGATCAACTGAGGTTAGGAGTTAGAGACAAGCCTGGACAACGTAGCGAAACTCCGTCTCTACTAAAAATACAAAAATTAGCCAGGCGTGGTGGTGCATGCCTGTAGTCCCAGCTACTGGGGAGGTTGGGGTGAGAGAATCTCTTGAACCCAGGAGGCAGAGGTTGCAGTGAGCCAAGATAGTGCAACTGCACTCCAGCCTGGGCAACAGATCAAGACTCCCTCTCAAAACAAAACAAAACAAAACAAAACACACATCATATCTTGTGAGTATTCACTACTGTCATGAGAACAGCATGGAGGAAATGGCCCCCATAATCTAATCATGTCCCTCCCTCAATAAGTGGGGATTACAATTTGAGATGAAATTTGTTTGGGGACAGAGCCAAGCTATATTAAACACTGACAGTTTGGATCTGTAGTGGCATTTTGAGAACATTTTGATATAAAAAACAATTTTGAGATATGTCCTTTAACTAAAAGATAAGGCATCCTCCAGAGAAGAATGTCTCTTCTGTTCAAATGAAAGAGTTCATTGGTTTAACATAGGAGACACTCCTGCTCTTTGATTCCATACTTCAGGAATTAAGTTATGATTTGATGAAACTGTCAAAAAACTGAATTACTATTTAAAACAACTATAATGCCTCTTATCCATTAATGTATATATCCACATTATTTTCTTTAATCTAAAGTTTCTGCCTTCAACTTGCAGAGGAAAAATAATTTGTCTTTTACAGTAATATTCATATTTGTTTGAAGCTTTCCATCTCTCACTTATGTTTCTTTTTTTGCATCTCTATTTTGTATTCTCCTTCTATTAGTAAACCTTAAAGATGAATTAACTAGACAAAAATGACTTCTGTCATTACTTGAGCACTCTAGGTATCAAGATTATTTAGATAATTGAGATTATCTAGATTATCGAGATAATCATTCATAATGTCAAAATGAAAGAAATATATTTGAAGGCTTGTGTTTCTTTTGTGAGTAGTGAAAACAGTGTTGACATAATAGCCTTTGTTTCTATAGTTACAAGGTAAAGAGGAAAAGCCTTGGTAACAAGATTGTTTTTTGAAAAAGGAGCATGATGTTCTTTTTAATTTATGACATAAATTAGGCTCTTTAAAATGTAGTTTACCATATAAAAATAATATCATCATAATATTTTGATTTGCACAAGAACAGGGCTTAATTCTGACAATGCTACAAATAATAGAAGTATAATATGTTTGCTAAAGCTGTCATTTCCACATTTTTAAGGAACTTTAAGAACTTAGACAAAAGATTTACTTAATTATGAAATAATTGTTACATACGTGGATTGTTTCTAAGTAAGAAGCTCATACAAAACACTGGTCACTAAACACAATTTTAATATATTTTTATTTCTTATAATATATTTAATATGCAAAACAATATATTTAATATGCAAAATATTTTGCATATTAAATAATGCATTTATACATGTAAAATTTATTTTGTTACCTCAAACTTTAAAGCATAATTTGAAATAAATATTTATAGTAAAAAAAGCTAAATTGTACTCCAGTTTTCTCTCATATCTCGAGAGAAGGTTGTTTCTTGGCTTCAAAGTAATAATTAATATAAATGATTGAATATAATAAGAAAAATAATTAAGAGTAATATAGGCCGAGTGTGGTGGCTCATGACTGCAGTTCCAGCACTTTGGGAAGCTGAGACTGACAGATCACTTGAGGCCAGGAACTGGAGACCAGCCTGGCCAACATGGCAAAAACCCATCTCTAGTAAAAATACAAAAATTGGCCGGGTGTGGTGGCAGGCATCTGTAATCTCTGCTACTCAAGAGGCTGAGGCAGGAGGTTCACTTGAACCTGGGAGGTGGAGGTTGCTGTGAGCCAAGATCACGCCACTGTACTCCAGCCTGGGCAACAGAGACCCCATCTCAAAAAAAAAAAAAAAAAAAAGATAAATGCAAACATGTATACACACAGTCAACCGGTACAAAGAAGTTATCGCAGGTTTTCAAGATAGTAAATTTGATCACTTTTCTGGAAACAGAGTGATAATAGATGAACAACAAGCAAAATTTCTAGCAATTAACCTATGAATTTTACAAGTCCATCGCTCCTCCATCAGCAGAGGCAAGAGCTACAATGTCTAAAATTAAATCAGCTAGTAAATGACATTAAATCTATATCCTCTTAAATTGGGAGACTGATTGATCTTATTGATTCCGATACAATAAACAAGAAATAGCAGTTTGCTCTATCAGAAAAACAAAAAGACAGAAAATGGCTCCTAATTCTGAAGATTCAAATGCAAGACATGGAGAAAAATTTTGCATCATGGGAACCTTAAGTACATTTTAGGGAATTCTGTGACACCCTCAATAGTATGTGAGAAGACATAGATTCTATATGTAAGTAAAGTGTAAATAAATAACTAAAATAAACACTTTTTCATAAAAATGATTATATGATAAAGTGAAATATGACTAAAGAAGAACTAGAAGAACATTGAAAATAATTAAAACTAATATCAACTTGAAACCAAAATTTGTTTCTATTTTGCTTGTTTTTGTAAACAGTCCCCAAGCTGGTAAGTTTGTGTTGAGCCTAATACTCACTTGTACCTATAGAAGAGGACTATATTGATAATTGCCTTCCTGGAAGGAATTTGGCAATATTACCAAGCAAAGAAAATGTATACATCCCCACCAGGTGAAGTAATCGGAGAAGTAAGCACAATAAAAATAGACATGTTATTTCCCGGTACCCTAGAGATACATAATAGTTTTCTGAATGTTTATATTTATTAAATGGTAAGCTAAAACTTTATAGTATAAAAAATATGGTGCAAAGTATCCATAGTTAACCACAAATTGTTAACATATTTTAGATCTGAATTTTCGAAAAGTATGAATATATTTAAGGTGCAGTCTTTAAATATACTGATGGCGTGAGAAAATGCCTACGCTGTTATTCTGTGTATATATTTCAAAATATAACACTCTCTATATATAATATAGCAATTTTGCAGTAAAAAATCATATAATTGCATGCATGAGTAACCATGTCAGTGTTAATTTTCTAAAGATGGAAAATACTTCTATGGATGCTGCTATTATAGTGTTTTCGTTTTGGGGATTTACTATTCAGTAATTTGTAAACACATTCATGTATTTACTCTTCAGTATATTCTTCAATAGGACAATGTTTATTAAATATACCATATTTTTAGTGCTAGTAACCATTTTCTTATTTTTTTTCTTATTTCCAAAATAATTAGAATGTATGGATTGTCTTTTTGCTTTAGATCAGACAAGTAAAATAGAAACCAGAGGACACTATCTGGTCTAAGTACCATTAGAATTTGCCAAATGGCTGTTAGACTGAAGGGACTTGTTAAAAAGAAAAACAAGTATGTGGAAAAACGAATATATTATATTATCAACAAAATGCCAGGTTATGAGTCAGCAGACGTAGGTTGCAGGTCCACTTGTTTTGCATTTTGGCTCGAGGCAAATACTGTTTCTCTTATCAATCTCTTTCTCTAGAAAATCTGATAGTCATATTACATGCTATCTAACGTCCTTTTAAACTTTAAGATTCTTTTAAAAGTTTATAAAGCTCAATGCTAAAATTTTAAGAACATGAAAATTCAATACTGGCTTCTTTAGCAGAAGTGCGTATGTGGCCTGCATGCTTTTGTCATGATTTTATTTTCTTTCCCAATGTAGAAACAAAGCATACTGTTAACTTTTTGTTACATTTTTATATTTATATTTTTATACGTTCAATATTTTAACCATATAATTTGTAATTATGGCTGAGACATAAACAGTCAGTTATAACTTGATGTGATTTTACTTATTTTTTATGTTACTTTAAGTTCTAGGGTACATGTGCACAACGTGCAGGTTTGTTACATATGTATACATGTGCCATGTTGGTGTGCTGCACCCATTAACTCGTCATTTACATTAGGTATATCTCCTAATGCTATCCCTCCCCGCTCTCCCCACCCCACGACAGGCCCCGGTGTCCCCTTCCTGTGTCCAAGTGTTCTCATTATTCAAGTCCCACCTATGAGTGAGAACATGTGGTGTTTGGTTTTTTTGTCCTGGATGAGTTCATGTCCTTTGTAGGGACATGGATGAAGCTGGAAACTTGATGTGATTTTAAAATGTTAAAAGCAGTACGGGCTATTTTCTACATCAAATACATTTTCCAGGAAAATAAGACTCAAGGATGTGTTCCTATGAGATTTAAGATCTCCTTTATTCACAATTTTGAAATTCTAAGTAACAAACGCTTCTTAATAAATGAGTATTTAAATAACACGAACTTCTATCTTATGATCCTTGCTGAATGTATACAAAATTATGTTATTCAGTCATTGTAAATAACAGTTATATTATCCAAGGAAGATAATATATTCATTTAAGCTGATTCAAACTTTTCTAATAGACAATCTTGGTGATCTGTTGAACGACTGTTGCATTACATTCTGCCCTTAACTACTGATATCACTGTTTCAAAATTATGTCTAATGAAAATATTCTGAATGTTTATTCAGTGAAAGAGGATATTTGCTCAAATAACATTAAAACACTTTTTCACTAAAGTAATATAATGCAAATGAGTATTGGCAGTGTACTAATGAATCTTTCCTACTGGTCTAAATAAAATGGAAGGAAAAATGCGACAAGTACAGTTAAATGAACAAAGGAGATTGTTTACCTAGAATACCTGCTTTTAAGGATTGGAATACATATTAAAATATAATTTTGCTAGTGTATTAGTTGGTCTGACCTGTACTAGGCCTCAAGAAATAATATCCCAAAATGAAGGCCTTAGGAGCAGGAATTTTTCTCTGATCTTCTCCTGCCTTCAGTTTATCAGTCACACTCTCCCCAGAGGCTAGCCATAGAGACTAAAATTCCCCTTTCCAAAGTGGATCATAAAACCTGGAACTCTTTTTCCACAAAGCAAGCCATAAAACCTAAAAATAATCCTCTAACTTTCCACCATTTTGTGTAAATCTGGACATAAATAAATTATCTATCCTGCCTTGTTTGACTGTAGGTCATGAGACCCCCATTCCAGAGAGGGTCTTGCCCCACACCCAGAAAGAAGATATGCTGGATGAGAGGCCGTGACAGGCCTTGCTGGGTTCCTCCAGTCACTCTATTAGCATTAGATCATGCCCTTTTGCCCTATGTATTTCTTAGTTGTCTTCTTTTTTTTTTTTTTTTTTTTTGAGACAGAGTTTCTCTGTTGTCGCCCAGGCTGGAGTGCAATGATGGGATCTCGGCTCACTGCAACCTCCGCCTCCTGGGTTCAAGCAATTCACCTGCCTCAGCCTCCTAAGTAGCTGCGATTACAGGCGTGCACCACCACGCCCGGCTAATTTTTGTATTATTAGTAGAGACAGGGTTTCACCATGTTGGTCAGGCTTGTCTTAAACCCCTGACCTCAGGTGATCCACCCAAGTCGGCTTCCCAAAGTGCTGGGATTACAGGCGTGAGCCATCGCGCCCGGCCTGCCCTATGTATGTCTACGTGGCTCTCCATACTTCACTGAAACTACATTTAACCATGGACAATTTCCCCTGTGTCTTTGGGTCTTCATTCTGAAGGCTCCTGTGTATACATTTGAAATAAGTTTGTATGCATTTTCTCTGATTACTCTGCTTTTCATTATTTGTTTTTTGAACAATTCTTCAGAAGGACAACCGGAAAGCTCGTCTTTGGCTCCTACAGCTGCCATAACAAAATACCACAGACTTGGCAGCTTAAACAACAGAAATTTATTTTCTCAGAATTCTCGAGGTTCTAAATCCAAGATCAAGCTGTCAGCAGGGTTGGTTTCTTCAGACCTCTCTCCTTGGCTTGCAGATGGCCACTTTCTCGCTGTGTCCCCACATGTTCTTTTCCATGTGTGTGCATATCCCAGATGTCATCTAATGTGTTCTAATCTCTTCTTATAAGGATGCCAGTCAGATAGGATTGGGACCCATCTTAATGGCCTCATTTAAGTTAATCACCTGTTTAAAGGCTCTGCCTGCAAATACAGTCACATTCTGGGGTACTGGAGGTTAGGGCTTCAGCATATGAATTCTGGGAGAAAACAATTCAGCTCATAACATTTTACAAAATATTATTATCCGGTTTTTGTTTTCCAGATCACATTGGTAAACTGATGGTCTGAAGATGTTGATTTTGTTAAGTGAATTCATGTCGTTTTGTTTTAAGATATTTTAATTAGTTGTTTTGATGATATCTAAATATGTACAGATTTTATTTAAATACTGATACAGAATTTTCTATATTAATAGAAAAATAGAGCTAAAGCAGGCTCATATTTTCTACAAGGGGCACTCACTTATCACCACACTGTAGAAGGTTCATGAGCTCTCCTTTGACCACATTTCCAGCTGGGTGAGTTAGTGGTTCCAGATTAGCCTCGTCAGATTCTTTTTTTTGACACTTCATCTAAAGTAAGGACTGATTAAACCATCTAAGCTCCAGATACAGCAGGCCAATCATAACCATCACCTTACTTTGATTATTGACTCCATGTTATTTTTTAATGGTTAAGGTTACACACAGACACAAACACATAAGCTTTAACAGAAAACATGTTTCTGTATTATGTATGGATATAATAAAATACTGAGAAGCAAACCTCCACAGCAAAAAAAGACATATGAAAACAGATATTTTGAACTGAATCATACTAAAAATCAAAAACTATTTGCATTTCTTTTTTATTTTATTTTATTTTATTTTAGGTTCGGGGATGTCTGTGCAGGTTTGTTATATATGTAATTTCATGTCGTGGGAGTTTGGTGTACAAATTCTTTCACCACCCAGGAAATAAGCACAATACCTGATAGTTTTTCAATATACACCCTTCTTCCTCCTGCCACCCCCAAGTAGGCCTCAGTGTCTGCTATTCGCTGCTTTGTATTTATAGGTACTCAATGTTTAGCTCCCACGTGTAAGTGATAACATGTGGTAGTTTTCTGTTCTTGCATTAGTTTGCTTAAAATAATGGCCCCAGTTCCGTCCATGTTGCTGCAACGGACATGATCTCATTCTTTTTTATGGCTGCATATTCTTCCATGATGTATATGTACCATATTTCTTTATCCAGGCTACCATTGATGGGCATTTAGGTTGATTCCACATCTTTGTTATTGTGAACAGTGCTGTGATGCACATACACATGTGTATATCTTTATGGTAGAATGGTTTACATTCCTTTGGGTATATACCCAATAATATTATAGGATTTCCGGATTGGATGAGTCAGCCATTGTGGAAAGAAGTGTGGCAGTTGCTTGAAGAACTCAAAGCGAATTCTGCCTTGAGATAGCGTTGAGTTCTCTCAGAAATTGTCACACTTCTTTCCACAATGGCTAAACTAATTTACCCTTTCACCAGAAGTGTGTAAGTGCTCCCTTTTCTTTGCAACCTTGCCAGTATCTGTTATTTTTTGACATTTTAATAATCACTATTCTGACTTGTATGAGATGGTATCTCTTTGTGTTTTTGATTTGCATTTCTCTAATGATTAGTGATTTTGAGCCTTTGTTCATATGCTTGTAGAGGGAGTATATCTTCTTTAGAAAAGAGTCTGCTCATGTCCTTTGGCCATTTTTTATTGGAGTTGTTGGTTTTTTTGCTTGTTGATTGGTTGAAGTTCCTTATAGATTCTGGATACTAGACTTTTGTCAGAGGCATAGTTTTCAAATATTTTCTCCCATTCTGTGTGTTGTTTTTTACTCTGTTGATAATTTCTTTTGCTGTGCAGAAGCTTTTTAGTTTAATTAGTTCCCACTCATTTGTTGCAATTGCTTTTGGAATGTTTATTATAAAATGTTTGCCAGGTCCTATGTCCAGAATGGTTTTTCCTAAGTAATATTAGAGAGTTTTTATACTTTTGGGTTTTACATTTAAGTCTTTATCTTGAGTCGACATTTGTATATGGTGGGAGGAAGGGGTCTAGTTTCCATCTTCTGCATATGGCTAGACAATTAGGCCAGCATCATTTATTGAAGAGGAAGTCCTTTCTCCATTGCTTGTTATTGTTGATTTTGTTGTAGATTAGATGGTTGTAGGCATGTGGCAATATTTATTTCTCTCTAGTCTGTTCTATTGTTCCATGTGTCTATTTTTATACCAATACTATGCTTTTTGGCTTACTGTAGCCTTGTAGTATAGTTTGAAGTCCAATAACATGATGCCTCCCTAGCTTTGTTCTTTTTGTTTAGGATTTCCTTGGCTATTTGAGCTCCTTTTTAGGTTCCATATGAATTTTAAAAGTTTTATATATATATATATATAAAATATATATATAGATAAAGTTATATATATGAAGTTATATATATAAAGTTTTATATATATATAAAACTTTTAAAATTCATATATATATAAAATTCTGGGAAGAATGTCATTGATAGTTTGATAGAAATAGCATTTAATTTATAAATTGCTTTGGGCAATATGGCCATTTTAACCATATTGATTCTTCCTATTCATAAATATAGAATATTTTGATTGATAGTTATATCACTTAATGATAGCAATTTACTTATTTTAAGTTATCTCAATTGTACTTATTATTGTAAATTATTTCATATTCAGTTAATTTTAATGTGCCTCTGGAATTCTTTTTTAGATAAATTCAAAAGTATTAAGATTTTTGTCATACTATAACTCATTTTGAATGCTGACTCTTGTCTCATTTTTACATCTGCTATCATTATCCACTTATTTGTTTCCAGACTTTGATGGAAATAGATTTTTCTATTTCACCTGCCTTATTCAGTTTGCTTAAATTCAATTTAGGTTTGCATTTTTTTAACTTTTTTTTCTTATTTTTCTAAATTAAATTGAAAAAATATTTCTTTATTCTAAATTATATAACGTCACACAACACACAGTTTATCAATTTTTTTATATATGCATCCAAATTGATATATTTTTTATTAATTTGTAGTGTAAGTTTTCATACTTGAGACTAAAACTAATGAACAAGAGGGACAATGAGATTAATATTGCTGGGAGCAATATTGCTCTTTATAGAAAAATGTTAATGATAAACAAACACATCATTTATTTATGAGAAGTCATGTAAAAACTTTTAAGCGCGCAATTCTTCTTATTTGAATTCTGGGAGATGGAATAAGATGATGCAATTTTCAACATATAAACAAAAGTATATTTTTCTTACTGAAATATTCTTGAAATTTAAAGTATTTCTACCTACTATATTTTTATAAATAATGGAGCATCAAAGTTTCATGGTCACTAGGCTGAAAGCGTGATACCTAAGTTTCCAGGCACTCTTTTGTTTTTGTCTTCCAGATCACGACTCAAGATTTCTGCTCTGCTTTGCCAGCCATATTGTGTGCATTCGGCTGTCAGGGAGCAGGAATGGGAAGGGAAGAATGTGTATCCTCACTATTATCTCATGGAAACTGGAGATAATATGTCTGCTTATACCCACTGATAACAGCCTATGCTTATGGCCACTCCATCTGCAAGCTAAATGACCTATATTGTTGGTGCTCCATTATGAATATCAGAAGTTTGAACATTTTCAATGGCCATTTTAAGAATCCAGATTATTTTATAAAATCCTGTAATTGTATGTTGTTTTGATCACTTCCTTTATTTGTTGGAAATAAAATTCCTAGACAAGGTTCTTGCATAGTCCATTTGTTGTGTTTTGTGATATTTTCTTAAACATCTCACCCAATAATTGGGCACTCGCTTTAATAACCCATATCACTATACTTTTTTTCTTCTGTATGGAATAATTATGGGTCTATTAGAATCACCTACATTCTTCAAAGACTTTTCTACTACTTTACAAGAAATTGTCAGTTAATAAGGTGTTGAAAATAGCAGTAATGATGCCCAAAGCATGTAAACAAATTGATCTAGAAATAAGTCTTTTTGAGATAACAGCTATGACAAGACTCTACGATCTCTCACCCACACTTGCATGCAATGTGAATGTTTTCACCCACAGGCAACTTAATTATAATAGGTTGTCAGTTGAGTATTAAATTTGGAGTAAAAATGTTTGCAAGTCGTTATTGGGAATATGCAAATAGGGATTGTTCACATAACAAATAATAGCAGAAGCAGTATTTTAGCTAGCTGAAGGCAGTAAATCAGAATAAAAGAGCAGAATTCATGGATTTTCTTAGGAGAATCTATACATTTTTAAAATGCTTAGGCAATCACTTAGAGCAAATTAACATGAAATTATAAAAACAGTCTAAGACAACTGTAATCATATTTAGAATAAAATAAAATGTATCAATTTAAAAAGAAAGAGCTATTATTAACCAAAAAGTAGGAAAAAAAGAAAAAACTAAAGCACTTAAAAGTAAATAGAAGATAAAAATGTTTATATAATAGCCGTATTTATAATTCATTAAATATTATTTAAAATATTGAACACATAAAATGAAAGTAGGGAGTAAAAGTAAAGTATATCGGACCCTACCTCTCCAGCAAATTACAACCCAAAACCCTAGTCATAATAGAAAAACAGTTATCAGAAGATTCTGAAAGGTATAGAGGGGGAGGCATAATATTTAGAAACCTCAACACTATAGAGAAGACCCAATTCTGAGAACCCTGGGATATTTGCATTCTATTTATCCAATCTTGGATGCAAGTGCAATAAGCAACCCATTAATACCAAACAATACAGATATAAAAAGAAAGAAAATCGCCTAGAAAAGCCCATTGTTTGCAATCATAGGACCAGGAAGAGAGGACTTGAGGGACAGAATATATATCCTTCTATTTAACAGTTTTAATGAGCTAAAATTTATATATTAAAACCTACACTCATTTCGAGTTTAGATATCAACTATTTCTATCAAATTTATTAATTTCTACAGTCATAAATATAAATCAGTTTCAGAGAATCTTCATCACAACAGTAAGATCCTGATGCTCACTTATATTTCCTGTTCCTAGTTCCTGTCCCAAGTCACCACTGCTATATTTTCTGTCTCTATAAATTTACCTTTTCTGGGCATTCCATATAAGTGGAATCATACATAATGTGGTCTTTTATGTCAGACCACTTTCTCTTAGCACAGTATTATGAGGTTATCCATATAATAGTGCCTCAGTAGTTTACTTCATCTTATTGTTAAATAGTATTCCATTATTTGAAGGTACAGCATTTTATGTATATATTCACCAGTAGATGGAAAGTTATTTATATTGATTCCAGTTTTTGGCTATTATGAATAATGTTACTATGAATATCTGCATACAAGTCTTTGTGTAGGCGTGTTTCTTGGGAATCTGCCAGGATTCCCAGGAGTGGAATTGCTGGGACATAGAGTAACTTTATGTTTAACTGTTAAAGAAAATGCCAGTTTGTTAATGATTTTGCACCATTTTACATTCCTTCCAGCAATGTACGAGGGCTTCCAATGTTTATCCAGATCCTTGTCAACATTTATTTATCTCTCTTATTAATTATAGGCATTTTAGTGGGGGCGAAATGGTATCCCATTGTGATTCAATTTTTATTTCCCTAATGACTAATGATATTGAGCATTTTTCATGTGTGTGGTAGCCATTCACTTGTCTTCTCTGATTATTAAATGTCTTATCATATTTTTTCATTTTATAAATTGTGTTGTATCCCTTCTTAGTGTTAAGTTGTGTTTTATACATTTTATATACAAGCCCTTTATCAAATATTTGTTGTGTAAATATTTTTTCACTGTTTGTTGCCTGTATTATAATCATTGGTGTCTTTTGAAGTAAAAATGTTTTGATTTTGGTTGAGGTGTATTTATCTATTTTTAATGAACTGTGATTTGTTATTATATCTACAAAAACTCTTCGCCTAACATAAGGTCTCAAGAATTTTCTTCTATTTTATTTTCTAAAAGTTTTTTTAGCTTTTACATTTAATTCTGTTAGGTTTTGAGTTAATTTCTCTGTATAAGGTATTGCAGGTCTCAGTTCACTTTTTATGTGCTTAGGCAATTGTTACAGGAACATTTACCGCACAAATCACAGACCATACTTTGACAATTAATTGCTTTAGTGCCTTCATAATAATGAATTGACAATAAATGTAAGAATTTATGTCGATTCTTATTTATTTTTATTCTTATTTATTTTTGTATACCTTTATGTTTTTCCTTAGTTAACACCATACTCTCAAAGCTATAGTTTTTGTAATAATTCTTTAAAACTAGAAGTGACTATTCTCCAAAGCTGTTTTTTTCCAAATTTTCTTTTTATTATAGTATCGTGTATTTTCACATAAATTTTAGAAACAACCTACTAAATTCCAGAAAGTAGCCTGTTGCAGATTTTGAGACAAATTGTGCTGATGCTCTAGATTAATTTGGAAAGACTTAATTGGAAAGAATTTGTTAATTCATGTATCTGAGATATCACTTAAATATTTAAATATTCTTTAATTTTCTTCAGCAAAATTCTGTTATTTTTAGTCTACACACCTTGAAATTCTTTTGCTAAATTATCCTATTTTATTCTTTTTTGATGCTGTTGTGAATGTAACTGTATTCTTATTTTTATTTTTGGATTTACTGTATCATATATAGAGATGCGATTGATTTTTTATATGGATCTTTTATCTTGCAACCTTGCTTCCTGGACACTTTTGATTATATTCCACCTGCTATGGCCACTAACAGAGGACTATCCCTCCCTCTTTACTCATAGTTGCTGCAAACAGGCAACAATTATCTTCTCCTCTTAACAACTCCTTCTCCTCTTAACTGAGATTTGTCACCAATGAGATTGTGGGGGCAGGGTACGGGTGATTGCCTACAATCAGCATATAGGCAGTGGCCTTCTTCTTTACCATTGTCATTTGTTGGCAGGCAATTATGGGCCAGTGTTCCAATGACTAACCCTGTCTGCTACCAAAAGTGCACAACAAAAAGGTGGTGCCTCTCCGCCTCTCCAGGAGCTACTGATGCTAAAGGGACAGTGAGACAGAGCCCTGTAGACTAGCCTCAATCGACACTTAGTAGCGAACAGTAACAAAAAATAGTGCTCTTATCCATTCCCACTGGGAGCTGCTAACATAGAAACTTAGAAACGGTGCCCTGTGTATGGACTTTCCTTGTATTAGGTAAAAACAAGCAAAGATGTGGTTATCCTCTTCCTTCAAGCCAGAGTGGCTGCTGCAGACAGAGCAGAGTGGAGCCCTATCCACTATCTATAATGTACAGTATGAAAACTCAAGCAGAAGTGATACCATTCTTCTTCCAACTACAGCACAAAGGTACAATCATAGAAGGAAAAGAGTTAGATAAAACAATCATTTAAAATTGTATGTAAATTCCTCAGCCCATCTCAAGTTGCCTATTTGTGAAACCCATCAGAATCAAATGGCAAATGCCTTGAGAATATAGCTACGGTGTAAATTACCTCCAAAGCTTCAGAATGATCTTTTGGTAGTGCACAAACCCAGTCGATTAGAATAGCCCAACAAAGATTTTCGAAATTAAATGGATATTTAAGCCACAGCCCACAAAAGTGGGCCAATGTGTGCTCTCTACATAAAAGTGTGTTTTGATGATGGAAGATCATCCATTAAATAGGGAACAGAATCTTACAACATAATACTCAAAATGTTTAGGACATAATCCAAAAATTTTTGACATACCAGGAATCAGGAAAATTTCAACTTGAATAAGAAAAAAATCAATTGATGGCAAATGCCTAAATGACATAATTGTTACAATTATCTGAAAATAATTTTAAGTCACTATTTGCAACAATGCTGCAATAATCAATCATGGACACTCTTAAATAACTTTAAAATTATAAAGCTTTAGCAAATAAAGAAAACATATTAAAAGAACCATTTTTTAAAAAAATATACACTGGGTTGAATAGTAGATGACAGGGACAAAAGAAGGGCTAAAATTAAAAAAACTCTCAACACAGAATTCTGTGACCAGTAAAAATAAAATCGAAATAATAGTAATCTCAGGTGAAGGAAAGTGAAGTAAATTTACTGCCACCAGAACTGCTCTGATAGTATTACTAAAGAAAATACTTTAGTATCGTACAGGAAATAACAAAAGGGAACAGAGAAAAAAAGAAAGAAAAAAGAGGAAAAGAGTAAACACCTTTGTGAATGGAATAAACTATTTTTATCTTGAGTTTTCAAACTGTCTTTGCTTTTAAAAGCAAATTATATCATTGTCTGATGGGGTTATAAATGTATGTACTGGTAATATTTAAAATGACCCTTCTGTGATGAAGTTTACATGGTTCTTCACTATATGCTATGTTCTAATTTTAAATCTCATTAAATTTGACATTTACCATATTATATTTTATGATAAAATTATAAAACATAGAGATATGGAAAATTTATATGGTGGAATAAAGTCCCAGAAATAGCTAGGTTATCTTCAAAGAGAAGAGTAATATAGGAGTACCCTGGAAGAAATTACCCTAAGAGATACACAACATCCTACAGAACCATAACCCTACAGAACCATAGCACTCATGCAGAGTGGCATTTCTGAAAATCAGACAGGCATACAAAAAAAAAAAAATTGAGATTCAGAGACAAATATAAGTGTATTCAGAAACTCAATGTGTCAGGTTGCAACCTGAATTGTTTAATGTTAAGGTTACGATGCCAGATAACTATATGGAAGGAAATAATATGCTCTTTCCACCAAAGAATGCATTTACAAAGTGATTGCAGGTAGATAAAGAGATAAAGGTCATAGGTTAACTTATAAAACCGATGCTATCAATACATGTTGATGAACAATGTTGCCAAAAATTTGTAATCAAAATTTCACAATAACAATCCATAAGTTAAAATACTGGTGAATTTTATTTCATCAAAGATAAGGCTTTCCTTTTAATGGGTGGCATCTGACAGACTTCATAGATAGTTGACAGAATCTGTGGAGGTATTTACAATGTCTAGAACTTCTATTATTTGGCATCTGTAATACACAGGAAGCTCCAGCAACACACTTCAATGGCAGATTTAGAAAGCTGAGGAATGCAGGTGTTGGTGCAGATGTGGTGATAAAGGAAGCTTTATATATTGTGGTGAGAGAGCAAGTACTTGCACGTACTTATTGCCCTTTAAGATGGACATATATCACTGGAGATAGTCAAATTATGTAGCCATAACCTTTCTTCCATTATAAGGGAGACCACTGATCACTGATGTGTGTGGTATTGCGTGGAGAGGAAATAGTTGACTGATGACATCAGCATCTCCCTCCCCAATTATTGCTCTCAAACTCCTCTTGCACATTACTGACCTACTTAAGGGATTGAACAAAATCTACTCTCATAATAGAAAATTGGAGAGAAAGTGTTCATTTTAAGAAACAATTTTATGCATAATAACTCTGTTGTGCAACTTGCTCTGCTGTTGTGATAAATATTAGAAAACGGATTATGAAAGAAAGAAGAAAAACACGGATTGTGTAAGTTAGAAGTATATTGCATTGTGATAATTTTGTTTTTGCATTTTTTTATTTGGTTTTTATTTCTATTTCTTATCTTATTAGACTTCATTATTTACAGTATATCTGTCAATGTACTATGGGTATTTTTAAGAAGTGGTGTCAAAATAATAAGATTCCATGTATAGGAGTATGAATAATTCTGATGATGCATTATAATTTTCTGAGTCATTTATTGTCTTAATTCAACAAGGATCTCCAACAAGTTGGTTACCACGGCAAGAGCTACTATCAATAGGTTTCATGTGGACTGGTAATATGAGTCATCCCATTCCACTGTGTATCATTTGTAGCCAAATAGAAATATACATTTGTATTTACATAAGCAAATACAAATTTATTAAATATAATATTTATACAAGTGTAAAGCTTATTTAAATTTGTATTTATATTGCTATAAATATGACAATAGTAACAACAATTTGGAAAAGAACCAACCAGAAACTTTTGCTGTTTGACAAGGTGCTGATTGGCACCTTGGAGAAAGAACTGTGAATGTGATTTTTAAAAATCACATTCAGGCCGGGCGCGGTGGCTCAAGCCTGTAATCCCAGCACTTTGGGAGGCCGAGATGGGCGGATCACGAGGTCAGGAGATCGAGACCATCCTGGCGAACACGGTGAAACCCCGTCTCTACTAAAAAAGACAAAAAAAGCAACACCCCATCTAAAAAAAAAAAAAAAAAAAAAATCACATTCAGTGAAAAACGTCTAGAAGCTATTTATGTATTTATTAGTTGTAATTTCAAAAATGACTACTTTCATGTAACAAAGACTCGTTTAATTCAGAATATTTTATAAACTTGTGAAAATCTACATAAAGCAAAAGTGAATCTCCTGCTATGTGTAATAATAAGGCAGTCTAGCAGATGAGGAGTTTTTAATAAAATGTTTGATCTGAAAGGTCAATTGCAAGAATATTTCAAAAAAATCATTGGCCAGATTTGACTTATTGAGTGCTATAGAAATGAAGATTATCTGCAGAATGACTCTTTTAAACATTTTAAAATGAGATGAACACATCTCTGCCATGAAATTGAGAAAATGATTTGACTTCAAGTGACAAAATCCTTGGATTTAAGAACACTGAATCTTTGGGAAAATGTTGCAAAATAAAACACTGCAAAGTTCTCACTACTGCTTTGGTTTGAAAGCTATGAAGAATATCAGAATATATTAAAACCCATCTGGGAGAAATGTAGAAAACAACTGAGCTGCATTTCCACTCTTTGAACATTCGCACTTGAACAAGTGAGGGCCCTTTATTTCCGAAATTCTGCTCAGTCCGACAACTTGTTACAAAGCAAAGAGAAAGAACTTTACAAAAGGCAGGCTGATTGTATGATTAAGTTAAGATTAGCTGATTTGCCCTAAGCAGGTTCTGGATTGTGTAAAAGAAGACTATACTACTGTTCACAGAAAAGTAATAAAATTTTTTATGTAGTTTTCATCTTCATCAATGTGTGAGCACATTGTTATTTTTAAAAAATCAAGCACAAAGACTGAAATAATCTCATTTTAGTTCATATAAAATCCCTGTGTTCTTATTCTCAAAGTTAACCAAAGTTATTTATTAAGTTTCATATTATTTAAGAGTAAATGTATCTCTTATTTCATGAGTAAGAAAAAAAAATGCTACCTGTATATGCATATATAAGCTTATACAAAGATCAGTAAACTAGTACATATGTAAAATAAATTTGTAACTTCTAGCCCTATATTTGGACTTGATCATGCCGCTTAGCGATAAATGTTTTCTTATCAAAGTTTTTTATAAAATTGTTTTTAAAGCTATATTTTATCATATTGCATTTAAATAATTATATTATTACTACATTTATTTTCAACATGTCAATACATTTTCATGTTATAAATAATCTTAAAAGCAATTTTGTATCCACTAAATTGATTCTACCAAGCTCATCTTTAGATAATTAAATATCATTTGGTTACAACAGTTATTCATCTGAAAATGTTTGCCTGGTGTTTTAAACATTTGTGAAAAAGAGATTACTTTCAAGAAAGATCAGTTAAGCTTAATCTGGCTTTTGTTGCTGATATTTTATTTTGTTTACTTTTGCCAATCAATTCTGGTTAAATGTCAGTTTTTTATTTTAAATCAGAAAGAAAAACCTCACATGACATTCCACCTGTTGCAGCTCATTAATAATTAGCACACAGTATAGAAGAAATTTGTGAATAGGATTTCAGGATTTTTTCAGTAAAGTTAAAAAATCAAGTAGGAATTTAAAAAATAAAAATGTTCTGTTCTGAATAAAACAAAAATATTTATCTGATTAGAATTCATATCCACTGTTGGAAAGAAAAACCACATAAGGAGGTGAATAAGAAGCTAAAAATAAGCATATCTACAGAAATATCTTTTGCTACTCAAAAGATCCTTATTGATTTATTGTTAGATTGTTGTATTAGTCCATTTTCACACTGTCGATAAAGATATACCCGAGACTGGGAAGAAAAAGAGGTTTAATTGGACTTAACAGTTCCACATGGCTGGGGAAGCCTTAGAATAATGGCGGGAGGCGAAAGGCGAAAGAAGCTTCTTACACAGCGGCAGCAAGAGAAAATGAGGAAGAAGCAAAAGCGGAAACCCCTGATAAACCCATCAGATCTCGTGAGACTTATTCAATATCACCAGAATAGCATGGGAAAGACCGACCCCCATGATTCAATTACCTCCCACTGGGTCCCTCCCACAACGCTTGGGAATTCTTGGAGCTACAATTCAAGTTAAGATTTGGATGGGGGTACAGCCAAACCAAATCAATTGTGGTAGATAAATCACTGAATATGTTAACTTTGAAACGTAGATATTATAAATTTTACTTAGAGTTTCTCTGACACCTGAAACTTGATCAAGAATCCATCCATGGTAAAACGTTTGAGGAAGTCTGTTACAGAGTTATGAGAGCGGATTGAGTTGAGCTTCCACAAAGCAACATAGATAAATCTGATTAAAAAAATGACATCGAATATAAGAACTCAGAAACAAAAAGAGTGCACAGTGTTTGATTCTATTTACATAAAACTCCCAAACAAGAGAATTTAGTCTTTCAGTGTAAGAATTGCTCTTGATGAAAGAGGTAACTGGAAAGGGAGATGGGTCATCTGTGCAGGCCTAGTAACATCCTATGTCTTGGCGGTAGCAGTGAGCTCCGTAGCCTGTAATCCCAGCACTTTGGGAGGCCGGCCGGGCGGATCCGCAAGGTCAGGAGATCGAGACCCGCGGTGAAACTCCGTCTCTGCCAAGAAATACAAAAAAGTGGCGGGCCTTGGTTGTGAAGCCTGTAGTCCCAGCTACTCGGGGAGGCTGAGGCAGGAGAATGAAGTGAACCCGGGAGGCGGAGCTTGCAGTGAGCAGGGGAGATGGCCACTGCACTCCCAGCCTGGGCGACAGAGCGAGACTCTGTCTCAAAAAAAAAAAAAAACATCCTATGTCTTTATCTTGCATAGATTAATCACATATGCTAACATGAGAAAAATTTATTCAGGTAAACTCTTACAATTTGTGCCTTTTCGATGCATATTAAATATCAACAAAATTTATTACAAAGTAAACATTCCAAAACTAAACATACATTTAACAATAACATACAAGTCAAGTGATATTTATTAAAAACATAGCTTTCTGGAGAAAGTCGTGAAAGTTACATGAAGATAAAAAAGAATAAATAAAGAGAAGTATTGACAGACCAGTGATTTTACTGTATTAAGAACAGTATCAGAAAATGAGCCTCTGATTAAAAAAAGAAAATGCAAAGAAAGACCAAACAAAATTAACCCATTAAAATTTAGCAATAAAACAAAAATGACTAATATTTAATTTAATTTAATATTTTATTTAAAGGTGATTCATAGTTGTCAAAAGAGTAAATTATCCTTGTTCACGTTCTTTAGTTCATATGTAGAAAAACCAAAATCCCTATTTACTACTCTATAGATGATATGTAGATATTTCTAAAAATGTAAGGTCTTAGAAATCATTTTACACAATGCACTCATTTTTATCGCTGAAGAACTTATATGTAAATTTCATTAAAATATTTTATACTCTAATATTAGCCTAATCATTTCATATTCAATACTAATTTATTTTTTGTCACCCTGAAGCAGTGTATTTTTGTGTGTGATTTGCACGTGTGTGTTATATTTGGTTATATTTAGCTACTCAAATTCTGCATGAAATCTGTATCTCAGACCACCCTATTTTTCAATTGTCTTCTGCCTCACAGATCTGAAATCACTCATGAAACTAGACTCATTATCTTATTCTGCAATGTGGAGAATGATTATTGATTTATTTATCATTAACTCTTAAATAGCTACATTCTTTGTGTATATATGATTGTATATAAAATTGGTAGAAGATGTATGGAATCATGAATTCTATTACATGCAAGAAGGAGTTATTATCTGCAAAAATATTCTCCTGCAAGCCCTAGGCTGTCAACCTCAGCTGTGACAGTGAAACAATGCATTTCATATTATGCAGAGGCAGTTCCAAAACTAAGAGTGCGAAAAAATCCCTGGGAATAATTTATAAGCAAACATTCTCCTATGACTGCTTCAGATATAAGATCCTCAGATGGTAGGAAATAGACATAGACAAATAATTTATTTTGTCCCATGCTAGTGCACAGAAATATCATAAAGTTACAGACCCTGGTGCTGGAAGAAATTTGTAAAGGTCATCTTATCATTTGATACAGTTTTTAGGAGGTGGACATACAGATAATCTAGCAAACATCTTGTGTTACTGAAAAAAGAGTGAGGTTTAAAAAGTTTCACTTCCCAAGGGTAGTTTAAAGGGTAAATTCGGGACCCAGGTCGCCTTATCCCGCCTATGCTCTCTATACTCTATAAGGCTGCCTTTATTAGCACGATTTCAGGAAAATCTACCCTTATTCTAGGAAGGCCAATCCTTTATATCCACTTTTAGGCAAACATGGAAAAATTTGTTTGGGAGTTTACACTCTAAAGATTTTAATGTTTACAAAAAAGCTGCCTTGTATCTAAAGGAATTTCCCAAGGTTGATTTTTAAAACCACATATAATTGTTTAGTCATTAATTGACATGAAGACAGCTTCTAGAGATTCCTTTCTAGAACTTTAAATATTTCTTTAATCAATGTCATCCTCTCTGCTTTCCATCTTTTCTCAGAAACCTAAGCACTTAAACATTTTATCTAAATTTAAACTGTGTCCTGAATTTCATCTACTTTTATTTTTCAAATATTTTGGTTTCTTCTTTAAAGCCCCAAACTGTAACTTCCCACTAACTACTTACTTTCCTATCTACTGGTTATAATTATTTAAATATAACCGCCTGTATCTATATCTGTAACTCTATCTAAATCTTTATCTACATCTATGCATTTACATCTTTGTTTATATCTACATTATTTATATCTATATATAGTTTCTATTACCTACCTCCACCCTAATTGAATTTCTAACCTCTCTATTGTTATTCTCTATTAATAAAACACCAAGCAAATTTTGTCTCACTAGTATAGTACTTCAGTAAACTGTATGTCTCTAAATGTAGACAAATGCAGTCCTTTTTCTGATTCACTGAGATTAATATCTTTCAAGGAAAAATAAAATAGTGAAAAAAACTAACAAACACAATGGAATGTGTTAAATGGAATTCAAATGTCTACACCAAATTCCATTCAGCATGGATCTTAAATAAATGCAACCATACCTGAACCCCAAATCTACCCCCATATAAATGGCTCCTGTATCATACCCTGAAGCTTCTACAGTCCCTGAAATTCTTCACACTATCTGCAGCTAGCATTCCTTATTGTTTCTCTCAATTTCTTTGACCACGGTTTTTTTTTGCTTGATTTCTAAATAGCATTTGAGTCTCACCTTCCAATATGAAAGACATCCCCAAAAAAGAAGCAATATTATGTTCTATTAAGCTGGTGCAAAAGTAATTGCAGTCTTTACCATTAGTTTTGTACAAACCTAATGTAAGTTTGCATTCATTTTTGAATATGTAAATACAATAATGTAATACAAAGAGTGGAAAGTTAATATATCACCATACCATGCTAGTCCCTCAGAAATGTATTACTCATTTGTGTATGTGTGTACATATAATTATGTATTATAATTATTATATAATAATATGATATATATTAATATATAATTATCATATGTGATAATTATAATATATAATTAATAATTATATATAACATGTATTCTTTCTGAGACATGTATGTATGTACACACATATATGTATACATCCATTTGTAGACCATACATGAATGAGGGTATCCTCTTTATAGTTTGTTTTGATTCAATAATATACCACTCTTCTATACCAGTGTCTATAAAGCTGTCTCATTCTTTTTACTAGCTGTATTGTAGCATATTAATTAAGTAAACATCTGGTCTTTTTTCTCTTTCTGTTTCTGTCCACTTTCTTTCTCTTGAATGTTGCTATTAAAAATAATTTTTTAAAATTAAAAAACTCATGTACCTATTACTCCCATATAGCCAAACATGCCCATTAGATAAATGACTAAAGTGTCACTGCTGAATCAAACATTATATATGTTAATTTCTAGAGATATTATGAAATTTCCCTCAACAGGGAAGTTTTTTCTCATCCACTCATTAAAATATTGTTATCAAGCCTTTTTGATGTTTATCAAGGTGGTGTAAAGGCTGGTATCTCAAAGTAGTTTTGAGTTGCGTTTCTCTTACCAGCAGTGCAATTAAGCATTTAAAATATGTAATCAAGAGTAATTTGCATTTCTTTTTCTCAATTTACACTGCCCTCTTTTATACTAAACTTTAGAAATACTGACTTTCAGGAACTTCTTAAAAATTAAGGAAATGAATCTTATCTGAGATATGTTTTATTTTCTTAAACCAATTGGTCACTTGCTTTTGATATTATTTTATTTTTATATATTAAAACATGTGACCTCTGTGTCATTGTAGAAATTCTTCCAGTGCATACTTTTGATACATTGATTTCTCACTTATATGTGAGAACTAAAAAAAATTGATCTCATGGAATTAGAGAGTAGAATGATAGATGTCAGATAGATGCCAGAGACTGGAAAGGGTATGTGAATTGGAGTTGGGGGGATGAAGAGAGGTTGGGTAATGAGTAGAAACATATAGTTAGATAGAAGGAATAAGTTCTAATGTTTAACAGTAGGGGGACTATAGTTAACAACAATGCATTGTATATTTGAAATAGCTAGAAGAGAGGATTTGAAATGTTCTCAGCAGATAGAAATGATAAATACTAGAGATGATGGATATCCTAAATATGCTGACTTGACAATTACACATTCTATGTATGTAACGAAATATTACATGTACCCCATAAATAATGTACAAATATTTATGAATCAGTAAAAAAGATATCACAAAAAGAAAGTCTTTTCAATGTATTTTCCTTGAACATTGTAGCTTTCTTACTTTTAAACATTTGATATGCCTATAATAACTTTAATGTTAGATGATAGATAAAGATCCAACTGCATTTTTTCATCAGATACTCAATATTTACAACCATATTCATTAAACATAATATATTTCTGACATTGTTTTGAGAAGTCAGCTTTACTATGCATAACATTCCGTCACATTCTCATAAGTGATTGGGGTTGTTGTCATCCTTTCTATTTTGTTCCATTGAAATTACACTGTTTTAATTGTTATATTTTAATAATTTTTCATTTTTATTTGGCTTGTTTTATACAAGCCAAATAAATTCTTTTTTTTTTTTTTTGAGACGGAGTCTCGCGCTGTCGCCCAGGCTGGAGTGCAGTGGCTGGATCTCAGCTCACTGCAAGCTCCGCCTCCCGGGTTCACGCCATTCTCCGGCCTCAGCCTCCCAAGTAGCTGGGACTACAGGTGCCCGCCACCTCGCCCGGCTAGTTTTTTGTATTTCTTAGTAGAGACGGGGTTTCACCGTGTTAGCCAGGATGGTCTCGATCTCCTGACCTCGTGATCCGCCCATCTCGGCCTCCCAAAGTGCTGGGATTACAGGCTTGAGCCACCGCGCCCGGCCATAAATTCTAATGACTGTTGTAAATTACTTATTTTTCTTTATAAATATAAAATTCATATATTATAATTACAAAATGATTTATCTTAATATTTTATTAGTATGTTTGTTGGCATTCTTTTCCATGGCACCAAATGAACGTTTTTATTTTCATATACATAGTTTTATATGCACTAGGTTTTTGCACTTTCATTACTTCATATAATGTACTTTTGTACCTTTAGACATTTCTGTCTTAGTACTTACACTAATTGATGAAGTGTTCCCCACACTTTAATAGTTTTAATATAATAACAGTTTCTTACATATTGTTTTGGTTGAAGTATTTTCTCTTAAGCATACTTTTGCATTAGCTTGCTTTTGTGGTATTAATAACTTCTCCTCTTTGAACTTAGAAAGCCATATTTATTGCTCTAATTATTCCTAATGGATCAATTATTTCATTTCTTAAACATTTTTCTGCTTGTCAATATTTTTCTTCCTTGAGATTGAGTTATTGTTATACTAGGGTAAGTGTAAATTTTGATAGTTTAAAATTTAATCAGCTACCTATGTTGTACATATGTGAATGTAATTTAATGTTAAAAACAAATTCCTCTGTTATCACACTGGACAATGCGTGTCCTACTCACGTACGTGCTGTGTCATGACTTACATGATTCTCTCACATGAGTGACAGATGTCTAGTATCAGTTACCAACAAAGACTCTAAAAATCTTTCCCCAAATCTGATTTTCTTAGTTTCCATATTTCATAGTTTCTGTAAAATATATTTATAATCTCCTAAATTTAACTTTCTTCTGTTGAGAGAAAAGAGAAGAGGTAAACAAATTATATCCCTTGATTATCTATTTTGTGAAAGTAATTTTCAAGGCATCCCTATTATTTTCTCCAATATTTAATTATCATTGACATAATAATTTATATTCCAGTTTTAAATATAACTGCAGGTATGTACCTTTGCTTTGGGATTAATAGAATATGTTTACTTTCTGGTTGCCAAGCTCTCTTTTCTGATGAATTCATGTTCCATATCATTGAGGCAGGTTAACCATCTCCACTCATCTCCTTTAGGATACAGGTCTTGAATACAAACAATAAAACTGCTCATTATACTGTCTCAGCCTCTGGCCAAAATAAATTTTCACACTAACCACATGATTTTTCTGGCCTTTTCAGTTGCAACTTTTAGGGAGAATTATTATTATTTTTTTATAAATAATATTTTTTTATAAAAAATTATATATATTTTTGTCATGTTGCCCAGGCTGGTCTTAAACTCCTGAGGCTCAAGCATCATAAACTATAAGAATTATGTTGCCAGAGGCACTTTTGCTTAATTTGTGAACGAGAGCTTTCCCATCTTGAAGAGAGAGAATTGCTTTCTTTATTTCACATTTGAATTCTTAGATTGAGCTATGCCAGAAGTCTATCTTCTCCTGAGTAGTTGTTATGTAGGTCAATGCATTCCATCTCATTATAGCTTAACACAGTTTAGTTTGGGTTTTTGCGCCTTATATCCAAATGTGCTCTGACTAGCACAGAAAGCAATAACTGCATGTAAGGTATTGCAAATGATAAATGATTAAACTGGAAGCTGATGGTTACCGTCAGATGGTAGTGAAGCAGTTGATAAATATGTACATTTTATTATACTTTATATATTCTATGTTCCATTCTTGAAATGTAAATGGTAAAATGTCAGGACATTAGATTTTGTCATTACTTCTTGTGACTTTCTGTAAGATTCCACAAATTACTAAAACCAATCACAAAAATTATAATAAGCAGCATCACCACCAACCATATCAAATTTAGTCTAAACCGTCCCAATGGGAATCACATGGGCAAGAGGTGACAACCTGCAAAAAGACACTCTTTTACTTTTTTATCTGTAAAACCGTATGCATAAACTTATATAATTGTCTTTTTTTGTGAGATTACACAACTCAAATTTTTTGCACAAAGGTAATATTAAAGAGAGCAAAGCTTCATGACATTTAGAATCAGCAGTTGGTGGGAACCAACAATGGTAAGAGTCTAATTCCATTGAAATTTGGGGGTAATCTCTTCTATGAAAACTATGCCTGACATGAGTAACGATTACACTTGTGCACACTGGGGCAAGTGAGAAATTAACCCTGTCTCATTCGGTACCCCTTGTTAGGAGCAGAGAATAAAATGTTGCTACATGGCTGAGAGTTATGTTGATAAGAATCAAGCTGGCTGGGCGCGGTGGCTCACGCCTGTAATCCTAGCACTTTGGGAAGTCGAGGCGGGTAGATCACAGGTCAGGAGATTGAGACCATCCTGTCTAACATGGTGAAACCCCATCTCTACTAAAAATACAAAAAATTAGCTGGGTGTGGTGGCGGGCACCTGTAGTCCCAGCTACTCGGGAGGCTGAGGCAGGAGAATGGTGTGAACCCGGGAGGCGAAGCTTGCAGTGAGCCGAAATTGCGCCATTGCACTCCAGCCTGGGCTACAGAGCGAGATTCAGTTTCAAAAATAAATAAATAAATAAATAAATAAATAATAAGAATCAAAAATACCAAGGCATGGTACATATCCAAAGGGCATGAAAATATTGATACTAACTCAGCTTTAAGGCATCAAATGTATCGGCAGTTTACTGAATTTTTCTGGTAATTGCACTGCTAAAGTTATCACAAGTTTGAAAAACTTTTACAAGTTTTTTTTTTAAATATTGTGGTAAAACATATGTAAGATAAAATCTGCTATTTTAAACATTTAGTGTTCAAATCAGTGTTGTTCATTACATTGAGCAACTATCATCACTGTTTCCAAAACTGTTTCCATTACACTACAGAAACTCTGTAACCATTAGCAATAACTCCTCTTTTCTTCCTCTCTTTAACATATTAGCAAATACTATCAATAATATTTTAAAGGAATTACGTATCATGACTAAATTGGAGTTATCTCAGTAATAGCAGGTTTCTTTAACATTTAGAAAAATCAACCATTATAATTCACCATGTCAATAAAACGAAAAAATATTTAATTATATCAAGAGATGAATAAAACACATTTGGCAAAATTCAGCATTCATTCTGTATTAAAAATAAATAATAAATCAAAGCAAAACAAAATGCTTACCAAACTAGGAATAGAAGGAAACTTTCACAATCTGATAAAGGACATCTGTTGAAAACCTAGAGTAATGTGCACACTTTTGAAATATTGAACACTTTTGTCTTCAGATTGAAAATGAGGTGAGAATGCCCACACTAACATCTCTGTTCCAAACTATACTGAAGATCCTGCACAAGGTAATAAATAAATGAACTACAAGCGTATAGATTTACAGATTAGAAGAAAGAAATAGAAAGATGTCTAAATTATAGGTAGCATAATTTTGGTTATACAAAGTTTAAGGAATCTACAAGAAAGCTACTTGAAGCAATACATTCTTTTAGCAAGGTCACAGGATATAAAGACAATAAAAAGTAGTGCTCTTCTTATATAAAAGCAATGAACAATTAAAAAATCAAACTTTAATTAGGATAGAGTCCAAATATAAAATATTTGCTTAAGAATATATTTGTACAATATCCTCAATATCTCTACAATTCTAATGAGCCACAAAATTCTGCTGAAACAAATTTAAATATATCTAAATATGGAAAGTTAAGCTATGTTCATATAAAAAGCCATAATTCTTTAGAAATACAATCTCTTCAAATGAAATTAGAGTTTCAATATAATCCCTAACCATATCCCAACTGGCTTTTTTTTTGTTGTTTATAGAAATGGAAAAACTTATTGTAAAATATATACAGATGTGCAAACAACTTACCATATCCAAACTAATTGTGAAAAAGAAAGCCACATTTTAAAGTACTTTACTCTGCCTGACTGCAGTATTTACCATAAAGATATGGCAATTGAAACAATATAATAATGATATATAGATAAACATCAGATTAGTACAAAGAAGAGAGAGCCCAGAAAATTGTCATACCTTTGATTTCCAATTAAGATGCCAAGTAAATTCCATGGGGACAATAGAACACTTTTCAAAAATTGGTCCTGAAACAAGTGGACATCCATATAAAAATAATTCATCTGGATACTTATCTGACACTATACAAAAGTATTAACTCTAGTTGCATGATGGTATTAAATGTAAATTTTAATATTATGAAGTTTAAAGAAGACAACATAGGAGAAAATATTTGCTGTCTTGGGGTAGGCAAAATCTTTTAAATAAAAGACAAAAATTATGAACCATAAAAGAAAAAAATGTGATAAGTTGAATTTCAGTATATTAAAAACAATTACTCTGAAAAGCAACATTAAGATAAAATACATAGGCAAACTACACACTGGAAGGAAATATTTGCATTGTATATATCTAACAACGCATTTTTTGCCGGGAGCGGTAATCCCAGCACTTTGGGAGGAGGAGGATGCTGGATCACCTGCGATCAGGAGTTCCAGCCTGGCCAACACGGTGAAACCTCAGCTCTACTAAAAATACAAAAATTAACCGGGTCGTGGTGGCGCGCACAGAATTCCAGCTACCTGGAGGTTGAGGCGGGCGAATTGCTTGAACCCGGGAAGCGGAGGTTGCAGTGAGCGGAGATCGCGCCACGATCCAGCCTGGGCCATAGAGCGAGACAGACTGTCTCGGGGTTGTGGGGGGGAAGTACTTGTGTCTAGAATATATAAGAACTCAATGAAATGCATCATCAGCCAATAAAAAATTGATAGAAACTTTGAATAGACACTTTTAAAAGAAATATAAGTGTTGATATGTGTACATGAAACGTTTCTCGCATCTTTATTCATCAGTAAAATTCAAATTGAAACCACAGTGAGATTCCATAACATCCATTAGAATGGCTAAAATGTAAAAGACGGACAATTCCTGAAGATGTTAAACAACTGGAACTTTAATACACCATTACGGGGAAAGTGAAATAGAAAAGCGGTGGAGGAAAACAGCTGGGCTGCTTCTATTGAATTTAAATTGGCACATTCATCTGACTCAGCAATTTTGCTCCTAGGTTTTTACTCTCCCCTCAAATAAAAACACATGTCTACATCAATACATGTACATGAATATCCATGGCAGTTTCACTCATAATAACCTCAAGTTGAAAACAATACAAACGTCCATCAGCAGTTGAATGAATAAACATATTTGGTGGACATCCTCATGACCAGATAAAAAGGCAGGATCTCCTAATGCACACTATAACATAGATGAATCTCGGAGGTATAGACTGGATGACAGAAAACAGATATACCAAAGAGTACATATTGAATGCTTCCATTTTTATGGAATTTTAGAAATGAAAATGAATATTTAGTGAGTGAAAGCACATCACAGGTTGATTGGCTACAAGACTGAAGAGAATTAGCCTGGACTGAAGTTCTTGGAATCATAAAAACATTCAAATCTTTATTGGGTTATGCATTATACTAAAGTATATCCTTATTAAATTCATCAAACTGCACACTAATAATGTGCACATTTAATTTTATGTAAATTGACATTATTTTATTTATTTATTATTATTTATTTATTTATTTATTTATTTATTTATTTTGGGGATGGAGTCTCACTCTGTTGCCCAGGCTGGAGTGCAGTGGTGTGATTTCAGCTCACTGCAAGCTCTGCCTCCTGGGTTCACTCCATTCTCCTGCCTCAGCCTCCCGAGTAGCTGGGACTACAGGTGCCCACCACCATGCCTGGCTAATTTTTGTATTTTTAGTAGAGACAGGGTTTCATCATGTTAACAAGGATAGTCTCGATCTCCTGACCTCGTGATCCTCCTGCCTTGTCCTCCCGAAGTGCTGGGATTACAGGAGTGAGTCACCGTGCCTGGCCTTTTAATTTTATTTTTAACTTTTATTTTAAGTTCAGGGTAAAAGTGCAAGTTTGTTACATAGGTAAACTTGTGTAATGGGGGTTTGTTGTACAGATTATTTACTACCCAGGTATTAAGCCTAGTACCCATTAATGATTTTTTCCTAATCCTCTCTCTCCTACCCTCCACCCTCCAAAAGGCCCCAGGGTGTGTTGTTCCCCACTATGTACCCATGAGTTCTCATCATTTTCCTCCCACTTACAAGTGAGAACATGCAGTTTTCTGTTATAAGTTCTAAATTTTTGTCTAATATCTATGTAATATTTTTACCATTTTGTTTGCCAGGGAACAGAGATTATAGATGCTTTTATTTGGCTTATGATTGTACTAAAATGCATAGTGTGCAGTACTCAAATGTCTATAGATGCATTTAGGCTCATTATGCCTGCCTTTGGTAGCTTCTAAATCCCAGCTGTGTTTCATTAGAAGGATCCATGAAGTAGTTGGGCAAAGCAGTGCATTATCTAAAAATCAATTAAGAAAACTTCATATTAGTCCATATTTTGCTATTGTTGGTTTATTTGAATGGTTTGAGACATTGGTCTTACTCTATTTTGTATTTAATAACAAAAGGCTTAAAGTATACTGAGTGCCCTTTCAAAGGAAGTGAGTTCATATTATTTCAATAAACATACCAGAAAGAGAGGAGATCAAGGATTCTTTTACTCTTAAATGATATTTTCAAAAAATCATCTGGCTAAAATGCATTTGAAGTTTATTTTTCAGTCAATATGAAAAAATCTGTTTGTGGTGATAAGACAGGGACATATTTTGCTATTTGACTCGAGGCAGCAGAAGTTCAAGGTTGAAGTGTAATCAAAGTTATCTTCCACTTTTTTTCTTAACTTTCTTTTTTAACTTGAATGCAGCTTCAATCAATAGTCTTGAAACTCCAGATTATCTATCAAAGGAAGAAAACCTGTCTTAGGTAGCTAGATTCCCTAATCAAATATTGACCAGATAAGATCTTCTGGGTGATAAGAACAAATTTAAAACCCAGAGTGACATTCTTTTATGAGAATCACAGAATATCTATACATGTCAAGATGAAACATGTTTTATATAGTATATATTTAACTCTCAAGTTATTAGTATGTCATAATAACAAAATTATAAGTTATTACTATTGCTATAATTATATGTTTGAAAGCTAAAGTCAAAACTTTTCCTTTTTGCATAACTAAGATATTTATTTAATCTACATCTATGACCCAATAAAATGTTCAGTTTGTGGAACTAATACTGAATCACAGTTTTAACAGATGAAGATAATTATTAGTCATGTATTTATAAATATTATTATCTTATTTCAGGTCATGTGATGTCACTCGTTGGAGTCCTAAATTATTTTTAAAATTAAGTAACTAAATACATACTTCCTAATGAGAGAGATTTCAGAGAAATAACTTCGTGTCTTGAAAATATTTAGTGTGTAATTACACTCATCATATTTTTGTACATTTTTAGTGTGTTCTTGTGTTTTCTGAATTGATGAAGAGATAATAGAGGATGGAGCGTAGCCACTGTGCATTGGGATTAAATAGAAAAATGATTGTTATACCTGAGAGTTTAAGTCTATGTAGGATTTTAATGCAGTCATCTTTCTCTAAAACATTGTCTGTGGTCTGCTGTAGGAAAAGCAGAATCACATTGTATTCATTGTTTAACTGTAAAAAATTAATGAATTATGTACATGTATAACACATTGCATGAAAGGAGGCAATAAAGTATCAGTCTGTGAATCATGCTTGGTGATATATCTGAATCCTTGGAAAATGAAAATTTGGAGTCAGGCCTAGATGTAAATCAAAGTTTTGTAATATGTAAGGACCCAAATCACTTCTTGACCTTCCATTTTAATGTCGGAATTGTCAGCCAATATCAGTGCCATTTACTGCTATCAAGCTCTTAGCAAATCAATAATTCCAACATTTCCTTCTCATTTTTCCATCCCCTAGTTTTCCAAAAATGAGAGAGATTTGAGAAATTTTTTTTTCTGTAATTGCAACAAATCAGTTATATAAAAACTTTCTATTACAGTTCTTCCATTCAAATAACACTCTTCTATTACTGCTACCCAATAGCACATGAATATGTCATGGCTTCAGACATTCAAAGGCCCTGAATATACCAAGAATGAATCACAAGACTTTATTTGTATAACTATCAATATTCTCCAGTATTCTCAATTAATGGGAAGAAGAAAGGGTTAATTGTTAAATAGAAGTGGGAATGGAAACATAAGGTGATATTTTTAAGCTGTTGTTGAATTCAGAAAAAAAAAAAAAATTACTCCCCTCACTTTTTGGTGTTATTTTTCTAAACGTTTCTAACTTAAAACAAAATTCTGACACGTGTCGAAGATAAGCTGATATTTGGCATGCTATCACACTTTGTGCATGACCCTAGGTCCCTGTATTTCACAAGGTGCAAGCCTTAAATTTCAAGGAAATAGCCTTTTGTGAAAATGTTTTAAGGATAGAAAAAAATGTTTATGAGCTAATGTTAAAAACAGAGTAGTATAAAAATATATGCTCTCAACTGTGTAAAAGTATGCATATATAAACAAATTCCAGAAGACAATTTGCTAACACATTGATTATCATTAACTGTGGTAACTGATTCTGGTTTTTTTTCTTATTTGCTTCTTTTTTTTTTTTTTTTGGAGGAGCCGTTTTTGGTAGTAGCATTATTCTGGAATGCTATGAATTAACTCTGAAATAAACTCTGGAAATAAAACGTAACAAAAACTAGATTCAGTCAGTGGAGCATTTTGACATATATTGGTTTCTTGGATAAATCATAACCCAAATGAGAATGAAAATGCTCTATGCATGTACATAGGAAAGGTACTCTTATAATAACTCCTTATCTTTTTCTTTTCTTTTTTTTTTTTTGAGATGCAGTCTTGCTCTGTTGCCCAGGTTGGAGTGCAGTGGCGCAATCTCGGCTCACTGCAAGCTCCGCCTCCCAGGTTCACACCATTCTCCTGTCTCAGCCTCCTGAGTAGCTGGGACTACAGGCAGGAGCCACCATGCCTGGCTAATTTTTTGTATTTTTTAGTAGAGACGGGGTTTCACCGTGTTAACCAGGATGGTCTCGATCTCCTGACCTCATGATCTGCCCGCCTCAGCTTCCCAAAGTGCTGGGATTACAGGCGTGAGCCACTGCATCCGGCCAATAACTCCTATTTTTAAATACAGTGACATATTAAATGGAAAAGAACTTGTCAATTTTTTTCTAGCAATTGATTTGGAGGTTGCCTTTTTATTCTATTCCCACTTTTTCATCTTATGATCTGCTGGATGGTGATAAAACACCATCCTGAAAGTTTACATAATAACACTGAATAAAATGACTAATAGTAACTAAGCACATGATATGGTGCAGGCATTCTGCTAAAATATTGATGTAATCATCACAGAACATCTTCACGACTGTGTTACCATCAGACCTACTCTCATTTTGCAGATGCTAATATGCTCATAGATGACTGAAGGTCACACAATTGGTAAGAGGCAAAAACAGGTTGACCCCAGGCAACTGGGCTTGAAACTCAGAGGTCTCAACCTTGTGGTTGATGCAGGGTTCTGTCACGTACAGGCTTACATCATTTGATTGTGCTTCCCTTTACTGAACGTCACTGGTACTGTGTTTTTACAAACTGAAGATTTGTGGGAACATTGTGTTGAGCATTTTATTGGCGCCATTTTTCAAACACCATGTGCTCACTTCATGTCTCTGTTATATTTTGGTAATGCTGCAATATTTCAATCATTGTCATCATTATTATATGTGTTATGGTGATCTGTGATGACTGAGCATTGACGTTACTACAGTAATGGTTTTGGGGCACCATTAACCAGGTCCGTATAAGTGGCAAACGATCAATAAACATTGCATGTCTTCTGACTGCTCCATCGACTGGTCATTCCTTCATCTCTCCCCCTATTCTCTGAGATGCAACAATATTGAGGTCAGGCCAATTAATAACCCTACAATGACTTCCAAGAGTTCAGTGAAAGGAAGAGTCACACTTCTCTCACTTTAAATCAAAGGCTAGAAATGATTAAGCTTAGTTATGAGGACATGTTGGAAGCTGAAATAGGTTGAAATCTAGGCCCATTGCACCAAATTTGTACAAATTGGTCAGCCAATTTGTAAGTGCAAAGGAAAAGTTCTTGAAGAAAATTAAAAGTGCTATTCCAGTGAACACACAAATAATAAGAAAGTGAAATAACCTTATTGCTGATATGCAGAAAGCTTTTGTGGTCTGGATAGAAGAGCAAACCAGCCATAACACTCACTTAAATGAAAGCCTAATTCAGAACAAGACCCTAACTCTCTTTAATTATATGAAGGATGAGGGAGGAGAGAAAGTTGTAGAAGTAAAGTTGGAAGTCAGCAGAGGCTGGCTCATGAGGTTTAAAGAGAGAAGCTGCCTCTATAACATAAAAGTGCAAAGTGAAGCAGTAAGTGCTGATGTAGAAGCTCCAGTGGGTTATTCAGATCTAGTTAACATCATCGATGAAGGTGGCTGCACTAAGCAACAGTTTCCATGTGGATGAAACAGCCTCCTATTGAAAGAAGATGCCATCTAGGACTTTCACAGCTAGAGAGGAGAAGACAATACTGCTGTTAAAGCTTCAAAAGACAGGCTCAGTCTCTTTTTTAGGGGATAATGCAGGTGGTGAGTTGAAGCCAATACCCATTTACCAGTTCAAAAATCCTAGGGTTTTTGAGAATTATGGTAAGTCTACTTTGCCCGTTTTCTAGAAATGGAAAAGCAAAGCCTAGATTATAGCACATCTGTGTACAGTATTGTTTACTGCATATTTTAAACCCACTGCTGAGACCTACTGCTCAGAAGATAAAATTACTGTTCATTGAAAATGCACCTTTTCCTCCAAGAAATCTAATGGAGATATATGTGAAAATTAATGTTTTCATGCTTGCTAACAGAGCATCCCTTCAACAGCTCATGGGTCAAGGAGTCATTTTGAATTTCAAGTGCTACTTTTTAAGAGAAACATTTTATAATGTTATAGATAATGATATTTCTGATGGTTCTGGGCAAAGTAAATTGAAAATTTTCTGGGAAGGATTTACTCTTCTAGATGTCGTTATTCTTCTAAGATGCTGTTAGATTCATGGGAGGTCAAATTAGCAACAATAGAGGAATTTGAAATATGTTGATTATAAACCTTGTGGATGACTTTAAGGGGTTCAAGTCCTCAGTAAAGGAAGTAACTGCAAGAAACAATTTCATGAAGTGTTAATTGAAGAATGCACTTAAAACAGTGTGCTGCAGATACAGAATGTGTTACATGTTCACCTAAATATTATTACATGGCATGTGCATAGAAAGTTTATGCACATGCCATGTGATACTACTTAAATTGTTTTTCGCAGTGGTATATTTAGTGACATATACTGTTGTCAACACTCTGGTTATATCTTTATTTATTTCTTCTTTTAAGACAGGATTTCACTCTGTCCTTGAGCCTAAGTGTAGTGATGCAAACATGGCTCATTGCAGCCTTCCAGACTCAAGCAATCCTCCTACCTTAACTTCCTGAATAGCTGGGACTACAGGTGCATGACATCTTGCCAGGATAATTTTTCTAATTTTTGTAGAAATGGGGTTTCACCATGTTGCCCAGGCTGGTCTCAAACTCCTGAGCTCAAGGTATCCTCCTGCCTTTGCCTCCCAAAGTGCTGGGATTACAGGAGTGAGCCACTGCCCCTGGCCTCTGGCTATATCCTTACTAATTACAGTAATATCTTGTCCAAATTTCCTGCTAATACAATTACCACAAATATATTTGACATAAAAAGATATGAGACCCTCAAAACTTAAAAAAAAAAAAAAGTCAAATTTATGAATGGTATATAAAAGATGAAATTCTCTATGCCTGGGTCTTCAATGAACCATGGGGACCAAGAGATGTTTTCATAACTTCTCACAAAATGACTTAGCCAAGCCTTGAATCCCAGTCCTTTATTGGCTTTAACCTATCTCCAATTATTATAAAGGTACAGAAATGAGTAGCTGTTCTGGACATAAAATTAGCACAGCCTCCTTAAGTGTTGTAGCTTAATTAAAATTATAAGAATGGAATTTGTCCTTTCAGTGGTATTGAACGAGGCTGCAGTTTTTTCTTTTCATATAAGAAAACTAAATCAGATATCTATACAATAATATATTTCATGTGCTTCACATGATTTGCAATGAACTTCATACCTTGAATTGAAAAAAGTAGCTACTGAAAATTATTTAAGCCCAATTTTTTAACATTTACCATGGTTAATGTTTTGGCTTACTGTAAGCCATGCTATGAAGAAACTTTATGCCCGGAATAATGTTAAGTAGGGAAAAAGATTGTCCAATGTTTAAACTACTGATTTTTAAAAAATAAAATAAGAACACAATATAGACTCTTAACATCCTACCAAGATACCTCCCATTGAGAATGTGATTTCAACAACCGTTTAATATAAAAGTCTGAAACTAACCATAGAAATGCCAAGAAGATGCAGCTCTCCTTTGTATGCACGTGGACTTTTGCTTATATTCTCGATTTATATGAAAATAAAAGGACTAGATAGCTAAAATAAATCAGGTGCACAACATTTATTGCATTGTGTAATTTCAGAAGACTACGATTAGGAAAAAAGTGATATTTAGAATTAGCTTTGTTATTAAAACTATTTTATATAATAATAAAATATTCTGTCTTATATCAAAGTGGATATTATATATACAAATTTGTGAGTGGGGTGAGGTATATGAACCATGATTCCAAGGCAATTATATCTATTTCATAAGTTCACAAAAATCTAATGTTATTAAATTATGGTTACAAATATATACTCAAATTAACACATGCAAATAGATATATTAGAGTTTTCTTTGTGAATTCCTGAATTTATCTTAATTAAATTTTAAGAAAAGTATTTTCACCTTTGTTTAATTTTTTTGGATAAATTATTATAACAAAATATGATTCTGGTTTAAATATGATTATTCTCACTTTCAACATTATGGCATGCTTGTTTTCATGAGATGTTCTATTGATATATACTAGAAATATTCTATTAATACAGGATATTATTTTTATGAATTCTAGCTTTGAAGATTTTAATCTTTTTATTTACCCAAAAGTACTGAATTTGTGTAAGTTTTCCTAAATGATCTTGATTTTCAGTACAAAACTAATTTATATACACCTAGAAAATCTCTTACTATTGAAAATAAACATTTAACACCTTTAAACATGATGCAATGATGAGTCAGTAGTATTTTTTGGTACTTGTACATTTAAATTAAAATAGTAAAGTAATAAAAGAGTAACTTTTTAAGCATTAAGCACTTCACAATATTTCACAAATATTTAGCTTGTATAGCACTCTAAAAGATATGCATCATACATTACATTGTACTTGATTTTAATGAAAACATAATTTTTGAAAATATTTAGATATACACATAGATACATCTAGCATACCTGAAAATAGTGCATTCAGTTATGCTTTTTTAATTTAAGGTAGAGACCAGGAGCAAAAGCAGATATTTTCTGACAGTCATACAATGAATTACAGATCATATATCATATTTACATTAATTTATCTAATTGGTATATCATAGGAAACTTATAAAATATTTGAGAATATATTACTATTTTATATTTATAGGTAAATAAATGAAAACCAAAACTTTTAAGATTCCTCAGTTTACAGATGTCATAACTGACACTGAATTTGCCGATTATTTTGGCAAATCATGTATTCTTCCTATTGTTATCTTTCAAATGAGGAAGACATTATTCAATAATTGAGGGACATCTATAAACTGAGATCAATGAAAAGTTGTTTGAAAATGAAGATAATAGCAAAAGATTAAGAAGCGAGTTTAACAACATAATTAGCATGTTACAAAGAACTGCAGAAAAAAATAAACAGAATATTGATAGCAGAAGGGATAGAGAAAGGAATTATTTGTAAGAAAAATAACATAAAAATGCTAAAAGAAACAAAGGATGAGCTGGATTTATGATAGTGAGAAATCCAATTTCGATGGAGTAAACACAGTAGAAAAGGCTCAGGAAGGTACTTGTAGAGTAGGTGGGAAATATTAATTATTACCACATGAAAAGCTATCTTACATGCCAGATGAAGGAATAATGAAATTTACTAAAGAGAAGAGTATAACCATTTAACAACCTTAAAAAAAAGACAAATAAATGTCTACTAGACGAATGAATAAACAGACAGATTAGAGATATAGAGAAACAGAGCCCATAGATAATGTGTGTTTGCGTCTGTCTTCACGTAATTTTCAAAAGAGTTTTCAATTTTAAGTAATAAAATAATAGTAATAAATATAGTCAACTGATTTTTGATCAAGGAGCAAAGGCAATACAATGAAGTAAAGAAAATCATTTCAACAAATGCTGCTGGAACAACTAGACATCTGCATAAAAATGTATCTAAATACAGATATTACATCCGCCACAAAACGTAACTCAAAATGGATTATAGATCTAAATGTAAAATGCAAAACTATAAAACTCTTAGAAGATAGCATTAAGGGTGGTTTATCAATCGTGACAAATGTATCATCCGGGTGTGGTGTATTGATACTGGGTGAAGCTGTATGCATTAGTGAGTAACAGGCACACGGGCTCTCTCTGCACTTTCCATTTTATTTTTCCTGGAACCTAAAACTGCTCTTAAAAAAGTGTATTAAAATAAATAATTGTAACAATAATATAATAAGAACAATCAACTCATGTTTTATAATGATTACATAAAATAATCCATGTGAGGTGCAGAGTGCAATACAAAGTACAAAATAATATTCCAAAAATGTCAACTATTGATTTATGATGAATATGCTATTTGTTCCTTTCACTGCAATATTTGGGATGTTCCCTTCATTTCAATATTTGGAACCTGCCTCCCGGGTTCATGCCATTCTCCTGCCTCAGCCTCCCGAGTAGCTGGGACTACAGGCGCCCACCACCACACCAAGCTAATTTTTTCTATTTTTAGTAGAGACGGGGTTTCACCGTGTTAGCCAGGATGGTCTCGATCTCTTGACCTCGTGATCCGCCAGCCTTGGCTTCCCAAACTGGTGGGATCACAGGCGTGAGCCACCGCGCCAGGTCCTAACTTTCTTTAAACCACCCAAAATGTATCTAACGCATTAACTAAAATTAGTTTTAAAGAGAAGGACATGATACAGTGAGGGCAGGCAGCAGTTAGAATCAATTCATTATTCCTTGAAAAGGTAATGAGAAACAGCAATTTTTGTTTGATTCTCATTGCCGTCTGCTGAAAAGGATTATTAATTTTCTAATAGGAGTATGCAACTAGCTAAAGGATTAATATAAATCTCCTGAAATCAAATAATTCAATGTCTAGAATTGTACATGTTATATACTATGTTCCACTTCAGCAGGACTTGTATGTTCAGGAAAGAAATGAAAACTTTAATTACTGGGAAAAATTAGTGTACAGTATGTATTTCAGTATGCCACACATAACAAATAAATAAGTTTATAAAGACATATGTTTGAATGGAAAATTGGACATATTTGAATTATTGTCAGAAATCTGTCTCAAAATAAATGAATGGTTGTCAGACTAACCTTCACACTAGAAATAATGAGTATCACTTTAATTGACAGTTGAGAACAATACAAAAAATTTGCAGTATGCACCAAATTCAAAGATTGAGTATGGAAGTTAGCAAAATTATACTAGCAATGACTTAGTTTTATTTCTAATTGAATGTTAACATTTTATTATTCAATGAAAGTCTTAGGTTAAACGGATATTTATCTTTTTTTCTAAGATGCATAGTTGTAGGACATATTAATCAATGTTTTCTCTTTCTTTCTTTTCTTTCTTTCTTTTCTTTCTTTCTTTCTTTCTTTCTTTCTTTCTTTCTTTCTTTCTTTCTTTCTTTCTTTCTTTCTTTCTTTCTTTCTTTCTTTCTTTCTTTCTTTCTTTCTCTCCCTCCTTCCTTCCTTCCTTCCTTCTTTTCCTTTCTTTCTTTCTTTCTTTCTTTTTTTTTTTTTTTTTGATAGAGTCTGGTTCTGTCGCCCAGGCTGGAGTGCAGTGATGCAATCTCGCCTCACTGCAGGCTCTGTCTCCCAGGTTCACACCATTCTCCTGCCTCAGCCTCCCGTGTGACTGGGACTACAGGCACCCACCACCTCTCCCGGCTAATTTTTTGTATTTTTTTTTAAGAGATGGAGTTTCACTGTGTTAGCCAGGGTGGTCTGGATTTCCTGACCTTGTGAGCTGCCCGCCTTGGCCTCCCAAAGTGATGGGATTAAAGGCGTGAGCCACCGTGCCCAGCCTAATCAGTGTTTTCTAATTGCACTTCCAGTGAACAAAACTTAATGACATAAGTTTGCAATAAAAATAATGATTACTATTATTTAGAGCTTTACTTGTTTTAAAGATGGTAGATAACAACTTTATTTGCATAAATTCTATTTTAATCTTGAGAGTAAGCTTAAGAGAAATATTTTTGGCATTTTGGAGTGGGAACATGAGACTTAGAAATGTATTTTTAAGATCAGTAAACTGGTACAGGATGGAGGAAAAAGCTCAAATTTGGATTTTGTCACTTTAAAACTTCTACTCTTTTCCAGTACACTATACATTTTATGGTCACTTGGCATCCTAAACCTCAGAACACAGAGTTTGTACCTGTCCTTTCTACTGCACTTTTACACCTTTGTCCAGCAAAGAACATTATATAACTATACACAATATGATTAGTTTCCTTATTATAAGAAGGCTGAATGAATGAATAGGTAAAGATTTGAGGCTCCTTATCTGAAGAAAATAATCCAAGCAGCAACATAAAGTTGGGTTTAGAAGTAAATACAGTTTTGGAATGAAAGAGCTCTGCACTTTTGTACTGTGCTGTGTTGCATGAATCATGCTCATTCGTGTCATTTTTATTTTGAAATTTTTTCTGTATAAAGCTGGGGATGGCAGTTAGAAGTGCTACTTTAAAATCCAAATGGAAATCATGCAGGATCACACAGTATCTTCATCCATTTTGTGTTGCTATAAAGAAATACTTAAAGCTGGGTAATTCATCGAAAAAGTATTTATTTGCCCCATGGTTTTAAAGGTCGTACAAAAAGCATGGCACCAACATCTGTATCTGTGGAGGGACTCAGGGAGCTTCCATTCAGCAGAAGGTGAAATAGAGCCATTATGTGCAGAAATCACACGGAAAGAGAGAAAGAAAGAGAGGGGTTGGGGTGCCAGGCTTTTTAAACAACCAGCTCTCAGGAAAAAAGTGAGAACTCATTTATATTCCACAAGAAAAACACTGATGTTATCATGAAGGATTCAGCCCCATGACCCCTGCACCTCCTATTAGGCCCAACCTCCAGCACTGGGGATCACATTTCAGCATGAGGTTTGGAAAAGACAAACATCTAAACTATGGCATGTAGTTTTTTAAACTGCATGGAAATTTTATTAACTTTTTGGTTTTCTTTTCACATGTGCTTGTCTTCCCTATCAAGGGACGATTAGGTTTCTTGATATACACAACACAGTACGAGGCACTATAAGTTATCAAATATTTTTATTTCACTGGACACTGGACAACATTGTGCTTATTTTGCTCAAAAAATATTTGAGCAGCTAAAAAATATTTTTCTTTGAGATGGAGGAGATCCCATTAAATTCAAATTATATTTTAAAGTCTTAGTAAATATGAAGTGGTAATAAATCTGCTTAAATAAATTCCAAGGCTTTCATAAATTTTCAAAATAAATATTGAAGAAATTAGAATAAATAGAAGTGATTCTGCTCTGCTCACATGATATTAGAAATGCAGCATTTTAAAAGGTTTTTTAAAGGTATAACACATACAGCAGTTCAAACCTCACAAAAACTAGAGATATGGTACAAAAAAAAACTAGAGCTATGGTACAAAATGTTTTGGTGGAAATCAAGTTCATATTTGATGTGGCATTGTTTCATGGCAAAACTTAATGCAATTGTGTGTTGTTTCTGGCTTCCATATAATCTGAAAAATATTCTATATAATATGAATATTCTATATAAAAATGAATATTCTATATAAAAATAGAATATATAATATTCTATATAAAAATAAAACTCTATATAATCTGAAAAATAACCACAAACTACTAGAATAATAAGGAAAGTTAGAACTGAAAGAAACAATAGGGTAACTAAATCTCTTATTGTTTTTGTTATATCATTAATTATTCTTAGAAAATATAATGGTATAACCACTAAAAACACAGAAAAACTTACCCTTTCACTAAATTTTGAGTATTTTTTAAATGTTGCTTATAAAAACACTAGTATTTCCAGCATTCTACTGATGCCTAAATTAATCTCAAGAGTGTATTGAGTAGTCTCCGTAAGAACTCACTATGCAGCTCAAATATTAATACTTATCTCTATCTAGTACAAATGATGCTTTGAATTGTAATTGGGATGAAGAAAGTAAAACCAACCTGGAATTTTTATACTTAAATTGATCATAAGGTAAAATGTTTGCTAACTTGAAGTAGCACAGAGTCTAAGAGTATCCCATGTCTTATGAGGAATGCATATTCTATTTATGTACTAAAATTGAAAGTCTTTCACAGTTTATATTCATTTGCATTGTATAATCATTACCTATAAACCATGCTTTTTGCTCTTCCATAAAGTTTTATGGTGCAAATTTCAAGAAATACCTAAAAACATTTAACAGCCTCTATTACATCTTCTGTGAAATATTCCCTAATTGCAAATTAGGTGGTTAGTGGTTTGAAAGAGTTAATGTGCCTCCAAACCTCTCTTATTATCTGAGAGTAATTGTAGGCATTGGGCTCATTAAGCAACACATTAACCCTCCTCTCCTAATACAGAAACCTCACATTTATGCTTTTTTCTTCTTTTTTAAACATTCATTTTCTTTCCTTTTTATTATTTTTAAATTGTCTGGATTCAGTTCAGCAATATCAGCTTACAATTTTAGTATGAAACTCTCTTTTAACATTAACATTTTATGCATATCTATAATTTTGATCAAGGACTTTCTGAAAATCTTTGTTGAGTGACCTAATTTAGATTAATATATGTTGCTTCATATCATTAATGTAAATACAAATGTATTATTTTTACAGCAATACTTTAGAGTCAAGATTATGACACTGCCTGTTTTATTATTAAGATGCTCAGTCATTATATCTTATCCCCCAACTGTAATTATTCCCACCAGGATTTTATAAAAGAATTGATGCAGTTATCACATGTCATCAGAGGCTGATGTGCTTTAAGTTCATATCCTTTGGTATTTACTGCTCATATGACCTTGCTTAATTAATACCAGTCACTATGCTTCCCACCCGTTGTCGCCAATTGACTCATTCGTATGACATTACTAACCTTTGTCATATTTTGTACTGTCAGTAGGAAAGATTCTTTCATTATTTTTATGAGGGACTTCCCCTAGCATAGTTATATAAATCTTCTTTTCTCTGCCATACTTTACAGGGATTCAATGGAGGTCTGACTTTGAGATGCTCAATGCAGGATCATATTCTTTTTTAGGTCAATATTCTCTTTAATATGTAGGCTTTAACACTTAGCTTGATGCAATTTTCTCAGCGTCTCCTACCCCCACCATTTTCCCCCCATTTGCAGATCTTAATTCATATGGTAAGTCTGTATGTATCTGAATCTCAACTGTGGTCTAGGTTTAAATTCTTTTCAATAGAAACACTGCATCCCATGTCAACTAAGCAATGTATTGTGCAATTATCTTCAGAGCTCTTGAATATTTTATGACCTTGAAAATTTTGAGGATCATCCATAGGGTGAATGAGCACATAGCTGATTCTACAAGAATCAGCCTCTAACCCACCCTAAAATTATCTATTTCAAAATAGAAAACATTTTAAGGAAATTATATTATCTTCTTGCTAATTAGAGTCCACGTCTTCTTGGCTACTGTCAAATGCTGTATCCAAAGAAATATTAATTATTGTATTTATCTTTCTTATAAAACTATATGTTACATAATTCCATTATGTAAAACTATAATTTCTTTTATTACTGTATCTTAAAAGTCATATTACTATATATTTGACTTTATGTTAAAATACATACACATTTAATAGATAGCACATGTATTAAAACATCTAAAAAGGTTGCTGAATCCTAAAATATTTACAAATAGAGATATATCAAAAAGAGTAAATAAAAATGTTTTACACTTATTGTTACAAAAATAGCAAGCTAAATATTTCAGATCAAAAATATAAAAACTCAAAAATTTATATTTCTTATAAAATCATTAAACTAAAGTTCTGTCTGGACTAAAACTAAACAGCATGCATGACTGAGACAAGTAAAAAGTAAAAAATGATGGTTTTTCCCTGTGTTTGCAAGTATGAAGAAATTTAAATTCTGCTTGTAAATTATCTCATAACTCAGGATGAAAAAAATATTCTAAAATGTGAATCTTTTTTGCCATACAAAAACATGCACAGAGGACTACATCCTTAAATCAAGGGTCAGATAACGAAAAAGGTACCAGTCCTGGAGTGGAAAGAAAGCTGTCCCTGTTTTGTTACCCAGTCATTTAGGAAATCTTAAGCCTCCCTCAAAACAGTTTGTCATAGTTCCAGTAAAGAATTATACTCAGTGAATTATCTTCAGGAGACTATCAGAACCTTAGAACCCCTCTGGACTAATAATATACTGTAATTAATATCCTTAGTTTTATATTATTAATAATGTTTTAGGAAATTAGCACATAGGAAAAGAAAAACTGTTACACCCAGAATAATTCTCCATAAGCAAGATTAGCAGAAATAATGAGCTACAGAAAAAAACTCATAGTTTTTCAACTTTTTATTATTAAACAAAAATGATAAAATTACTACCTTTACGATATTTTCAGAAAGATGAGCTGGAAAGAAATTATGAAAACTAATAGAGTTGACTAGCAAAAAGATGATTAGATATTGTATAAGTAAACATTCAATAATTCAAGTACCAATGTTAGAAATTTAATGAATGGGTTTAAAAGCAGGAAACAAACAGCTAAAAACAAAATCGATGAATTAGAATGCAAGTTAATATAAACTACAATTAATTTTGATTGGAAGCCAATCAAAAATAATCAGATGTGCAAAGAAGCAGACTAATATTATACATAATGACTAGTACACTCAACTAATAGAAATAACACCAAGAATTATAAAGACGATGGAATTAACAAACACAGCACATTACCCATTCCCCAGGCAGAGGGCATTCAAACTTTGCACTCTGAGATTCAGAATTGTTGCAGTTCAGTAATTTCAGTGAGTCTCTTTTTCTTACCCCTACAAATAGGAATGTTTTAGTTTTCCTCTCCCTGTCTTGTGACATTTCTAGAGCCTTTTATGAGAATAAATCATCCTTTTATAACATTAGAGGAGTAACATCCAGATATCATGTACAGATCACCATTAATTACATCTTACTTAAAAATTACAGTGAGTTATGTGAAGATACTGTCTTTAAGATCATATTGTGACTGAATTGAGTATTGGGTTTATCTGTCTTTGCAGGTAAGTGGTTATAGTTTGCTTAAGGGAGGGAGAGAGGGCCAAATATTTGGTGACCACCAGGACTAATTGTGGTGGATCATTATTTTATTAGTGCTGCACCTTGATTATATCTGCCTCTGAATCCCCAGGACATGGCAGGAGTGTATTTATTAGGCTTTTTTTATGGAGTGAGACCCCCCGATTAGTAATAGGAGTATTTGGTGAGCAAAAATGGCACATGCTTTTCTCAGACCAAATATTTGACGGATAATACAAGATGCTCCATAACTACCTTTCTCTCCAACATGGCAGTCAGTAACATTATAGATAATGGCTACATCTTTAGCCTGGGGGATTTAGAGAAGGCGACTCCAATTTAGCAACTTACAGTGTGAGCGATAAGTAGACAATTATGTGGCTTTTTAATTTGAACCTCTGCATTATCTAGCTCAAGGTTTCTCAACTTAAGCAGTCTGTGTGTGGCCTGGGTAATTTCCTGTTCTGGGGTGAGGACTGTCCAATGTGTTACAGCATTATTTGGCATTTTTCTGGCCTCTATTCAATGGATGTCAGATATCAGTAGCATCCACGCCCACCCACCCCATTGAAGCTAAATATGTCTGCAGACATTTCCACATGCCTCCAGGAGATAAAATCATTCCTGATTATTCTGGCTTAAAAAATTAGTAAAGCAAGATAAACATGACTATGTAAAACAATAATAATATTATCCCTTTAAAACCAAATATAATTAAAATATATGAATAGTCAGGATTTAAACTCGTCTAAAGTTCTTGCATTGACAAAAGGGTACTGAGTTATGTCATTCCTTTAGATAATAGTTCATGCTCTAAATTCTGTATTAATCATTAGAGGAATAAAATTAATAGTATCTGATACAAGAAATGGGTAAAAACCAGCTAGGACAAAACACACACACACACACACACACACACACACACACACACAAATACTGACTTTAGACACGAATGTATCAGTGGTTATATTAAATATTATATTCGCATATTAAAAAGATGTTAATCAGTCTCATGAAACAAAGTCCGATTTGCAAGTTACCAAAGTAGTAAGTAAAAAATAGTAAAGATATATTTCCCTAAATATATAAGAATCAAAATATTGTCAATAAAAAACTAATTAACAGCATGTTTACTTAGTTATATTAATAGCAAACAAAATACACATTGAGCCAGAGAGCATTATTGAAGCCAATGTATATACAAGTTTCAATTAGAGGGAGAGATACAATCATTCTAAATTTGTATCACTTAATGACATATTATCTCTTTCCCTTTCTCTTTCTCTGGTTCTTCACAAATACATGCTGCATGCAACAACATAGGCACAAACAGCAAAACCTGGAAAACTAAAGCAATAAAACTAGGAAATTACAAAATCCATAGAGTGGAGAATGTTAACACACTCCTCTTACTAACTGATAGAACAAATGGACAAAGGAAAAAAAAAGTAGAGATGCACAGAAGACTTAAACAAGCTTAACAAACAAGACCTAAATGGGATACAACATAATACCGTTCCCCGGAAGTGAGGGGCACACTTTTTTTTGAGCTTACAAAGAATATTTGTAAAAGTCAACTAGAAAAACTATGAAGTTTTAAGGAAATATTAGCAAATTTCAAATCGTTGAAATCACATATCACATATTGTGGATTTTCTGGACAAACACATTTATGTTATAAATCAATAAACTTACTACTCCAAAATTATGTTTAAATTTCTAGTGCATGCATACTATAAGTTATAGAGAAATAATCCATTATTCAAAGAATAAATTAAGAAAAATATAAATTAGAATATTAGAATATATTACAATATATTCTATATATTCTAATATGTTATATAGAATAATATAGTAGAATAATATATACACTATTATATAGAATATAATTCTGTATTATATAGACTAATAGAATATATATCAGAATATATCATATACTCTAATATATTGTGTAGTATAATGTATTAGAGTATTAATAAAAATGCTACATAGCAAAACTTCTGGAATCCTAATATAGTGAGATGTTCTAAAAAATTTATAGCATTAAATTCTTATGTTATATTGTAGAAGAGCTAAAATCTAATGATTCAAATGTTCATCTCAAGAGTTTGGAAAAAAAGACAAATCCTCAAAGAGAAAGAAGAAATAAATCCAAATGAGATAATTTTTTAAAAGACAAAACATATTTGAGACAAAAATTAAACAAAAAATTAAATGATGTAAGATTGAGGACTAAAATGAAGAAAATAGAAAATGTATACATTAATGAAAATTTTTGACAGACAAAATAAACATAAATAGGAAACGTATAAAAGCTGATTATAACTGTTTGAAAGAGGTTATCTATGAAGGGGTATAGGTGTTTCTTAATAAAGAGAGACTCACTAGACCTAGATGGTCTGGGCTACAAAGTCTTTATAACCATTCACTATACTCTACATTCACATTTAATACAGTCTTTTATTTGTCTATTATATTTTTCAATCAAAATATTTATACACTAAATTTACAATAAATATTTAGAGAATATTCAAGTATATAAGCATCACCATTGCTTTAAAAGCGTTTTAATTATCATAATCCTGTATGCAGAAAAGATAAAACTCAATTTTATTCAAAATTAAATTACTCCCATGCCTGTAATCCCAGAACTTTGGGAGGCCGAAGCAGGCGGATCACGAGGTTAGGAGATCGAGACCATCCTGGCTAACACGACGAAACCGTCTCTACTAAAAATACAAAAAAAAAAAAAAAAAAAAAATTAGCCAGGCATGGTGGCAGGCGCCTGTAGTCCCAGCTACTCGGGAGGCTGAGGCAGGAGAATGGCGTGAACCTGGGAGGCGGAGCTTGCAGTGAGCCGAGATCCTGCCACTACACTCCAGCCTAGGTAACAGAGTACGACTCTGTCTCAAAAATAAAATAAAATAAAATAAAAACTTATAGGCAATAAGATAGAGAATAATATTCCATCAGTTTAATGTCAAAAATGATTACAGAGGTTTAAATGTGGAAGATTATACACCATGCCAATGGCTAAATTTATTTTAAGAATTAAGAAAAGTTCAACTCGTATTAGTCAGTTAACCTAGGATATCTCATTTATTTATGACAATAACCAAAAACGTTTGGGTGAGAGGTATATTATTATCTACACAATATAGACAAGAGAACTTTGAATCAAAACTAAAATAACCTACTCACTTTTATATTAAGCAGCAAACTAAAGTTTAAAACAATGTTTTTCTTCCAGAACTAAATTCCTTACACTTCATGAACTATGCAGTTTAAATAGTTTTGATAAATTACTTAGAAGGATATACTTCCAAATTAGTTTGGAAACTAGCACAACCTTGATGACAAAACTTAGCAAAGACAGTACATAAAAGAAAACTATAGTTTGAATTTTTTATTTGATAAAGTTAATATTCTAAATCAATTATTTGTACAACTAAAAAGCCAAAAAGAAATCTGCAGTAAATACTGGAATTGAGAGATGCACGGAAGTCTTATTTTTTTCACTCGTTTTCTGCCTCTAGGAAATATTTTCTTAGTATTTTTGAAAAACCATGATTATAACATTTATAATAAATATAAAATAATGTAAATAGTAGCATACATATAAAGGGTGATTTTTAAATGGCATAAAACGAAGTCCTTGCTACACTATGCACAGCTCTCAATACGGCTACTGCCAATAATTGTAAAATGTTATTTAGATTATTACCTGATTAAAAAGGTACAGTAAAACAAGTCTAATTTCTGCTTTTTTATTTTGCTGCTTTCTGTGTTGTTTTTAAATACTTTTTGAAGCAAATATGAATAGAGACAGAAATATTAATATATATAAATATACTTAACATACAAATGATTTCAGGAAATACTGTGACTGACAATGCTGAATTTGCCTCAAGCGCCTCACAATCAACTTTATCATTTATTTTCTCGGTGAGCCCTGCTTAGACACTCATGTTTCCTCATTTTTAGGGCCATAGTTGGTTAGATAATGGACAACTGTTTTCAAATAGAAATAAATGTTTTCTTAAAAATTAAATTGTAAGAGGCAAATGCTCTATTTTGTGACACTCCAAAAATGTCTATTCCTTCATTAGGAAAGTAGTATATACCTTTTTCTTTTCTCCAAGTTGACAATATATTTCTCCCAAGAAATTAATCTTAATAATTAACAAACAGTCAAGTGGCTGAGGGTGTACCTGTCAAACTCCCTCCAAGAAACTGAAGAGCCAGTTTTTCCTTATTCCTAATCTCAGTAAAAGACTTTTCAGCGATCAAATTATTTTCCCTTTTATATAACATAAAAAAAGTTTTTCTACTACCTGTATATGAAAATGAGAGTGAGGAAAATGAGAAGCAAAGGAACAATATTAAGTAAGCCCCTTTTCTGGAGTCCTGAACAAGTATAGATAAAATTAGCTACGATAGGTGAAGACATGTGTTAAAAGAAAGATAGATGAGTAAAATTGATGGAAATCCCTGCTTTATGTTTTCATTGTCAAAGGCCAAGACAGTCAAATCAATTAGATTCATTAAATGATAAGGTTAATGCTCAAACCTATGTACTTAATGCTGCTAGCTTGTATGAGCAGCATTCCTGATTGCCCTTTCTTAATGAATGCAGGAGAGTGTATATCTAATATGCCAAGGTTTTGCCCTATATTTCTGAGACTAAAATTCTGCTTTAATCCAAGAACTGAGCAATTCCATTAAAATTCTATACTTGCCAAAAGGTTTTGATTAACATTTGACATCAATTTTGAGCTCTGAGGCATTTTAGTAGAGGTTACACAGGATTTAATATCTTGGAACACACACTTAAGTGTATTACCTTAGAAGGCATGGGGAGCCCACAGTAGGAAGAGTCATGTCCTGAAATATTAGTTTGATTTAATGCCTTGGAAGCAGTGTTAGAAAGGCTTTTGAATAGGAGAAGATGGGAGGGGCAAATAAGATCCATTTGCCTTCCTACCATATTATTTAATTACTATCATTGAGTTGCCTAATTCACTGGATAACAATTAAATTCATCCATCTAATTGTAGGTATTTTATGTGATTTGTAGTTTGGCAATAGAATTTATAATTATGCAATACATTCTCATCTGTGTATATATCCATAAAAATGTATGATCAATTAAAGATTCTCTACACATTTTCTACTTGTAGCCATATTTCTAAATAAACAGAATCATTTTCTGTAACAATTCACTGAGCTGATGTTCATTTTTATTTTATTTGTAAGAATTATTGAATTACTTTATAAAATAATTTGGGTCAAAAATAACTGTTTATTTAATAAATTCCATTGAATTGCTTCAGGTAATAAAAAGGTTGAGTTTCTTTTTTTCAATGCATATAGAAATTAATATGATTCATCTCTTGCTGTCAAAAGCTTGAAATTCTCTGAGGCATCAGGGACATTGAAAATTCAGATGAGGCAAGAAAATTGTTCTAGAAAAAAAAGGAAAAGAAAAGAATCAGAAAAGAAAAAATTGCATTTCATTTATCATTTTTATTTTATTTTATTTATTTATTTATTTATTTTTAAATTTATTTATTATTATTATACTTTAAGTTGTAGGGTACATGTGCATAACGTGCAGGTTTGTTACATATGTATACTTGTGCCATGTTGGTCTGCTGCACCCATCAACTCGTCATCTACATCAGGTATAACTCCCAATGCAATCCCTCCCCCCTCCCCCCTCCCCCCTCCCCATGATAGGCCCCGGTGTGTGATGTTCCCCTTCCTGAGTCCAAGTGATCTCATTGTTCAGTTCCCACCTATGAGTGAGAACATGCGGTGTTTGGTTTTCTGTTCTTGTGATAGTTTGCTAAGAATGATGGTTTCCAGCTGCATCCATGTCCCTACAAAGGATGCAAACTCATCCATTTTTATGGCTGCATAGTATTCCATGGTGTATATGTGCCACATTTTCTTAATCCAATCTGTCACTGATGGACATTTGGGTTGATTCCAAGTCTTTGCTATTGTGAATAGTGCTGCAATAAACATACGTGTGCATGTGTCTTTATAGCAGCATAATTTATAATCCTTTGGGTATATCCCCAGTAATGGGATGGCTGGGTCATATGGTACATCTAGTTCTAGATCCTTGAGGAATCGCCATACTGTTTTCCATAATGGTTGAACTAGTTTACAATCCCACCAACAGTGTAAAAGTGTTCCTATTTCTCCACATCCCCTCCAGCACCTGTTGTTTCCTGACTTTTTAATGATTGCCATTCTAACTGGTGTGAGATGGTATCTCATTGTGGTTTTGATTTGCATTTCTCTGATGTCCAGTGATGATGAGCATTTTTTCATGTGTCTGTTGGCTGTATGAATGTCTTCTTTTGGTCATAAACGAAATGAAAGAGATGAAAACCATGACACGAGAAATACGTGACAAATGCACAAGCTTCAGTCACCGACTCGATCAACTGGAAGAAAGAGTATCAGCGATTGAGGATCAAATGAATGAAATGAAGCGAGAAGAGAAACCAAAAGAAAAAAGAAGAAAAAGAAATGAACAAAGCCTGCAAGAAGTATGGGATTATGTAAAAAGACCAAATCTACGTCTGATTGGGGTGCCTGAAAGTGAGGGGGAAAATGGAACCAAGTTGGAAAACACTCTTCAGGACATCATCCAGGAGAACTTCCCCAACATAGTAGGGCAGGCCAACATTCAAATCCAGGAAATACAGAGAACACCACAAAGATACTCCTCGAGAAGAGCAACTCCAAGACACATAATTGCCAGATTCACCAAAGTTGAAATGAAGGAAAAAATCTTAAGGTCAGCCAGAGAGAAAGGTCGGGTTACCCACAAAGGGAAGCCCATCAGACTAACAGCAGATCTCTCGGCAGAAACTCTACAAGCCAGAAGAGAGTGGGGGCCAATATTCAATATTCTTAAAGAAAAGAATTTTCAACCCAGAATTTCATATCCAGCCAAACTAAGTTTCATAAGTGAAGGAGAAATAAAATCCTTTACAGATAAGCAAATGCTTAGAGATTTTGTCACCACCAGGCCTGCCTTACAAGAGACCCTGAAGGAAGCACTCAACATGGAAAGGAACAACCGGTACCAGCCATTGCAAAAACATGCCAAAATGTAAAGACCATCGAGGCTAGGAAGAAACTGCATCAACTAACGAGCAAAATAACCAGTTAATATCATAATGGCAGGATCAAGTTCACACATAACAATCTTAACCTTAAATGTAAATGGACTAAATGCTCCAATGAAAAGACACAGACTGGCAAACTGGATAAAGAGTCAAGACCCATCAGTCTGCTGTATTCAGGAGACCCATCTCACACCAGAGACATACATAGGCTCAAAATAAAGGGATGGAGGAAGATTTACCAAGCAAATGGAGAACAAAAAAAAGCAGGGGTTGCAATCCTAGTCTCTGATAAAACAGACTTTAAACCATCAAAGATCAAAAGAGACAAAGAAGGCCATTACATAATGGTAAAGGGATCAATTCAACAGGAAGAGCTAACTATCATAAATATATATGCACCCAATACAGGAGCACCCAGATTCATAAAGCAAGTCCTTAGAGACTTACAAAGAGACTTAGACTCCCATACAATAATAATGGGAGACTTCAACACTCCACTGTCAACATTAGACAGATCAACGAGACAGAAAGTTAACAAGGATATCCAGGAATTGAACTCATCTCTGCAGCAAGCAGACCTAATAGACATCTATAGAACTCTCCACCCCAAATCAACAGAATATACATTCTTCTCAGCACCACATCGTACTTACTCCAAAATTGACCATATAATTGGAAGTAAAGCACTCCTCAGCAAATGTACAAGAACAGAAATTATAACAAACTGTCTCTCAGACCACAGTGCAATCAAACTAGAACTCAGGACTAAGAAACTCAATCAAAACCGCTCAACTACATGGAAACTGAACAACCTGCTCCTGAATGACTACTGGGTACATAACGAAATGAAGGCAGAAATAAAGATGTTCTTTGAAACCAATGAGAACAAAGATACAACATACCAGAATCTCTGGGACACATTTAAAGCAGTGTGTAGAGGGAAATTTATAGCACTAAATGCCCACAAGAGAAAGCAGGAAAGATCTAAAATTGACACTCTAACATCGCAATTAAAAGAACTAGAGAAGCAAGAGCAAACACATTCGAAAGCTAGCAGAAGGCAAGAAATAACTAAGATCAGAGCAGAACTGAAGGAGATAGAGACACAAAAAACCCTCCAAAAAATCAATGAATCCAGGAGTTGGTTTTTTGAAAAGATCAACAAAATTGACAGACCACTAGCAAGACTAATAAAGAAGAAAAGAGAGAAGAATCAAATCGACGCAATTAAAAATGATAAAGGGGGTATCACCACCGACCCCACAGAAATACAAACTACCATCAGAGAATACTATAAACACCTCTACGCAAATAAACTGGAAAACCTAGAAGAAATGGATAATTTCCTGGACACTTACACTCTTCCAAGACTAAACCAGGAAGAAGTTGAATCCCTGAATAGACCAATAGTAGGCTCTGAAATTGAGGCAATAATTAATAGCCTACCAACCAAAAAAAGTCCAGGACCAGATGGATTCACAGCTGAATTCTACCAGAGGTATAAGGAGGAGTTGGTACCATTCCTTCTGAAACTATTCCAATCAATAGAAAAAGAGGGAATCCTCCCTAACTCATTTTATGAGGCCAACATCATCCTGATACCAAAGCCTGGCAGAGACACAACAAAAAAAGAGAATTTTAGACCAATATCCCTGATGAACATCGATGCAAAAATCCTCAATAAAATACTGGCAAACCGGATTCAACAACACATCAAAAAGCTTATCCACCATGATCAAGTGGGCTTCATCCCTGGGATGCAAGGCTGGTTCAACATTCGCAAATCAATAAACATAATCCAGCATATAAACAGAACCAAAGACAAGAACCACATGATTATCTCAATAGATGCAGAAAAGGCTTTTGACAAAATTCAACAGCCCTTCATGCTAAAAACGCTCAATAAATTCGGTATTGATGGAACGTACCTCAAAATAATAAGAGCTATTTATGACAAACCCACAGCCAATATCATACTGAATGGGCAAAAACTGGAAAAATTCCCTTTGAAAACTGGCACAAGACAGGGATGCCCTCTCTCACCACTCCTATTCAACATAGTGTTGGAAGTTCTGGCTAGGGCAATTAGGCAAGAGAAAGAAATCAGGGGTATTCAGTTAGGAAAAGAAGAAGTCAAATTGTCCCTGTTTGCAGATGACATGATTGTATATTTAGAAAACCCCATTGTCTCAGCCCAAAATCTCCTTAAGCTGATAAGCAACTTCAGCAAAGTCTCAGGATACAAAATTAATGTGCAAAAATCACAAGCATTCTTATACACCAATAACAGACAAACAGAGAGCCAAATCATGAATGAACTTCCATTCACAATTGCTTCAAAGAGAATCAAATACCTAGGAATCCAACTTACAAGGGATGTAAAGGACCTCTTCAAGGAGAACTACAAACCACTGCTCAGTGAAATAAAAGAGGACACAAACAAATGCAAGAACATACCATGCTCATGGATAGGAAGAATCAATATCGTGAAAATGGCCATACTGCCCAAGGTAATTTATAGATTCAATGCCATCCCCATCAAGCTACCAATGAGTTTCTTCACAGAATTGGAAAAAACTGCTTTAAAGTTCATATGGAACCAAAAAAGAGCCCGCATCTCCAAGACAATCCTAAGTCAAAAGAACAAAGCTGGAGGCATCACGCTACCTGACTTCAAACTATACTACAAGGCTACAGTAACCAAAACAGCATGGTACTGGTACCAAAACAGAGATATAGACCAATGGAACAGAACAGAGTCCTCAGAAATAATACCACACATCTACAGCCATCTGATCTTTGACAAACCTGAGAAAAACAAGAAATGGGGAAAGGATTCCCTATTTAATAAATGGTGCTGGGAAAATTGGCTAGCCATAAGTAGAAAGCTGAAACTGGATCCTTTCCTTACTCCTTATACGAAAATTAATTCAAGATGGATTAGAGACTTAAATGTTAGACCTAATACCATAAAAATCCTAGAGGAAAACCTAGGTAGTACCATTCAGGACATAGGCATGGGCAAAGACTTCATGTCTAAAACACCAAAAGCAACGGCAGCAAAAGCTAAAATTGACAAATGGGATCTAATTAAACTAAAGAGCTTCTGCACAGCAAAAGAAACTACCATCAGAGTGAACAGGCAACCTACAGAATGGGAGAAAATTTTTGCAATCTACTCATCTGACAAAGGGCTAATATCCAGAACCTACAAAGAACTCCAACAAATTTACAAGAAAAAAACAAACAACCCCATCAAAAAGTGGGCAAAGGATATGAACAGTCATTTATCATTTTTAAAGAGTTGTTTGTTAAAATGTTGAAATGGTGCAAAAATTATTTTGCCAATCATAAGTTTTTCTTATGTGTCCGTGTCTACCAGTCATCTCGCGCCTTCCTCTGAAAAATAGTAGAGCATTTTATATTAATAGAGACATTTTATTCATTTAAAGATAAATATTTATATTGAAACTCAAATATTAGCAATACATTATTTGCAATGCTTTAATTTACTCCAGATCTTTCAATATTTAGAAATAAAAATATACTCAATTATCTTTTCAACAAATGACCTTTGGAAAACTGGTTGTTGACATGCAAAAGAATGAATTTACATCCTTATCCTATGCCAGCAGTCCCCACCCTTTTTGACACCAGGGACCAGTTTAGTGGAGGACAATTTTTCCACTGAGTGTGGGGTCAGAAGGAGGATGGTTTTGGAATGAAACGGTTCCACCTCAGATCATCAGGCATTAGATTCTCATAAGGAGCACATAACTACCTAGATCCCTCACAGTCACAGTTCACAATAGGGTTCCTGCCCCTGTGAGAATCTAATGCAGGATGCTGATCTGACAGGAAGCCGAGCTCAGGCGGTAGGGTAATGATTACTCACCTAATGCTCACCTCTTGCTGGGCCTCCCAGTAATGGTTTGTGGCAGGAGGTGTTAGAGCGGGGAACCCCTGTCTTCTTAGGCCATTGTAAATATTACCTTAAAATGGATTAAAGGCTTAAACATACGACCCCAAACTGTAAAAGTCTTATTAAAATAGATGGGGAAAAATTTTAGGACATTGAATTTAGCAATGATTTCTTCAATATAATACAACAGCACAGAAGAAAGAACAAAAAATAGACAAATGGTACTACATCAAACAAACACTTTTGTGCCCTTCTCATTTTTGGTCTGGCATAAGAAGAACCCACATGTCCTACCTCCATCCTAAGAACAAATCAAAAGCTAAGCAAAATTAAAAATCAACAGCTCTACTTGGTCTGGCAGAAAAGTGGGATCTACTCCCCAAAAGCTGGAGAGACAGATGGATGGACACAGAATCACAATGTACTAAAGCAGAAAGTCCTGAGCCAAAACACAGAGGAATCAGTGCCAGGGTAGGAAAACCTGAACTGTAACTGATGAGTTGCTAGAGGTTCAGGGTAGACAAACGTACATGATAAGTACTACAATTTTACATGTCAATTTAAAAATAAATGTGGGAGAAAGGAAAACAACTCCAAGTGAACCCAAGCAAGGCAGTGGTGGAGGTACAAGAGGGCAATTTTGTGAGTTTTACCTATAATAGTCAAATTAATAGAAACAGAAAGTAGAAAGTGGGTTACAAGGATCTTGGCAGAGTGGGAAATGGGGAGCTGTTTAATGAGTACAAGTTTCAGTTTTACAACATAAAAATTTCTAGAGATCTGTTGCACAACAAAGTGAATGTACTTAACACTATTGAACTGTACACTTTAAAAATGGTTAAAAAATTCAATGTAAAAGATATCCTCACCCTCACTTATTACATGTATCATGTAGTGTATTACATCACACAAGTATACCTTAATATAGTTAACCAACTTATTATTCATAGACATATGAATTGTTTTATGTATTGTGTGTTACAAAATATTTTCTGTGAAAAACTAATATGATGTAAATGTTCTGGAGTATTCCAATGGGGTCATAAAAAGATGGGCACATCTGTCAGAAAGATTGTGTAGTAGGATTGAGTAGCAGTTCCCATGAAGTAAAAGGATGGCAAGAGGTGGTATCTTTTGAGGCAAGGAAATATAATATTTCAGGAAGGGCAGAGCAAATAACCATGTACATTTCTGCTATTTAGTTTGAATCAAATGCTGGAGTGGAATTGATCATTCAATATGGTGAGACAGGGATCCTGGAATCTTTAAGATCGCCATTTCAGGAGAGTGAAAGGAATAAAACCTCCTTAGACAGGGCTCATTCTTTATGAGTCATATAGAAACATAAGCAAGATCTATGACCGTAAAAAAGCCTTTTGAAATTGTTTGTTATGAAGTAGAAATGAAGCCAGTAGCTGGATCAAAATGTAAGGTCCTCAAAGTGTTTTTGTTGCTGCGGTTTTACCTTTTGTTTATTGTTTCATTAAAACTTTTATTATGAAATAACTACAAATTCACATTCAGTGGAAATAATGCGAAGAGAGCCTATGTATTCTTTGGCCACTTTCCCCCAATGGAAGGAAACATCTTGCAAAACTCTAGTTTTTGCAAGACATTATAACCAAACATTGACATTGACACAATCAAGTAACATAATATTTTCATCTCCATAAGCATTTCCTCATGTCGTCCTTTTGTAGCCATTCTCTTCACTCACCTTCCTTAACCCCCAGTACCAATACTCTGTACTCTGTATTTCTATAAATTTGTGATTACATGAATATTGTATAAATACAATCATAAAGCATGCAATTTTGTGGGGCTGGCTTTTCCACTTATCATAATTCCCTTAAAAATTATTTGCATTGTTGTGTTTATCACTAGGCTATTTCTTCTTGCTGAATAGCTTTCTGTGGTATGAATATATCTTACAGTCTGCTGAACATTCACCTATTAAAGAACATATTGAGTGAGTGTTTCCAGATTTTGGTTATTGCAGTAAAGATGCTATGAATATTTTTTTCCTGAGATTTTAGGGGAAAATAAGTTTTACTTTCTCTGGGTTCAACAGTGTCAAAGAGTGAAATGACTGGGTCATGTGGTGATTGCATAGTTTGGTAAGAGACTGCCAAACTCTTTTCTAGAGTACTTGTACAATTTTACATCCCCATCAGAAATGTGCAAGTCATCCAGTTTCTCCAAATTTTCACCAGTATTTGATCTTGTCATCACCTTGTATTTTAGCCATTCTAATAGGTATGCAGTAATATCTCATTGTGGATTCAATTTGCACTTTCCTAATAGCTAATGATGTTGAACATCTTTTCACATACTATTTACCATCTGTATATCTTCTTCAGTAAAATGTCTCTACATATCTACATGGCTTTTATCCATTGCCCATTTTCTAACTCAGTTGGTAGTTTGAATTTTAAAACTTCATGTATTCTAGATACTAATTCTTTGTCAGATAAGCGCTTTGAGACTACTTTCTCCCAGTCTGTGGCTTGTCTTTTCTTCCTCTTAACAGTGTATTTCATAGCGATCATTTTAATTTTGATGAAATCCAATTTGTAAATTTTTCCTTCAACGAATCATTTTCTGTTTCTGTTGCCAAATCTAGAAACTTTTTGCTTAGCCTTGATCCGGAAGATTTGTCTCAAATATTTTTTCTAAAAGTTTTATAATTTCAGATTTTATATTTGTTTATGATTTATTTATGTTTACTTTTGTACAAGGTGTGAGGTTTAGACCGATGTTTGTTTGTTTTATTTTTTTGGCCTACAGCTGTCCAATTGCTCCAGCAACATTTGTTGAAAATTCTATATTTCCTCTATTTTGTTACTTTTGCACCTTTGGAAAAAGTCAATGAGGCATAACTGTGTGAGTATATTTGGGGGTTCTTTATTCTGTTCCATTGATCTATGTTTTTCATCTGTCTGCCAGTACCACAGTATTGATTACTAAGTCTTGAAATCACATAGATTGATTCTTCTCACTTTCTTCATCTTTTACAAAATAATTTTAGCTATCCTAGTTTGTTTGCATTTCCATGTACATTTTAGGGTAACTTCATGTATCTCTAGAAAAAGTCAAAATTTTAACAAATCTAAAATTTTCATAGGAATTGCATTAAGCGTCTGTCATTTGAGAAAAAAAGAAATTGACATTCTTAGGATTTTAAGTCTTCCAATTCATGACCATACTATGTCCCCATTTCATTAGTAAATTTTTTTACCATAAAATTTCTATACATGTGTTGTATGAAAATGGAAACCTAAGCATTTCAATTTCTTGAACAATTAAAAATGATATTGTATTATTAAATTTGATTTCCATGTATTCATTGCTAATACATAGAAATATATTTTATTTTGTACATTGTTCTCATATTCTGTAATGTAGCTGAACTCAATAGTTCTAGAAATGTTTGATAGACTAAGATTTTCTACATTAAAAAGTATGCCATTTGTAAATACAGATGGTTTTCTTTCTTCCTCTCAAGTTTTATGATTTTTGTGTCTTTTTCTCAATGTATTGCATAGATAGAAATTCCAGTACTATGTTGAATAAGAGTGATAGAGTGATAAAAATGGACATCTTTACCTTATTCTCGGCCTTAGTAGCAAAGTATACAGGGATACACATCATTGAGTATGTGAGTTGAAGATTATTGTATATGTTCTTTATCAAGTTTTAAAAATGTTTTTCTGAAGTTTTTAATCATGAACAGATGTCAGATTTTCTCAAATGCTTTCTTCACACTGTAGAAATATGGTATTACATTAAAATATAGTAAATATATTAATGTAATTATGTGATTTTTGTCTGTTTCTTTGTTAGCCTATGAATATAGTGCATTGTACTGATTATATCTTAAATATTAAACCAGTATGGAAAAACCTATATGGTGTTTAATTATTTTTATATGTTATTGGATCATATTTGCTAATATTTTACAAATATTTTTGTGTCTCTACTCATGAGGATATTGATCTCTAGTTTCATTCTTGTGTTACGTTTTCCGGCTTTCATATATGGTTTCACAAAATTAATTGAAAAGTGTATTCCCCTTTTCTAAAACCTCTAAAAGGCTGTGCAGAACCAATAATATCTTTTCTTGAATATTTGGTAGAATTCTCCAGTGAAACCAATTAGACCTGGAGATTTCCTTTTCGAGGATTTTGCAATTTTTTTGAATTCAGTTCTTTTCATAGTTATCGAACTATTCAAATTATCTATTTTACATTGTATATGTTGTGATGGTTTAACTTTTTGCAGGAATTTGTCTATTTCACTATCATTGTCAAATATTTTTGTATACAGTTGTTTACAATATTCTTTTTATCCTTTACACATCTATAGTGTCTGTACTTATATTTTGTTTTATTCTTAATATTGCAATTTATTTCTTACCAGTTTTACTTTACTATTTTTGTGTTTTTGTTAATTATGTTGATCTTTGCAAAGAAGCACTTCTTTGTTTCATTAATTTCCTTTTTTGATATTTTGTTTACAATTTCTTTGATTTTTCTCTATTATTGTTATAATTTTCTTTATGATCTATTTCCTTCCTTCTGACTGCTTTAGGTTTATTTGGTTCTTCTTTTTCTAGGTTCTTGAGGTAGAAAGAAACTTACATGATTGATTTGAGGTTTCTTTTCTTTAACAGTACTATGAATTTTCCTCCGAGCACTTCTCTGACTGTTCTACAAATGGCGATATGGTTTATTCATATTTACATGCAGTTTAATGTTACATTATATTATTTATTTATTTTTAAACATATCTGGGAGTACAACATGTGATTTCTTTCATGTGTACATTGCACTGTGCTGAAGTCTGGGCTTTTAGTGTAACCATCACTTAAATAGTGAACATTGTACACAGTAGATAATTTTTCAACCTTCACTCCCCTGACCATCCCACCTTTTGTAGTCTCTGATGTTTATTATTCCACTTTGTAAGCCCCTGTGTAGTAACTGTTTAGCACTCACTTCCAAAGAAGAACATGCAATATTTAACTTTCTGAGTTATCTAATTGAGACATTGGCCTCCATTTCAATCCATGCTGCTGCCAAAGACATAATTTTACTCTTTTTTTGTCTGAGTAGTATTTCATCATGTGACATATATATGTAACATTTCTTTTTTTTTTTTTTTTTTTTTTTTTTTTGAGACGGAGTCTCGCTGTGTCTCCCAGGCTGGAGCGCAGTGGCCAGATCTCGGCTCACTGCAAGCTCCGCCCCCCGGGTTCACGCCATTCTCCCGCCTCAGCCTCCCGAGTAGCTGGGACTACAGGCGCCCGCTACCGCGCCCGGCTAGTTTTTTTTTTTTTTGTATTTTTAGTAGAGACGGGGTTTCACCATGTTAGCCAGGGATAGTCTCGATCTCCTGACCTTGTGATCCACCCGCCTCGGCCTCCCAAAGTGCTGGGATTACAGGCTTGAGCCACCGCGCCCGGCCTATATGTAACATTTCTTTATCCAATACTCTGTTGACAGATACTTGGTTAATTCCATAGCTTTGCTATTTTAATAGCACTGCAATAAACAAATAAGCCCACGTATCTTTTTGATATGATTTATTTCCCTTTGGGTATATATTCAGTAGTGGGATGGCTGGATCAAATGACGGTTCTATTCTTAGTTCTTTGACTATCTCCATCCTATTTTCCATAAAGGTTGTACTAATTTACATTCCCACCAACAGTGTGTAAGTATTTCTTTTTCTCCACATCCTCATCAATATCTGTTACTTTTAGATCCTTTAGCCATTATGACTGGTGTAAGATGAGACACCATCTCAGTGTTTGTCTTGATAACGTTGTTTCCCTGAGCCTTCCTCTTTAGAAGAAGATTAGTTAGAAGTGTGTTTAGTTTCTAAGTACTGGGAAATTTTCTTGTTATTGTTTTGTTATTAATTTCCAGTTTACTACCATTGTGCTTGAGGAACACATTCTGTATGATTTTAAATATATAAAGCTTTTGTGGTTTATTTTAAGCCCCAAATATGGTCTACCTTTCTTTGTATTCTAAAGGCATGTGAAAAGACTATGTATTTTGTTGTTGGTTGGAGTGTTTTATAGATATTAATTAGTCTGTTGGTTAATGTGTTTTTGAATTATCTATCCTTGCTGATTTTCATTCTAGTTTTTCTATCAAGTTCAGAAGCAGGTCGTGAAATCTTCAGCTATAATTTTTGTCTGTTTTTTCATTTATGTCATTTTTGTTTCACATAATTTACAGCCTATTGTTAGAAGCATACACATTTAGAATTGCTATGTATTCTTGGTGGATTTACCCTTTCATCATTACACATTCTCTCACTTTCTCTCTGAATTTTCTTTGCTCTGCATTTTACTTAATCTCATAATAATATTCCTACCCCTAATTTCAGTTGAATAACATTTTCAAGATTGTTCCTTCTTCTACTTTCACCCCACCTATATACTTACATTTTAAGTGAGTTTCTTACAGAGAGCATATAGTTGGTTCATAATCAGGTGATCTCTGCCTTTTGTGTATTTAAGTTAATTACCTTTATATAACTTTTGTTATGTTAGGGTTATATTTGGCCTTTTGCATTTTGTTTTCTGTTTGTTCTGCATTTTTCTTCTCTTTCTCTGATTTCTTTTTTCTGCCGTCCTGTGGGTTGCTTGAACTTTTTTAAACATTGCATTTTGATTCTTCCGTAGAATTTTTGAATACATCTCTTTGCATAGCTTTTTTAGTGGTTGCTATAGGTATTACGTTACATATTCACACTTTATCACAGGTAACTGGTATAATCATTTTATTAGTTTGAATGCAGTATATAAACCTTACTTTACTTTTTGTCCTTTTATAATTTTAGGTCTATAAAATAGTCATCTTAAAAATTTCTGCCACATTTATTTAAAACTATATCAGATAATTGTTTTTTCAACCATTAAACATAATTTGTCAAACTTAATAGTAAAGGGAAGATCTATTTTTTCACCCTGATTTTTGCTTATCATGTTCTTTCTTCTTTCTTGATGGTCTAAGAGTCCATCTTTTATTATTTCCTTTCTGGGTAGAGCACTTTTTTTAGCCTTTCCTTTAAAGTAGTCTCTTTGGCAACAAATTCTTTTTGTTTTCCTTTATCTGAAAAATGTCTTAATTTCCCCCTTCATTTCTGAAGTATATGTTCTTGGCTGGAGAAATCATCATGAAATGTTATTTTCTTTCAGCAGTTGAAAAATATTATGAGACTTGTTTCTGGTCTTCATAATTTCTGATAAAAAAAATTCTCTGCTATTCCATTTGGTTCTTCTCTATATTATATGAAAAAAATTCTCTGTCAATGGTTTCACATTTGTTTTGTTTTTAGAAGCATTATATAAAGTATCTTGGTGTGGGGTTTCTATTTTCCTCCCGGTTGGGATTCACTCATCTTTCTAAATCTATAGTTTTTTGCTTTTTGCCAAATTACACAAGTTTTTAGTTATTATTTTTGAAAAATATATATCCCATTCCTTTTTATTCTTTCCTCCCATCAATAACATAAATGTTACATCTTGTATTATAATTCCACCGGTCCTTGAGGCTCTCTTTACTTATTTTTCAATGAATTTGCTCTCTGTACACCAGGAAGAGAAATTTCTATTGTTCAGTTTTCCATTCACTAATTTTTTCCTCTGTTTGTCCATGTCAGTTTTCTGTTTTTCAGCCAAATGTTTGAGGTATTTATTTTAAATTGGTTATTACATTTTTCATGTATTAAATTTTCATTTAGTTATTCTTTACATCTATTGATGATGTAATAGTTTTTTGCCGATTTTTTTTGCTAGGACTTCTTATTTTATCATTTGTTTCAAGTGCATAAAAATGCATTTTTATGGTGGCTAGTTTAAAATTTTTGTCAATTAATTCTAAAATCTCTGTCACCTTAGTGTGAACATCTATTGTGTTTTCTCATTCAGTTACAAATCTTCTTAATTCTTTGTATGATGAGTAATTTTTTTATTGTGATGTGGATATTTTGAGTACTCTGTAATGAAACTCTGGATTTTATTTAAGCCTTATGTTTTGTCTGTCTTCTTTTGACACTTCTTTGGCCAGAGAAGTGGGACAGAGCACAGCCATATTTGTCACTTATTATCTGTTGATGACTGAGAAGAAAGAGAGCTTTTCTATACTGAGGAGTGTGGCTGGGACTCCTGGATTCCATTAGCTCTCCACAGACACCTGTCTGTGAGAATTGGATGTGCCTTGCAGGTTCTTCTCACATGACTTCCACTGACAGTATGTCACAAGAGTGGTCTCATTACTGCTAGACAGAGTAAAAGTTCTTACTCTCCACTAGACCTTTTGTGACACAACCAAGTAGGAAGCAGAGGGGAGCCTGTTTACTGCTGGGTGCACCTGCAAATCTGTTTGCATGATCTCCACTGACTCTAGCAGTGTCTTATTACCATAGAGAACAAGTGAAAATCTTAGCCTTTCAATTAAGTATTCACTGTGTCAACCAAATGGAAGGGTAATAGTGCCTTATTATAGCCCTCAGAGGGGAATTCTAAGCTCTTCATTAAGCCTTTATTTGTGCTGAAGAAGGTGAGACCGCTATTTTCTCTGTGGTGTTTGGATGTAAAAGGTCACTTATTTTCTTAAAGTTTGCTGTCTCTCTAGGTTGCCCTTTTGTCGGTCCTTTGGCTAGAGAAAGCAGGCTTAGGTTTTAGCTTTTATTGTCTGTATTTATTGGCCTTCCTGGTTTTTTTTTTTCTACTTCTTCATGTCCAAATATTACATATATAAGTAAAAAAAAAAAGTACCCAGGGAATACACTATTATGTCATTTCTTGAGTCCTGTGTTTTTATTCAGTCTGTCTTCCTCTTTCCATCTTTTCAAATCTTCTCATTTGTTTTATATATGGTGACCAAAGTATCCAGTTGTATGTAGCAGGGAAAATATGGAAAAATAAGGTATTTTATCTATCTTCTCCAAAACAGAAGTCCCATTTAGCATTTTTAATTTTTTTTTAGATTGACTATATTGCACGTAGTTTTTATTCTAAAGAAAATCATCAACAGTGAAAAGCAAAATTCTAAAGGCAAGAAAGGGCCTAACTGCAGGAAGAAAATCTTTGACAACGTAAGAACTTGCATTGTGAATATAAATGTAAGTGTTAGATTTTGATGAGATGTTTTGAGCATGATAAAGTATTATGAGACAAAGTATCTTATTCCTTTTATCTTTGTAGTGAAATAATCAATATTGTCAACCAAAAATAAAAGCATATTTTGAAAGTTTAGCATGAGATAACATGAAACAATCTTTTCTAAATGTGGTAAAGCATGTAGAACAATATTGTAGACTTGCCACAGCCATACTGAAAATCTGTTGTTTGTAGAGGCAGCTGTGAAATGAAATCATCAAACATAGTGTGTGCTCCTTCTTCCAGAAGATAAAATAATATAGAACATTGGATTAACGAGAGCTGTGGCTTTGCCAAGAAAGTTGAAAAGTGAGAGAACAAGGAAACGGTGTTGAACATGTATAGACACCATTGATTGTACTGATGGAACACGGATCACTATTTCAGAAATGAGGGGGGGCATCTAATAAAAAGGTTTTAAGATTAGGGAATTAGTGATAATAATAGCATCAAAAGGCTGTTACCATCAAAGGACTCGGGAGTGAAGTGGGAGACAAATGTCTGAAAGTGCGATGAAGAAGAGAAAGAGCACCCATTCCACCTCCAGGCCCTGTAGTACCTGTGGAGTAAGAGAAGACTAATCTCAATGAAAAAAACCGGTTTCATTTTGAGCAAGAAAAGGATGGCATGACTACCTAGGTATTTAAAGATCTGGGAATATGCTGATGACAGAGCACAAAATCTGCACAATGCAGTGAAGGTTAGAGCTCAAAAGAGGTGTAGGTGATTGGGTCATACTGGGGAAGTGGAGAGATATGATGCAGAGGTTCAGCTGATGAGTAATACCACGTGAAGCTGGATCTCTTATGGAAATGGAGGTAAACAAGACTCAGTCCATGAAGTAATTAGTCCTGGTATTCTCTGAAGAGTAGGCAAATAATTTTCTAATTGGAGTTACTTTTGGCTATAATTGGACATCTTTACTGCTGATATAGGCAGTCTTTTAAGGAAGTCAAAGGGGCTGTTTTGATTTAAAGAGTGTGAAGAGACATTGCTGGTAATACTTTATCCATTTAATGTATGTTATGACTCAGTTTCTTAATTTGAAATTTTCTTTGTTTGAAATGTAAAGTCCATAGTGTTTAGTAAATAGAAATAAACAAACTTTATGATATATAGTATGTCTCTTTCTGTCATTGTTTTACTCTATGATTCTCAGTTTCCATATGTACTTCCAGCTCTATCTATATATAAACAGTAGGTCACTAGGGACCATATTTAGACAGATGAGTGTGCTTTGGAATTATGGCACTTCAGTAATCAGCTATATATCTGTCCTGGAACACTCGCTCTTGATGCTATACCATTAAATCACCCAGTGAACTTTGTTTCCAAGATTAAAGTTTCCAAAATAGAAGAGGCAGAACAGATATTTTTACAACAAATACAGATTGGATTGATTAATTTTATCTTATTTGAAACTAAGACTTATATTTTATCACCAAAAGCCTTCTTAAGAACTTAAGGAAGGTCAGGCACATCAAAATTTTTATACATAAATTGATTCATTTTATAAAAATAAACACAATCTGTGTGCACGTATATATAACTTAAGATTTTTTAAATAAATAAAATGCATAAAAATGTACATTATAATATTGTTTTATACTTTTTATTCAAGGTTAAAATTAGGCACCTTTTTAATAATATCATTGGTTCCACCACACAATGACTATTCAAATGCTGTTGCAACAGCACATTCTACAGAGGTTAAATTATTAAAAACCACGTGAAAAAGCATCAGTTCTTAGAAAAACTATAAGAAATAGTCTGATTATTAAGAAGTTCAGTAGATTTTGTTTAATAACCTCAGTATGTCTCCAACTACAGTTTTTAATTCACTCAGCTCCACTGATTGTAAATATTTTATTTTTTCATAATTTTTTGCATAACATGAGATATTTATATTTCACCATGTCAAATCTATGTGATTCAAATTCCATAAAGTAAACCTAAACTTATAATAAAGAAAACTATATATTGTGTCTATATGTGTGTATACATTTAAATATATGTATGTATGTATGCATGTATGTATATACATATATATGTACAAATATGTGTATGTATGTGTATATACACATATGCATATATATACACATGCATGCATGTATGCTTAATGTTTAATGTATATATGTACACACTTACTCAATTAGCATAATTTTCTTCAATATTTTAATGAAAGACAATCTAGTAGTCACTTAGCTACCATAAACACACCTCTTGGAATATTGCATAGAAGTTTTAAGCTCAAAGGCCGGGCACGGTGGCTCATGCCTGTAATCCCAGTACTTTGGGAGGCTGAGACCAGCAGTTCACCTAGGTCAGGAGTTTGAGACCAGCCTGGGCAACATGGTGAAACCTCGTCTCTACTAAAAATACAAAAATTAGCTGGGCATGCTGGTGGGTGCCTGTAATCCCAGCTACTAGGGAGGCTGAAGCAGGAGAATCACTTGAACCCGGGAGGCAGAGATTGCAGTGAGCCAAGATGTGCCACTGCACTTCAGTCTGGGCGACAGAATGAGACTCCTTCTGAAAAACAAAACAAAACAAAACAAAACAAAAATTTTAAGCTCAAAGTGTTCAAAAAACTACTGTATATCTCCTACAATTCTTATTTTAATGAATGAGGACAGCATGTGACCATTTGTCCATGCTTGGAACTCAGTTTCAATCTTTCCAAGGCTTCACATCAATATTTAGTTTTATCACTGTTTTCTTAACACCTAATATAGTATAGAGAACATAATAAATTTGCAATGACTAAATTTGAAGTGAGTCTGAAATGTCAATTTCAAAACTCTGTGAAATTGCCACATGCAATTTGTTCATGAGGAAAAAGAGGAGTCAGGTAGTGAAAATGAGTGGACAGATAGCAGGAAAGTCAGAGGATTATCAAGTTAAAGAAGGTGAAAAAAAAAGGAATGCAAGTATGGCAGCTTTCTGGGGAAAAAAGATTAAAAACATTAAGTGCACAGGGGATGCTGTTCTAGTGATTAAGCACTAATTTGTGACTTTAGAGAAAGGTAGTTTTAGTAGAATATATGTGTGTTGAGGGGGTGATATATCTATATAGTTGATAAGGCTCTTGAGAATGAGAAAGACTATTAATTCAAGAAATGAAGAATGAGAATACCTGGTAGTTAGAAAATCTGTGATTCTAATGTTATATCTTTGGAACTAATGAGTTTGTGCTGTATACACTAACAAACAATTGCTTTTTGTTGTTGTTTGAAGTTATGTCTAATGTTTAAAGTACAGAATGGCTTGGAACCACAATGTGTTCCTAACACAATATGATTTTATTCATTTAGTAGATAATTATTGACAACCTACCAAATGTTTTACAGGTCATGAGAAATTAGTAATGAATATGAAAGCCAAGGTCCCTGCTATTTTCCTCTGGTGGAGACAAAAAAAAAAAAAAAAAAAAAAAAAAGCGAGAAATCAAGCAAATGAAGAACATAAATTCCAATGGTATTAAGGTGGACAATAAAATAGGATGGGGCTATAAAAGATGAAAGGGAAGGATAAATGTTGTAGATGGGTTGATCAGGGAAAGCTATTCAGCAAGGATTTGTTTGTTTGTTTGTTTGTTTTAGTGACACCTGAATGATTAGCCATGCAGATGTTGTGGACAAAGTATTTCAGGCAGGGAAGACAAGACATGCAGGTGTTTGGGGTTGGCAAAAGCTTGAATTTTAAAAATACAGAGAAAGGAAGCAAGAGTTCCCTGATTCCAGTGAGTGAGAAGATTATCAAAAATGTTATCGTAAGTTCAGTTCACAGAACATAAACTCTGGAATCCAACAACAATGAAATTGAGTTCCAGCTCTGGCAGTTACTAGTTATGAAACAGTAAATAACAAAAATGCTACAAGTTTTAGATACTTTATAAATTATATAGGGATAATGGTATTTATTACCACTCCTATAGACCTCTGGATATATTCAATGAGATATTTCACATAAAGTGCTTAACACAATAAACAATCAATATATGTCTTTGCTTATCAGGCTAAGTAATTTATGCTTTTTTTTTTTTTCTAAATCTAAACTTTCAAGATGTTAGCACTTTAGATTGCAGAGGCATGTTACACAGAGCACAAATATAAAGATAGAATTTTTTTTTGCAAATACCAATAATAAACCGTTTATATACAATCATCAGTGTAATTTGTGGGTGATTTCAAGGATAGATGTTCTGTAGAGAAACACTGCTTTAGAAAAAAAAGGGAAGTAAGGATGGTTTAATATTTTTATCGGAGTGTTTTCAAACTAACAGAGAAAATGAACAGAGCTCCTTTATACAATTGAATGCATTGCAGGTTAGCTGAAGTGAAATCAAGTCAAGAATATTGTCCAAGGCAATATCAAGTTACTGTAAAGGTAAATCCATCAAGAATATCTAAAGTCAGAGAGAAAAAAAAGAACTTAGTATTTATCTATGTATGTTACTTCATGATTAGTAGATCCAAAATGAGAGTTAATGTGGTACTCGAGTAATGAAAAACAATTGTTTGAATACGTTTGACTAGTCCCCATTGTTAGCAACCAAGTTCATCGCACTCTGAGCTTTAGTTCTCTCATTTGCAAAAAAGTCAGAGGATTGTGGCACAAGTTGAATTAGAAAACCTCTAAGGTACATTCTACCAGTAAAATTTGAATTTAGAAGGTGTGGAATTTAGTGGAGTTCTCATGCATGTTTCTTAATTTGTTTTTCTTGCAAGAGTTGCTGTGAACTTTTACACGTAGTTTCAAAGAATGGTTTCTGCTTTGAAAATGGACCTGAGATTCACCCAAATAACATCTTGAGGATGTCATTGGATTTTCACATCAATATTGTTTGCTTCACCTAGCTTTTCTAATGTCTAGATGCCCATAGGTTTCCCAGAGCGGAAAGAGAAACAAAATAACTTTGGGAGGTTTAAAGCAAATTGCCACTGGATTATTGTGATTCGATGTTTGCTTTTCCAGATAGCTGACTGTGGGAAATAACCTGGCCTTTCTTCCTGCTCCCGCAGGTCCCTTTCTTTTCTGTCATGTGATTCTTTTCGTTCTGTGTTTATGAGAGGATCATTTTTGGCTTCTGGCCCAGGTCCATCTGTGGGTCCACTCATATCTCTCTGGTCTATCAAAACTCTATTGATGCATTTTAAGCTTGAGTTTCTCCTTCATAAGAACTACTGCCAATGTTGATTTTTTTCTTTGCTCCCATTTCGCAGGATTTAGCACTAAATTTCAAATTACCCTATTGTTTTTTCCCTCTTATTTTCCCACAACTGCTTATAAGTTTCTTGAATATAAGCTCCATTTTTTAAAAATTATACTTTAAGTTCTAGGGTACATGTGCACAACGTGCAGGTTTGTTACATATGTATACATGTGCCATGTTGGTGTGTTGCACCCATTAAATCATCATTTACATTAGGTATATCTCCTAATGCTGTCCCTTTCCCCATCCCCCCAACCCATGACACGCCCTGGCGTGTGATGTTCCCCTTCCTGTGTCCAAGTGTTCTCATTGTTCAGTTCCCACCTATGAGTGGGAACATGCGGTGTTTGATTTTTGGTCCTTGCGATAGTTTGCTGAGAATGATGGTTTCCAGCTTCATCCCTGTCCCCACAAAGGATATGAACTCATCTTTTTTTATTGCTGCATAGTATTCCATGGTGTATATGTGCCACACACTCTTAATCCAGTCTATCATTGATGGACATTTGGGTTGGTTCCAAGTCTTTGCTATTGTGAATAGTCCTGCAATAAACATATGTGTGCATGTGTCTTTATAGCAGCATGATTTATAATCTTTTGGGTATATACCCAGTAATGGGATGGCTGGGTCAAATGGTGTTTCTAGTTCTAGATCCTTGAGGAATCAACACACTGTTTTCCACAATGGTTGAACTAGTTTACAGTCCCACCAACAATTTGAAAGCATTCCAATTTCTCCACATCCTCTCCAGCACCTGTTGTTGCCTGACTTTTTAATGATCGCCATTCTAACTAGTGTAAGATGGTGTCTCATTGTGGTTTTGATTTGCCTTTCTCTGATGGCCAGTGATGATGAGCATTTTTTCATGACTCTGTTGGCTGCATAAATGTCTTCTTTTGAGAAGTGTCTGTTCATATACTTTGCCCACTTTTTGATGGGGTTGTTTGTTTTTTTCTTGTAAACTTGTTTGAGTTCCTTGTAGATTCTGGAAACTGGCCCTTTGTCAGATGAGCAGATTGCAAAAATTTTCTCGCATTCTGTAGGTTGCCTGTTCACTCTGATGGTAGTTTCTTTTGCTGTGAAGAAGCTGTTTAGTTTAATTAGATCCCATTTGTCAATTTTGGCTTTTGTTGCCATTGCTTTTGGTGTTTTAGACATGAAGCCCTTGCCCATGCCTATGTCCTGAATGGTATTGCCTCGGTTTTCTTCTAGGGTTTTTATGGTTTTAGGTCTAACATTTAAGTCTTTAATCCATCTTGAATTAATTTTTGTATAAGGTGTAAGAAAGGGATCCAGTTTCAGCTTTCTACATATGGCTAGCCAGCTTTCCCCACACCACTTATTAAATGAGGAATCCTTTCCTCATTTCTTGTTTTTGTCAGGTTTGTCAAAGATCAGATGGTTGTAGATGTGTGGTATTATTTCTGAGAGCTCTGTTCTGTTCCATTGGTACATATTTCTGTTTTGGTACTGGTACCATGCTGTTTTGGTAACTATAGCCTTGTAGTATAGTTCGAAATCAGGTAGCGTGATGCCTCCAGCTTTGTTCTTTTTGCTTAGGATTGTCTTGGCAATGTGGGCTCTTTGTTGGTTCCATATAAACTTTAAAGTAGTTTTTTCCAATTCTGTGAAGAAACTCATTGGTAGCTTGATGGGGATGGCATTGAATCTATAAATGACCTTGGGCAGTATGGCCATTTTAACAATATTGATTCTTCCTATCCATGAGCATGGAATGTTCTTCCATTTTTTTGTGTCCTCTTTTATTTCATTGAGCAGTGGTTTGTTGTTCTCCTTGAAGAGGTCCTTTACATCCCTTGTAAGTTGGATTCCTAGGTATTTTATTCTCTTTGAAGCAATTGTGAATGGGAGTTCACTCATGAGTTGGCTCTCTGTTTGTCTATTATTGGTGTATAAGAATGCTTGTGATTTTTGCACATCGATTTTATCTTGAGACTTTGCTGAAGTGGCTTATCAGCTTAAGGAGACTTTTGGCTGACGATGGAGTTTTCTAAATATACAATCATGTCATCCACAAACAGGGACAATTTGACTTCCTCTTTTCACGATTGGATACCTTTTATTTCTTTCTCCTGCCTAATTGCCCTGACCAGAACTTCCAACACTATGTTGAATAGGAGTGGTGAGAGAGGGCATCCCTGTCTTGCTCCAGTTTTCAAAGGGAATGCTTCCAGTTTTTTCCCATTTAGTATGATATTGGCTGTGGGTTCGTCATAAATAGCTCTTATTATTTTGAGATAATATCCAATCAATACCAAATTTATTGAGAGTTTTTAGCATAAAGGGCTGTTGAATTTTGTCAAAGGCCTTTTCCGCATCTATTGAGATAATCATGCGGTTTTTATCTTTGGTTCTGTTTATATGCTGGATTATGTTTATCGATTTGTGTATATTGAACCAACCTTGCATCACAGGGATGAGGCCCACTTGGTCGTGGTGGATAAGCTTTTTGATGTACTGCTGGATTTGATTTGTCAGTATTTTTTTGAGGATTTTTGAATTTATGTTCATCAGGGATATTGATCTAAAATTCTCCTTTTTTGTTGTGTCTCTGCCAGGCTTTGGTATCAGGATGATGTTGGCCTCATAAAATGAATTAGGGAGGATTCCCTTTTTTTCTACTGATTAGAATAATATCAGAAGGAATGGTACCAGCTCCTCCTTGTACCTCTGGTAGAGTTCGGCTGTGAATCCATCTGGTCCTGTACTTTTTTTGGTTGGTAGGCTGTTAATTATTGCCTCAATTTCAGAGCCTGTTATCGGTCTATTCAGGGATTCAATTTCTTCCTAGTTTAGTCTTGGGAGGATGTATATGTCCTGAAATTTATCCTATTCTTCTAGATTTTCTAGTTTTTTTGCGTAGAGGTGTTTATAGCATTCTCTGATGGTAGTTTGTATTTCTGTGGGATCGGTGGTGATATCCCCTTCCTCATTTTTTTATTGCATCTGTTTGATTTTTCTCTCTTTTCTTCTTTATTAGTCTTGCTAGTGGTCTATCAGTTTTGTTCATCTTTCCAAAAAACCAGCTCCTGGATTCATTGATTTTTTGAAGGTTTTTTGGGTGTGTGTCTCTATCTCCTTCATTTCTGCTCTGATCTTAGTTGTTTCTTGACTTCTGCTGGCTTTTGAATGTGTTTGCTCTTGCTTCTCTAGTTCTTTTAATTGTGATTTTAGGGTGTTGATTTTTGGTCTTTCCTGCTTTCTCTTGTGGGCATGTAGTGCTATAAATTTCCCTCTACACACTGCTTAATTGTGTCCCAGAGATTCTGGTATGTTGCGTCTTTGTTCTCCTTGGTTTCAAAGAATATCTTTATTTCTGCCTTCATTTCATTATGTACCCAGTAGTCATTCAGGAGCAGGTTGTTCAGTTTCCATGTAGTTGAGTGGTTTTGAGTGAGTTTCTTAATCCTGAGTTCTAGTTTGATTGCACTGTGGTCTGAGAGACAGTTTGTTATAATTTCTGTTCTTTTACATTTGCTGACGAGTGCTTTATTCCAAATATGTGGTCAATTTTTGAATAAGTGAGATGTGGTGCTGAGAAGGATGTATATTCTGTTGCTTTGGGGTGGAGAGTTCTGAAGATGTCTATTAGGTCCGCTTGGTGCAGAGCTGAGCTCAATTCCTGCATATTCTTGCTAACTTTGTGTCTCGTGGATCTGTCTACTGTTGACAGTGGGGTGTTAAAGTCTCCCATTAGTATTGTGTGGGAGTCTAAGTCTCTTTGTAGGTCTCTAAGGACTTGCTTTATGAATCTGTGTGCTCTTGTATTGAGTGCATACATATTTAGGATAGTTAGCTCGTCTTGTTGAATTGATCCCTTTACCATTATATAATGGCCTTCTTTGTCTCTTTTGATCTTTGTTGGTTTAACGTCTGTTTTATCAGAGACTAGGATTGCAACCCCTGCCTTTTTTGTTTTGTTTTCCATTTGCTTGGTAGATCTTCCTCCATCCCATTATTTTGAGCCTCTGTGTGTCTCTACACATGAGATGGGTCTTCTGAATACAGCACGCTGATGGGTCTTGACTCTTTATCCAATTTGCCAGTCTGTGTCCTTTAATTGGAGCATTTAGCCTATTTACATTTAAAGTTAATATTGTTATGTGTGAATTTGATCCTGTCATTATGATGTTAGCTGGTCATTTTGCTGATTAGTTGATGCAGTTTCTTCCTAGCATCGATGGTCTTTACAATTTGGTATGTTTTTGCAGTGGCTGGTACTGGTTGTTCCTTTCCATGTTTAGTGCTTCCTTAAGGAGCTCTTGTAGGGCAAGCCTGGTGGTGACAAAATCTCTCAGAATTTGCTTATCTGTAAAGGATTTTATTTCTCCTTCACTTATGAAGCTTAGTTTGGCTGGATATGAAATTCTGGGTTGAAAATTCTATTCTTTAAGAATGTTGATTATTGGCCTCAACTCGCTTCTGACTTGTAGAGTTTCTGCCAAGAGATCTGCTGTTAGTCTGATGGGCTTCCCTTTGTGTGTAACTCGACCTTTCTCTCTGGCTGCTGTTAACATTTTTTCCTTCATTTCAACTTTGGTGAATCTAACAATAATGTGTCTTGGAGTTGCTCTTCTCAAGGAGTATCTTTGTGGTGTTCTCTGTATTTCCTGAATTTGAATGTTGGTCTGCCTTGCGAGGTTGGGGAAATTCTCCTGGATAATATCCTGCAGAGTGTTTTCCAACTTGGTTCCATTTTCCCTGTTACTTTCAGGTACCCCAATCAGACGTAGATTTGGTCTTTTCACATAGTCCCATATTTCTTGGAGGCTTTGTTCGTTTCTTTTTACTCTTTTTCCTCTAAACTTTTCTTCTCGCTTCATTTCATTCATTCAGTCTTCAAACACTGATACTCTTTCTTCCAGTTGATCGAATTGGCTACTGAAGCTTGTGCATTCATCACGTAGTTCTTGTGTCGTGGTTTTCAGCTCCATCAGGTCATTTAAGGACTTCTCTACACTGGTTATTCCAGTTAGCCATTTGTCTCATCTTTTTTCAAGGTTTTTCGTTTCTTTGTGATGGGTTTGAACTTCCTCCTTTAGCTCAGAGAATTTTGATCGTCTGAAGCCTTCTTTTCTCAACTTGTCATTCTCCGTCCAGCTTTGTTCCGTTGTTGGTGAGGAGCTGCGTTCCTTTGGAGGGGTAGAGGCTCTCTAATTTTTAGAATTTTCAGCTTTTCTGCTCCTGTTTTTCCCCATCTTTGTGGTTTTATCTACGCTTGGTCTTTGTTGATGGTGACATACAGATGGGGTTTTGGTGTGAATGTCCTTTCTGTTTGTTAGTTTTCCTTCTAACAGTCAGGACCCTCAGTTGCAAGTCTGTTGGAGTTTGCTGGAGGTCCACTCCAGACCCTGTTTGCCTGGGTATTAGCAGTGGAGGCTGCAGAACAGCAAATATTGCTACCTGATCGTTTCTCTGGAAGCTTCATCTCAGAGGGGTATCCAGCCATGTGAGGTGTCAGTCTGCCCCTACTGGGGGGTGCCTCCAAGTTAGGCTACTCGATGGTCAGGGACACACTTGAGGAGGCAGTCTGTCTGTTCTCAGATCTCACACTCTGTGCTGGGAGAACCACTACTCTCTGCAAAGCTGTCAGACAGGACATTTAAGCCTGCAGAGGTTTCTGTTGCCTTTTGTTAGGCTATGTCCTGCCCCCAGAGGTGGAGTCTAAAGAGGTAGACAGACCTCCTTGAGCTGCGGTGGGCTCCACCCAGTTCGAGCTTCCCGGATGCTTTGTTTAATGCTGCATTTCTCATGTTACCAAATCTCTGCCCACATTATAAGCATATGAATTTTGAAGTGTAATTTCTAAAACTTTTAATTTTCCTTCCTGGACTTTTGATGCAAAATGTTAAATTCTTTAGAGATTAGCTATTTCTCCTTACTTCCAGAATGTTTCTTTAATGTTGTATAAAAAAGAGGTGTTGTGCCAGAAGTTGCATGTCTATTTTATTACTTCCAGAGTTCAGATGTGAAAAAAGATGAAAATCTTCCCTTTTAAGTTAATGGGATTTGTGTCACATGGTGCAACTAGAAGGTCAGCTTACTAAGACATTTCATCGTTATTATTTTTAACATCCTATTTTATGTGTGTCAGAGGACACACTGTCCTTTGAAATAAGGAATGGTTACCTTCTTTTCAGTCAAATAACATTCTCCAGTAAAGCAATTCAGATTTTCTTGGAAAGTAGTATTCACAGATATTCGTATTTCTCTGTGTGCACCTGACAGCTTATAATTATATTGTTTCTGATTGGCTGGAGAAAGTAATCTGCAATTAGCATTGTGTTTGCATTTCTAGCTGTTGCCAGGTAATGCTCTGCTGGAGGCTCATTCTGCAGAATCTAAACACTGAAATTAATAGAGCAACAACATGTGCTGCTGGGAAGAGTGGGAATATTTTGCTATTAAGGTTGTTTTTCCTAATAATGTTCATCACCTTATTTATTTTTTATTTATCAACATATCATAAAAGTGGTGGAGAGAATGTGAAATTATGAAAATACATCATGATTAAATTTTATCTTTGCCATGTTACCTAGAAAAAATAATTTGAGACAAATAAACTTTCATACTTTTTTTTTTTTTTTTTTTTTTTTTTTTTACTGAGGTAGAAGAAGAGAGATTCCTAGTGAAGAAGTGAGGGAAAATAGGAAGTGAAGAAAAAGTGAAGAAAGGGCAATAAAGGAGATTTCTTACTACACTTGTCACAACTACAAAATGTTACTGATTGCTAATTCCCCTCATAATATTTAGACAGACTTTGAAACCATTTACATCTTAGAATATTCAGTTGGAATACATGTGAAGGATGCACAAACTATTCATCTTTGCTTCCCTCTTCCATCTCCCACAGGACTCTTCATCCAACAGCATACCAATTCTCCTGTGCTTTTAGGTTATGTCATCTAGCTCATTTAGCATCTCAAGTCAGGCCCTGGGGAAGCCAACGCCTCTGGAGATAGAGCTTAGCCAGTGTGTGTGCACACCATTCTTTGTAACCATATGTGTGCATGGAGAATTAAGTGACAATTTTGATGTTAGATGTAGCAGCATAGGCTTTATAATTCCAAGAAAAATGCAAGCTGTCCCGAGGACCAGCAGAGAAAGTTGCTAAGATTTGGAGGGGAATTAGGCAAGACTGACAATCTGAAATGTCACATGGACTAAATCCAGTACAGTCTTTGCATCATTTTTACTCACTCGAGTCTCTCATAATAACCTGATCTCAATAATGTTTTCTCACTTCTTCAGGAGAAGATGAAGGGGTGGAAAGTGGCAATGTGTTAAAAGACTTGATATAATAGCTGGTTCCTTGGTTACAACTTGTTTTCGTAATCTATTCCCTTCACCAACTTTTTAATGTTTCTTCATCCTCATCCAGCACTGTCTAATCTAATTGATTGCCTAGAATAGTGATGCAAGCCATAGAACCTGGGTTTAGGTGAGGAATGTGAAGTGCAAATGAAAATATTCCTAATTGTGATGCCACTGCCTACTGGTGGTTTCATGAGCCTCCTTATTAGTCATTATGGGATGCCTGTCTGCCCTCATATTGTCATATAGAATCCAAATCCCCAATCCCACCCTGAAATCTCTTTGTAAATCCTGATACCAACATTCTTAGTTCATAATCCCCAGAAAATAAGTTCTAAAGCAAATACTTTTGTGCTAACGTTTTACAGGATATAATTTCAAAGAAATATGGGTGAGGGAAAGAAGGAAGTAAGGAAGGGAAAAGAAAGAAGAGCATTTAAAAAACAAAACAAAAGAAAAGGTGTTTAGGCCAGACGCAGTGACTCACGCCTGTAATCCCAGCACTTTGGGAGGCCGAGGCAGACAGATCACGAGGTCAGGAGATCGAGACCATCCTGGCCAACATGGTGAAACCCCATCTCTACTAAAAAACAAAAAATTAGCCAGGCGTGGTGGTGTGTACCTGTAGTCCCAGCTACTCAAGAGGCTGAGGCAGGGGAATCGCTTGAACCTGGGAGGCGGAGGTTGCAGTGAGCCAAGATTACGCCACTGCACTCCAGCCTGGGTGACAGAGCAAGACTAATGAAGCTGAAGCTGGGACATATGATTTCCTTTGGCCATTGGAATACTACTAGATGATGCAAGCAGAGACTTTAAATGTGCTTGTGGGTTTAGGCTTCTCTCTTGCACATCAAGCTCCCTGTTAGTCCCAGATGAATGAGAAAAACTTGAGCAGATCCAACGTAAGCCCATGGCAATGAGCAACTCTGGCTAAAATTATCTACAACAGTTAAACCCAATCTGTCCTAGAGATGTTTTAGTAAAATTAAGTGGTGGTGGTTATGAAATACTACGTCTTGGGGGTGGTTTAATATACAGCATAATTTCATTAGTAACAGCAATATGGAAAGTCTTGTAGGGTATTTTCAACAAAGCAACATTCAACTATTGAATGTCAGACTATCTATTGGTGGGAGAAAGAATTAAGTATCTGTTGACTCCATTCTGTGTCCCAAATCCCTGCTGCTTCATGGAGCTTCAAATCCCCTATACTACAACGTTGTGTTAGCCAAGGCCTCAAAGCAAATTCTGGTAAAGCCAGGACTGCTCTCTGTCCAGCACACCAGTGTGCAGGATCTGGGCTTTACAACCAGAAAAGGATTGTGAACTTTTACTTCAGCCTTTCTGTCTAGGAAGCAAGACAACTGGCCAATAATGAGGAGAGTAAGCGACTCTGGAATTATGTAGCATGTAAACTGTTTGTGTGACAGATAAATTGAGTCAATTGAAAACTGAATTAAGCTGAGTTTTTTTTTTCAATTTGCTATCTTTTATAACTTCATGTAACTTCTTTCTTAAAATTAATTTAGACAGCAAAATCTGAAAAAATAAAACAATTGAAAATTAAACTTGATATTTACTCTAGACACAACTGATTTATTATTGTAGTATATTTAAAATTAAATAAACATTAATGAGGAAAAGAACATAATATATAAAAGTTTGAGTCTGATGCTTTATTTCCCCAGGAACAGTACAAGAAATTACAAAGAAATGCTCAACAGACAAAATAGTCAACAGGTACAAAAGAATGTTGCCCCTCCCCTCATACACACATCTACACACACAAAGAAAGTTGGAAGGCCAATAATGTAAAAGGATGTGTATAAGAACTTTAATTCAAACAGACATAGACAAACTCTTATATTCTGCTTTCTATTTATGGGACAATGGGCAAGCCTCAGAGTCATGATTGTATAGTGGAAATAATACCATACTTCACATAAGAATGTTGTGAATATGTATTCAAACTTGTGAGAATGTATTCTCATTAACACATTCCATTACTTAATGAAGAAAAAAGATGAGAATGCCTTTGAAGCAGTCATAAATTAGTGGGGAAAATAAAAATTAGATATACTGTTGTCCCTTGTTATATGCCAGGGTATTGCTTTCAGGACTCTCCCGTACACCATCCCAACCCCCCTGTAAACCCAAATCTGTCCATACTCAAGTTCTGAAATTGGCCCTATAAAACCTGCTGAAGAGTCTGGCTTCAGTATACACAGATTTTGCCTTCCACAAATATTGTATTTTACACCTGCCTTTGGTTGAAAAATATCCACATATAAGTGGGCCTAATTCAGTTCACACCTGTGTTGTTCAAGGGTCAATTGTATATTTACAATAGATAACATAAAAATGTTTCGGCACTGGACTGCTCGGGATTTATGAGACAAGTAAAAATAAACATCTAACAATCTTGTAGATAGAAGATGAAGAAAAATGTCTCAGTAAATGAATATAAAATTGTACAGGTAATAAACTTGCTACTATAGTGATATTTAAAGTTTTAATTCTATCAGACTAGAAATACATTGTTTAGGGTATAACTGTAGTGAGCTATAATTACAGTGGGTCTTACATATCCCAGAAAATTTTGAACAATATATCAACACATCCAGACCCTGCTGACATAATTGTTAAGTGTTGTTCTACGAAATATTGCTAAAGAAGTCATTCCTGCAGATTTACATAACTAATAAATAAAGTTGCAAGAAATGAAATGGTATTTCAAGCCTAGAAAAGTAATTTCTGATCATATACCCAAGCTCCTGTTATTTCCTTCACCTGTAATACTACAGCTTAACCTAAAATGTATATTTAATTCAAACCAGTCATCATATGAGACTGGGAGAGGAGGAATTCAGCTATTTGTTTTAATCCTTATTATAATGTTTATTAATTGAGGTTAACCTATGCTGAATATAGCAAATTTCTATACATCAATCAATTGCATACACTATAAGTAGATAGTGTTCTCTCTAAAGAAGAATTCTTGTTAACATATGGTTTGTGTCTCAGTTTTCACTCAGCTTATCACTCAGCAAGCTTGGATTTAAATGCTAGATTTTTCAATTAACAACAACAAAAAAAAATTGGAAAAATACATTAATAGTAACAATCAGAATAAAGTAGGAGTAATAAGTACACTTGCAATATATTGCTCAATACATTTAGAAAGCAAAAGAAAAATTTTCCATTTGAAAGGTTTTTTTCATTTTAGGAATAAGGTTTGCATTAGTTTAACAGACTTAGAAGATAAAAATTTCAGAGTTAGTGGTCAAACTACTAGTTTTCATTATGATATTTAGATAATCTTATTTTGGGAAATAATGTGTTTGTTTGCATATAATTATGTACATTTGTTTATTTGAAACCATAAAAATTAATGTCTCTTATCTACTTTTGCCAGGTGGTTTCCTTAGCACAAGGAAACTTCTATTTTAGAAGCTAGCATGTAAGGTGGGTAACCTTGGGTAAATTATTTAGTATCTCTAAGCCTCAACTTCCTTTTAAAAACTGAAGAAATGCTGTTTCTCATAGGACAATTTTGAGGTTAATGGAGATAATAAAGCAAAAAAAGTTAACAAAGTTAATTTTATATATCCTTCTAATTTTTTAGACCAATCCACCTGAAACTACCTCTTTTCCATTTCTGAGTTTACTTATTCAGAATGCCCAGACTATCTGAAATAAATGTAACCAATAAATTTAAACACCTATAATGTAATGTTATGATAATATTTATTATCCATAATAACATTAAACTTTTTCTATGACTACTAATAGTTATGCTGAGAGCAAATACACCTTTAAAAATTAATGAAATTGCATGGCCAATATATCTTTCCTTGTTGATAGGATAGGAATAGAAAAAGCATAATTTGTAGGCAGCGTTTTTGATATGACTTGTGATGTTGGAAAACCAATGGACGAGTATCCTCTGGCTGTCATTCCTGACTGGGGTCCCATGTGAAAATGAAAAGAGCAAAGAAATGTGAGGCAGCCAACTTACAGAATACAAATTGCATGATCATGTGGTTGACAATTTTTCCTTGTAATGACCCAATGGATCAGATGTAGGAAAGTCATTTTAAAGCTGACCACAAAATCAATATTGACTTATTTATGAAAGTTTTCAAAGTCAACTTCTTAGAATTAATCTAATGATTCTGAATTTTTTTTTAAGATCTTACTTTTGGCAGCTCAGCAATGAGCTATGTAATTTATCATTATTTCTAAATAATTGCACTATTAGGTCTTCTAAAATGGTAGAATACACTTTTACTGTAATCAATTACTGAGAAATATTAAATTATCTTTATATTTTTACTCATTAGATTAAAGTAGCTATTTTATGACATAATTCAATGTAAATAGAACATTTCTAAACTATACTGTCTTGGGATAAAAATTTAATTTTTTCCTTTGCACAGATTTTTATACACTGAAATTTCAGGATTTAATTAAAACTGCCATTAGATGTTCTTGAAAGTACAAAAGTTTCACCAAAACTGTAAGTTAATGTATGGAGAATAAATTAGGAGTTTTTTTCCCAACCATGGAATATAACCAAATTTTCACATTTCACACATTGAATCAAACTGAAGCAGAAATATAACTTTGGATCATCTGACTGAAGACAGATGTTGGAAGTAAGACTGAACTCAGTAAAGCCAATTTTATAGATATAAAGTTTTATAGATATAAAGTTTATCATTTATTAGCTTAGAAAATGTCAAGCAATTATGCTAGTATATATTTCATAATATATAACCATTCTGTATCAATGATTTCTTGCTCATGCTAGGGAAGGGGACTGATTTGACATCACTGGAAAACTGTTTCTTATTTAAAATGAACTTTTTTTGAAAAATAGGAAGATTAATAATTTGGGGTTTTAAAAATATAAATTAACTATGGTCACTATGCTTTCAATAGATCACTATTTTGTGGTTTTAAATCATTTTGAAATGAGTAATATATTTTTATAGAATAATTGTTAGAACTTCCTATTTTGGTAGAATATATTGCATTCAAATTAAACTATTAGTTAATTAAATTTACCATAGCCTATCCAAATCTAAAAATGAATAGAACTGTAGAAAGTTGTGAAAGTTAAACTGATATTTAAAATTTCAGAAAATATTTTAATACTTAATTTTATTAACACATTCAATGGCTAAACACTCAAAGAAAACTTTCCAAAAGTAACGTTAAGTCTTAATGTTGTATTTTATAATTAGATATTCAGTCGTCTTATCTATGTTTGTGTCTTTCATGTAACTGTGGGGTACCTTAGGGCAGAGATGTGTCTGATATATTTTGTATATTTTGTAACTATTATAATATTATTGTGATACTGGCCATATAGGAAGTACATGGTGACTTAATGGGGGGATGAGTAGAAATATAAAAACATAAATTAGCAGATAGGAATAGGGAGATAGGCAATTATAAGAACACATAAAGAAACTACCTAAATAGGTGACATAACTATTTGCACTAATTTAATTGCATCATTAAAAAAGCCCTTTCTTTAAGTCAGTCCATTGCATTAATAAATATAAAAGCACATATTAAATGACTAACATTTCATGGTAGGAATTCCTAAATTAAATTGACCCTGGATAATAGTTTTAAGATAGCACCTTTACACTACAGAGATCCCCCTAAAAACTATTAGATTGGTGTAAAAGTAATTGAAGTTTTTGCTGTTACCTTTTGCCAAAACTGCAATTACCTTTGCACCGACTCTATTTATTTATTTATTTTTTGGACGCTTGAAAAACCTGCCTGCTAAGGTCATGTATAAACCAATAATAAAATTACAGCTGGAAGACACAATTTATATTGTTTTAAAAATCCCAGGATTTGTTAAAAAAGAAAAGTTTGCACAGAGACTTTGTTAGCAGAATAAAATATCTAGACACCTAGTTACCCCTAGTTACCCAAACAAATCCAGGATCTGGGTATTCTAATCAGAAAGAGTAGGTAAGTTGTAGATTCTTTACAATTTTAGTGTTTTATGTGACAATCAGATCTGTAATTTTTTGTTTTGTTTTGTTTTTTTGAGACAGAGGCTTGCTCTGTCGCCCAGGCTGGAGTGCAGTGGCCTGATCTCAGCTCACTGCAAGCTCCACCTCCCACGTTCATGCCATTCTCCTGCCTCAGCCTCCCGAGTAGCTGGGACTACGGGCACCCGCCACCACACCTGGCTAATTTTTTGTATTTTCAGTAGAGACAGGGTTTCACTGTGTTAGCCAGGTTGGTCTCGATCTCAGGACCTCGTGATCTACCCACCTCGGCCTCCCAAAGTTCTGGGATTACAGGCGTGAGCCACTGCGCCTGGCCTCAGATCTGTAATTTTCTAATTAATTTAAGAAATTCATCCAACCCATATGGTTGCCTTCTTTGTTATATTTGTATCAATATTTGCCAACAAACTGACACCCTATTGTATACTGATCTTTTACCGGACATTTGAAACGTCACAGAATTTGAGAAGGAAATTCTGATCTGACATGGCATCTTCAAGAATAGCCATGAAACTCAGCTCTGAGATGCACTCTCCGTGTCATTTATTCTATTTTAAAATATTCTATAGAGCTTATTTTAATAAGATTTTTAAGGTGTGGGTTTCAATTTCCTAATTAGGTAAACCAGTATGATTATGCTCAACTTAGGTTATTTTCAGAATACTGTATCACTAAGATAGTTTTGAACAATTTAGAATTCTTGTCGTTGAACATAAGCTCCTCAAGCCAAGAATTTGAGGAATACATAAGACCCAATCTCAATCCTCAGAACAACATGTGCGTTTTAACAGGACATAACTAAGGGGAGCCCAGCAAAATGATATCCAATGAATGAGTAATTGTACATAAATGTTTTGTGAGTGTCTGATTATAAGCGCACTGTAAAACTTTAAAATAGCTGTTTTCAAAAGTAGTGCTGAAGTTATGAATGAGCATTACTCCAATAGCATTAGAAGTCCTCTAATTCAGGAAAATCCACTTCTCAGGACTTGCTGAAGATGTAATCTAAAAAGGATACATGTTCCTTGGGCACATCCCCCGCATGACAGTAACACACACTCCACTGCCAACACACGATAACTTTTATCTCTCTACATATGCATGTATGGATCTACACACCGTTACTATTTTGAAGCAACAAAAAGACACCGTGAAAATAGTGGCAGTGTGAAGGCATAATTTTTATCATTTGAATGCTTTGCCTCCTGTGACCTCCATTAACTTACCAAATCATTTTAATAATATGAGTTCTACTATTCATATTAGTAATAATGATGTTGAAATTTAAGCTTTCTTAATCATATAGAAAGCATATTTAGAAGCTTGAATTGCTTTAACGTTTAAACAACAACATATAGTGTGCACTGCAAATGCAGTTTCAAAACAATTACTTATCTCGTTTGCCACTTTATAGCCCGATTACAGAGCTTCTTAGTCCAGGTTATGTAGAATTCTAGAGACACAACTTCATAGACTAAGGTTAAACTATTCTCAAAGGTATCAATACAATAATATATAATCAGAGGCTTTCAGCACATTCTATCACAAGAAAGAATAGAAAATATACATTATACTCAAATTATAATCCTGAATCACAAAATTTATGTATGCCCTGACTCTGGGGAAAAAAAAAGTATCTTAAATGAAGTCTCGTCTTTCACTGAAACTCTGTAGTCTTTCCATTTGAGGGCATACTTTACTTCAAATCTTTTAATCTAGATTAATCCACTCTGAAAGCTGTCCCTTAGTTTTGAAGCCAGGCTCAATCTTTCAGACCAATTGGACAACCACTTAGAGCAGTGAATCAATCTTGTTTTCCACTCAGCTAAAGGTTCCAGTATCAAATATTGGCATTCTATAAGGTACCATGAAATTTGTCACTGGTTACTTTTGCTCACTTAGTTGTGCTGGCTCAGGAGAATCAAACATCTGATGATCTCTTTTCTGTGCTCTAAGTTTGATAGTTACAAGAATTTACTCTCAATTTGGGGAGAAAAGTTTACAGCTCTTCCTTGTAAGTCACTGCGACAGAATCCAAGATATTATGAATGGTTCAGAAAGGGAGCAATCCAGCACTAGGCTGATTTAATCGGGGAAGGAATTCCCCCATACTCCCCACAAAAAAAACCTGCCTTTGCTGGGGATCTGTCTTGTAGACTGTAAAGGTTAAATATGAATTTATTTGAATAAATACATTAGTAGCAACATCCAAAATTTTTGACTCAGCTCTACATCTTAGCTCTGAGTTTCATTCCTAGGTAAGGTAGCCTACTTACCAATTTTATGTTTAGTTTTTATAAAGCATAATCATGAGTTTTTATTTTAGTTTTGCTGCTAAGTTTAATTCCTAGAGTGCAGCTTCGTTTCTTAAATATGCTATTTATAGAGCAAAAGAGAAAAAATAAGCAATTGCTATTTTTCTAGAATAAAAACAGGCAAAAACTAATTTAGAATATGATTAAAGATGTATTTTCCTATCAGTTTTGAATAATATACATGCACTAATGTCAATATAAATTGCTCCATATATTTTTCCTCCACAATATAATTCTTTAATACTTTCATATTGATATGAATTTCTAATATTTCAATCATTTTGTAAAGGCTGTTACTTTTTCCCTCCTTTTACTATTTGATCTTTTTATTGTTGGAGTCCAGAAAATACCTCATTCTCCTGGGCGTATGCTTCGTAAATGTGCAAATTCTTACTTCCTAGAGGTCAGAAGAATAGGATCCTAGACTTGGCTCCGTTGTATTAGTATATGACTGTTCAGGGCTTGTCAGGTATCCTGGCTTTCCCTAGTAGCAAATGTGAATATAATATGGGTTTTATGAACCTCGCGGGATGTTATAAACACTGTATCAAATGTCATACTCAAAGTCATCATTAAGAATTAATTTATGAGTTTCACAGTCTGAAATTCAATGGCTTAATATTAATATCATCATTCATATGAATTTCATTTTCATAATTTTTAAAAAATAAGTCACTCATACCAATGGGCTAATCTCAATTCTGTTCATAAATCACCTTGCTTTTTTTTTTCAAGCAAGTGTTATTTTTCAAGTTTACTTGAAATTAAAACAAATTTTGGTTGTGACTCAGTCTGAATTCAACATTGTAAGCAAATACCCTAAGTACATCCCAAGGATTTTGATAAAAATTTAAAACAAGGGTGACTAATAAAATTTGATCTTTGTGCATCCAGGCATTTTCACATCATTTTAACGGTCCAAATTAGAAAAATATATAATATAATATTAATTTTTCTCATAGTTTTAACAGTAGCTATTTTATTTAACACAAATTTCTTAATGAGTACTGAACTCTACTCATCAAGAAATTGTTGTGATCTAACAGACTTTAGAGAATACAGACAGAAAACATGAGTGTATTTCCTTCCCTACCTTCACTCACCAAGCAAATTAAACAGGTAGATCATTGAATATATATATTTTTTCTTTTCTTGAAACAGAATCTCTGTCACCAGGCTGGAGTGCAGTGTCATGATCTCGGCTCACTGCAACATCTGCCTCCCTGGTTCAAGCAATTCTCCTGACTCAGCCCCCTGAGTAACTGGGATTACAGGTGCACACTACGACACCCAGCTCATTTTTGTATTTTTAGTAGAGATGGGGTTCCACCATGTTGGGCCTGGATGGTCTTGATCTTCTGACCTTGTGATCTGCCTGTCTCCGCCTCCCAAAGTGCTGTGATTACAGGCATGAGCCACCGCGCCCGGCTAGATCATTTCATATCTTAATTTTTGTGGGTTTTGCTTTGAGAATACATTCAAAGAAAAATAGCAAGATATTTAAAATTTGAAATAAACATTTCTAAGACACCTAATACTTTTTAAAAGTAATCTCACTTAAAAAATTAGAAATGACTAGTTGTCTGAACATGTCCTAGAGGATTTGACTCTAAAAAACAATGAACTAAGTTGTAAAGATCACAGCAGTGTGAGTAATTAATGTGAGCAATCACATTGTGTGCCTTTGTTTATGGTTTTCTTGTTTTCGTTTTCTTTTGTGCAATACATGATCTGCTAATTCTCCTCACATCATCATGAGTACTTTTGGGGGGGCACTGTTTTTATCCATGTCTTCTCTTTGCCCTCAATCAGTAGCAATCTAGCCAAGAGTAACTATTTTTTAATGCCTCATGCTTCTATATAACAAAATTATTTTCAGTAGTAATTGTGTCAAACAGTTAATAATTGTATTTTCTTGATTTGTTTATTAGTTTCACTATGAACAACTTTTTAATAATAAATTTTAGCTTTCAAATATTATTCAATTTCAATGAAATATTTCAGGTATAAACAAAGATTTTCACTTAACAAATAAGCATCACGTTTTGTTGTTTACACTCTACTTCACTCTCTTTTTAGAGATAGCTGGCTCCACTACCCAGGCCCTCAGCCTCCCAAGTAGCTAGGACTACAGGGATACACCAGCATGCCAGTCTAGTTTTGTTTTTCTTATTTTTGTTTGTTTGTTGTTCTGTTTTGTTTTATTTTTTGTAAAGATGGGGTCTCATTATGTTACCAGGTTGTTCTCAAACTCCTGACCTCAGCGAATGCCCCCACACTGGCCTCCTGAAGCACTGGAATTATAGGCATGAACCATTGCACTTCGCCTTATTTCACTGTTTTAAATGTTGAACAGAAAATCACCAATGGATTAACAGAATGATAGAATTGAAGGAAATTAAATCTCCTCCTCCTCTTTATAGTATTCTATCTTTTTTTCCCAAATCTAACCTTTTACATAGAACTGTGCATGTTAATAGGGTTTGAAGAGAAATCTCTAGACTGAAAAATTCAGACATAGTCTCAAAATGAATATAGCAGCCAAATCCATATGTTTCATAGTTCACTGTGTAACAGGCAGTTCTTTGAATTAACCTCTGCATAAAATATACCATTTATTGAAAGAAAAGTTTTTGAAAAGTGCTGATTTGAAGCTTACATGCATGTAATTAAATGTATGTGTGTTTGTGTATAACAAAAACTCAATTATCACATTAGCAAATCTGTAAAACTTAGTAGAACAAAAACTTTTCCGTGAAGTATTTCATCGTTGTCAGTCTTTAGAATTGCCATGATATGGTGGTAATAAAACGATGACCACATTTTAGTAAATTTCTTATTATTTATAAATTCTCTGCAGAATGTGTATATCCTGATTGCCTACAGTGTGGTGAAATGCTCCCACTACCTCACTATTATATCTCATTGCTAATTCAAAAAGATGAATATGTATCCAAGTAAATGAAGCTCAGCAGGCTAAATTATAAAGTGTTTTCTAATTACTAAAACGTGTTTGCCTTGAGTGATAACTCAAGGTGCATGTGACTATGAAGTTGTCTTCAATAGTTTTGCAGTCACTTCCAAAGAGATTTCCTTTGCATCTTTTCACATTTCTGGTTTCTTGATGAAATTAGTAAAAATGGATTTTGCTCTCTTCACTTGAGAGTGAATGGTAAACACAAAGCTTAAGTGCTTTTTCTTAGTAAAATTGAGCCAGAGAACAACACAGAAATGTTGGGGCTCTATTTGTGCCACTATTAACTTACTATATAATATTTTCAATATAATTGTGATTTACATAGCTGTTGGCTCTATTTTAATTACCAAGGGCTTCACCGAATAGCTGTCTACACATAACCAAGTCTAAAATAGCATGCTTAAACTGAGCAATAAATTAAATTAATACATATTACATGTAAAATATATTAATTGCTATGGTATAAATAATATAAAATAGAAATGTAAAGTATAGCATATTTTATTAACTTTGATTATCAGATAAAATAAATTGTCCAATTTTACTTTTTGTGTTTAATAAAATGCCATTTTTGGTTTCTTTAATTTTAAATAACATCATTTATTTTAGAATTCAAATACCTTAGAAAAGTAGAATTCCAAAATAGAAGCCTAGGATTTTATATAATCTCAAATCATTATGTATCACTACATCCTTAAGATTTTTTCCCAATAATACATTTTTCATACGGAACAGTTATAAATAGAGAATGAGACAATATTATCCTATTGAGCTTGTGATTATCTTAAGGGTATTTTTATTTGAATTTGTTTCCAATTATACAGAACAAACAATTTCTAGAAATAATACTTATGGAAAACTAGAGTACACAACTTATAGCATATAAATGAATACATTTGAGTGCTATCACACTCTCATCAGGTTCAGCACCACGTAAAATCACTGCAGTCTGCCTAATAACTTTCTGATTTTATGAAGAAATAGTGTGTTCAAGACCTTGTAATAACAGTCAAGGACAATATGCCAAAAGGAATGAAAGTATATAAATTAAGCTGCAGATCTGATGCCATAAATCATGTATAAAATTTAGTGCTTAGCCAAAATAGCTACATTTATTTTAAAGAAATAACACTCACATTTCACTTTTAATAATGTTCAAAGATATTCTTCAAAGGTGTGGAAAAATGAAACAGAGCAAAAACTTTAAAGGATTTAGTTACAAATTCTCTACAACATGTATAAATCCTTGACACATGAAAATTAATTTCTTTATGATTTCAAATTTGCCTACATTTTATTTCCTGAATACTTCCACTTTAAACTTTATAACCTGCCAGTTTAGAGGTTGTGAACTAGGTTTTAATGCCTGTGCAAGTTTCAGAAGCATATGTTTAGATATAACCCTGGTTATTTCCAATAGATTATAACTCATCTAAATATTATTGGATTCTGATTGACTAGAAAATTGGATTAGCTCAGTATAGACTGTAAAAATATTGTGCAAAAATTAAGTAAAATTTGTTTGGTTTGAACATGTGTGTGTGCATGTGTGTGTGTGTGTGTTTGTTTGAGACAGAGTTCACTCTTGGTGCCCAAGCTGGAGCAAAAATGGCATGATCTTGGCTCACTGCAACCTCTGCCTCCCAGGTTCAAGCTATTCTCCAGGCTCAGCCTCCCAAGCAGCTGGAACTACACCATGCCCTGCTAAGTTTTTGTATTTTTTAGTAGAGATGGGGTTTCACCAGCTTGGTCAGGCTGGCCTTGAACTCCTGACTTCAGGTGATTCGTCCACCTTGGCCTCCCAAAATGCTGGGATTACCAGCATGAGCAACTGCACCTGGCCCATTTTTGTGTTCTAAAATTCTTTGGCTTATCATCGTAAATTTATTGGCAAAGAATCTTCAATTTAGCCAACGCTGTGTGAATTACCTTAGTCTTAAATGTCAATAGCAACCCTATAAATATTTTTTTGGTTAAACCACACATATATATACACAAACATATATATATGTGTGTACATATATACACACAAACGTATATCTACATATATGTGTGTATATACACACACACATATATACGTATATATATGTATATATACGTATATATGTGTGTGTGTATATGTGTGCTTGTGTATATAAATGCTATAAAATCCCTGGTATTAAGGATTGTTTCAGCATAATGGACACTGAGTCAGTTTCTTAAATCTCATTCAACTACAAGTAAATAAAAATATCAAGAGTCCTAAAAACTTTCTTGTCGACCGGTAGTACCCAAAACCAGGAGAACAAAAGGGCCTATTCAGTGTATTGCGAACTATTCATATATATGTATATGTGTATATGTGCACACATATATATGTAAATGTTTATATGTAGACAAATACCAGATAATCCAGATGTTCTAATAGATATGGATGCATGCATGTAACATCCATAGTGTTTTAATTTTCTTATATTGATTTGTTGTCTATTTAATTTTCTATTTTATTAATTTTTCTTGTTTTTTTCATTATTATGAATACTTTCAAGGAGTAAATATTCAAAACATGCCACAAGGATAAGAAAAGAGGCTTGTCTTATCACCTTAAGGAGAAATAATATTAATATTTCTTTTTTTATCCATAATGCTCTATATGCATATATATGTGTATACATAAACATTCATACACATTTTCAAATAAACAGAAGCAGGTTTTCCTGTGCCTTGATTTTCTCACCTAACGATGGACCTTGGAGAGTTTTTCATGTCAATACAAAATTCAGAAGTCCTTGTTCTTTATAATGGCTATGTTGAATTTCATTAATGTATGCACATTTTTAAGTCAGATTTCTGGGTTGTTTATATTTTATAGTAATAAATTATGTAGTAAACACCCTACTACACATATCCTTGAGCAAAATTATGACTATGCCTCCAGGATAAAATGGAAGTTGCTGAGTGAGAAAGTGTTTATATTTAAAATTTTTGAGGTGCTGACAAAGATCCCTCCAAAGTTCACCAACTTATACCCCAAATCATGTATATGTGGGTACTCATGATTTTCAAAGCTCTCCTATAATCTCTTGGGACTTCCTTTATCTCTCTGACCTCATCTCTTCAACTCTTCTTGTCAGTTCACTGCTTACTCCTCCTTTCTGACATGTTTCAACACACCGTTTAGTCTCTCAACTCAAGGCCTTCACATTTACTATTTTCTTTGTTGTTCTGAATATTTAGTCACTGCCTCATCTGTCCCTTCCTGTAGGTACTGAATTTCCTGCTTCTATAACTGATATTAAGGCCTCAGCTGATATTTAAACCTTTCATATTTACTTTCTTTTCAATCAGAACCTCGACTGGAGGATTTCATATTGAAGTTGTGACCCAAATCTTCTTCTGGAAGAGGGAGAGTTCTCTGTAGAGGTTTTTGTTGTCGTTGTCCTTTAAAGATCAATTAATTTTATTATTGGTCATGGAAGTACAAATATGTGCCTCAAGTAACACTTGACTTCAGTTTCTAGCATTCATTTAATTTCTCCTTGGTAATCAGGATCATTGATACTATCCCACTGAGTAACAACTTCCTTTCCTTATTTGTTATGGGGTGTGAGATGTTCCAATGGCTAGGAGGCAATCCCAACTTAGAATTCATTGGAACTATTTTTCCCTGGTGGAAACTGTGAACCCCAAAAATTTGAGACAGGTCTCAGTTAATTTTTAAAGTTTATTTTGCCAAGGTTGAGAACACTCACCCGTGACACAGCCTCAGGAAGTCCTGATGATACATGTCCAGGGTGGGTCAGGGCACAACTTGGTTTTATACCATTTAGAGTGATATGAGACATCAATCAATAGAGGTAATAAGTACATTGGTTTGATCTGGAAAGGCCAGACAACTCAAAGCAAAGGCAGGAAGACTCGAAGTGGGGAGGAGGTTTCCAGGTCACAGATAGGTGAGAGACAAATGACTGTATTATTTTGAGTTTCTGATTAGCCTTTCCAAAGGAGGCAATCAGATATGCATTTATGTCAGTGAGCAGAGGGATAACTTTGAATAGAATAGGAGGCATATTTGTCCTAAGCAGTTCCCAGCTTGAATTTTCCCTTTAGCTTCGTGGTTATGGGGGCCCAAGACATTTTCCTTTCATAAAATCTTCTCTAGAAACCTAAGGCATCTAAACCAGCAGAACTGAAAGTTGTAGAAGGCAAATTTCTATTATTTTATCATTAGGTTTAATGGTGAAAGAAGCCATTTTTATTTACATACCTTTTTTCTAATACTTCTACATTCTGGCTGTAAAAGATAGTGTCATATACTGACTGCTGTTTCAAGCATATACTGAATTCTGTAAGATTGAATCCCATGTTCTCAAAGTCTTCCTACCAACCAGTGCCATAATTAGGTCTTCATTAGGACATTCCATGTATCTGTTAGTTCAGCTGCTTCCCAGTGAAAGCATAATGCTAAGCAAATTCCACAGATGTGAGCCCACTATTGCACATGTTCTGCCATGAAATTAATTATATGATTAAAAGCATTATAAGGCAGAATAATATAAGTAAATAACATCTTATATTATTTCACAAGCATTTTTCTTTCTCTGATCCCCATTCAAAATTGGCAGCCTTATGAGTTATTTGATGACATGATGGTTTCATTAGTACATTTACTGTGTTATATGTTGCCTCTGAAATACATAATGGCTCATCGAGCACTGATTCTTTGGGACTCTTGGGTAGTTCAAGATGTAGTGACTTACCTTTCACTGAGAGGGGATCACTCCAATTATAGATTTAGATAATTGGACTCCTAGAAACATTACTAGGCTTGTAGACCCCAAACAATCACAAGGTTAATCTCTCAATGTAGGAAAGCTAGTATAGCATCCAACATACAATGGTACCTAAAGTTTTTGCACTGTGTACTCTTTTGTTCTAGTTAACATATATCATCAATAAAATGATCCAGTGTAATTTTGTGGGATAATGTCAAGATTTTTCCAAATTATGACATGACAGGGAGTAAGATAAATGATGTACATCTGAGGCAAAACTGTGAAAGCATACTGATAACTGTGCCAGGTAAACCAGTTATAGTGGTTCCTGTGAAATTTTATGAAGAAAAAGTGTTTGCCAGGTAAATAGGCGAATATCAGTTATCAGGGAATTGGAACTAGAGCCTCCACCTAAATTTACAATAATCTACAGTTATTCTGAAAAACCTATATGATTTACACATCGATAAAGAGAGATGTTGAATTAGTCATAAAACTACTGTATGCCACGGATTACTAATATGCCGTTTCCAATTTGCAAGGGCATTAGCTGTATGGTTAAGCAGGAAGACAAAAGTAAACCAAACTCAACACTTTATAATCAGATTCTCTTTCTTGGGGTGACTCCAAGTACCAATTTCTGTTATTGTCAAAGTGATAGTGACAGAAAACACACAGATTCCTAGGCAGACAGGTATGGGTCCCTGATGAAACTCAACTTTCAAGCCAAGGACACTCTAAAGCCTGAAAACTGAGCTACCAGTTTTGGATAGAATTCACGGACCAGAGTGAGAACTTCTGTACCCATTTTACCCACTCTTCCTTGATTGGTTCTTTCTGAATGATGCCTTTTAACCAATCAAATGGTGCCTTTTCCAAGTTTACCCATAAACAAATCAGCACACACTCCCCCATTCCAAACCTATGGAAACCCCTGACTTAGCCTCACAGACGACTATCCCTATCAGACCCTTTCTCACTGTCAGCAGCTTTTCTTATGCACAATAAATTCTACTCTGTCTTATCCCTCTCTGGTGTCCAAGTACCTTATTCCTTTTGGTTGGGCGACAAGAAACCAGAAATCACCAAACAGCAGGAACAAAAGAGCTGCAACGCTCCTATTCTCTGAGCTGCAGGTGGTAGGAGTAAAAGAACAGTTAACACTCCTGCCCACTGAACTACTGGAGTAAAAAAGCCACAACAAAAGTTCATTCCGCTTTTTTTTTTTTTTTTTTTTTGAGATCTGAGTTCAACGTCAAGTGCAGTGGCTCTGATCTCAGCTCACACTGCAAGCTCCGCCCCTCCCCGGGTTCACGCCTACTCCCTCCCGCCCTCAGCCTCCCGGTAGCTGGGACTACAGGCTCGCCACTTCTCCTGCTTGCTTGTATTTCTTAATAGAGACGTGGCTTCACCATGTTAGCCAGGGATGGTCTTGATCTCCCACCTCGGATCCGCCTGCCTCGCCTCCCAAAGTGCTGGGATTACAGGCTTGAGCCACCGCTACCGCTCATTCAGTTTAGAAGAGACGCTGCTTCTACCACGCTATCAGGCTGGATAAAGTCCTGACCTCAAGTGATCCTCCCTCCTTGGCCTTCCAAAGTGCTGGGATTACAAGTGTGAGCCACGGCACCTGGCCAGTGGTGGGTGCCTATAATCCCAGCTACCGGGAGGCTGAGGAAAGATAAGCGCTTGAACCTGGGAGGTGGAGGTTGCAGTGAGCTGAGATCGCACCATTTCACTCCAGTCTGGGCGACACAGCGAGACTCTGGTTCAAAAAAAAAAACAATGTTCACTCATAAAAGAGAAACCAGACCAGTTCTTTGAACAGAAAAATAATTTCCATATGAAAAATGGCTAATCTAATATAAAGTTGTTAACCAGTTAACTTAAGAGACAATAAATACATAAATCATGAAGTTATCATAGGAAGAAAAACATATTGCAAGACGACAGCTACTACTCCTAGACTTTGTAGAACAAATGGAAGAGGATACTCCTGTTAAAATTTAATGTTTGACAAAGGGCCCCCCAGAGCTGAAACTCAAGGCTCTGAGGAGGAGGTGTTGCTTGACTGTTGGTGTCTGTCTGTGATGTTGACATCTCCTTGGGCTGGGGCCTAGAGCTCCATTGAGCAAGCTGTGTCTCTGAGTGCAATGGGGTTGGTGAGTAGCAGGTGATGGGGTGAAAATGTATGAGAAGGAAATGGTGCTGCTAGGATGAAGATGCATGTGACGCTCAAAAGAAAGAAGCGGTAGGAATCACATCAGATGCACAGAGGAACAAAACAGGAAAGACCAAGTTCATGTTTTTCGACAGCTTTAGCGTCTCTCTGGAGCACCCCGTGGTGGTGGAGCCCAACAGGAGCCCACTAGTAAGAAATGTGGTTAGCAGAGGCTCAGCACAAAGCTGACTATACAAATATTGACTTGGAAACGAGAGCTAATATCTTATCTGCCCCATCAAAAGTAGATATAATTTTCAGATACCTCATGCAAGACCCCCAGTACTCAACAACTTTAGTCAAACATCAACAGATTTTGAAATTGTGTTTCTATTTGCTTTCTAAACTATTATTTAAAAATAAGTATTCCCTAAACTGTGCTTAGACTATTCTTCCTCACTTATTACACACTCAGAAGACACTTAGCAAGGAGTTTCACTGGTGAAACAAGAATAGACAAGTTGTTTTTTTTTTTTTTTTAAGGAAAAAAACAGGTTTTTACTTAATGCATTAGTATATATCAGGAAATATAAATAGCTCTAGTTAATTGAAGAGGGAAATTTAATAATATTGCATATGAATTGCTAACAAACAAAAGATGGTTATCTACTAAGAATGGTAAACTAAAATTCTAATAGGATCAGAAGAAGCAAGTTCAATAAAACAAATAATATTCTAGGCTGAGGAACATGGATAAAATTGGTACTAACTACTTGGGAGAAGACACCTACTTCCAGCTGGCCAGGCTGAAATTCAGTCTTCAATGAAAAGTAGCCACTGCTAGAACACAAAGCCTGCCAGTGGCCTAGGCCCTGCCAGAGACTTTGGGCAAGTGGGATCTAGTCCAGAGAAGAAGATAGTCAGGAAGACTGCTTGGTGATTGGGCAAAAGCTCTCTAAGAGTATGGTTGGAACTGCTTTGGAAGCAGCTGCCAGGTAGACAGGGGAGCCAGAAAGTGCTCTTGGAACTGTCTCTGAAGGCCACAGGAGTAATGCTGTTAGGCTTCCTGCATAAGGATCCATGGTTCCTGCACTGAAGGAAGGAAGACTGGAAGATTTACAAGTCCTGCTGCTATATCAAAAACCTGAGCAAATAAAGGTGGATTTAGAGCTGAGAGACAGTAGATGGATCACTATTTGCTTATGTTTTATCTCACATAAAAAGAAACATGGGAAATCAGTCTTGAAACCCTTATTGGTGCATTTACTGAATTGGGTCAATAATATCTCCATCTGTGATCAACTGTATTTCCTAAGTTATTATGTGGTTAGAGCTAAGAGACAATGCTGTATCTCTAACACAATAGATCCGAAATCTCCCCCAGCCTAGCAGCATTAGCACAACAGGAACGTTTTCAGAAAGCAAATTCTTTGACCTGACTCCTGACATTTTTAGCCAGTAACTGTGGAGCAATCTGTGTTTAAATAACTCCTCTAGATGATTCTTGTATATTCAAAGTTTGAGAACCTTTAATCTACACATTCAAAATAGACTTCATGAACCTTTGAGTCTTTCTATTTTCTAGAATATCTTATAAACTTGCACAGATATGGAGATTAAATAAACTCTCTCTATATATATATTTGCACTTGCAATTGAGAAGTTATTTACCACAGCAAAATATCACATTGCTTTTGTTTCACATGTTTCAAATCAGAGGAGAAAAAAGAAAAGGGAGAAAGCAAGAGAGATAGAACAAAAAAAAGAGCAAGATTGTTAAATCTTGTAATGATTACTGAAGAATGATAAGTGAAAAACTTCTCTCCTTTTTGTAAAACACTATTAGAAATATGATTCAAAGTTATTAGAATGCTAATGTTAAAGAAATGAGGAGTCAAAAAGATTGACTCTGCAACTCTCATTAATAATAAGATAAATTAATACACTAAAAGTCAATCAATAAATCCCTTCATTACTCATCCCTACTATCAAAATCCAGTGCACCATTATATTCTTCTGTTATAGCAATCTACTTCTTTTAGCAGGAGGTTTGGTAATGGCCAAGACAATATGTAAGTGTTCGTGGATTTGGTTTTCCATTTAATTTGTATGTGTAAGAAATGGAAACATTTTTTGAAAAAATTCTAATTGTATAAAACGCTGGCTTAATGTTTTGAAATAAGTCTAATGATGTGCAGGGGCCGAGGGAAAGCTTTCCCCATTCCTCCTAAGGTTCACTCAAAAGTCAACTCACAAAAGGCAGATTAATTAGTGAAAGGACATAAAAATTTATTAATTTTCACACGGAGGAAACATAGAGTGATTACAGTGTGGTTAAGAAGCTTATATACCATCTTGAGTTTACAGAAAGAATGAGGACTTTGGACAGTGGCTAAACAGTTGATGAGATGGGGAGAAGAGGAGATCCGGCTAGCAAACATGGATTTGTTATGTAGATGAAATTTCACAGGTAGTAACCATCAAAGAGAACAGATGATAAATGTTTCTTTTCGAACTTTAACTATGTCAGATTCTCAGTCAGCCTTTCCTAGATCCAGGCAAGGGAAGGGCTCAGGGAAAACCTGGTAGCATCACTACAGATTCTCTATAGAGGCAAATTATTCCCACAAAAGATAATTTTGCAGGGTTACTATTTATAGGTTCTCTGAGCAGCCATTTCAAACTATGTCAAAGAAATATATTTTGGGGTAAAATAGTTTTAATTTCTTCAGAGGCATTACTGTTTACATGTTAGTGATAATATTAAATTTGGCACTTCAGTTATACTATTTAATTTCATCTTTTATATAATATGTCTTTTTTTCTAAGACACATTAAGTGTACATCCTTTTCATTAAAACATAGTAAGCTAAATTTGAATAGTATATCTGAATGATGTATATTTAGTGTAATTTGTATGATCTTAACTTAGTAATATACTTGATGTAAGAGTTCCATCAAGTATATTATAATACCTAGGAAATTAAAAGTTAGCAGGCTGATAAATATGTAACAATGACAAAAATGCTATAAAGTTGATAAAATCAATATGAATGGTTGCCATTCTCCAATTTCCCTCTTGTATGGGTAAAATTGCCTTTTTATTATTACCATAATTTCAAATAGCCTTAATAGAGTATCCAGCTTGGATTATAATGCATATTATAATAAATGTGTGTGCCTGTGTGTGTCTGTGTGTGTGTGTATACAAAAGTGAACATAAGAAGCAATTATAGAATGTTCTTTAAAAAATAATCAAATTTTTTTTGATATTTTTGGATACTAGCACAAACAGTAGGGAATATCATTTCTTTTTTCAGAAACTATCCCTAGAATGTTGCTACCTTTAATGTAAAGGTGATCAAATATTTTGGGAAAAAAAACTGAAGAGATTTGTTACAGACCCTCAAAAAGTTATCATAGAATCATAAAAAATGAAGTACTAAATTTTTGTTCATGTATGTAAAGATTTGTCTAAAATTACAATTTAAGTGACTGCGGTAAGCTGAAAGATACAGACCTTCAGTTGACTTCAATTCATTACTTTTTTGTTTAAAAACAGAAAATAATTGATAATAGAAACAGTGTTCTAGTATTTTTAAATATTTGATGTATTTGAAGTTGTGTGGTAATGTTACAGCCAGCCTGATGTGTTCTTCTTGCCTCGTGCCCACAAAAGCCAATGCACTGAGAATAGCAAGGACACTATTGGAGCAAAGAAAGAGGTTAACAATTACAGGGTCAGCCAGATAGAAGAATAGGAGGTATTCCTCAAATCCACCTCCCTGAGAATTTGGAGACTAGGGTTTTTCAAGGACAGTATGGTGGCCAGGGGACTAATGAATGAAAAATGCAGGTTGGTTGTTTTATGATTTATGTTTTCTGTTTTTTCAGACAGGGTCTCACTCTGTGACCCAGCAAAGCTCACTGAAACCTCAAATTCCTGAGCTCAAGTGATTCTTTGCCCCTGAGTTTCCCAAAGTGTTTGGAATACAGGCATGCTCAAATATGCCCAACCTTGAGTCCATTTATTGGTATGGGTTACTGGTCTGGGTGGTGCCAGCTAATCCATAAAAATACTAGTTCTGAAAGATACCTCAAACATCAGTCTCATATTTATTTATTTATTTATTTATTTATTTATTTATTTATTTGGAGGCAGATGGTAGCTCTGTTGCCCAGACTGTAGTGCAGTGGCAGTCTCGGGGCACTGCAACCTCTGCCTCCCAGCTTCAAGCAATTCTCATGTCTCAGCTTTCCTAGTTGCTGGAACTTCAAGCACACACCACCACACTTGGCTAATTTTTGTATTTTTTAGTAGAGATGAGGTTTCACCATATTGGTCAGGCTGGTCTCGAACTCTGGACCTCAGGTGATCGACCCGATTTGGTCTCCCGAAGTGCTGGGATTATAAGCATGAGCCACCATGCCCAACCCAGTCTCAGATTACAATAGTGATGTTATCTATAGGTACAGCTGGGGAGTTTGCAAGTATTGTGACCTCTGGCTACATAACCCCAGAACCATAGTTCTCACCTGGTGGCTAATTTATTTGTTTTACAATGGTGGTTTTCATCCCTGAGCTAGAAGAGGATTAGTTTCAGAAAAGAACTGTTATCATATTTGTTTTAATATTAAACTATAAACTAAATGCCTCCAATAGTTACCCAGGAATAAGCAAGGACAGTATGTGAGGTTAGAAGCAAGATTAAATTAGGTGTCTCAGTTTTGCAAAGGCAGTCTCAATCCTCTCTTTAGGCTGGAGAGTTGCGAGCTAGAGAGATGGGAAAAGGCCAACATCCACTCTAACTTCTTCCTGCAGATGAGAGGCATATTTAGGGTAGAGTTTGGCTTCGAGGTAAGAGGAGTGAAACCATTTTGCAGTTGTCTCTAGTATTCATGGGTGTCTGATTGGGGGCCCAAGATTTGCATGACAAAGATGTTAGTACTCTCATTCAGTTTTAGCACAGCAAGTAAGTGAGCAGCAAACTGAGCCCTAGAAAAAGGAGAGTAAGTCCTAGCTTCATAAGTTCTTGTAGACTGATCTGAAGCATTGAGGATTCCAGGGGAACAACCCTGAGAACCAATCAGATATAGGGTTCTAGGAGAGAGACAGATTTGTGTCAGAGATGGTTAGAAAGACAAATTGGGATAAACGGAAAAGAGCAGATTTTAATATATCATCCCACATCTTTTTTCATCGATTTCTAGTCCGGAGAAAAAATTAGTTCAGTTAAACATCTATTTACCATTACAAGAGGTGTCATTGCAAATGACCCAGACCCTTATATATGATGCAGGAAAACATATATTTAATAAGAGACATTTCTACAGGAACAGAAGAGAAACAAAGATTAATATTAGGAACAATCTATAAACCTGTTTACTTAGATTCTGGAGGGTAGTCAGTTGAAGTATCAGATGTTAGAATTAAAATATCTTTAGTTAAAGAGGAAGAAGGCAGTGGCAATCTAACAAGTTTGTCTCACCTATATCACAAGGAGTGAGCTTCAATCTGCAGGGCCTTAGGAAAAATGTAGTAGCAATTTAATTTAGTCCAAGTCACAAAAGTGGGAAGACAATTTTGAAAACATTAGCTTGGACACTTATAGCCAGGGAAGAATTCAGGATTGAGTCCAAATTGTAGAAAATAATAACAACTCAAAACAAGGAACAAGACTGGAATCTAATAAGTGTACAATAGTTTTCTTTTGAAACATAATTTTTCTCTCTCCAGACCCCTTAAACACAAATCGTAATAAGACCTATTCACTAACAAAATAAGTTTTAGTCTTATTATTTATGGCCTGATTATTCGCATAAAATTCATCAAGAATAATTATTTGCCACATAGGCCCTTTTTAAAATTGGCTTTGCTGGAACTTTTCTGATAAGGAATCTCAGATTAGACCTCTTTAAAGCCTTGAGTTCAGCAAAGGATTTATCTGTGTCTCCAGATACCTGTATGAATTGGGTGAGTTACTCTCTTCTCTATGTCCCAAGACAACCTGGTGTTTCTGGGCCTGCCAAAAAGTGACACTCTTTACTTACTAGTTCAGGAGCCCTGTAAAGAAATTGCACAGAGAAGATACAAGACCCCTTTTTCCCAAGGCGCTGTTATTGGCTATATAAAGTCAATCTCAATTCCTCAAAGCAGCTTGCTTATGTCTGAAAGGGTGCCATTCCAGTCAAAGCCTTGGTAAAATAACCAGTATCTCCAACCGTGTTCTGTTACAAAGAAAGACATATTCTCTTAAATGTATGCAAAGAATTATATAGCTATCAGTTAAGAATACTCACAGTTTTCAAAATCAGAAGAAATCAGGTAGAAAGAAATAGGCTTTAAATTTTGCTCACAAGAGGATACTTGATCATTTAAAAGCTGCAGATGACTCAAATGAAAAAAGTTCTACTGACTGAAAAACAAAACCAAAAGAATCAGTAATAATGTTTCAAACAAACAAACAAACAAACAAAAATCACTAAAAGATTGTTTCGGTTTTCTATCAATTTAGTCTGTAAGATTAAATTTTATTCTGCTCAATACTGGGCCAGAAGTCCTCATGAACACATCAGCTCTCCAAGAGCGTCCTGGAAACTTTTCTCTCTATTCCAATGGCAGAATATCCAAAGTTATCAGAAATCCGCATTCAAGTCCACCTGTCAGATCATTACAGCTGATTATGAACTGCTTTTTAAAAGGATCAAGGTAAAGACAATTATTGTGAATGAAAAAAGTCTTAGGACAGTCATAGCCAAAGACACAATTGACAAGAAAAACTGATGATCTCTGTGGCACACAAAAATCTAACATAATAATAATTATTACTGATAATACATACTGAGATATCAGAAATACAGAAATCTTACATAATTTTGGAACACATACTAATAATACATATTTATAAATATAACCTAAAGAAAGTTAAGCACTATTTCATATTTGACAATGCTTCCTGTATTATTTAACATACCAAATAAGCTAATTATATCTCTTTTGGATGTCAAGGGACATAACATCTAAAAAAAGTTAATTAGTTCAAAATACTTAATTGAAATTTTGAACTTGAAATTGAAATTTTGATTTTAAAATGTTTGTCAAATATCAAATATCAAAAGTTTAAAACAGTTGATGTCACCAAATAGAATCACAGTTCATTTATTTGGCCAAAGTGATAACTCAAGATATTTTTTTAAAGGGAAAACCCTTTACCGTTTGATAGGAGACAGCTTTCCACAAAAAAGACGAGACCAAATAAAGGTAGCATAAAGAGGCTAACTGCATCTGTCTCTCTTTTCTCCCTTCCTTCCTTTTTGCTGCAGTTCACTCAAAAAGCAAACAAAAATCTTTCAATATTCCATGAAAATCCTGTATAAAAGGAAAAAAAACAAATTTACCTTTTCATTAGTGAATTACTAACATTAAAGTTAATTTTTAATAAAATTGTAGAAAGAAATTAATCCAATCAGTTTGACCACACAATAAGATTTTTGTAAAACGTTCAAATCTTTTATATATTTTTAAAATTAAAGCATAGATCAGTTCTCCAATAGAACCCTATTATTCTGTCATAGAGGTCTAGATTCTGGCTCTGCATCAGTATGCTTTTGGTTTTAATGTTTAATTTATAGAAAAATTAAATAACCTCATTTAAATTTTAGCAAACTTTCTCACATTCAGAGTTTCTTTTAGAAGATCAATCTTCTACAAACCTTCTGCAACTTAAACCTTCAGTTTTGTCCTATCTTCCTTTAACTTAATTCTTATAGCTGATAATGAATTGCTTTTTGAAAAGGATCAAGGTAAAACAATTATTGTGCTTTTAATTCTTAAAAGCCTCTAAAATAGAATTACTTTCTTTTCTGGAAACCAGAAAACATGCTTTCTTACAACTCTTTTTGAAAAGAAATTTTGATTTTAAAAATTTTGCCAAATATCAAAAGTTTAAAACACTTGATATTACCGAATAGGATCATATTTTTAATATGCTATGTATGAATGGTAACTCTTAGTAACTCTTACTTTTATATATATATATATATATATATATATGGTAGGTAATTTTAATTATGTACCAGGTGCAGAGCCCAGGACAGAAGTTTTGCAGATAATGTTTTATTCTTCCCAGTATAGCCATCGGGCATGGCTAGCTCCACACTTCCCCAAGCCTTACCTAGAATCGAATAGCTCTAAAACAAACAAGTCAAACAATTATCAAAAATGTCACAGAAGCAGTTCATGATCTTAAAACATGTAGCAAAGACCATATCTGACCTGCCTAATTCAGACCAAATGTCTAAATTCTGAAAATGTTTCAATTGTATTTTAACAATAATTTTAAGACTGTATTTACAAAAGATTTCGAAAGTCACATTAACTAAAAGACATTTGAGTTTTTTTAATATATAAAATATTTAGTTTAAGCACTTATTTTTCTTTAAGCCAATTAAAGCTCTTTCATATATTTTGGTAGTGAAATATCACATACACATTACACATATAAACATATGGACAAAACAAACACACAGACAGAAGCAGATCTTATAGTTTATAAGATACTTCCTTTATTAGAGTCCTTATTGAACAGTTTGTAAAGTTTTTCTTACCCATTTTACATTCTCAATCTCTTGATTACTTGTTCACTTCCCTAAACAATCATCAGCTGGGCAACTCTAAATTTACATTTCTAAAAGGACAATTCTTAGGTGAAATGAGATATAAAATTTATATTTTAAAAGCACCAAGTTAAGACATTAGGTGTCAATATTGTAGCATCAGAGGTTCTAATGTACACAGGCAGACACTCTTACATTTAGAGATTTCCTTAAATATATAAATTCGTTTTACACAATGGTTTTAAGATACCCAACTAACTACCAGAGAGGCTGCATTTTGGCTTTTTAACTTGTGTCTTAATTAAATTCAGGCTTTAGGTTGGAGACTTTAGGAAATACGGGAAGAAACAGGACTAAGAAAGCATACAGGCTTTTAGCACCTAATACATATGTGAGAAGCAAGCATAGCTAGAAGGCAGAATAGATCTCCCCAAATCAAGGATCCCATTTTTGCACCAAATCCTGGGTTCCCCAAAAGATGCAAACACTGTGGGATGAGACAGTGCAATATTTTTACAGTGCACTTCACTGTATGGACATTCCCCTGAGGCTGGTGGGCAACTGTATTAAGTCTGCTTAATACAGTTGAGGCTGTATGAGGCTGCTGATAAGACATACCAAAGACTGGGCAATTTACAAAAGAAAGAGATTTAATGCACTTACAGTTCCACATGGCTGGAGAGGCCACACAATCAAAGCAGATGGCAAGGAGAAGCAAGTCACATCTTATGTGGATGGCGGCAGGCGCAGAGAGAGGTTGTGCAGGGAAACTCTCATTTTTAAAACCATCAGATCTCATAAGACTCATTCATTATCATGACAACAGCACAGGAAAGCCCCCCCTCCCCATAATTCAATCACCTCCTACCAGGTTCCTCCCATGACATGTGGGGATTGTGGGAGTTACAATTCAAGATGAGATTTGGGTGGGGACGCAGCTAAACCTTATCAGCAACCCAATGGCAGTTAACCCACTCTGTAATTAGCCCATCTCCCTTAGGAATCTCATCCCTCATTGGGGAGTCAGGATTTTTCTACACCTTCTACATGCTCAAGAGTACACTTTGTTTGAAGCAAACGCCAATAGCTATCTCTAAAGGAATGCCTTTAATTTAGCTATTACACACGTCAAGGTTAAAAACTTTCTCACAACACAAAGTAATTACTGGTACCTTCAAAAGCTAAAAAGATGAGACAACACAATGTAAAAGCTTACAGCTCTTGAGTTTCCATGATGAAAACAGAGGTTCCTCCAAATGGCTTTTTTTTCTGTTTTTCTCAAGAAGTCCCAGGCTGTTAGAAATTATGCTAGGTCCTCCCATGTGGGCACTGAAGGTGGCAAGAGAAAGAAGCAGAAGATAAAGGTAAATGGAAAAACAGACAAAATTCAATTGACTGAGTTTTTGCAGGGAGAGAACAGAGACCTTAAAACTATATCTATAATATGTGTATACACACACACACATATATAGCTTCTATGTCAGTTTTAATTAAGTTGACTTTTGACTATAGAACTTCAAGAAAAATCTTTTCAAATCTTTTATTACCAGAATGGAGCCAGGATAAACAGCCAATGTTTCTAGCCTTTGAACTTCTTTACCAAAGGTAACCTTTTATTTGAAACCAATAAGTCTTAACCAAGGTTATGACTTAACCATGAACACAGCAGATGACTCCAAAAAGGCAGCAAGCAGTTTTTACAAGGTATAGAATTGAAAGGAGTTAGTTAGCTTGTCTTAGGTAGATGATAAAGGAAGGGTCCCAGAAAGTCCCTGGCTCATGGGTCAGTGCCTGATCCCCATATAACATAAAACGCAGCCTGGGAAAAACTTTCAAGCTTTAGGCACCGGTAAGGGAATGAGTACAGAGTGTTGTGCCTGGAGACATGCCCACGGCTGCACAGATGGAAAAACCTCCAGCCCATTTGGATAAAAAAGTTGCAGAAACCTCCAGCTCATTCAGATAAGGGAAGAAGGTCTGTCACAGAAATGTCTTTTCCTTTGTATAGTCAGTAGGCTCCCCAGAAAAGTTTCTTCTCCTTTTGTGGGTATGGGAACGGTGGGCTCTGGTGCGTTCGGTGGGCGCTCTACTTTCCTTTAGGAGCAGTGTAAGTCCGGCTTCAATGAATCATCACCTCAGCCCTTGATCGGTCCCGGGCCAAGGTCCTGGGCCAACCTTTCACTTCAGCCTCTGATAGGTCCTGGGCCAAGCTAAGCAGCATCAGTGAATCATCATTTCGGCTTCTGATTCATCCCGGGCCAAGGTCCTAGGCCAAGCTGAGTCACGCATTCGCCAAGACAGCTCTCAGACTAAACACACGTCTTCCCCTTCCCAGCCCTGGAACCCAGCCTCATAGTGGGTACTCCCATTTGGGACCCCGTCTCTAATGGCAGACATTTCTTCTTTCACTTACTAAACTTTCACTCTCACCTCAGCTTTGTGTCGGCACTCCACAATCATCATGACAGTGGGACGAGGACTCAAGGAGTTATCTCAGACAACAAAAGACTGTTTCAGAATCACCCCAAAGATAGCTCAGAAAAAAAAAAAAAAAAAAAGATTCAGAACAGGAAATCAGAAGTGTCTTTGGAGGAAAGAGAATCAACAAATGGCAAAAGTCACACAAATACCAAACCAGAAAGGACTAATTCCCTGAGCCAAAAATTGAACCCAGACCACCATGGCGAAAGGGCAGAATCTTACTTCATGAGCTACACCATGGGACATTTGCCATTGCTTTTCCCACAAGGAATCTAGAGCGGACAGTTTTGAGTTTGTAAAGGAGTTTAGCTGCTCAGGATAATTTTCCTGGCTAGCCGTGGCACTATTGTGTGTCTTTTTTAAAAAAAAAAAAAGAAATGATTTTCTCATCGACTGTTTAGAATAAGAGATCTCTAAAATCTATATTACAAGACTGCTCACACAAATTCTTTTCTTTTTCCTCCCATTAATCAAAATCTTACCAAAGGTACAAGCAGTGACTTTTGTCAGCTCCACTGGGGAACACAGAGGGAGAAACCAGGAGCCTAGCTGGTGAGAAATTCTTATCCTTTTGCCAACTCATCAGGCTCCTGGCCCCCAGGAGGGCGGGCAGAGTAGCCCTAGTGATCCTGTTCACTGCACCACAGCTGTGGGGTCCGAGCCATGTTATAAAGCACATTTTCCATTTCATGGACCTTTAGGAAAAGCCTCCAAGTTTTGCAAGATGCTACCCAGTGGGCTGCGCGAGGGAACTTAATTAACATTTCTCTTTCTGGCTTGAGCAATATATACATAGCCAACCCAGACACTGGTCACCCTGCTCAGCACCCAAGCACCAACCTGACAAGGCTCAAACTTGTCATTGTTTGGCCCCTCTTGTCTTAGTTGCATTCAAGGTGGAAAGGGATGACCTCCAAACAGGAGTTTCAATGCGTGATCTCTGGGCAAGATGGAAGAGCAAATGGTCACCCTGAGTTAGGCCTGCTGAGCTTCTGCTAACAAGTCCTTCATGCTCCTTGAATATGACCGATCAGACAAAAAAGGAGAGTTTCCCAAGTTTTGACTGCTGGATTTCCACCAGCAATTCCTTCAGGGGACTTTCTCCACACATACAAATATGTACAACAAGGGAAAGATATAAGACCTTCAAATCAAAATTGCAAATTAAAGATTTATAAGAATATTCTTCTAAGCAGGATTCTATTCTCTAACTAGGGAGAAATCTCCTCAAACTGTGACCCTTCCTACTATTTAGTGACAGCCAACAAAGACCCACAAAGAGCCACAAGACCTTCAAAGGGCCTAACCAATTGAAAGAAGGATATGGTTGTTGGTTGTGCTTAGAATATTTACCAGAAGATTTCTTCAAATCCCCTCAAAAATTTATCCACTGCAAAGTAGGTTTAAGCACTGGGTTGACTGGGCTCCATTGGCCAAGATGGCACCAGAGGTGCCCTCAGTTCAACCACTTGGGCTCACCTCCAGATCTGTCATACCAGTGAGAGGCTGCCAAACTGAGGGCAAGTGCCCACAAAGGCTATCCTAGATAAGCCCCCAAATTTGTTACCACCCAACAAGTCCTTCTTGCCCCCTGCCCAGGAAAGCTAGTGCTCTGAGAACAGCAGGTATTACAGGCAAAACGAGAACAACAAAAAGAGTTGAATAATCACAGGGGCAGCCAAGTGAAAGGATGGATGTATTTCTCAAATACACGCCCCTAAGAACTCAGAAGCTACAATTTTTTTAAGGACAGTTTGGCAAGCAGGAGAGTAGGCAAAAGGGAATGGTGATTGGTTAGGTCAGGAATAAAATCATAGGTAATTGACGTTGTCTTGTTGCCCTGAGTCAGTTCTTGGATAGGAGTCACAAGATCAGTTGATTAGTTACTTTTCTCTCCTTTTCTTTTTAATTTTTACAATTGAGACAGCGTCTCACTATTTGGCTCAAGCTGGAGTGCAGTGGCACGATCATAGCTCGCAGTAACCTTGAATACCTGGGCATAGGGATGCTCTGCCAATCAGTTTCCCAAGGTTTTTGGATTACAGATGTGAATCACCACGTCGAGCCTTGAGTTAGTTTCTTGGTATGAGTTACTAGTCTGGGTTGCATCAGGTGGTCCAACAGAATGCCAGGTCTGAGAGATACCCAAAACACCAATCTCAGGTTTTATAATAGTGATGTTATCTATAAGCATAATTAGGGAGGTTACAAATCTTGTCAGTTCTGGCTACACAACTTCTGAACCATAATTCTAACCTTCTGGCTAATGTATTAGTTTTAAAAAGGTGGTTTCAGTTATTAAGTAAGGAGGAGGTTACTTTCAAAAAAGGACTGTTATCATCTTTGTTTTAAAGTTAAACTATAAATTAATTTTCTCCCTTAGTTGGAGGAATGAGCAAGAACAGAATGTGAAGTTAGAATCAAGATGGAGTTAGCTATGTTAGATTTCTCCCACAGTCATCATTCTTGCAAAGGTCATCATTTTAAAATTTATTAGTCATCATTTTTTTGGAACTGAGAAAATCAACAAAAATAAATTTAAATAAAAATATAGAAATAAGAAAGGTGAGGTTATTTTTAATCTTTTAAAAATCTAGGAGGGGAACATTAAACATAAAAATGATTATGCTGATAATCAAGTGAAATATATTTTTGAAGTATTTTGAAAAAATTTACTATTACATAATTAACGTTACTGCCCCCAAACTTACTTTCATCCTTGGTGAATAGAAGCCATTTTCTTTCTTTCATGTATGCGTAAATTGAGAGAACAAGAGGTGTCCTAACACCTAAAATTAAACTGCTTATTTTAAAACACATACTCTTAAATGTTTCAGCTAAAATCATCACAGGACATGAGGGGTAAGAAAATTATTAGAGCATATCAGCAATCAGTTTCCCACTCCTGTGAAGGATCATTTTATACTCTAAATGAGGCAAAAATTAACGAAGCATTAAGACAACTACAGTGGAAGCTGGAACAGAGACGAAAGCCTAAGAAGTGTAAAATATGTTCTCTGCCACACACTAACTTCATTAACATAGGGGGATTCATATTTATATGTTCCTATTCTAAAGTAGCTAATAAATATCCTAATTCCCTTTAGGTCCTATGAGGCCGAATATTTGCTTACTTATCTGGTCCAAACATTCACTGGCTCTACTCTGGATTTCATGTCAGTGAGGATAAGTGGAAGGAGGAATTCCGTCAGTCTGAAGTTTTCCTTGAGAGCATTTACCTCAGCTAAAACGGGTAAGAAGTTCCTCGAGCAGAATTCACACTGTGAAAAACAACCCTGTTCCACTTTTGGATGGCAACATTTGGAATAAAATATACCAGGAGAACCCGCTCCCCATGGTTAACATGGGTTCTTTTCTATTTCGTAAGTGTCTCGGCTGGGTTGAGAAATAAAGGGAAAGAGCACGAGAGAGAGAAATTTAAAGCTGGGTGTCCAGGGGAGACATCACATGTCAGCAGGATCCGTCATGTTCCCCGAGCCCTAAAACCAGCAAGTTTTTATTAGCGATTTTCAAAAGGGGAGGGAGTGCAGGAATAGGGTGTGGGTCACGGAGGAGATCACATGCTTCATAAGGTAATAAAATATCACAAAGCAAATGGAGGCCCGGCGAGATCACAGGACCACCCGATGAGGTAAAATTAAAATTGCTAATGAAGTTTCGGGCACGCATTGTCATTGACAACATCTTATCAGGAAACAGGGTTTGAGAGCAGGTAACCTGTCTGACCACAATTTATTAGGTGGCAATTTTCTCATCCTAGTAAGCCTGGGAGCACTATAGGAGACCGGGGCTTATTTCATCTGGCTTCGACCATAATAGACTGGAGGCCTTAAAAAGGGGCCGTCTATAGCCCTACCTTCAGGGCGCATTCTCTTTCTCAGGGATGTTCCTTGCTGAGAGAAAGAATTCAGCGATATTTCTCCTATTTGCTTATGAAAGAGGAGGAATATAGCTCTGTTTCCGTCTGGCGGCCTGTTCAAAGTTACCTCTCTTGTTCCCTGAACATCACTGTTATCCTGTTCTTTTTAAAAGATGCCCGGATTTCATATTCAAACACACATGCTCTACAAACAATTTGTGCAGTTGACACAATCACAGGGTCCTGAGGCAACATTCATCTTCCTCAGTTTACAAAGAAGATGACGGGATTAAGAGATTAAAGTAAGGACAGGCATAGGAAATCGTAAGGATATTCCTTGGGGAAGTGATAAGTGTCCATGAAATCTTCACAATTTATGTTCAGAGATTCCAGTAAAGACAGGTGTAAGAAATTATAAAAGTATTAATTTGGGGAACTAATACATGTCCATGAAATCTTCACATTTTATGTTCTTCTGCCGCGGCTTCAGTCGGTCCCTCCGTTTGGGGTCCGTGATGTCCCGCAACAAAAATATTTTCTTGAATAAACGTGAAATTAAATTTTAATGAATTCTACTTTCGACTAGTTTGTTGAGCTTCTGTAAATTATTTTATATCCCTTTTCTCACTTAAGCTATGTTGTTATGTAACTTTATTTTTCTGCTTTCACATCTCACTGTATTAACACAGAATTAGCCATCATATTTAATAACAAATTAAAATAAGCATATTTAAATACCATAGAATAAAGACTACTTTTATTAGTAATAGCCATAAATATTTCAAGCTTCTTGTAAAATTATTTTGAAATTATAGTAAAATTATAAATGCAAATGATCAAATAAGACAATAAAAATATAACCAATAATATCAAATCAGACAAGAAAGGACGGACGAAGAAAGGTAAGTGGGAGCCGATCAACTGTAAAGTACAAAACAATGCTGTAGATTTCAACCTAAAGATTTCAGTAATCACATAAATATAAATGAACTAAATATCTTTGTCAAAAGAAATGTTGGATGAAACAAAAAGGTCAAACCCCATTATCTACTGCTTAAAAGAGGCAAAGGTAAAACTATAGCGGAAAGAAAAAAGGTTGCTATAAATGAGCAAAAAATAAATCATGCAAATACTAGCAAAGAGGAAGCTGATGTAGCTATATTCATATTAAGCAAACATAATTTATTGATCACTTCCTGATGATAAACTGTTTAGCTCACCAATGTAACTTCATTTTATTAACAGCAAACATTGAAGCCAGGCAAGGCAGCTTGGCCTGTAATCCCAGCTACATGGGAGGCTCAGGTGGCAGAAGCTCTTGAGGCCAGGAGTTCAAGAGCAGCCTCGGAAATACAGCAAGACTTCTTTTCTATAAATAAATAAATACATATTAATATAATATATACATATCTGAAAAGTAAAACAAACAGCAAAAATTCATAGATGACAATGTGAAAACAAATCCACAATGATGTAAAATATCCTGTTTCTCACTAGTTAAGGTTCATGTCATGGGGAGTAACTTGCTCACACTTCCAGGCTATTTGGTAACCTCTCTTGCAACCAGATGAGGGTGTTTCACTCATATTTGAAAGTGGTGGGCATTCTGGCACAAGAGGTATATCAAACAAGAGAGAAAAATAAGGCAAATTTGGGAGAAGTCTGAAGGAGCACACAAATTTTGTTTCCAAATGTAAATGCCTAAATGTGCTATTGTACTGAGTATTTTATAATCCTCATGCCTTTTTCAATAAGTGATCACTAAGTATGTGGAGAAGAAATTATACACTGCTGTCCATAACTCATAAAACATACAATAATATATAATGATTTTATTTAGTTTATTTTGTCACTTCAAGCTCTGATGAAGATAGAAGTTCATTGCCCACAGAATCTACAAAGGAAATATGGGATTGGCCACAAAGATGGAATCATGATGGCCTCTCAAATTACATTATGGCAATGTAAATAAACATTATGCAAAACATCTGCTGCCCTTGCACAACAGCTGCTTGATATAATTAAATACGCCGGATGCTTCAATGAACAAAATAAGGCAAGAACACAGCAACAACAACAAATCCAGTCTTAAGGACACTGTGATATACCCACATACTCAGTTTTTTAAATTGTAAGTCATCATTTCTAATTATCAACAATATGTTAATATCCCAATCCTCTGCAATTTTGTCTTAAATTCTTAAAAATAGTATCACCACAGTTAAAGTTAAGTGCAAAATATAAAAATACAAAATGGACACTGAAAAAGCAGATCAAATACAAGAGCACTTGATCTCATTGGGAAAATGTAACACTCTCCTCTTGCTGCCCATGAGAATTGAGGCATGGTCTCCTAAGTGTGGATGGGTATTGGTGCAACCAGAAGTGCTAGTCAACAACCCTTAGAAGAAAGAGGAAAAATTATTAACCACAGGAGGATGCTGAATTCTTTCTTATATTTTCCATGTGAATGTCTAGATTTTAATCCAATTTGAAGGGCTTTTTAAAGGGCAACCAAGATTTGCTGCTGCAAATAAAAAAAAATAAAGAATATAATAGGCAATTCACAAAAAATCTATTTTCTGATTTTATAAAAAGACGATCTCCACATTTAGTGTATTTTATTCATGTTCAATTAATTTTGAAAACTGCACTGATATTTAATATGTAATACATAAAATATAATTAAAATGCAAGTTATAATAAAATTTGTCTTTAAATAGAACTGAATGTGGATTCTGAGAAAAATCTTATACACGAGTTTATTTACCAAATTACTGTGTCTCTTCAATTTTTGCATATAACTTTGGTATAGTTATTATTTGCTGTGCTATAATATCAAGCGGGAATACAGATGGAATAATTTAAACCTCATTCAGAATTCATGTAAAGATTAGGAAAAGTGTTAATAAATACACCAGAGGGAATGAGGATTTTAAAGCATGCTTTAGATCAAGAGATTTTTCTTGCACTATAAATGTCATTCCAGCAAGCACCATATGGCTTAGATTATAAAACCAGGTAAATAAAAAGATTCATACTGTCAGTCTTTCTATTGTTTAGGGTTATATTAGCATATATTAGCATATAACTGTATATCTATATATGTATACATTAGCATATGCATATAGATCTATAGGTATATAACTATATCTATATGCTAACATATCTATATAATATAGATCTACAGAAATATATGTGTAGATTTATATGTATATACTGATACCTATAAACATATATACAGATATATGCTAATTTAAAGATATATGTATATCTGCATATCTGTATGTACATAGCTAGCTTAGCATATACATATAAATCTATATGTAGATACATATGTATAATCTATACATAAAGATATATAGATATATGTACATACACATACACATATATGATAATATATCTATATACATATAGATATACAGATATATGCTAATTTAAAGGGAGGATTGAATTTAGATAATTATAGATTCTAGATAACATAAAGCTTATTTCTATTTCTTTTCAAAAATTTCTGTTTTAAAAAAAGTTTTACTTTAAGTTCTGGGACACATGTGCAGAATGTGCAGGTTTGTTGCATAGGTGTACATGGGCCATGATGGTTTGTTCCACCTATCAATCCATCATCTAGGTTTTAAGCCCCAGGTGCATTAGCTATTTGTCCTAATGCTCTCCCTCCCTTTGCCCCCCACCCCCCAACAGGCCCCAGTGTGTGATGTTCCCTTCCCTGTGTCTATGTGTTCTCATTGTTTGACTCCCACTTACGAGTGAGAACATGTGGTGTTTGGTTTTCTGTTCCTGTGTTAGTTTGCTGAGAATGATGGTTTCTAGCTTCATCCATGTCCCTGCAACAGACATGAACTAATTTTTTTTCTATGGATGCATAGTATTCTATGGTGTATATGTGCAACATTTTCTTTATCCAACCCATCATTGATAAGCATTTGGGTTGGTTACAAGTTTATACTATTGTAAATAGTGCTGCAATAAACATAAATAAATCTTTATTGTAAAATAATTTTTAATCCTTTGGGTATACACCCAGTAATGGAACGACTGGGTCAAATGGTGTTTCTGGTTCTAGATCCTTGAGGGATCACCACACTGTCTTCCACAATGGTTGAACTAATTTACAATCCCACCAACAGTGTAAAAGCATTCCTATATCTCCACATCCTTTCCAGCATCTGCTGTTTTCTGACTTTTTAATAATAGCCATTCTAACTGGCATGAGATGGTATCTGTTTTTGTTTTGATCTGCATTTCTCTAATGACTGGTGATGATGAGCTGTTTTTCATATGTTTGTTGGCTTCATAAATGTCTTCTTTTGAGAAGTGTCTGTTCATATCCTTTGCCCACTTTTTGATTTTTTTTTTTTCTTGTAAATTTGCTTAAATTCCTTGTAGATTCTGGATATTCTGTAGATGGGTAGATTGCAAAATTTCTCTCCCATTCTGTAGTTTGCCTGTTCACGGGGATGCTAGTTTCTTGTTGTGGGAAGTCAGGGACCCTGAATGGTGGGACCAGCTGTAGCCACGGCAAAGGAACATAATTTGTGAAGATTTCATCGTAATATGGACATTTATCCACACTTTCATATGCTTTTATATACAATATACTTTTATAATTTCTTATGCCTGTCTTTAATCTCTTAATCCTGTTATTTCTGTAAGCTGAGGATGTATGTCACTTCAGGACCACTGTAATAATTGTGTTATCTGTACAAATTGATTGTAAAACATATGTATTTGAACAATATGAAATCAGTGCACCTTGAAAAAGAACAGAATAACAGCGATTTTTATGGAACAAGGGAAGACAGCCATAATGTCTGTCTGCCTACGGGGTCAGGCAAAAAGAGTTACATTTTTCTTCTTGCAGAGAACCTATAAATGGACGTGCAAGTAGGAAAGATACTGCTTAATTCTTTTCCTAGCAAGGAATATTATTAATACCCTGGGAAAGGAATGCATTCCTGGGAGGAGGTCTATAAATGCTCGCTCTGGGAATGTCTGTCTTGTGCAGTTGAGATAAGGACTGAGATATGACCTGGTCTCCTGCAGAACCCTCAGGCTTACTAGGGTTGGGAAAACTCTGCCCTGGTAAATTTGTGGTCAGACCGGTTCTCTGCTCGAGAACCCTGTTTTCTGTTGTTTAAGATGTTTATCAGGACAATATGTGCACCGCTGAACATAGACCCTTATCAGTGGTTCTGCTTTTGCTCTTTGTCCTGTGATCTTTGTTGGACCCTTATTAGTGGTTCTGCTTTTGCCCTTTGTCCTGTTCCCTCAAAAGCATGTGATCTTTGTTGGACCCTTGTCAGTGGTTCTGGTTTTTGCTCTTTGAAGCATGTGATCTTTGTACCTACTCTCTGTTCTTCCCCCTCTCCCCTTTTGAAACCCTTAATAAAAATTTGCTGCTCTGAGACTCAGGGGGTCATCATGGTCCTACAGATATGTGGTGTCACTTCTGGCAGCCCGGCTGTAAAATTCCTCTCTTTATACTGTCTCTCTTTTTTTCTCAACCAGCCAAAACTTATGGAAAATAGAAAGAACCTACATTGAAATATTGGGGGCAGCTTCCTCCAATAGTTTTTTTTGCCATGCAGAAGCTTTTTAGTTTAATTGGATCCCATTTGTCAATTGTGGCTATTTTATTCTATTTTTAATATTTCTTAGATCAAGTCAATAAATAAGAATTTTTTTTCAGGGAAAATTATTATTTTTAATATGAACATATTTTTTAAAGAAATTGTTTACTCAAGTAAAAGGATTCTTAAATTTGTTTTTTGGAAAATTCTAACTTACTATTACAACCTGTAGATTACCTAAGTGAAATACCTCTTTTCATTTAAAATTAAGATAAAACAATATGTAGAAGTATGTCTGCCTCTGTATTTCTGTCTGAGCATGTAAAAATAAAGATTCCATCAGTGTGGAGTTTGTTTAGAATGATGACAGTGTGATTTTACAATTCTACTTTAAATATGTTAGAACACAAAAATGTCATTTTATTTAACTGCATAAATCCTTGTAGCTATGAAATACACATCTTCATTTATAGTCTAAAATTTATAGTAGACTCTGGAAATTTATATGACTTCCAAAGTATCTAATGACCTCTAGTCACACCACCCCACCAAAAAACAAAAAGAACAACCACAACAACTTATTATCTTATAAAGTAATGGAGTTTTCAAACAAAAAAAATACAATTTTGGTTAATTTTTATGAAATTCTCACAATTCTTTTTATTCATTAACCCAAAGAATATACATTCCTTCAGAATGAGAATAAAATGTCAAGTAATTTCAGAGCCCCAGATTCAGTAAAGGGCTTAGTTTAATAATGAATGTTCAATAAAATTCAATATAATCAGCACACATTTAACAAATTTAATAGGACGGAAAAATAATAAATGAAGTATTTATTTTGATTTCACTTCAATTAACTTTTTGAAAATAATATTAATATTATTTACTAAGGCAACTAATAGAAATTATGCAAAGGCAAGCATTTATTTGTGCTTTGTATGATCTGGGCTTTGCTAAGGCCCTTAGAAGTTTATCTGAATTCAACTTTATAACATTTCTATGGGGTAAAATGATATAATTTTAGTGTCAACTCGATTAGGTTTGGGGATACCCAGATAGCTGATGAAACGTTGTTTCTGGGTATGTCTCTGAGTGTGTTTCTGGAAGAGACTAGCTAGCATTCGAATCAGTAGACTAAGTGAAGAAGATTTGTCCTCACCAATGTGGGCAAGCATCCTCTAATCCATTGAGGATGAGAATGGAACAAAAGAGCAAATTGTCTCTCTGTTCTTATGCTGAGATATTCATCTCAGATCCTTAGTACTGCTGGTTCCATGACCTTTGGACTCAGGCTGAATCATACCAGTGGCTTCCCTGCTTCTCCAGCTTGCAGAGGGCAGATTCTGGGACATCGTGGCCTCCATAATCACCTGATCCAATAGTGCAGTGGCTCATGCCTGTAATCTCAACACTTTGGGAGGCCGAGACGGGTGGATTACCTGAAGTCAGCAGTTCGAGGCCAGTCTGGCCAACATGGTGAAACCCTGTCTCTAATAAAAATACAAAAATTAGCCAGGGCGTCGTGGTGGGCACCTGTAATCCCAGCTACTAGGGAGGTGGAAGCCGGAGAATCACTTGAGCCTCGGAGGTGGAGGTTTCAGTGAGCCAAGATTGTGCCACTGCACTCCAGGCTGGGCGACAGAGTGATACTGTGTCTGAAAAGAAAAGAAAAGAGAAGAGAAGAAAAGAAAAGAAAAGAAAAGAAAAGAAAAGAAACCATCCTTAACTATAGTTGAAAGATCTCAATTCCCCATTCTTATCTGCCTCTAAGCTTCAAGATGAAGATAAATAATTTATATTCCCCAAACCATTTTTCTCTTATTTGTACCTAAAGTATATCATCAGTGTCAAAAGAAGGAGAAGCAGAAGGAGAAGAAGAAGAGAAAAATATGTGTCATTCAAATTGGGATTACTGATTATTTACAAAGTTGTAGCAGGATGCAGGGAAACCACATAGTTTGGGGCAATATCCTGAGACTAGTAAAAAATGAGGAGGAGCAGTGTCTCTCCCAGGCCTAAAGGAAGGAATGAAGGGACCACCACCCTGAACTCTTACAGAGAGAGAGAGGAGGGGGGTGGAGAGAGAGAGAGAGAGAGAGAGAGAGAAAGAGAGAGACTGAGAAAGAGAGAAAGAGCAAGTGAGAGGATTGCCTGTGACCGGCATGAAGGGACCACCACCCTGAACTCTTAAAGAGAGAGAGAGAGGAGGGGAAGAGAGAGAGAGAGAGAAAGAGAAAGAGCAAATTAGGAGGATTGCCTGTGACCAGCATGAAGGACCACCACAGACTCTTAAAGAGAGAGAGAGGAGGGGAGAGAGAGAGAGAGAGACTGAGAAAGAGAGAAAGAGCAAGTGAGAGGATTGTCTGTGACCTGTTCAAAGGTTGAAATCATCCACCCTGCAGAAGAATACATTCTTCAATCTCACTCTGATCCTTTCTTCTGATCACCTTCTCATTGGTGATTGCCTTTGAATATGGTGTCCAGTTAATATGGTCCACAAGGACTCTGAAGCAGCGCTCAGCAGGTGGGAGGTGGATGGGAGGTAAATCAAATGGGTTAAAGGAAACTCTACCACATCAAGGGTTTTGTCATAGATGATACCATACCATAGATGATACTCTTTATTTTTCTTATTTCTACTCTACTCTTAAATAGACTATTTAATGCTATTTTCGTTCCACAACAAACATATATAACATATGAATTAATCCAACATTACCTTATAATCCTAAACATGTGGACTTGAATTTCCCTTACAAGAACAGCAACCCACATTTATAGGTTTTAATGTCTCATTTTAAGTATTATTGTGAATAAGATAATAGTCATTAAAAATTATTTAAGTGGAACATTAGAGCTATTACAGTTTCATAGTAAACAAATGATTCAAGGAAGAAAGAAACATTTTGTATTGATAAGGAATGAATCTAAGAGTCCTGTATAATTGTCATCAAGTAGAATTAAGTTTTCCATTAACACAGTAAGAACCTAAATGTGTTGTTGTTTTCTTAATTTTAAATATTATTATGGATATAAACTAAAATATTTAAATACACCATGAGGGAAACGCTACATTAATTTAATTAGTGTTTACTTAAAAACATAATTATGACTTACAGTATTGCCATAAGTACTTTATAGGTATCATGTCACTAAATTCCTATGATGGCCCTATGAAATGTTATTTATTATGAGTATCATTGCCTATGTACAAAGTCATAGAGACACATGGAAGCCCCATCTGCCTGTTCATTTTTCTCAATTGCTTGAGAACTTCAGCAGAGAAGGGGTACATGTATGGGATTCTACAGCCATCATTGCTGATCTACACCCCACATGACATTGACTGATTGAGGATATAGCAATAAACAAAACAAAGTGGCTATTCTCATGGAGCTGCCAGTATCAGGGAAATATAAGCAGCCCAGATAAAAACAGTAAAGGTAAAACATAGTGTCAGATACACTGAACCTGATACCTGTCATAAGCATGAAATTCCACACATCTAAAGCGTAATAGACAAATACAAATACCTTCTTATTTGTATTCTTTTAAAATCCTATTTCAAAATAATCAATATGTATTTATCCTTCAAAAATCAACTCGTGACACTTTGTCCCTTATGGCTTCATGATTTTTCTTTCTACTGCCCCCTGACGTGAACACAGCATATATCTGTATGCAGCCCCATCAAATTTGATATTCTTGGTGAAGTATATATTGATAACTTTGACTTGACATTGAGATCATTAATTCCCATGCTGTGCACACTGGGTCAGTGACTGGCACACAGCGTGTGTTCAACTCTTCTTCTAAATCAGAAAGAATACTACTACTAATAATTACTAGCATTAAACTGAGTGCCAGACCTTTGTTTGTACCAGTGATCCGTGACAGGAGTCATCATCTTACTGGAGCTGCAGTTGGGAAATATAACCCCCTAGGCCAAATCTGGCTGACTGACTCCACGTGAATTTTGAGATTACAGTTTTACTGAAACATAGCCTCGGACACTGGCTCTTTTCACACTGCAACAAAGTTGAGTAGATGCCACAGACACCATATAGCCCACAAAGTCAAACATATTGACTATCTGCTTTTTATTACAGAATAAGTTTGCTTAACCCTTGCTCTAGAGTAAAACAGAGGAAATTATTTTATTTATTTACTTCACTTTGTAATTGCATCAGTGGACCTGGTACAGAATTTTGCCATTACAAGGCCAATTATACAAAACTGCAATACCTTTGCTTGAACAATGTTGTATCCAGATTATTGACCTTTTTATCTACTATATTTTATAATTTCGGTAATAAATTTTTCAAAAAATAAAACTGAATTACATTTCAATGTCATTACACTTACGAGACATTAGAGGAGGTTAATTAACTCATTATTTTTTTCAGTATTTCAGTATAATGAAATAGTATTTATGCCAGTATTTTATTTTCACTCTAAATTAGCTATCCCATGGGAATTACAAAAAGAACAGAAAAAGAAAAAACATTGTTTGAGAACTCTTTGAAAGTCAATGCATATTTTGCCCTGGAATCTGTAAATTCAACAATGGTAACAAGTACCTGACTAGTATTATTTAAAAAAACCTCATATGCACATAAACACCCACTTGTAACTTGCAGATACATTTGCAATGACTGAAAATTAAATGAAGTACAATTGTATGATCAGTTTATCAGCTAATAGACATTTTACAGTTATAGATATAATTTCATAAATACATATTAAAATCATTTATACATATGTGTATTGTGTGTGTATTGTGTGTGTGTGTGTGTATTAGCCATAATGCAGGATTGCTTGGAAGACTACAATATTTTATTAAATTAAGGCATACTTCAAAGAAAATAATGCAGGAAAGAATAGAAAAGCAATATTTGAATCAGTAATTTTATTTTAATGTATTATAGAAAGATATGAGTTATAAAATTGAAAGTACGCTCATATAACATGGCATATGGAAACTGCATATTATATATTTTTCATATTTTTCTTTTTAAATTGTTTATTTGCCCTTTTGATACATAAATATGAACACACACACACACACACACACACATATCTTTACTGTCTTTTCCCTATATATTAGCAGGCTCCTCCCTTCCCCTAACCTTCTTCCAGATCAGCCCTCTTTCTTTCTTATTTTTTTTTTAGCTTAACAACAATTGCTGAAATAGGGTTTTTTCCCACACTTATTGAGGTATGATGTTTTTAAAATTTCAACTTTTATTTTAGATCCAGAGGGTACATATGCATATTTGTCACATGGAAATATCATGTCATATTGTGGTTTGAAATATAGATCTCATCACCCAAGTAGTGAGCACAGCACCCTATAGGTAGATTTTATGCTCCTGCTTCCCTCCGCCCTCTAATAGGCCTAATGTCCAGAATTTATAGGGAACTTAACAAATCAACAAGCAGAAAAAGAAATAACTCCATTAAAAATGGGCAAAGTACTTGAACAGACACTTCTTGAAACAAAATATATGAGTAACCAACAAACATGTGAAAAAATGCTTGGTGTCACTAATCCTCAGAGAAATGCAAAGCAAAACCACAGTGAGATACCATCTCACACCAGTCATAAAGGATATTATTAAAATGCAGAAAAAACAATAGAAGCTGGGGAGGCTGTAGACAAAAAGGAAGCACTTATATATTGTTGGTGGGAATGTAAATTAATCCGGCTACTGTGGAAAGCAGTCTGGAGATTTCTCAAAGAATTTAAAACCGAGCTACCATTCAGCCCAGCAATCCCGTTACTTGGTATATACACAAAAGAAAATAAATCATTCTACTTAAAAGCCTCATGCACTTGCAAATTCATCACTGCACTATTCATAATAGCAACGACATGGAATTAACACAGTTGCCCATGGAATACTACACAGCCATCAAAAGAATGAAATTATGTCATTGTGGCAACATGAATGGAGCTGGAGGCCATAATTCTAATCAAATTAATGCAGGAACAGAAAACCAAATACTGCAAGTTCTTACTTAAAAGTGAAAGCTGAACATTGAACACACATGGACATAAACATGGGAGCAATAGACATTGTGGTCAAATGACACTTAAAAACTCATTAGTTTCAATGTGGAATTTAAACCCATATCAATGAACTTATTACCCTATTACACTAAAATCCACTCGTCTTCCTTATTTGTGAATGGATATTTTATCCTGTATGATTTTCTAGTAGTTCATTGATCATTTGGAAAATATTGTTTTGATGTGCAATTCACATCTTCCAAATGTTGACAGATTTCATTATCCAAAACTAAGAAACAAAATTGTATTTTTAAATATCACCACTCTTTTTATCAGAAAAGTATTAGGTACTAGTGAGCTGTCAAATTTGCAATGGCAGATACACATTTTAATAATAGGGTTTTCTTTACAAGCTGAAATTCTATCGGTGGCAACAAATACTGTGAGTTGTTTACCTTGACAGGACAGACTCATTTTCCTCATTTTCAATAAGATGTCTGCCAATAACACTGAAATCAGAAAAATTATGGTTTGTCACTTTTTTCAAGGTAAATTAAACTGTGTTCTATAAAAATACCGAACACTTACTGGTTTTCCTCACAACTCACATGATGGCACAGGTGCTTTTCTTGAAATATGCATTGTAAATCATTATGCTAAAGTATGTATGCATAGTCTTTTTCATCAAACAGAATATCAAAAGGACATGTACTTAAGGTCAAAATTAATAAAGTATAATTTAAATTCCTTCATCTTGAACATTCTTCAGTGAAATGACATTATTTTTAATATAAGTAGATGGCAGTCAGCAATAGAGTGACTAATAGTTCAGCTGGTGCCACTGCTGATTCATGCTATGAAGCTATTACTTTTGCCCCATCCAAACAAATGTCAGTGCCATGAAAAAAGGCAAATATCTTAGTTTTCAAAAAATCAGGGTGGTAAAAACATCTTCATTTTATCATGAAAATAATTTTGAACTCATGGACTTTTTGGACCTCAGGACCCCCATTGATTCACAGACCATATGTTGGGTACAAAAGGACGACTTGCCTAAAAGGATTTAAAAGGCTAAATGTATTCTATGCAGGTCTAATAAATATTATATTGCATTTATAATGTGTATTATTTTGCTTCTTTGAAAAATAAAATGCAGTTACATTTAAAAGTTAAACTGAATGTAAAGGATCTATTTATATTATTCTCTTCTAACTAACAAATATAAAAATTAAAATATCATATAGCAACCCTCAGCATTCATTTTAAATGTCAAAATCGTTCATCTTATTTAAAAAGTCAAGAACTAGGAAATTGGCTGCTTGCAATGATACTTTCAACTTGCTTCTCAAAACAGTTTCCACAGACCAAAATCTTTGCATCACCTCAGATAGAAATTAAGTATGTCAGGCTCTACTTCAGACCTATCAATTAGACGCCACATTTTACCAGGTGCTCCCCAGGTGATTCATCTGCACATTTAAGTTTGAGAAACCATGTGCTAAGCTACTTTGTGACAGAGGGAACAATCTTTTTAAATTCTCTCTGATTTCTTCATTCATCCATTCATTTAGTAATCTATTATATGAATTACTACAGTGAGTCTACCTTGATTGGCATTAAATATGTCAATGAAAAAGATTTAGTCCTTATTTTTAAGAGGACACAGCAAGCAAGCATTTTCACTAAATAGTACAAAATAGTATTTTCCTTTTCTATAAGATATAAGGGAAAGCAGAGAATCTTCTCCAGTAATCTCTGCAAAGAAAGATGTGCACTGGGTTTATTACTCATGCAGATAATAATCCAACTACATTCTTTCCAGGGTAGGATATTTAAAAAAAACAGATAAAGTGTGATTGGATATAAGTGAAAGTAAAATAACAATACTTAGCTAAATACCGTCATGTAACTGTGTTAAAAAACAGTTTTCACTCCCACCTACTCTTCAGAAGAATTGAGCAGTGTATTATTGGAATCACAACTCAGTTTTATAGAATTTAAGACAGGGCTTTTCTTTGCAGGCTTTTGGGAAAATCATTATTGTTTTCTTTGTAGCTTTTTCTCAGGAATATTGCAAGTTGTAAAAGACAACAAGGAATCAAGTAGGAAATGATAGGGTCAGACAATAAATACCGAATTCATGAACATTTCTTCTTGTGACAATAGTTGTCATTTGACAGAAGCAACCTATTGAACGGAGAAAAACCGTCAATCTGCTGTGTAGTTGCTGAGATTTCCAAATAGGTTGATGTGATATCACTCTTGAGTCGTTCTTCTAAACCTCAGGGAATGCTGGAAAATTCGCCATTTACAACCCAAAGTACTTAAGATGGAAGGCTAAGTAATATTATTACCTCCACAACTGCTGGAAAGCTAGCAAATGACCTTTATCTCCACACTGTTTACATGGATATTTTTATAGAATGAATTGTCTGGGTGTGAAGTGTTGGCTCTAATAGCAAAGAAAAAACACCTTTTCTTATCCTTTGCTCTCTCTCCTGCCCCCGCCCTTTTCACACGAAAACCTAAACTAATAACTTTCTTCATTCATAATCCATCCCTGCCAGAAAAGTAGCTGAATATGTTGTTGCTATCTCTAGACTTTGGCCCCTTAACCAAAGGAAAATTTCACATACTGGATACGAGGAAGGCCTGAGTTTTGAGTTGGTCTGACAGAAGTATCTTTCCATTCTTTGATTCCTATATTGACTGAAAATAAATTGACCCAATCATATCTTAGTTCAAGAAGATTGGGGTATGACATACCAAAAAAACCTTTAAAATTAGGGTTAGAAGTAAAAGTAAAAACCGGGGCAGATAAAGCAAATTTAGACAGTGAAACTGAAATAGAATTATTGAATCTCTAGTTTCCTCCCCTGCTTGATATGTGCTTCCTAATTATTTTAAAAAATTAAATATATTTAATTGAAAAAAATTAAAGAAATTGAGCACTTGCAGCTGCCGTTTGGTTACCGAAGTTGCTGGTACAAGTTAGAGGTATTGCTGCGTGTTTGCGTGTGTGTGTATAAATCTCAACAATCTTCTGTCCCGTGTTCTTTTCAAACTGAAAACTCTAAACTAAAATAAAAGTAACCAAGAATAGCCAATTAAGTTTGTCCTATACAAAAGTGGATGGGTAGGGGGTGTGTTTTCCAACAGAACTACCACAACTTTGATGCCTTCCCTTTAGTGTGCAGTCAACACCTTAATAGAAGAATGGGAGGGTAAAGGCCTGGCAGTTATTTGATAACAAATCCACAATCACTTTAATAGTTTTTTTTTTTTTTAATTTAATGTGACCTGTACATTAAGCAGTAATTTAACCAAACTCTGTCCAAGCATTTTCTGCAGGTGACCAGCTACCCTATGCCCTGCAACAGTGGTTCCCAAATGTAGTGGGTCCTTAGAGAGTGATCTAGTCAGCTTAAGCTGGAGCATTCTGAAGTCCCATCTATTTAGTTCAAAAATTTAAGAGATTTGATTCTCTGAGTCTGGGATGGTGGCCCAGGAATATTCATTTTAAAAAAGCATCCAAGATGATGATGTCATAAGTGATGCAGGGGGAAAATTTATTGGAACACCATATTTCAGATTCATCTTTATCAAAATAAAAAGAGAAGCTGAGGTTTGAGCTATACTGTGTGGAGAATCTGCATCCTTGAGAAGCTGATTCGCAATGTGCTGGCTGGTAACAGAGAAAATAATTACAGCTTTTCACTCCTCTAAGTAATTTCCCGCTCTTTAACATATGGATCCAATATGCCATTAAACAACTTGCTAGCTTGGGGCAATTCCATATGTTTAGAAGAAACATGCTTAGTACCAGCCTGTAGTGGTACATCAGTGCAATATGTATCAGTGGTATCTTTAGGTTATACCAAGCTGCTGAGAGCAGGCTGCCAGCAAATGTGTTACTTTCTAGTGATGGATGTTTTCTTCTTTAATCCTGAGGTAGTTTAGGTCTTTGGAAATATGCATAAGATGTTAAGACTCTTTTTCTCTTAGGGAACACTCTCTCTCTCTCTCTCTCTCTCTCTCTCTGTGTGTGTGTGTGTGTGTGTGTGTAAACTATGCAGCATAAGTAATTCAGATCTAGTGTTGCTTGTGTAAAATGCTTTTTTAAAAATAATTTTTCCTCCGTAATCCTATTATTAACTGAATCATTTTTCTGTTCAAATAGTTTTCCTCTTCTCTTTATAACAGCAGGAGACTTTTCAAATGTCACAAGGTGCCTGGTTTGCTAAGGTCTTTTTCCCTTCCCTTTTTTAACAGAACTTTTGTTGCTTCTGAAGTCCAAATCATCAAAAAAAAAAAAAAAAAAAAAAAAAAAAAAAAAAAAAAAAAAAAAAAGATGATAACCATGCCACAGAAAAACCCACCAATTGGCCAACAAGACAATGAATGACTGTACCTTCAAAATGTCTTCAAACATTTGGAGAGAGGAATGGTAGTCAAACACTTGTCGAAATTATGCTTAGTGAATTAGAATGTTTATTAAATACGTTTACAAATTAAATGAGAACTCAGCCAATTTTGGTAGTAGAGACACGCTGAAATTTTGGCTACGAGATGTTTCAGGTTGTCATCCTCTGCTAAGTTGCAACAGTAAGTATGAAAAATGCCTTTAGCTGAGCCTGAGGAGTTCACAGGTGGAGATAACGATAAACTACATGAAGGACTCAGTGTGAACAAAGCTCATAGGAAAAACTTCTTAGGGTTCAGTTTAGCTGGAATTCTTACTTGCAATCTAAGACCAGTGTCCATTTACATAATCAGAACAGAAATTAACTGGCACAATATCGAATGTTGTTATAAGAAGAAGGCACATTCTTCTAGATTGATCAGGTGAAGCGTATTTTTGTTGTTGTCATTGTTACTAAACTAGCGAGGAAATCACAATGCTTAATGAGAAACTGTCATGCATATTTCATTTCCGAAAGATGTCAATAACGTATATAAGACAAGGTCAAACATAGATCCTATTACAGAGCAGCCTTCCTCCCACATCCATGCCTACCTAATCATTTAGACAAACATGTTTTCTGTGTAGCTCCCTTTCCAGTGATTTGTGAAAGCTATAGCTTTTCTTTACATTAGAGTATTGATATGTAAGATGTCTTTTAGACCATCTGGTAGGACAAAAATATATAGATCAGGCTGGCAGAAGACTTGCTTTTAACTTGTTACAACTGATTTTGATTATATATAGCTCTTGATCATAATACATTTCATTTCTCCTTATTTTGCCCTCTCTGTTCTTATAACTCAGTCACAGATTTGAAAGGATGGATTCCTTATGAATAGAATTAAATTATGTCTTTTCCCTTATCTGTGTCCATTTAATTACTGATATTTTTATTTAGGAAATCACCTTGAGTTTCTGGAAAAAGATTTCTGCTTTTCAGAAAATAACAGCATAATAACAAGTTATCAACATACCCTGACATTAAGGATTCTAATCAAGAAGAGAAGAGGACAAAGCATATTAAGGAAATAGCAGGTGTGCGTGCGTGTGTGTGTGTGTGTGCATGCACACTTATATTTCAAACGCCTCTTCCCTTTTTTGTTCCTTCTATACGGCTTGGAAACTTAAGGGTAGTTTTCTAAGCGGCTATTTGAAAATATCAGATCAAGTAAGAAGTCAGTCAGAGGAAGGGTAACATATAGTGTGGCTCTCCTGTATTTTTATTATCTGAACTTGTAGCCACAAAATGAATTCTAATCTGCCCCACTAGCCCAGATATCTGAGTCACATTTCAAAGAAGGGCTATAGGCATAAAGATTTCAATTGGATATTGATAAGTTCTAATACTTTAATTTGGGTCTACTATTTAATTGAAGAACTAAGAGTCAGTAGAGATGTAATCTATGGATACTTATCATTAGTTTAGTAGACATATTATTTCATATCTATAGAAATAAATTCTAATACTGCTTTGTTGATTTATTTTCCTTATAGAATCATTTTCATACATTTGTAAGATAATGTTTGATGGGTTGTTTTTCTCTCAGAGGAATCATTTATATTTCTAATAAGATTGCTGACAATTCCTTGTTTTTGTATGACATACAAAACATTTCACAAGTTATGTTATGCAAAAGTTTAAATTATGCATTCTACTATTGGAGAAACCCTCTATGAGGAAGGCAAATCAAATGTATCATCAACATATGTTAGCTTTAATCTTTGCAACAAATTAACTCTCCATTATTGTCTAAACAATAACAACATCCTTCTAAAGTAAGGTAACTCTATAATTAAGATTCAATTCCAGATGATTACATGTAAAATCATAATGCATGTATCTTCCAAACACAGAAATATATATTCAGCCACATTTTTTATTTATAAAGTGTACAATTGATGTGCAATAGAGGTTAAGATGATATTAATGCCTTTAACACGTGCAATTAGTTTTGGAAACAATAGAAGAAGGACCCAAATGAATGCTTAGGCTACAAAACTCCTAAGAGGCTTTTAGTGTTTGTAGGTTCTAATATGTTGAAGGAGTTCATCATCACTTATTAAGTATGTGGAAATATAAGTAACCTGTGTATTATAAATTTGTTCACATGAAACAAATTCTCATTGATTTGTTTCATGAGCCAATAATATGTGCTTTCATTAATATAAAACCTAATTTATGTCCTCTACTGTTATATACACTTCCATGTGATGGTCAGGGATGCATAGTAACTTTAACTGCTGTAACTTTAGCACTATCTGATTCATAAATTACCATGGTTGGTAAATTCAGGGTAGGCATTTATGAATTTCAATTTTATGAGAATTACTACCACTGATACATAAAGGGACTCCAATTTCCCTTTAGTACTTTTGATTTGGATGCCAAGACTGTTGGAAATAAACATATCCAATGATATTTTCTTATTATCCTCAAGACATCTTTTTATTACTCCTATTCCTTAACCTATATAGGTTTTGATAAAGTGAAGTGTAACAGCCACCCCAGTGTCCTACAATACAGTTGAGTTAGGACAGGTTCTTAGTGGCCATTTACCAGTTGCAGTGCTAGGTCATTTCATATCATTAGCTTTCTAATAAAAATACTCTTTAGTTGAGAAGTAGGTCAGGGGAAGGCTAATAAAAGAGCAGGAGAAAGAAGAGATAAAAACATTAAAGCATCTGGGGATATACTAAAATCGACTGAATTGTACACTTTAAGTGGAAGAATTGTACAGTTTGGGAACTATGTCTCAATAAAGCTGTTTTTAAAAAAGCATAGAAAGGGCAGGAAAGTGCCCAGTGGGCAGGAGGGGTGGAGGATTTTTGAAAAAGCCACAATAATTTCAGTAAACGGTTAGTGTGAACACCTCAGATTCAGTTTCTGTTGTTTCCATTCCAGTTTTTAACCATATGCATTACAATAAAAATAATCAACTTTTAAACGATGTATCAGTGGTCTATTCACTTCCTTAGTTTTCATTTTTGAGTTCTTCGTGTTGAGTAGATAATAAAATAGCAAATATTAATTGCTATAAATATATATTTTGGGTCTCTATCAGACAAATTATAAAGCTAAGAAGATAATAAAGATTTTTTCTTTTCCATCTTTGTCAGTTGAACAGTCCCTTTAATTTACTATTATATTCTTCTATTATAGTAGTCCTTTTTTTAACCCAAACATTTCCAAAGTATTTTAAAAGATCTGGCCTTTTGTTAATGTACCCATTAATTTTAGGTAAATAGAAATTAAATAATGATATGTGATTAAAGAATAGTCAAGAAATACAAAATGTGAATTAATTAAAATTATTTAAATATTTTACTCTAAGGAATAAAATGTGACATTCAAATTTGTTAGTTTAACTTTAAATTCAAGGTTTGCCCTTGCTCAGCAGTTTTTACAATATTTTTACTACTCTATAGCAATTTTAACTGATATCTTTGTGAACAATAACCTTCAGAAATTAATATACTGAAAGTTAAGATGAATGTCAATGACAAATAGAAAAAAGCCTGAATCTGGATTAAATTTTGCATCTTCTAATTATTAGTAATCATATAAGCCCCTAGTGTGGCTACAGTTTAGAGAATCACTACAGAGGGTCTGCATAGGTCTTGTATTTTTACACAATGGATTAGAGCAAAAAAGATTCTTGGAAATTCTGAAGTAACTGAAGAGGAGTACAAAGGATCTCAAAACTTTTAAATAATAGCCTTGTTTTGGTGTGTACATACTTCAGATGCTGGAAGAAGTTAAAAATTCAGGGTTAAAACTTCATGTGAACTTTGCAGGTATTTGGAAATGCTAAGACATTTCATTATGTATAAACCCAGTCTAGGGTTCAGTAAGTTCATCAACACTTACTGAACCCCTGCATCTTTTCTTCAGAAATAATGAATTTAATAAAGTATGTTTTTTTAATTCCTTAAGAAAGTTCAACATAGTCTTTGCAAATACAAAACCAGTGGTTAACTATTTAATGCTCGAATGAATTACAAGATATAATTTGCCTCACTAGATATATATCATAGAGAATTATGGTCACTGGGAATAATGTCTCATAATGACATTTAAGCCATGCCAGGTTTTAACCCATTACCAGGAAATTAGCCTGAATTATTATACAAAGGGGCTATTGTGGGTACTCTAAGGTAGAATATATACTAATGGAGGCAAGAATTCTAATATGTGGTTGGATTGGATGCTTTTAAACACTTAATTTTATGACTTAATTTTCTCTGTTACATCATCAACTTCTATATTAACAGATAATTTACAGAGGTAATCATCTGTTGATAAGATCGTTTAGTGGAAGTAAGTAGACATGTCTTAATGCATATTCATTAACAGTCAACTAAAAATGAATCAGCATGAGTGTCCACACTGATATAGTTAAAGTTCTCCGAATCTATATAAAATAAAATTTTAAAGTAACTTTATTTAAAAAAGGAATATGTGGAAGTGGCTATTTCAGAAGTGGCTTATAATCTTAGAGATTTTTATAATAATTATATATTTAATGAAAACATGGTACAATCATGACTGTAGTGGACACAGCATGTGTTTAATCATTGGCATTATAATGCCACTTGAAGTAAAATCAAAGTAAATAGTTGGCAGTGAAGTATCAGAATAAACTGTCTAACCACCATACAATTTTATAAGCAACTGTTTTGTAATTTAACCCTTTTTCGTTACTGCAGTCAAAAGCAATTGTGCAATCAAGCATTTTGAAAGAAAAATCATATTTCACAAAATAGTAAAATTTAAAAACCTACCTGCTGCTTGCCAGTACATATTACAAATGTCAATCACATTTTTTATACTACACAGTGACTACAGTACAGAACACAAGGACGGGTGTTGTAAAACACTTCAGCATTTTAAAAATGTTTTTGTTTGTGGGCCTGGTGTGTGTGTGTGTGTGTGTGTGTCTATAGAAAATGTCTTTTTTTTCCCTCGGGCTTTGTTATTTCCAAAAATAGAATTTCACAAATGATTAAACTAAATTAGCTTATATTGTCTTAGCAAGTAAGACAAAAGAAGTGAGTCTGTAATAGACCTATAAAGATTAACTAAACTTTCAAGTGGAGAGAATGTTTATAATGGCATAAAAATGACATTCTGTCCTCCTATCATTATTCTCAAGTTATAATTACCTCCTTCCCGTAATAAATGCATAATATTTAACTATACAAGCACACACACAATTTTTTAAAAATATGTAAAAGTGAGTAGCACTCTTATATACAGAAGCAACAGGTCATACCTAGGGATTTTGTGGATTCAGTCCCAGACTGCCACAATAAAGTCAATATCACAATAAAACAAGTAACAAACTTTTTGGTTTCCTAGTATATGTAAAAGTTGTGTTCACACTAACAGTAGTCTACTGTGTCCTGAAGCATTATGTCTAAAGAAAGAGTTTACACACCTTAATTTAAAAATGCTTTATTGCAAAAACAGACAAAGAAATAACAACAACAACAAAACAAAACAGAACAATCCTCACAGTCATATGAGCCTTCAGCAACATCTATTCATTTGGTAGAGGATGTTGATGGCTGCTGACTGATCAAGGTCGTGGTTGCTGAAGATAAAGGTGGCTGTGGCAGTTTCTTAAAAAGTACAACAACAAAGTTTGTCACATAGATTGACTCTTCCTTTCACAACAATGTGCTTTTCTGTAGTATGGGATGCTGTTCAGTAGCATTTCATTCACAGTAGAACTTCTTTCAAAATTGGAATCAGTCCTCTCAAACTCTTCACGTTTGAGCAACTAAGCTGATTTAATATGTCAAAAACTTTGTCATCATTTCAACAATGTTCATAACACCTGCAGCAGGAGTAGATTCCATCCCAAGAAATCACTTTCTTTGCTCATTCACGAGAAGCAGCTCCTCGTCTGTTTACGTTTTATCCTGAGATTTCAGTGATTCACTCATACCTTCAAGCCCCACCTCTAATTCTAGTTCTCTGTTTCCACCATACCTGTAGTTACTTCCTCCACAGAAGACTTGAACCCCTCTAAGTCACTCATGAAGGTTGGAATTATTGATATTTTAACTTGTTTCACGATTGTTCTTAATGGCGTCTGGAATGGTGAATCCTTTTTAGAAGGTTTTTCATTTCCTTTGCCCAGATCCATTAGGAGAATAACTATTAATATCTATATCAGATATGGCCTTATAAAACATATTTCTTAAATAATAAAACTTGAAAATTGAAATTACTCCTTTATCCATGGGCTTCAGAATGGATGGATGTTGTGTCATCAGACAGGAGGACAACATTAATCTCCTTGTACAACTGCATCAGAGAGTTTGAGTGAAAAGGCGCATTGTCGGACTAATATTTTGACAGGATACTTTTTTTCTGAGGAGTGGATCTCAAAAGTGGACTTAAAATATTCATTAAATAGATGTGCCATCATTTAGGCTTCATTGTTTGATTTCGAGAGCACACACAGAGTAGATTTATCAGTATTCTTAAGGCACCTGGAATTTTTGGAATGGTGAATGAGCATTGACTTTAACTTAAAGTCATCAACTGCATTAGCCCCAAACAAGAAAGTCAGTCTGTCCTTTGATGCTTTGAGGCCAGGTATGGACTTCTCTCACATTATAAAAGTCCTAGATAATATCGTCTTTCAATAGAAGGCTGTTTCATCTACACTGAAAATCTGTCATTACTGTGGCCATCTTCATCAATGATCTTAGCTGGATTTTCCGGATAACTTGCTGAAGCTTCTACAGAAGCACTTGCTCCTTTATGTTGCACTTTTATGTTATAAAGACAGTTTCTTTCCTTACACCTCATCAGTCAAACTCTGATAGTTTCCAACTTTTCTTCTACAGCTTCCTCACCTCTCTCAGCCTGTGTTGAAGAGAGTTAGGACTTGTTCTGAGTTAGGCTTTGGTTTAAGGAAATGTTGTGGCTGATTTTATTTTCTATTCAGACTATTAAAGCTTTCTCCGTATCTGCCATAAAGCTACTTTTCTTTCTTATCATTTGTATGTTCACTGGAGTAGTGCTTTGGATTTCCTCAAAAACTTTTCCTTTGAATTCACAACTTGGCCAACTGTGGTACAAGAGGCCCAGGCTTTATTCTATTTAGGTTTTCAGCATGACTTCCTCACTACACTTACCCATTTTTGCAACTTTAATAATTCGATTAAAAGTGAGATGTGGCAAACTTCCTTTCACTTTAGCATTCAGAGGTCATTATAGGGTTATAAATTGGCCTAATTTTAATATTATTGTCTCTCATAGAAGAGGGAGGCCCAAGAAAGTAGAGATGAGGGAACTGCTAGAACACACACAACATTGATCACAATTGCCATCTTATATGAGTCCAGTTCATAGTGCTCCAAAATAATTACAGTGGTAACATCAAAGATCACTTATTAAAGATCACTAAAACAGATATAATAAAATGAAAAAATTTGGCATACTGTGAGAATTACCAAAATATGACAGAGACACAAAACAAGCAGATGCTGTTAGAAAATCTCAGTAGAATTGCTACAAACCTTTAATTTGTAAACATACAGTATCTGCAAAGTGCAATAAAGCAAAGAAAAATAAAAGATATATACCTGTAGTCTAAAACCTTATATCCACAAAAAAATAAAAGATCCATGCTAGTAAACACAAAAACAAACAGACTTTAAAATGTCTGCAAAATTGAGGTTAGAAAATCATGGACATTAAAAATTCCTTAATTGGAGAATATTATGTGCTCTGAGTGTCTTGAAAAGTTTATACTCATATTTCTATTCAGAAAGAGTTTAAATCTGCTTGATGTAGATTAAAATATTTAAAAGTTCTACCTTCAATTTATCATTAAATAAGAATTTTTCTACAAGTATTTTTAGCACTTACAGAGAGAGACAAATTAATAATTTAATGTATTTTAACTTGAAGGCTTAAGATTTTTATAATCTTAAGTAAGCTTGTGGTTATAAAAAAATACAAAAACAAAAACGGTGATAAGGTGAAAGTATACTTTAACGCAATAGATCAGAGATGTGTTCATTACTAGAGGAAAATGCTGTAGAATTTAAAATATAAAAAAGAACATTTCCTTTCACCAAGTGATGAAATCTACAAAGAAAAAAATTGATTAGCAAAAATCATGGTATATAGAGTGAAGTTTTTTTTTTTTTTTTTTTTTTTCAAATGAATTGGTTATATGTGTTGAGCAGGTTAAAATTGGTACTACTATAAACTATGAATCAAGGGAAGTGTGCTAGTGACATTTGAGCTGGTCCTTACTAAATATATAAATTGACTAATAAAAGCTCTTTCTGGCTGAAAGAACAAGCAAACGGAAACACCATGCAGGGCATAAAGGAATATGATTAGGAATCAGGAAGTAAAATGTTTCTAATTGTTTCAGCAATGGCAGCCTACAGATACTCCTCGACTTATGATGGTGTTACTTCCCATTGAGAATATTATAAATTGAAAATAACCTGTTGAAAATGCATTTAATACCTGGAACCACTCAACATTATAGTTTAGCCTTGCCTGTTTGAAACGTGCTAAGAACATTTCCATTAGCCTACAGCAAAGCAAAATCATCTGGCAACAGTACACTGGAGACTATTGGCAGTTTACCCTTGTCCTTGCCTGGCTGACTGGGAGCTGCAGTTCACTGCGGCTGCCCCGAGTGGCAAGAGACTATTCTATCTACTAGATCACATTATTTATTTATTTCTTCAGTTTCTTCACCATTTTGAGACCTAACTTTCAATGCCGTTGTATTTTAAGCCTCATTTTCAATCATAACAACACACTGAAACTTCAATAGTGGAACATTTTTTATGTTCCATATATCAAATAATAAGATTAAAGATTTTCAACTCATTTTGTACAAAATTTAGGAGAATTTTGTGTATTCATTTACAAAAAGAAATCTTCTGCATATCTTTCGGTTACTACAATCGATTTAAAAGTAATCATTTAAATGTTCAAAACTTAGCAAAATTCAGTTGGTGATGGTCAGCAAAGAGAAAGCACGTATGTATGCTTAAGTATAATTTGTATTAAACGTCAGCTTTATCATCAGATACAAGAGAAAAATTATTCTAAATATGTGTGTATATAAATTTTGAAAACTCCATTTTGTTTCTATTAGCAAAATTTTGCAATTTGAATCCAATCGTGAGTTCTAAGGGCACAGGCTTCATACATTTTTAATTTTGTAGAAATATTATTTTTCCACAGAACTTAATGTTCAACAAAAAATTGTATTTATGTAATCAACAACAAAGCAAATTATTTTATCTTCAGTGTTAAAGTTTAAATCTATGTTTATAAGAACACTCACAATAATAAACACTAACGAATAATGACATGGATGAAATCAATCAAAGCATATTTGGAATTAACTTACTGATTTTTAATTTATTTTAAACCATCTGAACAGACCTATAGAATCTGGCATCCATTCAATGGGGCAAAGTTCAACTGCTAATGGAAGGACATATAAACAGTTAATCATGCAATTTTAATCATGATCATAAGAAAATTTGAAAGAGTGAAATAATTTGAAGCACAGTTATTTGCTCTAAGTAAAAAAATCCATACTTCATATAGCGATATACTAAGTCAGCTTTCTAGACATGCAAGTGTTAAATCACTATCTACATCTCAATTATTTTGAAATATCTAGTAAATATATATTGATACTTTGCCAGCAGATTTGTGTCTTCTGATTTTCATATTATCAGTAACATCACTATAGCCCTCAGGATAGAGGATAAATGTCAAAGTTTAGGCCAATTTTTATTTGTTATCAATTTTGTTTAGGAACTAAAATCCAGTACTAATGTTTAATTCACATTCACTATTTATTTATTTATTTTTTTCACCTAGGGAGGCAGGGTCCAAAATTCTGCCTTGGATCTGGCTTTCTTTGTCTACCACCTACTTTGGCATTCAAAAGGGTTGAAGTCAACTTAAACTCACATAAAACCAGCAGGGAAGTAGTCTTGTAAAATCTTTGTTTTTTTGATCTACTAATAGGTAATAAAATAGCTCAATGGTCCCTGGTATAAATTTAAGGGCATCTAACAGTGAACAATCTGAAATAGAAATCAAGAAAGTAATCCCATTTACAAAAGCTACAAATAAAATAAAATAGTTACAAATTAATTTAACTGAAGAAGTGAAAAATCTCTACAATAAAAGCTGTAAAGCATTGATACAAGAAGTTGAAGACACAAAAAACTAATGACAGTCCATGTTCATGAATTGGAAGGATCACTATTGTTAAAATGTCCGTACTACCTAAAGCAATCTCCAGATTTCATGTAATCTCTATCAAAATACCAGTGACATTCTTCACAGGAATAATAAACACAATCCTAAAATGTATATGGAAGAACAAAGGACTCAGAATAGCCAAAGCTATCCTAAGCAAAGAACAAAACATTGCTTGACCTTAAATTATACTACAGTTATAATAACTAAAATGGCACAGTACTGGCGTAAAAACAGACACATAGACAAGTGACACAAAACAGAAAACCCAGAGATAAATGAATACACGTCTACAGTCATCTTCATTTTTGACAAAGGCACCAAGAAGTTACACTGGGGAAAGGAGTCTCTTTAATAAATGGTGCTGGGAAAACTGGATAACCATGTATAAAAGAATGAAACTAGACCCTGTCTCTTGCCATATACAAAGATCAAGTAAAATGGATTAACAACTTTAAGATCTCAAACTATGAAATGACTACCAAAAAAAAAAAAAAAAATTGGGGAAACTCTCCAGGATACTGGAAAGGGCAAATATTTCTTCAATAATACCCCACAAGCACAGGCAACCAAAGCAAAAATGGACAAATGGGATCACATCAAGTGAAAAAACTTTCACAGAGCAAAGGAAACAATCAAAAAAGTCAAGAGACAATCCACAAATTGGGAGAAAATATTTGCAAACTACCCATCTGATAAGGATTAATAACCAGAATATATAAGAAGCTCAAATAACTTAATTGGAAAAAAATCTAGTAATCCAATTAAAAATGGACAAAAGGCCTGAGTAGACAGTTCTCAAAAAGAAAAAGACCTGCAAATGGCAAACAGATATGGGAAAAGGTACTCAACATCGTTGATCAATAGAGAAACACGGCTCAAAAGTGTAATCTCATCTTAACCCAGTTAAATGGTTTTTATCCAAAAGGTAGGCAATAACAAATGCTGGCAAGGATGTGAAGGAAAGGAAACTCCTGTACCCTGTTGGTGGGAATCTAAATTAGTACAACCACTACAGAGAACAGTTTGGAGGTTTTTCAAAAAATGAATAATAGAGCAATCCTACAATCCAGCAATTCCACTCGTAGTTGTTTACCCAAAGAAAGGAAATCAGTGCTTCAAAGAGACACCTGCATTCCCATGTTTATAGCAGCACTATTCACAATAGCAAGATTTGGAAACAACTTAAGTGTCAATCAACAGATGAATAGATAAAAGAAAATGTGGTACATATACACAATGGAGTACTATTCGGCCAAAAAAAAAAAAAGAAAAAGAATGATATCCTCACTTTCAACAATGTGAATGGAACTGGAGTTCATTATATTAACTGAAATAAGCCAGGCACAGAAAGAGAAACTTTGCTAAACATTAAAACAATTGAACTCAAGAAGATAAGAGAGTAAAATGATGGTAACCAGAGGTTTAGAAGGGTAATGAGGGATGTAGGGTGGTAAGGAAAGTTAATGGGTACAAAAAATAGTTAGAAAGAATGATTAAGATTTACTATTTGATAGCACAATAGGGTGACTATAGTCAAAATAATTTAATTATTCATTTAAAAATAAAGAGTATAATTGGATTGTTTGTAACACAAAAGAGAAATGTCTGAGACAATGGATACCCCATTTACCCTCAGGTGATTATTTTGCATTGTATGCCTGTATCAAAGTATCTCATGTATACCATAAATATATATATTTACTATATACCCACAAAAATTAAAAATAACATTTAAAAATAAAATAAATGTAAAAACAACTGTGTTTGTGTTGATCTGTTTATTTGTGTTTGTGTGTGTTTTAGTTTTGTGTTTTTCCTATGCATATACATAGGATGGATAATAGCATCTTATTTATAGATGTTATTATGTACAGATTTCTATATACATTTGTATCATTTATGTGTATATTTTTATTCATGAATGTACATAATGTATATACATTAATATATTCTTCTGGCTTGCCTAGGAAAACATGCACTATTTTTTATTGTTGTTTTTGAAATGTAAAATAATTTCAGAATAATATAATAAGTAGCTATCAATTTATATCACAAACTAGATGTTTAAATCTCTGTAGGAAATACATTCAGACAACTGTCTATATTTTCTATAGGAGGGCTTATTAATGTCTATTTCTATATATAATGTAGAATATATATAGTGTATATATTCTACAGACACTTGTTACATGATTTACCATTTTCACTTCTGATACTGACTGATTACCCAATGGTGTTATATATTTTACAACCCATAACATCAGCCACTTGACCATTGGCTGTAGAGACAGCAGGATGTGTACCTGTATACCTCTATACGTGTATACCTGAAGAACTGACTGACTCTGGACTCTTACCTCTGTGCACACTTTGTAGACTAAGAAAGTGTTCTTGAAAGGCAGATGTTGCTCACATTATGTCTACAAAGATATGGAAAGGAGGTATGGTTTAATACTATTCATCTTTGATCTTTATGACTTACTCATGGATCACAATGCATTTCACACACTACTAGGTGAGATCAAGGCAGAAGTTATAAGTATCAGTTGAGGTCTGCTGAATGTATTATGGTATATTTTAAAATATTTTAAATAATAATACTTTTATTTAAAGCAACAAATAATACAGAACAATAGCAATTCACATGGACTACCAAGGCCAAAACACTAAACCAAGAATATTGCAGGCAAAAATGGGATGCCTGGGCACCCTAGCTGTAATGCATTTGCATATGGTTTCATGCAGAATGTTTATCTAAATATTAGTGGAATAGGTTGACATTTTAGTAACTATATCCATATTTTGATTTAATACTTACTAAGGTATTCTGAATTATTCTAGGCTATAAACCTGCTACATTTTAAAACTCTTAAATATAGAAGATTGTTTTTCATAAAATACTCTATTATCTTTCTTAAAAAATTTGGAAACTATCTTCACAGAGACACTGCCTTTATATTGATACTCTTGGGAATCCAGATCCACATGGCATTTACCATTCTATACACTTCTCATATGTCAGATTGTGGCAGGCCAGGTCTCACTAACCCAGGCCTCCAAACAACTGTTTCAGCAGTAACTGAGTGGTTAAGTTAAATATTAAAAGCTGATAAAGACTGTGCTTTTCTACAAAGGCTGGAATGTAACAAAAGCCTGCCAAGAGTTTTGCTCAAGCCTTTCCTGGGCCTTGAAGCATGATAAAGTAACAAAGGAATTTTTTTTTTCTTCTTGCTCTGTCACCCAGGCTGGAGTGCAGTGGTGTGATCTTAGCTCACTGCAACCTCTGCCTCCCAGGTTCAAGAGATTCTCCTGTCTCAGCCTCCCAAGTAGCTGGAACTACAGGCAAGCACCACCACACCCGGTTAATTTTTGTATTTTTAGTAGACACAGTGTTTCACCATGTTGGTCAGACTGGTCTCGAACTTCTACTCCTGACCTCAGGTGATCTACCCGCCTCAGCCTCCCAAAGTGCAGGAATTACAGGCATGAGCCACCGAGACTGGCCACAAAGGAATTCTTAACAAGACCCGTTTAGGGTTAAAAGTATTTTATTGGGGATCTGAAGAAACTCCCAACACCTTCACAAACAAGTTTACTGGGGCCTGAAGGAACTCTCCAAACCTCCACCATTTAGCAGGAGACAAGATAAGGGTAATCACTCCAGCACCAGGACCCATTTAGATTAAGTAAATGTACTGAAGCTCCAGGGGAAGGTCTTCAGAACTCAGATCTTAGTTATAGATTAGAAGAAGTTAATCACTTACGTCTTTAGATGAATGCACACTTACACGTAGACATATAGTTTAGAAGGTATATAAGCTCTGAAAAACTTCGTAATTTTGAGTCAGTTTGGTGATATTTTCCAGACCTGCTCCCTTGTACCCAGTTACAAAAATAAATTTCCTTCTTTCCCAGTTCATCTGCATCTCATTATTGGGCTCCAAAAATAAGCAACCTGACCCTAAGTGTGGTCGGGGAACAAGATGACATTGAACACAGGTATGGTTGATCACAGTCTTGTTTGAGTTAGAGTGACTCTGTTCTCTAGGCCTCTTCTCCCAACACTAGGTTTAGAGTAACCCCCATGAAAATGAAAATTATAGTAGAAACTATCATGTATTTAACTATCATTATTTCTCAAGCACTGTGTTATCTAAACTATACACATGATTGCATTTGTTTTCTTGGAAAACCCTCTTGGGATGCTGTTATTTACAGCAGTGTACAAAGCTCTGTTGGGAGATTACTAGCCAGCTTGTCTTTGTATCAACATCAGAAAAGAGGAATGCTTCAGGCAGCTGAGTGAAACTAGCAGAGGCTATTCTAGAGTACGGAGATACATATTGGTCACTTTCATTTTGTATATATTTAACATCATGTAAGTGTCAAAACTGAAGGTGAAATACATGGGAAACCATTGGTACTACCCCTAGACATATGTTTAACATGTTAGTAGATATATTCTTAGCATCAATATTCCAGAGAGATGCTAAAATGTGTACATCTGTGCATGATTAGATATTTCAATTTTGGGGATCATGAGTCTAAACTCTGTAGTGTTACAGGATCTAGAGAAATTTTTCATAATACACAAATCAATCTCAACCATCAGATTTCCATAGATTGAGGAGGACATTTTAGATGTATACATTCTCTAATCAGACTGTTTTCTATTTTAGAAGATAAAACTGTCTATACCATTATCTATTTAGTCTTTTGTCCCCTTTTCCTTGACAGTAGCACTCCATGGAAACATGATATAGTTGACAACAGAAAAGAAACTATCAGAGAACACATCCATTCCTCATCATTTGAAATCTTTACAAAAATGCCTTTTTAAATAAATCATTCTTGTGGTTTAGGCTTTCCCAAAGTCAATGTCATATACAATCATAAATTTTCAAATGGTAAGAATTGTCAATTTGCTGTCCACTTATATGTTTACTTATCTGCCAGCTGAAAAGTTTTCATACTTAAAACTTACAAAAGCTTTTTTGACCTACTCCTAAGATTTTAAAAATGGGTGTTTCTATGTTCTTTTAAATGGTTGTAAGTTAAAATTCAGTGCAACAGGAACAAATGAATCACAACTAAGATATAGTAGTATTATATATAATGTAAAAACATGCATTTTCTCTTAAAGGACTAATCATTAACTCATGCAGAAAACTTTTTTAATATCAAACTATCATTTCATCATAGAGCATACTTATAATATCAAGAAATTTAAATATTAATTGACCTTTTATATCTACCACCAGTCAGATACATATTTGATCATACTGAAGTAACACAGCTTGAAGTTTACTTCCAAATATGGTTTGTAAATTTAAGTTAAATGAATTGAACTGTCATTTTAAGTTTCTTATTATGTATGAAAAACTGTGCTGAAATTGAAATAACAGTAAATCAAGGTCTGAGGCTTTGAAGTAGCTTAAAATTTCATGAAAAAAGCAGTAACATGTATGCACACTAATGAATATACAAGCAAGATTTGTAGGGTCACACCAAAGGGAGAGGAAAATTTGTTTTCATGAACCAAGAAGCTTCATTTAACATAACAATTTAACTAGTGGATCGATGCAAAGAAAAGAAAGGCTATTCTAACTCATGAGGTAAGGCACAGAGACAAGGAAATACATGATCTATTAAAAGTATTTCCTATACTTGTGTTTGGCTTACTTAGAAACACAAAAAGTGAAGAAGAGAAGATGCATTAAATGTGACTGAAAAGATAATGTAAATTTTATTCAGCATGAATTGGTTAATGTTTGCCTCCCTTTTTTTTTCTGTGTTTTGTTTGTTTTTGGAACATGCAAGAGGCAGTGATGATAACTATCATTTAAGGATAATTTTGGTATAAAGATTTATTAGAGGCAGAGCAAACAGGTAGCAGTCATGTACAATAATTATTTACATCCTTAAGTAGGACTATAGCTTCTCAGGAAAAATAATACATACTTTGTATTTTGATAAACCCATGACATATAAGCATGAAAAATATCAAGCAAAATGACAGTTAATCATATATATGGCTAAATCTACAAAAATGCTGAGAACAGCATAGCGAAGTGCTTGATGATTATGAAGGAAATGCATCTTATAAATTATGTGCAAACATTGTTAGAGTAGCAGAGGAACTAATGATCTCATCACAGCAATGTCTCATGTGGAAACAACATGAGAAGAATTCAAGAAATTCTATAAGAAAATTATATCCCAAGAAAAAAGACTTTGAGAACAGGGACTATTGGTAGGAGTAAACATGGCTGAAAGAGCTACAAAAATGAGGTCTCAACTAAGATGGATTAAAGTTTTATGCTAGCTATATGTATTCTGTTTCTAGTTTTCACCTGTCTGGAAAAATGGATCTAATTTTAATGTATTAAAAAAATTTTTTTACTCCTTTGTTTGTCTCCATATAATTGAACATGAGTTGTTATTTTATTTGGAAAATCAAACTGAGTGCACTCTTGTAAGGTAATTGCCTCCAAGGATTGACAGACTAAAATCTTCTTAATCACTAACAGGTTTACAGACAGTGATTTCCTTTATGTTGTTAGGCAAGACAAGAGTTTTGCCCTTTTAGACTACAAAGTAGCATTAAAGCCTTTGAAAGCTTGTGGGAATGCTAATTAAAGTAATTATGACTTGTTTCACTTGTCTTGGTACACACGTACTTCAATAAATTGATTGGGTGATGCTTGATTCTTCATGCAATCACTTGTATATTTTGTCAGTCTATTTCACAAGCCATTGTCATGTAGAGCAACGGTTCTTAGTACCAGATGTATATTCTGATAACTATGGGGCTTTAAAAATAATGCCAAACCAATCGCAAATTAATTATTTCAGAAAGTCTGGGGATTGTACCTGAGAGCCAGTGTGTTTTTAAAGTACCTCCAGATGACAATAATGTGCAGCCGGGGTTGAGAACAACTGATACTGAAGCAGTAAATATAGCACCAAAGAGCAAGAATAAAGTTTTGAGTTACACTCTATGAGTTCAAGTACAAATGTTGGCATGTATTACTCTATAATCTTGAACATATCATTTAAATTGTCTATGCTTCTGGTTTGCTGGATTGTTATTGTTTTGTTTTTTCTTGCCTATAATCTCAGTGCTTTGGAAGACAGGCAGGAAAACTGCGTGAGCACAGGAGCTCAGATTAGCTTGGAAATTTGATTGAGTTCTTTATAGGTTCCTGATATTAGCCCTTTGTCAGGTGAGTAGATTGCAAAAATTTTCTCCCATTCTGTAGGTTGCCTGTTCACTCTGATGGTAGTTTCTTTTGCTGTGCTTTGTTCTTTTGGCTTAGGATTGTCTTGGCAATGTGGGCTCTTTTTTGGTTCCATATGAACTTTAAAGTAGTTTTTTTCCAATTCTGTGAAGAAAGTCATTGATAGCTTGATGGTGACGGCATTGAATCTATAAATTACCTTGGGCAGTATGGCCATTTTCACAATATTGATTCTTCCTATCCATGAGCATGAAATGTTCTTCCATTTGTTTGTGTCCTCTTTTATTTCGTTGAGCAGCGGTTTGCAGTTCTTTTTGAAGAGGTCCTTCAGATCCCTGGTAATTTAGATTCCTAGGTATTTTATTCTCTTTGAAGCAATTGTGAATGGGAGTTCACTCATGATTTGGCTCTCTGTGTGTCTGTTAATAGTGTATAGGAATGCTTGTGATTTTTGCACATTGATTTTGTATCCTGAGACTTTGCTGAAGTTGCTTATCAGCTTAAGGAGATTTTGGGCTGAGACGATGGGGTTTTCTAAATATACAATCATGTCACCTGCAAACAGGGACAATTTGACTTCCTCTTTTCCTAACTGAATATTATTTATTTCTTTCTCTTGCCTGATTGCTCTCGCCAGAACTTCCTACACTGTGTTGAATAGGAGTGGTGAGTGAGGGCATTCCTGTCTTGTGCCAGTTTTCGAAGGGAATGCTTCCAGTTTTTGCCCATTCAATATGATATTGGTTTTGGATTTGTCATAAATAGCTCTTATTTAGAGATACATCCCATCAATCCCTAGTTTATTGAGAGTTTTTAGGATGAAGGGCTGTTGAATTTTGTTGAAGGCCTTTTCTGCATCTATTGAGGCAATCATGTGGTTTTTGTCTTTGATTCTGTTTATATGATGGATTACATTTATTGATTTGCCTATGTTGAACCAGCCTTGCATCCCAGGGATGAAACCAACGTGATTGTGGTGGAGAAACTTTTTGACGTGCTGCTGAATAGGTTTGCCAGTATTTTATTGAGGATTTTTGCATTGATGTTCATCAGGGTTATTGGTGTAAAATTTTCTTTTTTGTGTGTGTCTCTGCCAGGTTTTGGTATCAGGATGATGTTGACCTCATAAAATGAATGAGGGAGGATTCCCTCTTTTTCTATTGATTGGAATAGTTTCAGAAGGAAAGGTACCAGCTCCTCTTTGTACCTCTGTTAGAATTCGGCTGTGAATCCATCTGGTCCTGGACTTATTTTGGTTGGTAGGCTATTAATTGTTTTCTCATTTCAGAACCTGTTATTGGTCTATTCAGGGATTCAACTTTTTCCTGGTTTAGTCTTGGGAGGGTGTATGTGTCCAGGTATTTATCCGTTTCTTCTAGATTTTCTAGTTTATTTGCATAGAGGTGTTTATAGTATTCTCTGATGGTAGTTTGTATTTCTGTGGGATAGGTGGTGATATCCCCTTTATAATTTTTTATTGCATCTATTTGATTCTTCTCTCTTTTCTTCTTTATTAGTCTTGCTAGCGGTCTATCTATTTTGTTGATCTATTCAAATAACCAGTTCCTGGATTCACTTATTTTTTTGAAGGATTTTTTGTGTCTCTATGTCCTTCAGTTCTGCTCTGATCTTAGTTATTTCTTGACTTCTGCTAGCTTTTGAATGTGTTTGCTCTTGCTTCTCTAGTTCTTTTAATTGTGATATTAGGGTGTCACTTTTAGATCTTTCCTGCTTTCTCTTGTGGGCATTTAGTGCTATAAATTTCCCTCTACACACTGCTTTAAATGTGTCCGAGAGATTCTGGTGTGTTGTGTCTTTGTTCTCACTGGTTTCAAAGAATATCTTTATTTCTGCCTTCATTTCGTTATGTACCTAGTAATCATTCAGGAGCGGGTTGCTCAGTTTCCGTGTAGTTGAGCGGTTTTGAGTGAGTTAAGTTACCTCTCTTAAGCTTACCCACCTAATGTTCCAGGTTTGGTGAATGAACAAAGACGCAATCTAGTCTTATCTATTTTTATTTTTATAACTTTATTTCCTTTTTCTTTTTCTTTTTCACAAGGAGGGGCATGGCTACTCAAGTCTATGAACAGCAAGCTTGTCCAACCTGTGACTTGCAGGCTGCATGTGGCCCAGGACAACTTTGAATGAGCCCAACGCAAATCTGTAAACTTTCTTAAAATATTATGAAATTATTTTTGTGACTTTTAAAGCTCATCTGCTATCATTTGTATTACTGTATTTTATGTGCGGCCCAAGACAATTCTTCTTTTTCCAATGAGGCCCAGGGAAATCAATATATTGGACATCCCTGGCTAGACTTCAGCCTTAATCTTTTAGGCAATCTCTAAAAGGAAGTTGTTTCTCCCTACAAAACATTGATTAGTTTACTGAATTTTCTCTGGTCTTCTTTCTATCTCTTTAATCCACTGCCCTCCCTTCCTTCCTTCCTTCCTTCCTTCCTTCCTTCCTTCCTTCCTTCCTTCCTTCCTTCCTTCCTTTCTTCCTTCCTTCCTTTTTGTCAAGATACAATAATGAACCACACAACTTATTCCTGCTAAGTGTGAGCTACCATTATTTCTAAAGTGTTTTTGTGAGAATTTGTGTGTTTTATTTCAAGTATTTTTCTTATATCATTAAAATTATATCAGGTATTTTATTTAAAACTAAAAGTGCTTCAGCATCTTTGTACAATAGTACATTTTTCAAGTCACTCCTATGACTCTTTTAAATGTAATCTCCTTAGATTTTTGCATCTGTTTGTTTTCTGTTACACTAATATTTCTCAGTTTCACTGTGAACATTCCCTGACACAGAAAAGAATCAGCTATTTCTCTAATGAATCCTGATAACTTAGAGTGGGCATATTATTTGGCAATGAAATTGTGTTACTATGAAATGATATTCAAATGAGATATCATTGCTTTCACGTTCTCTCAGTAACTAAAGTCAGAATTTTAAAAATCACATATGCACATTGATATTTTCAATTCACTTTGATAGTTCATGTTTTCTAATTGAATGTAGTATTCAATCAAAATAAAAAACCTCTAGAAGATAAAAACACTGAACATTTAGGTTACAATAAATATATTTGAAAAATTTCTTTCTGCAGTAATAAATTAACCTTAGATTACTGTAACTTTTTACTTTTTATAATTTAAAGATATTTTTAACTTTTTTGAAACTTTTGTAATAACATAGCTTAAAATACAAATGCATTTTACAACTGTATAAAAATACGTTTTTCTTTCTTATCCCTATTCTATGTCTATCCTTATAGAATAATTATTCTATAAGTCTATCCTTATAGAATAATTATTCTATAAGTAAACAACAAAGTGTACTTTAAAAAATTAATTACTAAAAACAAAGACACAAACACACACATTGGCCTAGGCCTACACAAGCTCAGCATCATCAATATCACTGTCTTCCACCTCCACATCTTGTCCCACTGGAAGGTCTTCACTAGCAATGACAGCCATAGAGCTGTCATCTGCTATGACAACAATGCCTTCTTCTGGAATACTTCCTGAAGGACCTGCCTGAGGCTGTTCCACAATTATCTTTTTTTTTTTTTTTAAATAAATAGAAGGAGCATTCTCTAAAATAAAATAATGCTAAGTACAAAAACCAGTAACATAGTCATTTATTATCACTATCACATATTATATACTGTACATATTTGTATGGGCTATATGTTTATATGAATGAAAGCACAGTAGGTTTGTTAATACCAGCATAAACACAAACACATGAGGAATGCATTGCATTATGATACCACAAGGTGACTGAAAATTTTCAACTTCATTCTAATTTTATGGGACCATCATAATACATGTGGTCTGTCGCTGATCAAAATGTCATTATACAGTGCTTCACAGTATTGTTAACTGCAGGAAATCTCTACTTTGCCAGGTAATGCTGTGGCTGAAACTTTTTCCTTGAGCAAGGAGCCAGGAGTCCTTGCCTGTAAGTCATGCTACTGCAGCAGTTAGGACCACTGCTGTCATATTTTCTTATACAAAGTTTTAAATTTTATATACGAAAAATTATTGATATTTTCCTTCATTGCTTACAGATTTTGAGCAAAGAAAGGCTTTATCTATCCCTCCGTATAAAGGAATTTTATGCTTTTTTCTCAGCTAAATAAATGGTTTCAATTTTACATTTAGATTTCGAATGAGTTGGGAATTTATTTATTTATTTATTTATTTATTTATTTATTTATTTATGAGATGGAGTCTCACTCTGTTGCCAGGCTGGAGTGCAGTGGTGCGATCTTGGCTCACTGCAACCTCCACTTCCCAAGTTCAAGTGATTTTCCTGCCTCAGCCTCCCGAGTAGCTGGGACGACAGACATGTGCCACCACACCCAACTAATTTTGGTATTTTTAGTAGAGATGGGGTTTCACCATGCTGGCCAGGATGGTCTTGATCTCTTAACCTCGTGATCCACCCTCCTTGGCCTCCCAAAGTGCTGGGATTATAGGCATGAGCCACCATGCCTGACCAGGAATTGACTTAGTGTAAGTTACAGGACCAATGATATCTTTTGACCAATGGTTATACACTTGCCTCAATATGATTTAACTTAATAATTCTTTGTTCTCCGTAGATCTGAGACATTGTATTTATAATAAATTTAATTCCCAGGTGAATTTGTTTACACATAATTGTTCACAGGTGTCTGCATTTCTGTGTCTTTTAAAGGATATTTGCATAGCAAACAAATTTAGGGGACAAAAACGTCTCCCCTTGGAGCAAAGGACTGCTACGTTTGATTCCTATTATAAAAGATTTGGGTTTCCATACACAGGGTTATCCTCTTGTAGGCCTACCCCTTTTGAGAGCAGACATCATCTGTCTATTTCTATGTTGTTTTGTGAAAATTTGGATTTGAGAAATAGACACAAATAATGCTGCTGCGACTACTGTTACTGCTGTAAGAAATATACTATCCTTCATCTCTGATCCGGAAGTCTTCTTCTAGCATTAATGAAAATATGGCAGGATTACGCATTAGCTTGAAAATAAGGTCACTACTTGTCATTGTAGTTACTTAAATTACTTGTGAACTTTGTTTTGTATTTTACTAGTTTTGGATAAAAGGTCAAATACTACACCATTTGAATTCTAGGGTCTTTATGGTAGGCCATGACATCTTGTAAGTCTAGAGCTTCTTCATGTCCTTGTTTTCAGATTTTCCTGCCTATTTTTTATTTCATTTTATTTTATTTTATTTTATTTTTGAGACAGGGTCTCACTCTGTCGCTCAGACTGGAGTGAAGTGGCGTAATCTCGTCTCACTGCACCTTCCACCTCCCAGGCTCAAGCGATTCTCCTGCCTCAACCTCCCGAGTAGCTGGGATTACAGACAAGTGCCACCACACCCAGCTAATCTTTGTATTTTCAGTAGAGACAAGGTTTCACCATGTTGGCCAGGCTGGTCTCATACTCCTAACCTCAAATGATCCATCCACCTCGGCCTCCCAAAGTGCTGGGATTACAAGCCTGAACCATTGTGCCCGGCCCTGGCTATTATGTTTTTATTGAGTTTTAAAAATATACCTAAAATAAACTTATAAAATATCAGGGGAAAACAATAATATTTTATTGGAGTCTCAATGTACTAAGGTAATTAATTAATTTGGGATAATTAGCTTTATGAAATTGAATCATTCTAATCATCTTCTAAAACTCCAATTTTTTCCCAGTTTTACAGTTGCAACATTCACCATAGTTTAAGAATTTTCTTATACATATATACCCATTTCTCAAAATATTTCATATTATTTTATGTTTTTAAATATATGCACTATATAGGTGTTCTACTAACACATCTTACTAGTTATTAACATATACATGAAAAATACTTATTGGCATAGTTTTTTTTTTTTTTTTTTTTTTTTTTTTTGAGACAGAGTCTTGCTCTGTCACCCAGGCTGGAGTGCAGTGGCCGGATCTCAGCTCACTGCAAGCTCCGCCTCCCGGGTTCACGCCATTCTCCTGCCTCAGCCTCCCGAGTAGCTGGGACTACAGGCACCCGCCACTTCGCCCGGCTAGTTTTTTGTATTTTTTAGTAGAGACGGGGTTTCACCGTGTTAGCCAGGATGGTCTCGATCTCCTGACCTCGTGATCCGCCCGTCTCGGCCTCCCAAAGTGCTGGGATTTTAGGCGTGAGCCACCAGATGGAGTCTCGCTGTGTCTCCCAGGCTGGAGTGCAGTGGCGCAATCTCTGCTCACTGCAAGCTCCGCCTCCCAGGTTCACGCCATTCTCCTGCCTCAGCCTTCCTAGAAGCTGGGACTACAGGCGCCTGCCACCACACTCAGCTAATTTTTTTGTATTTTTAGTAGAGACGGGATTTCACCGTGTTCGCCAGGATGGGGTCTGGATCTCCTGACCTCGTGATCTGCCCATTTCGGCCTCCCAAAGTGCTGGGATTACAGGCGTGAGCCACCGGGCTCAGCCTGTTATAGTTTTTAAATGTAATGTTACCTTATTGAATTTTCTCATTGTTTGTATTTTCAATTGTTCAATAACTGCTTTGGCTTTTAAGGCATACCACCATATCTTTTTACCAGTCATTTATGTTTAATTTCTTTCCCTTCTATAACTGTCTTGGCAAATTCTCCCCACAAAATATCAAATAGTAATGATTATAGTGAGTGTTCTTACTTTTCCTCTTTTTGGTAGAATGTCCCCAGTTTTTCTCCATTAATTAAGATACTGTCCTTTGAGATTGATATATGTAATACATACACATTCTCATACACATAGGTAATCAAGCTTAGAAAGCATCTATTCAGTACCATTGAGTGCTTTTAGCATAAATATATATTGAATTTTCTCAATGATTTTCAGTATCCATGGGAATGTTTCTTTCATTTATAAATATAATCAATTTTAATGGATTCCTATATATCAAACAAATTAAATAGATTGGTATTATCTGAATTTCTAAAATTTGGTGGAATTCCTCTTTGAAAGTATGTAGAGCTGATTCTACCTGAGGAGACTCTTCTGACAACTTTATGGATGTCTTTTATGGATGTGCTCAGGGATACCCTATTTTTGAGTTCTTACACCGTCAGTTTTTTAGTAGCTTTGATACATACAAGACTGCTTGGCTAGATATCCAATTCTTGATACACATTTTCTTTTCTTGAGCTTTTTGAAATATGGATCCCCTTTTACTTTATCGAAACTTGTTGAAAAGCATGGTATCAACCTGATTTTGTTTTTTAGTGGTTTCCTTGAAAGTTAGTTTTTTTATTTGTTGGTTGCTTATAGGTCCAGAGTAGTTTTTAAAATATTGTTAAAGCGATAAAGTATAATAATTTTCCTAGAGTATGTTTTAGGTCTGGCTTTTTTTGGGTGATTTTTAAATTACAATTGTATTTTTACAGGAATTCTTTTATTTTAAGATACTTGTACATTCTGAGGGTTTCTACTTTCTCAGCTTCATTCCCTGAGGACATGTGTTGATAGGAGCCTTCCTTATTCAGTAAACAATAGACCAGTGGAGTGTGAGATTGGGCTGTCCATTCTATCTGCAGACGTAAGTGGACTTAGGGGAAATCTCAAGGCACAGTGTTCTTGGGAACAACAGAGTCATAAATTCTAATCAGGTCAAAGGAAACAGCATACTGCAAAAGGCAGTAGCTCAGAATAGACAAGTATGTGTGATAGGTTCCTGACGCTAGGGGATCGTAAAAACATCCATCTGAAAGAGACCAGGCTTAAAGATAAAAATAAGCTAGAATTCCAAAAATATTATATGGTTTTGTCCACATGTTATCCAATGTACTGAAATCCACCATGGCTTCTATTTTTAGACAAATTCTGATTTGCCTTAGTTTTATAGGAGAAGGCAATGAGAAACTTTGCTGAGACATGATAATACCTCACATAGAGACAAGAGGCTTCCTGGAAGAAGGATGAGCTGGCTAAATCCCTCGGACTACATCTAAATTGACTGTTTTCCACATTCTGGAAGGCACAGCTGCTCTATTTTGGCTGGCTTATACACAAGTTCTCAGAGTGTGGACAGTGGGGTTTCTCCAACCTTCTGAGTTTTTCAGAAGATTTAGGGTGTTTTGTGTCAGACATTGGCTGATCTTATGCTACTACTTTTATTCATAATTTTTCTCCTTTTGATTACAGGAATTGTGTCAACAAGTTGACTTAGACCAATGTAAATGATAATTCAAAATGTTGTTTAACATGTTTTCCTTCCCCAAATGCACCTTTTATACTTTTAGACCCTGACCCACATCTACATTTTGCCAATAGAGGCACCTTAGCAAACTTGATCAATAGTTTTTCTCTTTCTTTTTCATTAAGGTGAGGTCCCTATGAAATATTCCTTATTTATGTGTCTCGAACTCTGTTGAAAATATTTTCAGAATGAATTGATGTGGAGGTCCAGAGAGAGACAATAGAGGATCAGCTAGATGTCAATCACTAACTCCGTACTTACCCTACCTTGTCCCATGGAATTTGCCACTACTTCAATATCCTCAGATCCACCATATATAAAAGGCAAATAAAGAGAAAAATTAATAAACAGAAAGAAATACTGAAAGTTGCCACTTTGCTTGAATAAAATAATCTAAAATCAGTAAAGTTTAATTTGAAACCAACGATAAGTTATGGTGGTAAACAGAATTGTCTCCCCAAAGATATCCATATGCTAATACCTGGATCCTATGAATATGTTATGTTATTGGCAAAAAGAAATTAAGGTAGAGTATGAAAGTACATTTGCTAATCAACTGACCTTAAAATAGGGAGATTATCTTTCATTATGTAGCAAGGCACAATGAAATTGCCAGGTTTCTAAAGGGAAGGAATGGGGCTTAAGAGGAGTAAGAAAGATGTGACCATGAAAGAAATGGACAGAGATACAACATTGCTGGCTTTCAAGATGGAGGAAGGGGCCTTGAGCTAAGGAATGCGGCGAACTTTAGGAGCTGGAAAAGGCAAGGAAACTGATTCTCCCTTAGAATCTATGAAAGGGAACACACCCTGCTGACAGCATGATTTACTCCAGGTACACCAATGATGAATTACTAATCTACAGAACTGTAAGACAGCAAATTTGTGTTGATGTAAGCCACTCAATTTGTGGTAACAACAATAGAGACCTTAACACAGTTAAGTACTAATAGAGAAGTTAACACAGTGATTACTGAATTAATACTGAGTGAAGCCATCTTCTTCAGTAAATGTTATTGTCCTCTAGATTTAAATTGTTTAATTGTATCTAGAGATGTTTTCTTTATGGAAAGTCATGTTTTTAATCTTTTATTTTTAGATGACTATTTTAGATACTTTGAAAGTACAAAAGCGACAAAATTGTTAACAATATTTATTTTTACTTTTAGTTTTTAACATCTAGCTTGGAATTTAAGTTGTCTATATATGTATATACATACATGTACATATATACATATATATATATCAACTTTTACTATATAAAAACCAGATTTTATTTTTTTACCAAAATTGCAAAATAGAGAAAATTAAAGCATTAAAACATACATCTGAGAAAATGGAAAATGAATGCTTAAATGTGAAGTTAAAACTTTATTTATGTCAGTCAGTAACAACTAGGTAACACAACCTATGTAAGAAATTTAATTTATAGCATTTATTCTGTATTTTCAATGTTGCTAAAAGCATTGAGGTGAAAATAACTTACAAGTGTAAATGTTTTTTCTCACTTATTAGAACAAGACCAAATAAGGAAAAGGATATAATTTCCATTACCTAATCTTTTCACAGAAGCAAAATCTTTAATTAGTGCTATGATACTGTTGAATGCAATAAATATTTTATTAAAATTAGATAAAATTTAAATAACTTGGACATTTTACTTTTTGTAAAGCTCTACTTTAAAATACATATAAAAGATAAAGATTAACAAGAGTATGTTGATAAGTTATGCAATATTCTTATTGAATGTTAACTAATTTAAAATTTATCCATCATGTAAAATCAGGACATATTTATTATGTATTTTATAATTATGTAGCACAGTGATTAGGATTACAAGCACTGGAGTCATTTGGCCTTGCTTTAAAGCCTGTCTTTTCTACTTTCTGAATGCATAAGTATGGCTGTGTTCCTATAAAACTTTATTTTTGGACACTGAAATTTTAATTTTATACAAATTTTACATGTTGGGGAATATTATTCTTTTAATTGTTTCAGCCATCTTAATATGTAAAAACAATTACTATCTGGGTTGTCTGTATATATTTAAGCAGCAGACTGGATTTAGCCTACAGGCCCTAATTTGCCAAACTTTACTTCAGAAGCTGTATCATCAGGCTATAAGATTTATAGTCTTGAAGATCACTAACTCCCCTTGTTTTTCTTCTTAAAGATGACTTTCAATAATAGTCATTCTTCATGCATCTTGTCCATCATAAATAGACATGCTGGGTAGCAAGCACAGGTTAGATTGATTATAGTACTTTTCTTTTAAGAAAACAGTCATTCTGAATATTGTATTAATGGGATTTCAACAAAATGAGTCAGCAAGCAAAGAGCTGGATCACCTCGGAAGACTAACAAAATCAAATTGCCTGACTTACAAACATAAATACTTTGCTCTGAAACGTAAGACCCATTCCATTATATTGTGTCCTTGTAGGTCATGGATTAGCCGGCTGACTTCCACCAGGGGATTATTTTCTAAACATAATATAAGCTATTGCTAGAGTATGCCAAGAATTATATCACTATATCCAATAGCTATTCTCATCTGTGACAATAATAGTACTGTTTTGAAATATACTATATTTTTAATGTACTTGTATTCAAACAAAGTATCTCTAAAACATAAAATGTAGTTCTTCCTCTAATTATTAAATACAGGAGAAATAACTGATTTCCAAAATGATGCATCAAATGTAAGTTGCAAAGTTGTATTGCTTTTATATAATTTATAGTAACCAGAAATGTTAAGCCTATTCCTAATAGCACAATAAAGATAATTATGACAAGCATTAGGCAAGTGAGATTTATAATTTTAAATATAGGCTCAGTAAAATTCTGGAGGATCAAAGTAGGAAAAAAATAAATATACATTTTGGAAGTAATTTTCTGATTGAATAACAATATCAAGATTCATATTATATGAATTAGAGATTCATGAAACGCCAAATTCTCTAAAAGGATTACTTGATCAAATGGACTATACTGTTAGTGGAGATTAGAATAATAGCTATATAATAAGCATATTCATTTATCGAGAAATAGCTATTGAATACTTTTTTTTGTGAGACGGAGTCTCGCTCTGTCGCCCAGGCTGGAGTGCAGTGGCCGGATCTCAGCTCACTGCAAGCTCCGCCTCCCGGGTTCACGCCATTCTCCTGCCTCAGCCTCCCGAGTAGCTGGGACTACAGGCGCCACCACCTCGCCCGGCTAGTTTTTTGTATTTTTTAGTAGAGACGGAGTTTCACCGTGTTAGCCAGGATGGTCTCGATCTCCTGACCTCGTGATCCGCCCGTCTCGGCCTCCCAAAAGTGCTGGGATTACAGGCTTGAGCCACCGCGCCCGGCCTATTGAATACTTAATAAGGCCAGGCTTTGAGCCAGATTTAGAAGATAAAATGAGCCCCGCTCTTTTGTATCTCATAGTTTAGTGGGAAATACAGATTAGAAAACAAATCCAGGAGGAGACACTGGGATTAACATTTTGAAGGTTGGCTAGAAGAACACATAGAAATGGAAAATACTGCAAAATGAAATATAACAAATTTTACTGAATATATTTCGGGTAATGAGTTTATTCTCTTTGAATGTTAGAGATTTACTACTCAAATTAATGAATAATACTAAAATATAGAAAACATTATTTTTTAAAGAACCAAGAAATATTTCAGCAATGAATGTAATGTCATAGCTTCTTCCACTGTGATCTTTAAACTAAATAGCCAAATGCTTAAATATTCTCATGTATTTGATGTTATTCTGATAAAACTGTAGTTGGTTGTATTCAAAACTAATGTTTCCAGGACGCTTGTCCATAAATTGACAGTCTAATTTTCACTGAAAGTGTGACTGACAGTGAGGAAGCCCTACATTTTATTTTTAGTTCACTATTCATTTACTTTATTCTCTAGAAAAGTATGTGTATGTATATGTATGTGTATATATATATGTTGTGTGTTATAAACATATATATAGAACCTACTCCATATCAAAAAATAAGATATATTTTTCAAATGTTATTTGCACAGTATTGTGTAAATATCTTATTGTACAGCATTCTGCAGTATTATGGAGTTTAGTTTTATAACTCTATAGCCAGTAGGACTTAGAGAGGCATAACCATGATTTTAAATTTATACTATAAATGACAGAATAATTTATAAATACAGAGTTGAAAAAAATGGGAGTTGCTTAATATGTAACATTGAGAATTTTACATTTCTGTTTTATTTTAAGGTCTTGTATGGTCCTGGGAATATAGTAAGCCCCATCTACACATTGCTAAATTTAGATGATATTGCCATTAAAATGAATTACGTATTTGAAATACAATAAAGATATGGATTAATTCCTCTTCCCTTAATATTTGTTAAATTGTATTAAAACAATGATTAAATTATATTAATATATTATTTCCAGTATTTTTTCATGTGTTCACTCCATGTGTTACAAATACCCCCAGGTTCAAATTAAAGTGTTGATCATTGCTTTAATAAAAATGCTAAAATTAAAAAAATTTCCAGTCTATGTTGAATCCAATTAAGGTATAATTTTATTTACTAATTATTTTGATATGCATTAGCATCCTTAGATTTCTAAACCCATAGTACTGAAACAGTTAAGCTCTTATTTTTCATTCAGTGCCTAGCTTCAAATTATTTACTTTGCTGAGAATAATCACAAATAATACCTTGTAGATAAACTGTGTAGATTCCAGTTACCCTGTAACAAGATAAAGAATCCCTTGACTTTATCATCCTACTTCATAACTCAATCTTTAGGATATAAACTGTTTTCTGAAATTTGTAATGGGATTTTGATTATTTGTTTAGGTGTGTTAAGAGGAGTCTAAATTGGATAGTAATGGCAGTTAATGTAGGATTTTCTTCATTAAAAATTGGGACTTCTGTTTACTCAGTGGTTAATGTAGATTTGAATTATGAGAGCCAGAATTTATGGTTTGTATGAGGAGTATGGTAGTATGGGATTAGGCAATGCAGAGCTTCCTCTCATACTGAGGGCCATATGTAGCTGTCACCTAATCCTGTCTCTCAAGTTCCAACTCCAACTGTGAAAGTCTTCTGTGACATAATGTCCATTTCAGAGGACTGGATTTCTGGCTTTAGTCTTAAAGAAAAGTGCTGAGGTACCCCATAGGTAGAAGCTCCATCGTCCATGGATTGGTGATGGTAGAACAGCAGCAGTAGGTAAAGGAAATTTGGTGACAGATGGAGGACACCAAGCTTCTCCTGCAGCTGTCAGCAGAAGACGGCAGGTTGCCTGCTTGGGGAGTCTTGAGCCATGGCCAGGATATTTTAGTTTATAAAATAACAAAAGACATTACATTTTTTTAGAGAAACAAATAAGCAGAAGCTATGCTGAATCCTGCTGATTTTTTTTTTTTCTTGTAGATTATTAGGTAAATTTCAGTGCATTCCACATGTGTCTTAATACTTCTTGTGGAGAGAGTTCAGATTTGGTATGAAACTGATAACAAAATACATTATGGAACACAAGAGACATTAACCACACTCAAATGTCAAATGAGTCAAACCTAAATAGTCTAATTTTCTTATAAATACCCAGGTCCAAGGATGGGTTATTTATTAGCCAATATGGGCATTGTCTATTAGGGAAAAAAAGGTTAAACTCTCACTCTTTGTAACTATACATGTCTTAATGACAAAATACATGAAATTAACTTTCTGATTTAAATGACCATTTTACATTTCTGTTTTATCTTTAGCACCTGTGTAGGCATGGGGGCATAGTCAGCTCAGTTTAAACACAGCTACATTTAGTTGATATTGTTATTTAAATTAATTACAGGTTTGAAATACAATAAAGGCATGGATTAATTCCCCTCCCCTTAATATTGGCCAAATTATGTTAAAACAAATGTTTGGTTAAACTATATTAAACCACTATTTTCAGTATTTCTTATGTGTTCCATCCATGATGTGCACTATCCTAAAATGAAATGGTGCCTGTCAATCCAGCACTTTGAGAGGCCAAGGCAGGAAGAAGTTTATCAGTTGAGCCCAGGAGTTTCAGACCAGCATGGACAACATAGTGAGACTTTGTCTTTAAATAATGTTTAAATTAGCCAGGCGTGGTAGTGTGCACCTGCAGTCCCAGCTACTCAAGAGGCTGAAGTGGGAGCATCACTTGAGGAATTTGAGGCTGCAGTGAGCTATGATCATGCCACTACACTCCAGAGTGGGAAACAGGGCAAGATTCCGTCTCAAAAAATAAAAATAAATAAATAAATGGGAACTAATTTACCTTATGCTAAGTCCTTATTTAAAAAAAAAAAAAAAATCTGTATAGATAATCCAAGACTCCTTAATAGAAATACGTTTTTGAGCCAAATAATGTATATCAATAACCAATGAAGTGTTAATTATTAATGTGATTTTTTTAAAGACAATTTGACTAAAATTTAACCAGGACCTTAGATTTCCATAGCAAATTGTTCCCTGATATGGACTGCTTAGAAGTACAGTAGAGAAAAAATTCTCTTGCAGAGCCAAGATAGATTGGGACTGTTAAAACTTCATAAAACTTTGCAAATGTCCTGAAAAGTTAGGAAAATGAAACCTAAAAGAGCACCCATTTCAGGATAGCATATGGATTTTCATTTAGCCATTTTTTTCTTTTAGTATTTAAATGGGTAGTAAGGAACATAGTAGGTTGTAAGGTGACAATTTAAATGGTGAAAACTTTGAACACTAGATGCCAAATCCCCATAGGTCCCACTCCATCTGGTCAGAAATGAAAATGGGGTAGTATGTTTATAATATTATCTTGAAATTATAGTGTTTCATATTTTCAGAGAGCAACCCTATGTAAACCATACAATACCGCTGTGCGATAGGTAAGTGTTATTATCTTTTTGCTGAGGAAAAAGATGTTCCACAGATGTTAAATGACTTGTCAGAAGCCACAGTGCATTACAACAGCCAAGCAAGGATTGGACCATGAAGGCCTTCGATTTTCAGGAATATGCTTAGAATCTACCGGAAATTGAATCAAGACAGTAGCTGGCAACTATAATATCCTCCTCTTAGTGTTCACATTTAAAGACAGCTTTAAAAGAAGATTTCTATTAGGCAATAATACTGAGAAGTAAAGAAAAGTAGAAAGAGTGGGAAAATGGCCCTGCAATATATAAAGGACCCCAGGAACACTTGGACAGAACATCACAGCCTGTTATAAAATGTAATACAACAATTTCTTTGTATTTATCTATTGCTAAGTAACAAATAATGTCAAAACTTATTAGCTTAAAACAATTGACTTATTATCACTTCCAGCTTCTGCATGGTAGGAATTTAGGATGGACCAGGCTGGGTAGTTTTGGGTCAGGTTCTCATGTGCAATTGCAATCACATGGTGACTGGCGCTAGAGCTAATAATGGCTAGGCAGGCATTTCTCTCCCTTAATGTGGTCACGGGACCTCTCTATGCGAACTTTCCAGATGAACTATTTGGACTGTTAGCCTCAGGGTAGTAGTCATAACGCTTATACAACTGGCTCAAGGCTTCAAACAGAGTGTTCCAGCAAGCAAGGCATAATTTGCATTGCTTTTTCTAACTGTTATCAGAAAGCATGCAGTGTAACTTCTGCTGCATTCTACTGGTTACAAGTGAGTCATGTCACACCCTGCTCATTCAAATGAAGTACACATATAAGGATTTTTGGGAACAATATCAAGGTTCCATTATATATTAACTTGCACAATGAAAGCTATGCCACAGCCATATTTATATAATAAAATCCACTATAACATCTCACAGAAACAATTACAGAAATGATTGAGGAAGTTAAACTATAAGAATTATAGGAAATGTATATAGGTTTATATAGTTTTCCTTACTAATAAGAGGAACATAGCGCATCTATGTGTGTGTGTATGTGTGTGTATATATATATGTATCTACATATATATCTAGATATCACACATGTTCTATCATAATTCATTAGACTTTTGTCTTATGTCCTTTCCTCTTATGTCTAAAACAATTTAGATAATCTTTTTTGCTGTTATAAAAATAGAAATCTAAATACCAAACTGTTTATATATATATATGTATAAATATCTGAGTTCAGGTTGCACACAGTTGCAAAGAACAACTCTCTGGAGAAATGATCTTGATAAATGTATTTATGAAGCATCTCACCTGATGTTGGTAAAATATGAATGTCCAATGTTTTAGTTATCTGAGATTTAGGTAAGATTTTATACGACTACTATAATGGCTTAAATAACCTTTTGGTTTTTCAGGTCATAAAAACATATTCTGTCCCTGCAAATATAAATTATACAAATTTACCGTGATTTTGTGGGACAACAATCTTTTCAGGTCACTCCACTGATAATTACAACTAATTAAAATGTGCCAAAGAAAGGATAGAAATTTATCACTGCTCATTAAACCTGTGAAGACTGTGTTAATTAGATGTCAGGCTCTGTAACTCACATCAATGTTTGCTGCCAGTCTAATTTTAGAGAAAAAGGAAAGTGAACTTTGGAATATTCTGGCTGGGATTTTAAAATCGTTTGAAAAACATGTATCTTTGGAGAGACAACAAATTTGCAGCTTTCTTATAGATATACTCATCATCAATCACTGGCCTAAACAAATGACATACATTAGCATAATATTTGTTGACCTTTAACTGATTTATGTCTACAGTAAGCCTGTAAGACATTTGCAACATTTGCAAAAATTTTAAGAGTCTATATATTTGAAACACTTTATCCTTTTTAGAAATCAAGCAAAAATATTGTTCAAGATCATTGTATTCAAAAAATAAGTATTTTAATTGAATAAAAATGTTTTTTCTTCACACAAGATACTACATATATACATATATTCATATATACTATATATACACTCATAAAATGTATATTCTAGTATTAAATTCTGCTGTAAAAAGCATGCTTTGTATGAATAATAAAGAAATACTTGAGGAAAGTAGAGTGAAGTTGCAGGAGACTCTGATGTGGTTATGGACAACAAGGCTAGTAGTATAATAATGAGCAAAGTATAAAAATGACTCATTTTCTTTATCTAAAAAGCAGGTGTAAGGAGTGAACCATCGTGTGCAGGATATATAAGAATCCTAGAGCCATAGATGTGTCAGGATTCAGGCAGAAAGCACTGTGAGTCTTTAAATTATTGGTTAAGTATTTCATGTATCTGACTTTTTAGACTTAGATATCTCACATATTCTATCATAATTCCTTGATCTTTTTGTCTTGTGTCTTTTCCTCTTATGTCTCAAACAATTCAGGTACTCTTTTTTTGCTGTTATATAAATATAGATATGAAGACCAAACTTTATATATTGCTGTATTTCAAACACGACCAGTTTTTGTACAATTTATACGGTCACGCTCCAAGGTCACCAGAAGGCCTGAGATCACCTAAGTATGAACGTATGAACTTACATATTTGCAGAATATTTCTGTAACTCAACGTGGCTGTCGGAGCTGAAATTCATAACTTATCTTATGTTTAGCATGATTTTGATCAATTTGGATGATGTAGGTTATAGACCTAGCCAGCAAACATGGAAAGAGGGCAGTCAATCATTCAGAATTCGTTGAGATTTTTATCATGATATCTTTATCATTGTTCAAAATGATGGCTTTAGTTCAGTTGATTTTTTTCACATAATAATAATCTTCTTAAAAAATGTCTTGAGTGTATATTATGAACAAAGAATTAATTAATTTTCTTTTGTTTTAAAACCTGTTATCCTTTGAAATGATATTTTCTCTAAGATGAACAAAAGACAAAGGAGGTGTTAAACTGAGAGCTGCAGGACTCTTTCCCTAAGCTATTAAATTCCAGCAGCAGGACATCATTAATTATCTCAATTTTTCATTATTTTAGTAGCATAGCCATGTTTTCTTGTTGTCTTTAGTCTTTAGCTTTCTAATCTGATTTTGGTTTTTGATCTCTACCTCTCCACTTAACCGTTCTTATAGAGACCTCAGTGACTTTTCCGCTGACACAATCAGTGGACCATCGAATAATCACAACCTTTATGTTACTCTACCTGAGAATATTATTTAATGAAGGCAAAAATTCTGATATGTAGTATGATGTATCACATTGAGTTACATAGGTTGAACCATACTTGCATCTCTGGGATGAATCCTACTTGATCATGATGAATAATCTTTTTAATGTGTTGTTGAATTCAGTTTGCTAGTATGTTCTGGAGAAGTTTTATAACCTTGCTCATCAGAGATATTGGCCTGTAGTTTTCTGTTTGTTGTTGCTGTAGGTTTTTGTCTGGTTTTGGTGTCAGGGTGATGTTGGCTTCAAAGGATTACTTTGGAAGTACTCCTTCCTCCTCCATGTTTGAATAGTTTCAGTAGGTTTATTATTGATTCTTTAAATTTTGGGGTCAAATTCATCAGTGATAACATTAGGTCCTTGACTTTACTTCAAAGGAATACTTTTTGTCACTACTTCTGTCTCGTTATTTTGGATTTCTTCATGGTTCAACCGTGGCAAGTTGTATGTGTCTAGGAATTTATACATTTCTTCTAGGTTTTCCAGTTTATTCACATATAGTTGCTTATCATAGCCTCTAAAGACATCAAGGGTGATGTCCAGAATGGTATTTCCTAGGTTTTATTCCAGAATTTTTATAGGTTTAGGTTTTACATTTTAGTCTTTAATCCATCTTGAGTTAATTTTTGGTTTTCTTAATCCTTTTTATGAATTTTTGAGTCTCAGTTTTATTCAGCTTGGCTCTGGTTTTGGTTATTTCTTTTCTTCTGCTATTTTCGGGCTTCATTTGTTGTTGCTTTTCTACTTCCTTCAAGTATGATGTTAGATTGTTTATTTGAGATCTTTCTAACTTATTGATGTAGGTGTTTAGTGCTGTAAGTTTCCTCTTTACACTGTTTTGTCTGTTTCCCAGAAATTTTGATATTTCTCTGTTTTCATTTATTTTGAGGAATTTTTAAATTTCTGCCTAAATTTCATCTTTTACTCAAATATCATTCAGGAGTAAATTGTTTAATTTTTATGTAATTTTGTGCTTTTGAGATATCTTTTCTGTAATCATTTCTATTTCTATTCCACTGTAGTCTGAAAATATGATTGGTATGACTTTGGTTTTGGTGAATTTATTAAGACTTGCTTTATGGGCAAGCATTTGGTCAATCTTAAGAGTATATTCTGTGTGCAAACGTGAAGAATATATATTCTATGTATGATGAGTGGTAGATTCTGTGGTTGTCTACTAGGTCCAATTGGTTAAGTGTCAGATTTAAGCCCCAGATTTATTTGTTAGTTGTCTGCCATGATCTGTCAAACACTGTCAGTGGGGTGTTAAAGTTCTTCACTATTAATTTGTGGCTATATAAGTCTTTTTGTAGGTCTGGAAGTATTTGTTTTATTATATCCATGTGCTCCAACGTTGACTGCATTACGTGTTTAGGATAGTTGAGTCATCTTGTTGGATTGAATCTTTTATTATTATGTAGTATCCGTCTTTTGTTTTCTTAATGTTGTTGGCTTAAGTTTTATTTTATCTGATTTAAGAATAGAGCCTCTGCTCTTTTTGTTTTCTTTTTGAATAATCCATCTTTCTTCAACTCTTTACTTTGAGTCTATTAATGTCATCACATGTGAGATAAATCTCTTGAAGGCAGCAGACAATGGGTCTTGTTTTTAATCCAACTTACTACTTACTCTGTCTTTCAAGTGGTTTTTTAGACCATTTTCATCTGAAGTTAATATTGATATTTGAAATTTTGATTCTATCATGAAGTTATTAACTGGTTGTTTTGTAGTTATTTTATAGTTTCTTTAAAGGGTCTGTGTGCTATGTACTTAGGTGTGGTTTTGTGGCAGCCAATGTTGTTATTTCATCTACGTGTTTAGAATTCCCTTGAGGATCTCTTGTAAGGCTGGTCTAGCAATGAATTCCATTAGCAATTGGTTATCAGAAATATTTTATTTATCCATTGCTCAGGAAGCTTAGTTTTTCTGGTGTATGAAATTCTTCACTGGAGTTCATTTTCGTTAAGAATGTTGGAAATAGGGCCCCAGTCTCTTCTGGGTTGAGAATTTATCCTGAGAAGTCTGCTGTTAGCCTAATGGGTGCCCTTTGTATGCTATTTGACCTTTTTCTCTAGCTGTCTTCAATATGTTTTTCTTTAGCATTTATCTGAGATAATCTGGTATGTATACACCTTGGTGATTGTTAGGCAGGCCTTTGGATTTCTTGTATCCTGATATCTACCTCTCTAGCAAAATTAGGGGAGTGATCTTAAATTTTTCCCTCAAATGTTTTCCAGGTTATTTACTATTTCTCCTTCTCTGTCAGGAATGCCAGTAGTTCACAGGTTTTGACACTTTGCATCAGCCCGAAGAATATTACTAAGATTCTTTGTTCATTAAAAAAAAAAATCTGTATTTTTGTTTGGCTAGATGAGTTTGAAAACCCTGAAATTCATTTTTTCCTTTGGTTTAGTATATTGGGTTTTTTGTAGTTTTCTATTGTATTTGAAATTACTTAAGTGAGTTTTTTGGTTCCAATAGCTCTGACTGATTTCTTTTTAAGATATTTGCCTCTTCATTTCATGGATTGCTCTACAGGTTTCCTTGTGTTGATTTTCAACCTTATTTTGGAGTTCATTGAGTTTCTCTGCAATCTGTGCTTTGAATTCTCTATCTGTCATTTCTCTGGTTCCTTTTTTTGGTTAGAGATGATTGCTGAAGAGCTAGAGTTAGCCTTTGATGATGACTCAGCATTTATATTTTTAGTGACAGAATTATTGTGCTGGTTCCTTCTCATTTGCTAAGTGAGGGTTGTGTTAGGTAGTGTCTTTTCATTTTGCTTCTATATTCGTACGCACTTCTGTCAGCAAGTTTTGTGTTAGGTTGTGCGATTTGACCTATAGACTAGTAGATGATGTTTACAAGTATAAGCCATCTATTATACAAGCAGGTGAATATGTGCCTGACGTTTGTTTACTGTGAGGCACTCTCTGTTGTTACAGGTGAAGAGTTGGACAGTGGAGTGCCTGGTGTTCTGAGCTACTTGTTTCATGCGGGTGGTAGGACACAGCTGGGCAGTGCTGGAAGCCCCTGGCTTGCCCACAAATATTCCAGTGATGAGTGTAGGCACCAGCTTTGATGAGAGTTGCTGGGAGAAGCTCCTGGTGAAATGCGTTGAGTTGTCTGTGGTAGTGCAGTGAGAACGCTGTATCTGCTCCCTGTCCTAGGTAGGCAGGAATCTAATCTGTTTTCCTCCAAGACCTCTGCTCCAGGATTCTTCACTCCTAATTCACTGTAATCTATCTCCAGACTGCAATATGGTTGAGGGTCACAGGAAATGCCAGTTTTGTGACTCTCTGTGGGTGTGGTTTTAGTGCATAACCTTGTCAGTCAAGCTAATACAGAGAGCTTTAAGGCTCACCTGTTCTCCTATGTGGCAGTAACTGTTGTTTTTTCAAAAGGGATGACTCCACCTTTGGGCTTGTGCATGTGGGTATTGGTCATGGTGGTGTAGGATAGTTGGGATAGCCTCACCTCAGGCCCTGAGGGAATTGGTCAGGTGCCAGGAGATTCAGAAAGAGGCAGGTAGTTTCTGAGTTCCCAAGCTTATAAATACACCACTCTGCATTTATGCTGAGTGCACATGCTGAGTCCTAAATAGGCTGGAATAGGGTCAGATTAAACCAAAGTTCAGGTGCTGGCTATGGTGAGGGGATCAGTCTGGTCACTGGATAAGCAGCCAAACTCTCAGACAGGGGAAAGCAGAACAGTTAGGTGGTAGGACCCCCAGGGAACATCACAGGCCTATGGGCACTGGGTTTTCAAAAAGATTCTGGGCCAAAGCTGAAATGTTTGGGAGGGAGCTGGGTGACTGTGCTGTGTGCTTTTCACTGGAGAAAGCAGTACACTTCATCTGGAGTAATGAAGACTGGTGGCTGTGGGGTGCATTGCATGCTTGTACTTCTCTCCCACCAAAACAATGGTGAACTTCATTGCTGAGAACATGCAAAGATACCAAATATTGTATGTTATCTCTGGGAATTTTGTGGCAGAGGAATACAGAGCTGTGACCCATCACAATGATTTCCATTGTGCTGGAAATTCAAACCAGTTAGCCTTGTGTGGCTTGGAGCAACCGAGGTGGAGGGTCACATGGTCTACCTTCACTGTAGTTCCTAGGGGAATGCAGAGCTGGGCCCACCCGTAGAGTTCAGGCAGCAATGGGTCACTATGTTGGAAGCTCAAAGTAGCTGGCCTTGCCTGTCCCAGAGCAGTGTGGGTTGGGGGGTCTTGTGGTCTACTCTTGGAGCAGTGCAGATGTGTGCCCACCTGCAGGATTTAGGTGGGTATGGGTTGCTGTGCAGCAAGCTCAAGCTCAGTTGAGCCTAAGCTTGGAGGGGCTGGAGAAGTGAGTCAGACTAACCACTCCTCAGACTGCAACTGTGGCCTCTATCAGGGCCATGGCAGCTGGCACTGGGCTGCATAGGCATATCAGGCTTCCTAGGCTCCACATGGGCCTGAGCAGTACCTTTTTAAAAACTCCAGAAGGCTCTCTGAGTCAGTCTAGAGGTCTGTGGGGCTCAAGAGGGTTCTTCTCTCTTTCCCATGCTCAGATTTGCTAAAGTCTGCATGGAAAGTGTGGATCCCCAGTGGCTTTCACTCACTCACCCTTTCCCCATGTTAGGGTGCTTCTCCCAGCTCCAGCCAGTGCCAGGTGGGCAGCTGTGTGGCTTTGCTCCTCTCTGTTCTCTGTGGATCCTCTTGCTTCTTTGATGAATACTGATGTGGTCTCCAAGATGGGCAACTTGAAGAGCCACTATTTTCTCAACACTTTGTTTCCTCTCCATGACAGTGGTGCACTATAGCTATATCTGATCAGCCATCTTGAACCCAACTTCTTAACTTTATTATATACCTTGACGTAGTCTTATTTGGGTTTAATCTGCCTGGTATACTTTGTCCTTGTTGTATGTGGATATTAATGTCTTTTTCTAGTTTTGGAAAGCTCTCTGTTATTATTTCTTTGAATAAATTTTCTACCCTGATCTATCTCTATTGGGGGAACCATCCCCAATATTTAAACATACGTTGTTTCTATTTTCCATAAGTGTCCTCACTGAGAAATAAAGAGAGACAGCACAAAGAGAGGAATTTTACAGCTGGGCCGCCAGGGTGACATCACCTATTAGTGGGACTGTGATGCCTACTTGAGTCTCACACCAGCAAGTTTTTATTAAGGGTTTCAAAAGGGGAGGGGGTGTAAGAACAGGGAGTAGGTACAAAGATCACATGTTTCAAAGGGCAAAAAATAGAACCACTAATAAGAGTCTAAAAAAGATCACATACTTCTGAGGGAACAGGACAAAGGGCAAAAGCAGAACCACTGATAAGTGTCTATGTTCAGCGGTGCATGTATTGTCTTGATAAACATCTTAAACAACAGAAAACAGGGTTCAAGAGCAGAGAACCAGTCTGACCACAAATTTAACAAGGTGGAGTTTTTCCTCACCCTAATAAGCCTGAGGGTACTGAAGGAGACCAGGGCGTATCTCAGTCCTTATCTCAACCACATAAGACAGACATTCCCAGAGCCGCTGTTTATAGACCTCCCCCCAGGAATGAATTCCTTTTCCAGGGTATTAATATTAATATTCCTTGCTAGGAAAAGAATTTACTGATATCTTTCCTACTTGCACGTCCATTTACAGGCTCTCTGCAAAAAGAAAATATGGCTCTTTTTGCCTGACTCCATAGGCAGTCAGACCTTGTGGTTGTCTTCCCTTGTTCCCTAAAATTCGCTATTATTCTGTTCTTTTTCAAGGTGCACTGATTTCATATTGTTCAAACACACATGTTTTGCAATCAATTTGTACAGTTAACACAATTATCACAGTGGTCCTGAGGTGACGTACATCCTCAGCTTACGAACATAACAGGATTAAGAGATTAAAGTAAAGACAGGCATAAGAAACTGTAAAAGTATTATTTGAGAACTGATAAATGTCCATATTAAGATGAAATCTTCACAAAAAGTTGCTCTGCTGTGGTTCCAGCCAGTCCTTCCATTTGGGGTCCCTGACTTCCCACAACATATCTGTATCTCTCTTCCTGCAGCCTCTTTAAGGCAAGTAACTTTTAGATTTGCCCTTTTGAGGCTATTTTGTAGATCTTTCGGACATGTTTAATCCTTTGTAATTTTTTTTCTTTTTTTGGTCTTCTCTAACTGAATATTTTCACACAGCCTGTCTTTGAGCTCATTAATTCTTTCTTCTGTTTGATCAATTCTGCTGTTGAATGACTTTCATCCATTTTATTTTCATTTTCCCAGTTGAACATTTTGACTCCCAGAATTTCTGCTTGATTTTAAAAACTATTTTAGTCTCTTTGTTAAATTTCTCTGATGAAATTCTGAAATTCTTCTCTGCAATATGTTGAAATTCATTGAACTTGCTCAAGACAGTTATTTTGAACTTTTTATCTGAGTGGTCACATATCTCCATCATTCCAGGACTGGTCACTGGTTCCTTATTTAGTGCATTGGTGAGGTAATGTTTTACTGATATACTTGATTCTTGTGAACATTTGTCAATGTCTGGTATTGAAGAGTTGGGTATTTATTGAATCTTCACAGTCTTAGCTTCTTTGTACTTGTCCTCTTTGAGAAGGCTTTCCAAGAATTCAATTGAGTGTTGTGACCTAAGCCTTTGCAGCTGTTTCAGCACTAGAGACCTTCCTTAGCCCAGGAACACTGCAACTCCCACAGACCCCCTAAATGCACAGCCTTAGGGGACTTGAGGACCATAAAGGCAAATTATCTGAGTTACCAGGCAAAGTCTCTCATTGTTTTGTCTCTTTTTCCCTCAATCAGAAGGAGTCTTTCCTCACTGGGCTGCTTGGAGTCAGAGAAAGGGTGTTCTGGGCCCTCCTGTGGCCACCATGACTGCAACTGCACAATGTTGCACCTAAACCTTGCAGGCCAGCACAGAACTGGGGCTCACCCAGTGCCTGTGGCCACTATTGTCTGGCTGCTGCTAATATTCATACAAGGCTCAGGGCCACTTGAGGTAGTGGGTGGTAAATGCTATTGGGACTGTATTTGTCCTATCAGGGTGGCAGGTTCCCTTCTGGCCCAGAGTGGTTTTAAAAAAAATTGTCCAAGAGCAAACTCCTGGAACTGGGGGTTTCAGGAATCTCTCTGGTGCTTTATTATACTGTGGTTGAGCTCATACCCAAGATGCAAGACAAAGTCCTCTGTGCTTTTCCCTCTCCTTTCCCCAAGTGGGAGGAGTTTCTCCCTGAGTTGTATGGCCTGGATTTGGAACAGGGGTAATGCAGAAACTTTTTGACCAGCACAGCTGATGTCACACGGGGTCACACCTCACATCTCCTGCCTCTGAGACCATTGCAGCATCAGGAATTTTACAAGGGCTTCAGTCTTTGTGGCCTGACTGCCACTCAAATTCATTCTGGGTTCCAGCCCAATGTAGTCATTTGGTGATTGAAGCAAGGACTGGAGTTTCTTCTGCTTGGGTGGAGGATTTACCTCTGGCCTCCAGCTGGTGTAAATGCTCATTCCATAGATGCTGGTAGAAATCTGCCCTCTGCTGTGTTCTGCTGTGAGAGCTCTGAGTTCCAATGCGAAGTCCCACACTCTCTTTGCTCTTCCTCCCACAAGTACACAGCTTCTCTCTCTACATGGCACTGCCTGGGGTTGAGGGAGGGAGGATGTATATTGTGCAAAGCTCTCTAAGCTCTCTTTCCTACCCTCTTCAATGTCTCTTTCCTTGATACTATGTTACAATCATATACTGTGATTGCTCAGCTGATTTTTTTTTTTTTTTTTGGAGTCTTATGAAGGTTCTTTCTTGTGTGGATACTTGTTCAATTTGGTATTCCTGTGGTGCAATGATCACTGGAGGGTTCTATTTGGCCATCGTGCTTTGCCTCCTCCAAGAAACCACTAGAAATAAGTTTTTGTTGTTGTTTTTTGTTTGGTTTGGTTTTGTTTGGTTTTGTTTGGGACAGAGTTTTGCTCTGTCACCCAGGCTGGAGTGCAGTGAGGCAATCTTGGTCCACTGCAACCTTGCCTCCCAGGTTCAAGCAATTGCCCCTGCCTCAACCTCCCGAGTAGCTGGGATTACAGGCATCTACCACCATACCCAGCATATTTTTGTATTTTTTAAGTAAAGATGGGGTTTAACCATCTTGGACAGGCTGGTCTTGAACTCCTGACCTCAGGTGACCCACTCGCCTCGGCCTCCTTAAGTGCTGGGATTACAGGCATGAGCCATTGCCCCCAATCAGAAATAAATTTTTAGGTACAACACCAAAGGCCGTTCTTGCAGAGTAAGGTGCTATTGCATTGTGGGTTTAATTTGCATTTCCTGATAATTAGTGTTATGTAGTATTTTTTCATGTTTTTGGCCCTTTTTATACCTTGTTTTGAGAATTGTCTATGCATGTCCTCAGCCCACTTTTAGACAGGATTGTTTGTTTTTTTCCTGCTGATTTGTCTGAATTCCTTGCAGATTCTTGGTATTTGTCCTTTGTTGGATGTATACATTGCAAAGATTTCCTTCCACTCTGTGGGTTGTTTGCTTACTCTGGTGATTACTGTTTTTGCTGTGAAGAAGATTTTTAGTTTAATTAAGTCCCATCTATTTGTCTTTGTTTTTATTGCATTTGCTTTTGGGTTCTTGATCATGAAGTCTTTGCCTAAGCCAATGTCTAAAAGAGTTTTCCAATGCTATCTTCTGGGATTTATATGGTTTCAGGTCTTAGATTTAAGTCTTTGACACATCTTGAGTTGATTTTTGTATACCTTGAGAGATGACAATCCAGTTTCATTCTTTTACATGTGGTTTGCCAATTATCCCAGCAGCATTTGTTGAATCAGGTGTCCTTTCCCCTCCTTACGTTTTTGTTTGTTTTGTTGAATATCTGTTGGCTGTAAGTTTTTGGCTTTATTTCTGGGTTCTCTATTCTTTTCCATTGATCTGTATGCCTATTTTTACTAGTACCATGCTGCTTGGGTGGCCACAGCCTTATAGTATAGTCTGAAGTTAGTTAATGGGATGCCTTCATATTTGTTCTTTTTGCTTAATCTTGCTTTGTGTATGCAAGCTCTTTTTTTTTTTTGGTTCCATATTTTAGGATTTTTTTTTTTTCTGGTTCTGTGAAGAATCATGGTGGTATTTTGATTAGAATTGCATGGGATTTGTAGATTGCTTTTGGCAGTATGGTCCTTTTCACAATATTGATTCTACCCACCCATAAGCATGGATTGTGTATACCTTTGTTTGTGTCATCTATGATTTCTTTCAGCAGTGTTTTGTAGTTTTCTTGTAGAGGTATTTTACCTCCCAATTTAGGTATATTCCTAGTTTATTTTTTCTTTTTGCAGCTATTGTAAAAATGATTGCATTCTTGATTTTATTCTGAGCTTGGCTGATGTTGGTGTACAGCAGAGTTACTGATTTGTGTACATTGATTTTGTACTATCCTGGTTTTGGTGTTAGGGTGATACTAGCTTCATAGAATGATTTAGAGAGAACTGGATTGGTATCAATTCTTGTTTGAATGCCTGATATAATTCAGCTGTGAATTCATCAGGTCCTGGACTTCTTTTCTTGGTAACTTTTTAATTACTATTTCAGTCGTGTTGCTTGTTATTGGTCTGTTCAGAGTATATTTTCAGGAATTTATCCATCTCCTCTAGATTTTCTAGTTTATAGTAGCCTTGAATGATCTTTTGTATTTCTGCGGTATCAGTTGTATTAATCACATCACCCATTTTATTTCTAATTGACCTTATTTGGATCCTCTCTCTTCTTTTATTGGTTAATCTTGCTAACGGTCTATCAATTTTATTTATCTTTTTAAATAACCAGCTTTTTGTTCTATTTATCTTTTGTTTTTCTTTTGTTTGTTTCTATTTTTAGTTCTGCTTTAATCTTCATTAAATTTGTTTTCTTCTGCTGGGTTTGGGTTTGGTATGTTCTTGTTTCTCTAGTTCCTTTAAGTGTGACCTTAGACTTTTTTATGTAGGCATTTAACGTTATGAGCTTTTCTTTTAGCACTACTTTTGCTGTATCCCAGAGGTTTTAATAGGTTGTGTTACATATCACTCAGTTCAAATAATGTTTTAATTCCCATCTTGATTTTGTTTTGATCCAACAATCGTTCAGGAGCAGGTTATCTAATTTTCATGTATTTGCCTGGTTTTGATGGTTTCTTTTGGAGTTGATTTCCAATTTATTTCATTGTGGTCTGAGAGAACACTTGATATAATTTCTGTTTCCTTAAATTTGTTGAGATTTGTTTTGTGGCCTGTCATATGGTCTATCTTGGAAAATGTTCCACTGCTAATAAACAGAATGTATAGAATATTCTGTAAATATCTGTTAAGTCCAGTTTTTTCTAGGGTGTAGATAAGTCCATTGTTTCTTTGCTGACTTCTATCTTGATGACCTGTCCAATTTTGTCAGTGGAGTATTGAAGACCCCTGCTGTTATTGTGTTGCTCTCTATCTCATTTCTTAGGTCTAACAGTAATTGTTTTATAAATTTGGAAGCTCCAGTGTTAGGTGCATATATATTTAGGATTGTGATATTTTCCATTGGACTAGTCCTTTTATTATCACATTATGTCCCCCTTTGTCTTTTCTAACTGCTGTTGCCTTAAAGTTTCTTTTGTTTGATATAAGAATAGCTACTCCTGCTTGCTTTTGGTGTCCATTTGCATAGAATATCTTTTTCCACACCTTTGCCTTAAGTTTGATGAGTCCTTATGTGTCAGTTGAGTCTCTTGAAGACAGCAGATACTTGGTTGGCGAATTCTTACCCATTTTACCGTTCTGTATCTTTTAAGTGGAACATTTAGGCCATTTACATGTAATGCTAATATTGAGATGTGAGGTACTATTCTATGCATAGTGCTTTATGTTGCTTGAATACCTTGGTTTTTTATTGTGTTATCTTCTTATAGGTCCTGTTAGATTTGTGCTTTAAAGAGGTTCTATTTCGGTGTATTGCAAGGATTTGTTTCAAGATTTAGAGCTCCTTTTAGCACCTCTTGTAGTGCTTTCTTGGTAGTGGCAATTCTCTCAGCATTTGTTTGTCTGAAAAAGGAGTATATATTTATTTATGAAGGTTAGTTTTCCTGGATACAAAATTCTTGGCTGATAATTGTTTTGTTTAGGGAAGCTAGATAGTACCCTAATCCTTTCTAGCTTGTTGAGTTTCTGCTGAGAAATCTGCTGTTAATGTGATATGTTTTCCTTGATAGGTTACCTGAACCTTGTGCCTCACAGCTTTTAAAATTCTTTTCTTCATTTTGGCTTTAGATAACCTGATGACTATGTACCCAGCAGTACTATTTTTGTGATAAATTTCCCAGGTATTCTTTGAGCTTCCTGTATAAAGATGTCTAGATCTCTAGCAAGGCTGGGGAAGTTTTCCTCTGTTATTCCCTCAAACATGTTTTCCAAACTCTTAGATTTATCTTCTTTCCTGGGTACACCAATTATTCTTAGGTTTGGTCATTTAACATATTTCTAAACTTTTTGGAGGCTTTATTCATTTAATTCTTTTTTTCTTTATCTTTGTCAGACTTGTTTAATGTGAAAGCCTTGTCTTCGAGCTCTGAAGTTCTTTCTTCTACTTGTTTGATTCTATTGGTGAGACTTGCCAGTGTGTTTTGTAATTCTCTAAGTGTGTCCTTCAATTCTAGAAGTTGTGATTGTTTGTTATTTATGCTATTTCACTGGAGATTTTTCTATTCACATCCTGCGTCTTTTTTGTGTGTTTGTTTTTTTGTTTCTTTATGTTGTACTTCACCTTTATCTGGTGCCCCATTGATTAGCTTAATAATCGACCTTCTGAATTGTTTTCTGGCAACTTACAGCCATCTTCTTGGTTTGGATTCATTGGTGGTGAGCCATTGTGATCTTCTGGTGGTGTTAAATAACCTTGTTTTGTCATATTACTAGAATTATTTTTCTGGTTCCTGCTCATTTTGGTAGCCTATGTCAGAGAGAAAATCCAGGGATTAAGGGCTACTGCTCAGATTCTTTTGTCGCACATGGTGCTCCCTTGATGTGGTGCTCTCCCCCTTGCTTTAGGAATGGGGCTTCCTGAGAGTCGAACTGCAGTGATTGTTATTTCTCATCTGGATCTAGATACCAGGATCCTGGCTGGTACTGGAGAGTGTCTGCAAAGAGTCCTGTAATGTGATGTGTCTTCAGGTCTCTCAGCTGTGGATACCAGCACCTGCCCTGGTGGAGGTAGTAGGAGAGTGAAGTGGACTCTTGAGAATCCATGGTTGTATTTTTGTTAAGTGCATTTGTTTTATGTTGGCTGGCTTCCATGCAGGAAGTGTCATCTTTAATAGCACATCAGTTGTGGTGGTAGAGGGAGGATCAGGCATTTTCCAGGGCCACAGAGCTCCCAAGAGATTATGTCCTTTGTCTTAGGCTACCAGGTAGGGTAGAGAAAGATCATTAGGCAGGGCAAGGTTAGGCATTGTCTGAGCTCAGGCTATCCTTGGACAGGGTTGTTGTGGCTTCTGTGGGGAAGGGGGGGTGTTTCCCAGGCAAATGAAGTTATGTTCACAGAGGACTATGTCTTCCTCTTCTGTGTCACACAGGTCTCCAGGGAAATGGGGGAAAGCTGGCAGCCACAGACCTCACCCAGCTCCTATATGACCCACAGCCCAAAAGGCTGGTCTCACTCCCACCGTGCTTCCTGAACAGCAGTGAGTTTATTTCCAGGTAGCTGGTGAGCTGCCCCAAGCTCCGAATTTGCCCCAGGCCACAAGCCTCTCAGCTGAGAAAGCAAGCAGACTCACAGGTCCCAGTTCCTCTGTTGTCCCACAGAGCCTGCAGAGCAATCTACCTCCTTCAAAGGGTCTGTGTGTTCCTTCAGCTTTCCTGCTATGTTCCTGTTTTTGGAATAAAAGTTCACAATGTGAGTCTTCACATTCTGCTCTTTCTGGTTGAGTGGGTGCTGCAGGTTAGACCTGCCTCCTATCTGCCATTTATTTCCCGTATCTAAAGTTTTGGATTTTACTTTGAAGGGAAATGGGGAATAAATGAAGTATTTTAGATAAATGCATCACATACTCATATCTGTATCTCAGAGAGTGTGATGATGAATGAATTTTGTAGAGATAATACACAAGGTAGAAAGCCCAACTATGTCCATTAGATACCACAAAAGATGTTGGTGGTCTGGATTTGGGTAGGAGCCAGTGAAGCAGATATACATGAAAAATGTTTTAAATCTGGAATGGATAGGATTTGCTAATTGTTTGGTTTCCTGGAAAGAGGGAATGAAAAGTGTTTGCTTTGAAGCAGTTATGAGCCTGTATTATCACTTATTCAGAAGGAAATCATGAGAGAAGAACTAATTTAGGCCATATTGATTTTGAGGTGCTTATTAGACATTGTAATATTAATTATAAATGTCTGGGCCTCAGGGGACATACTGTGACTAGAAATATAAATTAAGAGAAAAAGTACATAGATGGACGATATATAAAGGGAGTGAGTGGGCTTACGGGTAGACTCTAAAGCATATCAATATTTAAATGTTAAGAAAGTAACATTTATTGAAAAATATTCAGAAATGGCCCATATGTATTTAGAAAAATGGGAGAATGCACTATAAAGACAAAGGAAGGGCGTAATCGACAATGTCAAAGACTGAGGACACTTAGAACACTTAGGGCAAGTTCTGTATTTAAAAAAATAAGAGAATTTATGGAGTAACATTAATTCAGTCATTTTGTGTTCCATAGACTCTGTATGTGGAGTTGCATTAACAGAGATCTATAAATACTAAGAAATCCTATTGAGCAGCTGGGGTTTTAAAAGCTGGTATCTTTTCCGTTGGAATGAAAATGCCTTCCTCAAATCATTAAATGGGCTATAATTATGGCTTTTATTCTAAGCTCTTTGTACAAAAAGCAAGCAATTGATTTCTTTGTAGCTACCTTAACGCTTTCCTGTATTTATATTTAAGTTAAGTTTAGGTGATTGAAGAAACACAATAAAGGAATTTCCCATTGTAAGAAAAAACAAATGGCAGAGATGAGAGATGTGAGGGATGTATATTTCAAAGATTATCTTACACAAGCATGTCACAGAACACACTGAATAAGAGTACATATAAATTTAAGTTCACAACTCATATAAATAAAATATATTGCATTTCTATAGTTTACTTGTCACCCACATTTTTATTCTATTACTTGTTCACAATAAACTCATTATTGAGATTGCCTCTTTCTAAGGGTTATGCAGACTGTCCTAAGACTCACTTCACACAAAAGTGATAATTAAACCACTTTGTACTTTATTTGTCCATCAGTAAAAGTTATAAAGGTATCAGCAGATGTGGAAACTTTCCTGCAGTCCCTGGCTAGTGCAAGCTACAGCCCTGATTCTTTAGAACTAGCCTGCTTCTATGTGAGCTTACCCTCTGAAGTCTTGCCATTGCTAAGACTTATCCTTGGGTAGCAGAGTTTGTGTCATTTCAACTAACTTCTTTCTTTCTTTCTTTCTTTCTTTCTTCTTTCTTTCTTCTTTTCTTTCTTTCTTTTTTTTTGAGACGGAGTCTCACTCTGCTCTCTCTACCCTTGCTGGGGTGCAAGGGCAGGTCTCACTGCCACCCTCCAATTCTCAGGTTCATGTGATTCTTGTGCCTCCTTCCAAGTAGTTGAGACTACAGGGTGTGCCTGCAGCTAATTTTGCTTTTTTAGTAGAGACAGGGTTTCACCATGCTGAATAGGCTGATCTTGAACTCCTGACTGCAGGTGATCCACCAACTTCAGCCTTCAAAAGGGTATGGAGTTTTGGTCCTTCGGCTGAGGCACTTGTGGTCCTCTATATAAACCTCTCTTTTGCAAAGATGCAACTATAGAAAAACACAACAATGGGCCTATACCTTGAAAACAGTCAGAAGGGTAGACACATAATTCAATGGGACATTGATACACATTGTCTACTTCCATTAGAATAAATGAGTTCTATCATAAACTTTGTAACACCAAGGGTCAAGCTCTCTAAGTGGAATTTAAAAGTTTGAGAATTTGCTCTTTTGTTTTAACGAGTTGAAATCATACTTTGTATTCTTTGTTTCTTTCACAGATGAAGTAGTGACTATATGAATTGATACTGTTGATACTGTAGGAGCTAAGAGCAATGCCTGGCTTATAGATAGCAAGAAAATGGACACATCAGTACTATACTTGCAAGGCACCTACTCTGCAACTAACTGGAATGAACTGGGGAAGAGATCTGGGGCTAGTAGATAACTTTTCTCCAACTAGCATTTTGGTTTTAAAGCGTAGGGCCTGAACAGGGGTCTGGTCGCCTGCCGCATCTTGTACACATGGAAACTCTGAGTTACTAATTTATTTGCTGTGGTAAGACCCTACATTTGTGGCAATTTGTTACATAGCAACATACAACTAATACAGATACTAAGAAAAGTTATTCCAATCAAGTACAAGTGGTGAAAAACAAAAGTTTTATATTGCTAATATAATTTCATTGAAATACAAAATAGCAATTAATACGAAAAAGTAGATAACAGTATCCAGTAATAGAAGAGCATATCAGCACCAGTTAGGGTTAACCTTGTTCCCAAAAACATTTTGTTTGCAGGCCTTGATGGCTCAAACCCTGTAATCCCAGCACTTTGGGAGGCGAGGCAGACGGATCACGGAATCAGGAGATAGAGACCATCCTAGCTGCTGACCTAATACCCGCAAAAATACAAAAAACTAGCCGAGACATGAGGTAGAAGCCCGGGGCCATCTCAGTCCCAAGCTACTCCCGGAGGCCTGGTAGGGGCTAAGCGAGGCCGGTGAGGAGCTTGCAGTGAGCTGAGATCACCATGCTCCAGCCTGGTGACAAAGAGCTGAGACTCTGTCTCAAAAAAAAAAAAAGAAAAAGAAAGAAAAAAGAACAAAAACATTGTTTTCTTTTTCTGGAATAATCCTGCTGACTGGCATCCCTTCATGTGATGTTTTGTACTCAGCAAGTCCATTCTATCCAGAGATCACTATAATGAAATTGCAGCATCAGTGCTTTCTAACAGGGCCACGCTTACAGTACAGGTGGGCAAACTACACACTCTAAATCTAATTTGTGTTTTTAATAAGAAAATGGAAATTTTTTTATTACTTTTAACATTATTCTGAGGATTCAGGGCTCATCATGCCGAACAGATGAATAAGCAGCCTCATTTATCTTAATTAAAGCTCCTCTTAATCAAGATACTGTCTGTCAGACAATATTTCTTGAAAGACACTTCTTAGTCTCGTCATCATAATATCAGTCACAGGGGAAGCACCATCAGGGGTACATATTTGAATACACAGCTGAAAACCAAAAGAAGAGTCAGCTCTAAAATCTTATATAATGAAGCCTTACTTCTTGAATAAAACATGATAAGATAGTCACTTAATTCAAATATTTGGAGCCTGGTGTCTTAATTAATTTTTTTCAGAATCTGAACAAGTGATTATACATATATAAAACATGTATATATGTGTGTATATATGTACATGGAAGCATCATATTCATTTAATGTGTTATGATGGTATTTTTCTATTTTTTAATAAATAAACGTAGTTAAAAATAGCATATAAATAATGTATTTGTGACCATTTAAACTATTAAAAATACCAATTTCCACCTTGAATTGTAAACTGTCATTATTTCACCTCTTCCCTCTTTCTGCAGTAAAAGTAGTAAATATCATATCCCTTGTCATATAACTTTTCAGAGCTCTCCCACTTTAGACTCCTAACTTGCTTTGAAAACTGTGATGTCCACATTTGTGATGTAAGCAGAGGCTTGGGATGTGCTTATGTATTGGGGCTGGTTCTCCTGAGCCTCTGCAGTCATTATGAAAAGTATATGATGGGCCAGTCCATTGGTCCCAGGAGGAGAATGAGAGTCCCCCTTGGAGGAGAATCCTAAGTTCAATCCAAGTTAAGATCAGCAGAGACCCATTCAGGATCCCCCTACATTAGCAAATTGCCCACCCACTTGAGACTTGTGATATAATAAGTGCTGAGTTTTATACATCACTGAGATTTTGTGGTTCTTTACAATAACATTATTATAATAGCTAATTAATATATTTTCTAAATTTCATTTACTTCCTATATAAAACAAAACAAGAACAAATTAAGAACCAGTATTGAGTTTAAGTAATGAAAAACATAAAAATGTTAAAAAAAATGTTAATTTTTAAAATTATTCTACTAGGGCTATAGTATCAACAAGCAAAACTTGGTAGCTATCTGTATAATGTGGTTTAAAGCAATGCAAGTTCAAATGCACATGCCTTTAAAGGAATGAAAATGGAGATTGATGATAGCATAAACTGGTAAATTCATCTTTAAAAATTGTTATTATTTGCTAAATGAATATATGCATATCAGGAGTGCCATTGAGTAGATTTCTTGGAATACATTTTAGGAAATTTGTATATATTTGTAACAAAATACATATGAAATTATATTCATAGCACATTAGTCAATCTCAATTACAAAACACCTCATTGAATTTCCATAGTAGAAAGCATTAAAACATTAGTCAACAATTACAAAAGAAGATACAGTGATATAAAATAAAATGAGAAGATTTCACAGACATAGTGTTGAAGAAAAAAGAGAGACAAAAAAAATACATACTACATAATTTCATTACCACAAAGTTTTTCCATAGGACTAGACATCAGAAATGTGCATATACTTTGGAGTATTGTCTGAGACAGACCTTAAGAGCTGGGTGGCTGATAATTTTTCTTTGAGTAATAGTTATATAACTAATATCACCACATAAATATTATCAAGTGGCACCTTCATGATTTCTGTACATTGACATATATATGGATATATAGATATATAGATATATATCTCCTAAAAAGAAATGTCAATGTAAAGGCAGAGGTGAGTCTGTGAAAAGTTCTTTAGTGCTGAAAAACAGAAAAAAAATTAAATACCGTAAGAATCACCACCATCTAGAGTCCTTCTTTGACCATCTGTTGCTTCCTTCGCCAGATACCTGCTTAGAGAGGTGATAAAAATGTATTTCTTCAAATACTATTCTGACCAAATATCTCTAGTGGAATATCTCTAATAGAATGTTAAAAGACTATTTATAATTGTAGTTGGAATTGGAATTTAACTTATGGTTACAAATCCAGAATTATTTTTTTTTAAACTCTTTCATGTCTCAGATTTTTATGTAGATGTTAGCCTTGGCAAATCCTGAGGGTGCCACTTGATAAAATTTATGAAGTGATGTTATGTTATGTTACCATAATCAAAGAAAAATTACCATGTAGCAACTTAGCAAGGCAGGCCAACATTCAAATTCAGAAAATACTGAGAACACCACAAAGATACTCCTTGAGAAGAGCAACCCCAAGACACATAATTGTCAGATTTACCAAGTTTGAATTGAAGGAAAAAATTTTAAGGGCAGCCAGAGAGAAAGGTCAGGTTACCTGCAAAGGGAAGCCCATTAGACTAACAGTGGATCTCTTGGCAGAAACCCTACAAACAAGAAGAGAGTGGGGGCCAATATTCAACATTCTTAAAGAAAAGAATTTTCAACCCAGAATTTCATATCCAGCCAAACTAAGTTTCATAAGTGAAGGAGAAATAAAATCCTTCACAGACAAGCAAATGCTGAGAGATTTTTGTCACCAACAGCCTGCCTTACAAGAGCTCCTGAAGGAAGCACTAAACATGGAAAGAACAACCAGTACCAGCGACTGCAAGAACATGCCAAATTGTAAAGACCATTGACGCTATGAAGAAACTGCATCAATTAAGGGGCAAAATAACCAGCTAACATCATAATGACAGGATCAAATTCACACAGAGCAATATTAACCTTAAATGTAAATGGGCTAAATGCCCCAATTAAAAGACACAGACTGGCAAATTGGATAAAGAGTCAAGAGTCATAGGTGTGTTGCATTGAGGAGACCAATCTCACGTGCAGAGACACACATAGGCTCAAAGTAAAGGGATGGAAGAAGATCTACCAAGCAAATGGAAAGCAAAAAAAGCAGGGGTTGCAATCCTAGTCTCTGATAAAACAGTCTTTAAGCCAACAAAGATCAAAAGAGACAAAGAAGGCCATTACATAATGGTAAAGGGATCAATTCAACAAGAAGAGCTAACTATCCTAAATATATATGCACCCAATACAGGAGCATCCAGATTCATAAAGCAAGTCCTTAGAGACCTACAAAGAGATTTAGACTCCCACACAATACTAATGGGAGACTTTAACACCCCACTGTCAACATTAGACAGATCAACGAGACAGAAGGTTAACAAGGATTTCCAGGACTTGAACTCAGCTCTGGACCAAGCAGACCTAAAAGACATCTACAGAGCTTTCCACTCCAAATCAACAGAATACACATTCTTCTCAGCACCACGTTGCACTTATTCTAAAATTGACCACATAATTGGAAGTAAAACACTTCTCAGCAAATGTAAAAGAACAGAAATCACAACAAACTGTCTCTCAGACCACAGTGCAATCAAATTAGAACTCAGGATTAAGAAACTCAGCCAAAACTACACAAATACATGGAAACTGAACAATCTGCTCCTGAATGACTACTGGGTAAATAACGAAATGAAGGCAGAAATAAAGATGTTCTTTGAAACCAATGAGAACAAAGACACAATGTACCAGAATCTCTGAGACACGTTTAAAGCAGTGTGTAGAGGCAAATTTACAGCACTAAATGCCCACAAGAGAAAGCACAAAAGATCTAAAATCAACACCCTAAAATCACAATTAAAAGAACTACAGAAGCAAGAGAAAAAAAATCAAAAACTAACAGAAGGCAAGAAATAATTAAGATCAGAGCAGAACTGAAGGAGATAGAGACACAAAAAAAACCCTTCAAAAAATCAATAAATCTAGGAGGTGGTTTTTTGAAAAGATCAACAAAATAGACCACTAGGAATACTAATAAAGAAGAAAAGAGGGGCTGGGCACAGTGGCTCATCCCTGTAATCCCAGCACTTTGGGAGGCCGAGGGGGGTGTATCACAAGGTCAGGAGATCTAGACCCATCCTGGCTAACACGGTGAAACCCCATCTCTACTGAAAATACAAAATAATTAGCCAGATATGGTGGTGGGGGCCTGTAGTCCCAGATACTCGGGAAGCTGAGTCAGGAGAATGGCATGAACCCAGGAGGCAGAGCTTGAAGTGAGCTGAGATTGCGCCACTGCACTCCAGCCTGGACAACAGAGTGAGACTCCGTCAAAAAAAAAAAAAAAAAAAAGAAAAAAGAAAAAGAAAAAAGAAGAAAAGAGGGAAGAATCAAATAGACGCAATAAAAAATGATAAAGGAGATATCATCACTAATCCCACAGAAATAAAAACTACCATCAGAGAATACTATAAACACTTCTATATCAATAAACCAGAATATCTAGAAGTGGATAAATTCCTGGACACATCCACCCTCCCAAGATTAAACCAGGAAGAAGTTGAATCTCTGAATAGACCAAAAACAAGCTCTGAAATTGAGGCAATAATTAATAGTCTACCAACCAAAAAAAGTCCAGGACCAGATGGATTCACAGCCGAATTCTACCAGAGGTATGAAGAGGAGCTGGTGCCATTCCTTCTGAAACTACTCCAATCAATAGAAAAAGAGGGAATCCTCCCTAACTCATTTTATGAGGTCAGTATCATCCTGATACCGAAGCCTGGCAGAGACACAACAAAAAAAGAAAATTTTAGGCCAATATTCCTGATGATCATCAATGCGAAAATCCTCAATAAAACACTAGCATAGCAAACTGAATCCAGCAGCACATCAAAAAGCTTATCCATGATGATCGAGTTGGCTTCATCCCTGGGATGCAAGGCTGGTTCAACATACACAAATCAATAAACATAATCCAGCATATAGACAGAACCAAAAACAAAAACCACATGATTATCTCAATAGATGCAGAAAAGGACTTCGACAAAATTCAACAGCGCTTCCTGCTAAAAAGTCTCAATAAACTAGGTATTGATGGAACATATCTCAAAATAATAAGAGCTATTTATGGCAAACCCACAGCCAGTATCATACTGAATGGGCAAAAACTGGAAGCATTCCCTTTGGAAACTGGCACAAGATAAGGATGCCCGATCTCATGACTCCTATTCAACATCTAGTTCTTTTAATTGTGATGTTAGGGTGTTGATTTTAGATATTTTGTGCTTTCTGTTGTGGGCATTTAGTGCTACAAATTTCTGTCTACACACTGCTTTAAATGTGTCCCAGAGATTCTGGTACGTTGTGTCTTTGTTCTCACTGGTTTCAAAGAACATCTTTAGTTGGAAGTTCTGGCCAGTGCACTCAGGCAAGAGAAAGAAATAAAGAGTATTCAGTTAGGAAAAGAGGAAGTCCCATTGTCTCTGTTTGCAGATGACAAGATAGTGTATTTAGAAAACCCCATGATCTCAGCCCAAAATCTCTTTAAGCTGATAAACAACTTCAGCAAAGTCTCAGGATACAAAATCAATGTGCAAAAATCACAAGCATTTCTATACACCAATAACAGACGAAAAGAAAGCCAAATCATGCATGAGCTCCCTTTCACAATTACTACAAAGAGAATAAAATACCTAGGAATCCATCTTATAAGAGATGTGAAGGACCTCTTCAAGGAAAACGACAAACCACTGCTCAACGAAATAAAAGAGGTCACAAACAAATGGAAGAACATTCCATGGTCATGGATAAGAGGAATCAATATTGTTAAAATGGCCATACTTCTCGAGGTAATTTATAGATTCATTGCTATCTCCATCAAGCTACCACTGACTTTCTTCACAGACTTTGCAAAAACTACTTTAAAGTTCATATGGAACCAAAAAAGAGCCCACATACCAAGACAATCCTAAACAAAAAGAACAGAGCTGGAGGCATCATGCTACCTGACTTCAAACTATACTACAAGGCTACAGTAAACGAACAGCATGTACTGGTACCAAAACAGATATATAGACCAATGGAACAGAACAGAGGCCTCAGAAATAACACCACACATCTACAATAATCTGATCTTTGACAAACTTGACAAAAACAAGCAATGGGGAAAGGATTCCCTATTTAATAAGTGATGTTGGACAAAACTGGCCAGCCACATGTAGAAAGCTGAAACTGGATCCCTTCCTTACACCTCATACAAAAATTACCTCAAGATGGATTAAAGACTTAAACGTAAAACCCAAAACCATACAAACCTTAGAATAAAACCTAGGGAATACCATTCAGGACATAGGCATGGGCAAAGATTTCATGACTTAAACACCAAAAGCAATGGCAACAAAAGTCAAAATTGACAAATGGGATCTAATTAAACTGAAGAACTTCTGCAGAGCAAAAAAAAAAAAAAAAAAAAAAAAAAAAAAAAAAAAAAAAAAAAAAAGAACATGCAACCTGCAAAATGGGAAAAAAAATATTTTGCAATCTACCCATCTGACAAAAGGCTAATATCCAGAATCTACAAAGAACTTAAACAAATTTACAAGAAAAAAAAACAAACAATCCCATCAAAAAGTGGGCAAAGGATATGAACAGACACTTTGCAAAAGAAGACATTTATGCAGCCAACAGGCATATACAAAAATGCTCATTATCACTGGTCATCAGAGAAATGCACATCAAAATCACAAAGAGATACCATCTCACACCAGTTAGAATGGCGATCATTAAAATATCAGGAAACAACAAATTCTGGAAAGGATGTGGAAAAATAGAAACACTTTTACATTGTTGCTAGGAGTGTAAATTAGTAAACACTTTTACACTGTTGGTGGGAGTATAAACCATTGTGGAAGACAGTGTGGTGATTCCTTAAGGATCAAGAACTAGAAATACCATTTGACTCAGCTATCCCATTACTGGGTATATACCCAAAGGATTATAAATCATCCTGCTATAAAGGCACATGCACACACGTATGTTTATTGTGGCACTATTCACAATAGCAAAGTCTTCGAACAACCCAAATGTCCATCAATGATAGACTGGATTAAGAAATTGTGGCATATATACACCATGGAATGCTATGCAGCCATAAAATACGATGAGTTCATGTCCTTTGCAGGGACATGGATGAAGCTAGAAGCCATCATTCTCAGCAAACTACCACAAGGACAGAAAGCTAAACACCGCATTTTCTCACTCATAGGTGGGAGTTGAACAAGGAGAACACATGGACACAAGGCGGGGAACATCACACAACCGGGTCTGTCACGGGGGGAGTGGCTGGGGGAGGGATAACATTAGGATAAATAACTAATGTAAATGATGAGTTGATGGGTGCAGCAAACCAGCATGGCACATGTATACCTATGTGACAAACCTTCATGTCCTGCACATATACCCTAGAACTTAAAGTATAATTAAAAGTAAATAAATAAAAAGAAAAATTACCATGTAGATACCATGGAGTCTGGCAGAATTTGGAGTTCAAAAAGAATTCAACACTGGTCTTGTAACTTAGGGATAACCAGTCTACAAATACTATTTAAAGTCATAGCCCCGAATGAGATTCCCTAAAAAGAATAATGTAAGGAAAGAACGAAGCCTATTATTACGTTTGGTCTGTCTAATATTGTGAAGTTTATATTGCTTCATTTTTCAGAACAAGATCCTCTGACAACATGCTTATAAAAACATTAGTTTTTATAAATTGTATCAGGTATTCAAAATATTAAGAATTATTTCACATGGATTTTCTGTAATAACGTATTTTGACTTTAGATGAGATTCAAATTTTAATTTGTATTGTTCCAACTTGCTTTAAAAACTCTAAAACAATATAAATCTTAGTTTATTTATGAATAGGTTTATGCTATCATCTCATTCAAATTATGTTCAGAAAATAATTTTAAGTTAATATGGGCAATAACATTTTAGATTTAACATTAAAAAACATAATTTATGAAAAAATAAATTGGCATTTGTTAAAATTAAAAATGTGTACTCTGTAAATTTTTTAAGAAAATGAGAAAACAAGATATAGATTAGATAAAAATTTGCAAAATCATGTATTTAATAAAGACAAATCTAAAATGGAAAAATAAGACTTACAATTTACCAATAAGAAAATGAAAAATCAAATTAATAAGAGGACAGAAGATCTGAACAGATACCTCACTAAAGAAAATATGTGGGTAGAAACATGTAGGTAGAAAATAAGCCTATGAAAAGATGCTCAAAATCATTTATTATTAGGGAATTGCAAATGTAAACAGCATAACATGAAGCATGTGTTAAAGCCAGATATCACTACAGAAATTCTATTAGATTTGTAAAGTTTTATTTTATTTATAGCACTTTATTTTTTTTAAGAAAGCTGACTAAGTCTTGGTGAAGATATGGTACAACAATAACTTGCATTCCTGCTGGTGGGAATGCAAAATAATACAGCCACTTTGGAAGACAGTTTGACAGTTCCTTTTAAAGTCAAACATAGCCTTACCATAGAACTCAGCAATTATGCATGTAAGTATTTACCTAACTGATTTGAAAACGTAAGTCCACACAACATTCTGCATGTCAATATTTGTAGAACCTTTATTCAGAATTGCCAAGAACTGGAAGCAGCCAGTATAACCTCCAATGAGTGAACAAATAAACAAATTGTGGGGCACCTATACAATGAGATATTATACACAATAAAAATCAATGAGCTATCAAGCCACCACAAAAAATACATGAATTTTAAGTGAATATTACCTAATGAAATACCTTAACCTGAAAAAACTGCATACTGGATGATTTCCATTACATAATATTCTGGTAAAGACAAAATATAAGAACAGTAAAAAGATTAGTGGTTGTTAAGGGTTTAGGGAAAGGACGGTAGGGTTGAGTAGATGAAGTGTGGGACTGAGGATTTTTAGTGCAGGAAAACTATTCTGCATGTATGTATGTATTCAGTGTGATACTATAACAGTGGATTCATAACATGAAGCTTGTGTTAAAACCAATTGAACTTTACAGCACAAAGACTGAACCTTAATGTATGGAACAAAAAATATTGATGAGGATGAGGAATATTAGGAATAAATAATGTTTGTGACCAAAGAATCTAACTATGTCACTAACATGAGAAACATTCTCTCTGAAGGGGCTGGGGTAAATTATGGAGACACACGTAACTTTGGGAACGCGTATGAAGACTAAATGCAAAAGGAAATGCATGTAAATGCTACAGTCCAGTTGGTCAATTTGCTTCCTATGGGCACGTAGGTTAACAAGTCTGAGACTGCTATACATGTATACTGGAACTGAACAATTAAGTAAATGGATGTTGAAACTTGGGGGAGCCTTGTGTTTCTTCTGGAGTGAGAAGATACAAATAATAAGACAAGTCTAAAATGATTCTTGTGTTAGTGAATTCAAGTTAGAGACATCAGTATAAACTAACGCTTAGCTTAATATAGATACAGATGGTTTATACAGAAATATATAGAGATGTGGGCATCCCTGGTGGCCCGGTTTTAGTTTCTAATACCATTCTCCAATACAGTTAGCCAGGGCTCCATGGATAATGTCTGATTCTAGGACGGGGCCAGGAAATAAACAAGATGAGTCTGAAATATCTTGTAGTTACCGAAAGTAAGAAGGATTGAAAAAAAAAAAATCAATGAGAATACATCAAAGAGACAACGAAGCTAAGTAAAAAATATGCTTATGACCAAACCTGGATTAATTTGACCAAAAAACATAATAAATTGTATTGAATTACAAATTCAATCATAAAATAAATATCCACATGTTTTAGTCTGTGTTGTTATTAAAAATATCTGAGGCTGGGTAAATTTATAATGAAGAGAAATTTAATAGCTTACAGCTATGGAGGCTGAGAAGTTCAAGACCAGGGTCCTGGTATCTTGTGAGGGCCTTCTTGCTGCATCATAACATGGCAGGAAGCATTGCATGGTGGAAGGGCAAAGATAAATCATTAGTCATTAGAGAAATATAAACTAAAAAATCAGTGACACAGAACTATACACCCCTGGAATGACTGTAATAAAAAAGATAGACAATGCCAAGTATTGGTAATTATGGAGAAAAACCAGAGCCCCTACTATGCTGATACGGAATTTAAAATAGTATAGCCACTTGGGTAAATTCTTTGACATTTTCCTTTTTTAATTTTTGAGGTAGAGTCTCACTCTGTTGCCCAGGCTGGAGTACAGTGGCACCATCTCAGCTCACTGCAATCTCCACCTCCCAGGTTTAAGCAATTCTCCTGTCTCAGTTTCTGCAGTAGCTGGAAATACAGGTGTGTGCCAGCATGCTCAGCTACTATTTTTTGTTTTGTTTTGTATTTTTAGTAGAGATGGGGTTTAGTCATCTTGCCCAGGCTGGTCTCAAACTCCTGACTTCAAGTGATCTTCCTGCCTCAGCCTCCCAAAGTGATGAGATTACAGGTGGGAGGGTATTTTCTTACAAACTTAAATGCAAACTTCTCATATTACCCAACCGTTGCACTAGAAGAGATCTATCCAAAAGAAATGATAATATTTTCACAAAAATAATTGCGTACAAATGTTCATAAAAGCATTATTTATAATTCAAATATACAACAGTTGGTAATAGATGAAAAAAATATATCAATACAATGGAATATTATTCAGTAATAAAAAAACAGAACTACTGATACAATGTACAAGGTCAATAAATCTTAAAAAATATGTTAAGTGAAAAATGCAAAATACAAAAATAAAATTATTGCATATTTTCACTTCCAAGAAGTTTGCAGAAGAGGAAAATTTATAGAAAGAGTATATCGATGAGTAAGTGTTTGGGACAGAGTGTGGTAATGGGTATTGATTGCGAATGACTCAAGGAAATACCTGTCGTAATATGAATGCTTTAAATTGAGAAGGTGGTGATGGTTGCACTTCTCTACAAATTTGCTAAAATATCCTTGAATATGAATCATTGAACACTTAAAGGGTGAATTATAAGGTAATAATTTTAGTAAATTTTCCTTAGTAATGCTATTTTTGAAAAATGAAAGCATATATCTACATCGTTGCATGAATTTTAGCTGAGGAAATATAAGATTGTGAACATTTTTTAAAAGACATCTGTGACAAGAAAATAAAGACAATGTGTCAGCTGAAGTGAATAATTTATCTTAGGAATTATGCAATGTAGCAAATTCCCTTTTCCAGGGTTCTGCCTCATTATCAACATGTTGTAAAGTAATAAATGCATTCATAATTTTAGCTGGTAACTCTAATCTATTTGTGTAAAATCAAATTCTATCCTTCAAAATCCACTTTGATTTTCTTAATTGTTTGAACTCTTGGCTGATAATGAAAAGCTAATATAATGCTTCAGCAGGAAGAGCCAAGTAAGAAATATGGATTTAGCTAGTAATACACACCAAAATCTCAATAAAATTATTATTGGCCTCTAGTCTGGGGACTTTTCATGGATTATATCTTGAAATATGTTTTCCAAATTGGTTCCATTTTCCCCATCTCTTTCAGGTATACCAACCAGTCATAGATTGAGTCTCTTTACATAATCCCATATCTATCGGAGCTTTTGTTTATTCCTTTCCATTCCTTTTTCTCTATTCTTGTCTGCCTTATTTCAGAAAGACAGTCTTCAAGTTCAGAGATTCTCTGTACTTGATCTATTCTGCTATTAATACTTGCGATTGTGATTGCATTATGAAATTCATGTATTGTGTTTTTCAGGTCTATCAGGTCAGTTATGTTCTTCTCTGTACTGGCTATTTTGTCTGTCAGCTCCTGCAATGTTTTATGGTGATTTTTAGTTTCCATGCATTGAGTTACAATGTGCTTCTTTAGCTGAGTGAAGATCGTTTTCATCCATATTCTGAAGTCCACTTTTGTCATTTCAGACATCTCAGCCTGAGCCCAGTTCTAAACCCTTGCTGAAGAGGTGATTCAGTCATTTGGAGGAAAGAAAGTACACTTTGACTTTTTGAGTTTTCCGTGTTCTTGTGCTGATCCTTTCTCATCTTTGTGGGCTTACCGTCCTTCAATCTTTGAAGTTTCTGACCTTTGGATAGAGTTTTGTTTGTGTTTTTGTTTTCTTTTAACAGTCTGGTCACTTTTCTGTAGGACTGCTGCAGTTCACTGAGTGTCCACTCTAGTCCCTAGTTGCTTTTGATTTTCCAGTACCTGGAGTTCCCCAGAGAAGGCTGTAAAACCACAAAGATGTCAGCCTTATCCTTCCTCTGGGAGCTCCATCACAGTGGGGCACAGAGCTGTTGCCAGCCCGAACTCACCTGTAGGAGCTGGCTAGGGGCCCTGGTTGAGGGGTCTCACTTAGGAGCAACGGGATTGGGGGTCCTTTAAAAAAAAAAAAAAAAAAAGCAGTCTGGCCGGGCAAGGTGTCTCACACCTGTAATCCTAGACAGGCGGATCACGAAGAAAGGAGATCAAGATCATACTGACTAACACAGCGAAACCCTGTCTCTACTAAAAATACAAAAAAATTAGCCGGGTGTGGTGGCGGGCGCCTGTAGTCCCAACTACTCCGGAAGCTGAGTCAGGAGAATGGCGTGAATCCGGGAAGCAGAGGTTGCAGTGAGCCGAGATCGCACCACTGCACCCCAGCCTGGGCGACAGAGCGAGACTCCGTCTCCAGAAAAAAAAAAAAAAAAAAGCAGTTTAGCCATGCTTTTGTACAGCAGCTGGGCTCTGCTGGGGTACCACTGCTGCCTTCAGTTGGCATGAGCTCTCCAAAACCTGGAGGCTAGAATGGCTAAGTTGCTGAAACAGCAACTGTGGAGCCTGCCTCTCCCTCTGGGAGCTCTGTACCATGAAGTTTTCAAACCCTTGTTAGCCAGAGAACATCTAACAAGTGGCTGGAGGCCCCGGTTGGAAGTTGCACTCAGTGAGGAGGAACAGATTGAGGACCTGCTTAAGGAAGCAGTCTGGCCATGCTTTCTTAGAAGAGCTAGTATCACTAGCCATATGCAGAAAAGTGAAACTGGACCACTTACTTACACGATATACAAAAATTAACTCAAGGTGGATTAAAGACTTCCATGTAAAAACTGAAAACTATAAAAACCTTGGAAGACAATCTAGGCAATACCATTCAGAACATAGGCACGGGGAAAGATTTCATAATGAAAATGTCAAAAGCAATTAGAACAAAAGAAAAATTGAAAAATGATGTCTAATTAAACTAAAGAGCTTCTTATCAACAAAAGATACTATCAACAGAGTGAGCAGACGACTTGCAGAATGGTAGAAAATTTTTACAAACTATGCATAGGCATCTGACAAAGGTTTAATATCCAGGATCCATAAGGAACTTGAACAAATTTACAAGAAAAATAAAAACAACCCCTTTAAAAAGTGGGCAAAGGACAGGAACAGATACTTATCAAATGAAGATATACATGCAGCCGACAGGCATATGAAAAAGAGCTCATAATCACTTATCATTAGATAAATGCAAATCAAAACCACAATGAGTTACCATCTCACACCAGTCAGAATGGCTATTATTAAAAAGCAAAAAATAACAGATGCTGGCGAGGTTGTGGAGAAAAAGGAGCAGTTATACATTGTTGGAGGGAGTGTAAATAAGTTCAATCATTGTGGAAGACAGTGTGAAGATTCCTCAAAGAACTAGAGGCAGAAATAGCGTTTGACCTATCAATCCCATTACTGGGTGTATACCCAAAGGAACATAAATTGTTCTATTTTAAAAACACTTGCATGCTTATGTTTATTGCAGCACTATTCACAATGGCAAAGACATGAACCCAAATGACCTTCAGTGATAGACTTGATAAAGAAAATGTGGCACATATACACCATAGAATACTATGCAGCCATGAAAAAGAATGAGATCATGTCCTTCGCAGGGACATGAATGGAACTGGAGGCCATTGTCCTTAGCAAAGTAATGCAGGAATAGAAAACCAAGTACCACCTGTTCTCACTTATAAATGGGAGCTAAATGATGAGAACTCATGGATACATAGAGGGAAGCAACAGACACTGGGGCCTACTGGAGGACGGCAAGCGGGAGGAGGGAGAGGATCAGCAAAAACAATGAATGGTTACTAGGCTAGTTTAATACTTGGGTGATGAAATAATCTGTACAACAAACTCCCATGATACATGTTTACTTCTATAACAAAACTGCATATCCTGCACTTGTACCCCAAACTGAAAATCAAAGTGTAAGAAAAACCTAATTATTCCTATAAAAAGTTTCAATTCTTACTCTCATAAGGTCAGCCAAAGAAATTATCTAATATGACATCACTCAGGTCTAGGAGTATACCTGTGACTGTGATGATGCACTTCAACAAATCAAAGTGCTAATTAGTTAAATCATTTGCACTTATTTCTGGAGGCTTTTAGCCATTCATCCAGCATCACTGACCACACCTTCTGCCCCAATTACCAGAAGGTCCCTGAAACCAGTTGTGGAGGTCTAGACATTTTCATTAATCCACAGACACCCACTGCTTCTCATTGTTACCAGGCTACCATACCATGTGGCATTGTATATATCTTCTAAGAGTCAAACATTGTGTTCCAAATAGTTTTAACTACATTAACATACAACGTTTTTTTTAATTGAGCACATGATACCGGTTCAGAATCTCCTTTTCCCAAGAGCAATATCCTATCAAGGACCTTATGGCTTTTCCCTGACACTAAATCTTTTAATGACCAGCCCCCTAGTTCACTGTGACCAATCTTCCTAGCTTTGAGACTTGGGGATTAGACAATTTGCCTTTACAGGCAAAGGTAAATTGGCCTCCTTGGACTCCAATGGCCAACACTGCCAACCAGGCATCTCAGAGAATACATATGTGTGGATTACCAATCAGCTGAAGAATGGGTAGGTAATCTCTGGAGCTCTCTTTCTCTATCTTTTTCCTGTTCATGCCTCTCTTTTCTGTTTTTCAATTCTCTGGCTTGTGCATTCCAGCTGCTTTGTTCTCCCAAAATTCTCAACCCTGTATCCTCAATTGAAGAGGCTGCAGCAATATCTTTGGATTCACTTTCCCTATGCCGTGTCCTGTGAACTCTCTCCAGGCAGTAAAATGGGACAACTGTAGGGCTGAAGTGATACTTCACCTAAGAGATAACTGCCTTGTACTATTTACTGTCCAATGTCTACAAACACTTTCCTCACATACTTTGTTCTGTGTTTAACTGTTTGAAGCAGAAAGATAAATAAGTTCCCTATGAACCCATCATGGCTGGGAAAAGAAGCCTCGTCTCCCAAACCCAATGAAGTTTTTAAATTTATTGTTATTAATATTATAGAAATTACTCCTGAACAGTCGCAGAATCATAGCATACTTCACTGACTCTAAGATGTCATTGGGTTTTAAATGCACTATTATGTAAGACTAAGAAAGAGTAACAGTTCCAATTTTATTTTTACATTGCTATCTCTATGTGAAGATTTCAGAGACAGAGAGGTAGAAAAGTGGCACCAAGTTAATGAAACATGATCTCACTGACAACATATAGCAAATAAACATTATAATAAAATTCAAATTCATATGTGATAACATTTAACTAGCTTCACCTGTTCTATTTTTGTAAATTAGATACACACAGATATTTCATTTGTTTGTAGTTATCCTAGTAAGCAAGTGGTTTTTTTTGCATAAATGGGCAAGAGTCTTGCAGAAACTGAAAATTACATACAAAATGAGAGTATCTGGTATTTGCTGACCTCTTAGAGGCTTAAAATATATCTCTCTGTGACAATGACATACTGACTGAGCATTTCTATCAACTTCTTATACAATTGGACACTTCAAATAGCACTGTGGTTTTTCCTTATTCAGACAGAGTTAAAAGAAAATATGAAAAAGGAATAAAGATTGTAGTGAAACATAACTTTTAAAATCTTTGGAGTAAATGCTATCATGTAACTATTCTTTAACAGAATGTTTACATATTTCCAGTTCGGCAGTCTTTTAGGTAAGTGATGACATTCAAGACTGAAATTCAAATTTGAATTCTAGGTGCAAGTCCAAGGATTCACAATGGACAAACTGAATTAACTCTCACAATTCCTTGAAGCTTTGCTGCCTAAGGAGATGTAGTAAGTCTAGAATACACAATTATCTGGTATTCATAAATATGGTAAATGGAGTCTATTATATTTAGAAACTAGATCTTTAAAGAACCAGCTATATACCAAAGCAGCATAAAAATCACAATCACTTCTCATTAGTTCATTCAGTCCCATGTAACTAGTTCTTGCTCTGCTTTATCTTGGGTTAACTGCTTGATGAACTGATTAGTTTTTCCACTCTAGTTCTAGAAGTCCGTACACAGTCTAGTGGTGTGTTCTAAGAGGTATTTCAGCAATGCCATCAGAAACCTGTATTCCGGATTAACTGTCATAGTTCTGTCGGTGGTTTCTGAAACAGTAACATTTTGTTAAAAATGAAACACTTTGGCTAGTAGTTACTTACAAGAATGCTTAGGGAAGAATCAGAATAAAATTAAAATTATTTCTTGATGACAAATAGCTTTAAATGGCCATGATTAAAGATCTGATGAGAGTTTATTTGACAAAATATTTGGCTGGTGACATCACAGGTTATATTTCCAGTTATTTTTGTGGCATAACAATTGAAATTATTACTGGTAACATTATAATATGACATGTCATGGCTAGGTATAGCATTAACAGATTTCTATGAACTTGGTACAGATTCTGAAATAACTGTATTAATAATATTTGCCCAGACAAATATCATGTAGAGTAGGCTGAACATCTTTTTTATTTGATAATACTTTTCATGCAATTTAACATATCAAATAAACCAAATTATTTGTCGTCTCTCTTTTACACAATAAAAGAACAAATTGTTTGAGATTATTCAGTGACCTCTTGGGAATCTCAATGTCAGTTCAAGAACAACAACATTTTATTTAGGATTTGATTTTGGAAGGACAAAATTGTAAAATATATTTTAAAAAATAGTTTTTGAAAACTGCAGTCTGCATGCTCTTAATTAAGAACATGGTGAAGGTTAACATAAAGCACAGGAAATTCATCTGATAGAATAAAAATCTTGGTTTCCTATGCAGATTAATTAAATGGTAAACAAAACCTTTCACAGTCCCTCATTTTATTAAGATAGTACCGTAATCAGAACAGTAATCCAATAAAACTATAATTTTAACAGAAAAAGACAAATTTTAGCTTTGCATCAACCTACTTTTGATAATAAACTTAATTTTTTTTAAATGCTGTAAATAAATCGGTTCAGTCTTTGCCGATTTGGCCATTTTTTTTTTTTTTTCCACAACTTTTCTATAACTTTCCATATACATTTAGTTTTTGTCCTGTATTTTTCTTTCTTCTCATTTTGGAACAACCGATTGTTTTAGTTTAGGACAAATTATTGTCCTAAACACAATCTTAATACCTTATATACTTTTTCTTGTCAAAACTACATTTATATTCCTTTCATACTTTACGTACTAAGTTGCTGCCCTTGTATATTTAGTAGTTTTATTTTCATATGTTGATTATAATTTTAACCATTTGTAATCTTTCCTTAACAGAGAAAGCTAGGCAGTAGACATTTGTAAGTTGTCTGTTGCTAACCAGAATTCTGTAGATAACTAGGAAACTTTACAATTATATTATCTGACAATTTTATTGGTATGAATTTTCTCACAGTATAATTTTTCAATATGTCAAAAAGCACACAGGTATTATCCGAACCAAGTATCTTTAATACCTTTATATCATATAAAAATAAGAAGTCAAAAGAATATAAACTGAATCTTATGTTTGGTAATTAAGGTTTCCATAGATTATGTTACTCAGAAATGATCTGGAATTTTTTTTAGACAGATGTATAAGGTTAATCAAAGCTAGCCACCATCTCCAGTTTCTTCCCCGTTGACTGTTTTTATAGTACATGCATGCATGTTAGACAAATATAAAACACACACACAAACTACAAAAAGTTAAATGTACAGGTTTTTTCAATTGTTTTACTGTATATTTAACATACATAAAGTAATGGATTTCAAGCAATTCATTTTTACCGCACCTTTACTTGTATATTTTTTCTTAGGATGAATTTAGAATTTTGGCTAGTAAAACCAAGTAGAACAACAATGTATGCTCATATTGTACTAATGCTAATATCTTGGAAAACATGACTGTTTTTGTTAAACCACAATATTAAATTAGTCTTTAAAGATTTACTCAAAATACATGCACTCAAAAAGTATATGGGTTACTTTCTACGTTTCTGGGAGCATTTGAAATATTTAATTTATATAAGCAGTTATTTATCTCTGAACCAATTTGAATAGAACTTTTTAAAGGTATTTTGTAACTTAATTTTTTAATACCATACAGAGTTAAATAAATATCACATATGCATAACATGCATACATACCTATATAGATACAGACACACATGAATACCTTACAGCTTACATTCTAAATAGAAGACTCTGCTTTTCCCCACTTTAACACTTCTCTCAGTTGTATTTCTGGAAGATAGAACAAGCTAAGTTTAGCTACTTAATATGAGGGTTAATACTTTTTACCCATATTTACTGGGGAGACTTTTAGGATTTTCTTCAATTCTAATATGCATTCTTAGGGAGGCTGTGGATATTGCTCAGCATTAGTAATGGCAAATCAGGTGGTAGCAGTAGATAATTTATTAATTTGTATAACATAGGCCAAATTATTTAATCTAGACAACGTAATTAAAAGAGAAGATAAATATTTTTACCACTTCTGTAATTGGCTATAATGTTTGAAAATCAGTTATCCATTCATATGACAACATTTAATAAGGAACTTCTTATAATTCACCATTTTTGTCATTAAATATACAAGAGGGAACATAATATAGTCCTCTGCTTTTAGAATCTAACAGACTATGTCATCATTCTCATCTTTTAGTAAAGAAAATAAAATTTCATCCATTAGAATATTTAATATTCCAATAGGTTTCAATTGTAGTAAGTATGCCAAGATTTTATAAAGTCAGCTAACAGCCATCATAATATATATTAATAAGAAACAATTATCCCAGAAAACAAAATCAATGATAATTCTCTAGGAAATCGTATCCAAAGTAATGAAACAGTGATATAATAAAGTATTCACTGCCAGAAATGTTTTTTTGAGAGTTGAGGATAATAGCCAATGAGTGAAGGACCTCAGCAAAGTGAAAGTGTAACATATTTTAAATCACTAGTGATTATTTTACACTAATTTGGTAGTAGTAATTGAATTTACTAGTACATTTAGTAGTAGTACTTGAATTCCAAGTATAATCAATTAATTGCCACGTTATTTTTAATATTCATGTAAAAGGAAAGTATGTAATAACTATTAACATCTTCAGAGTTCAAAAAAGTAAAAAAATTACAGGTGCTATGGTTTTTCTAAATTAACTAATATCTACTTTATTAGGCATTAGACAACAAAGATCCATTGAATTTTAATGAACCAACTTTTAGATATGTTCATCAATAAGATTTTACAGGTGTTTTTTTTCTAGTCTCAACTCATGAAAGACATTAATTATAATGAAAAGAACAAACTGCTATAAGTGTACCTGGGACAATTGCAGGAAAATCCAGATCGTGAAAGTACAAATTTGGAAATTAAAAAGGGAGTTTCTCATGAACAAAATTCAGAATGCTTTCAGTTCAGCTGTATTTTCTTTATTTCTATGGGAGAAAATTCATTGAAGGACACAGTCATCATAGAAGAAAATAATCTAAACATTTTCTAGTATTTTGAATACTACAACTACACACTCTTTTGCCTCACCTAAATAATAAATGTATTCTTGAAATTTGGAGCATTTTCATTCACTAAAAATAGCAATATCATTTTATACATACTTTATCAGTTAGTGTTTATTCAGCAAAACAAAAGCTTCTTCAGTTGTTTTGAGAAGGTAGTAGCTTAAAATAGGAAAATTGAGGCTTAAACAGTTGGAAGCTAGAGTGATACAGGACTGAGAATCTGGAATTGCAGGAACGGCAGGGATGGACTCAAAGGTCTCTAGCAACCACTTGGGTATTTTCTGGGAGAAAGTTCAGAACTATTAGAAGCCACCACCGATGACATCTGCTCATCTGCTGCCAACAGTACCAGTGTGAGTTATTCTCAGGACACCATGCAAAAGCTGCAGATAAATCATAATGTCTCTAATGTCTGCTGTTTTCCACATGACTTCCCAAAGCTGCCATGGAAGAATAATGGCTTTTCTCTTTTCCATCAACCTAGTCTACATTTGGCCATTCATTGGTGGAATCTGACAAAAACTCTCCTGGTAGGGGACTTGGGAAAATTAAGTTTTCAGGCTCTGTACCTCCATGGGGAAAAGGAAGGAAGCTTTAAAAAGCACGGATGGCATTGTTTTCAATGAAATAATGAAAAAACACTGAACCTTTCTTTTTACCATGATTTCACATCTGTTTGTTTAAAGGAAACTTTATATTTTTTTATGTTGATTAATGTTCTTATAAATCAAGAAATTACATCTTGGTGTGGTTCTTTGTATAATTTTACATATTCATGGAGTATATACATCTTCAACAAATGTAGCTTAGGCTTAATGTTTTGACATTTTACTCATTCCAACAATTTGATGCAAATACTCTATTGAAATTCTTCCTGCTAAGTTCAACAAAGACTAATTATCAATGCCCATGGCTCCTTTAAAATTCTTGTTACATTTTATTTTTCTGTGTTATTATTAGTAGTAACAGTTCACATTCTTGAAATCATTGTTCACTTGACCTTTGTTAGGGTTGAACTTTATTATGAGCCCTGCCCTTACTCAGCCTCCGTTTCTATTACTATTCCTTCTTTTGCCTCCATTTTACTCCTTTTTCTTTACCAACATCATGTTTTTTCCTAAGTCTTGTTTTCTTCTCCCTTACTGCTCTATAAATTATCTCTGCGTATTATCAAATCATTCCATGCCTTCAGCCATATGCCAATACTTCATCAAGGTTTACACATAGTCTTAATTTATGTCCCAAGTTCAGTACATAAATCTAGCTTTACTCTGAATAGCTCTATTTAAATAGCTCACAAAAATGATAATTGATAATCTTTAGATATATAAGAATAACTTTAATATTCAATGACTTCTCTTTCTATATTCCCTCTTTTGGTTACTTCATTATTTATTCAGTGAACTAAGAGATCAAATTCAATACCACAGCCAAAGGCACACGTGGAAACTATGCTTTCTTTAACTTTTTACCCTGGTCTAGAACGCAGCACATTGTCAAAAATGGTGGTTAAACAAGTAAGATATTTATCTAAAGAAAACAAAAATATATATCATGTAAATAAATTAGAGAAAATGAAGTGGCAGCAAAATTGCTCAAAACCTCATTTGATAGAACTCATTTCCCAAACCAGACCAACTCATTATGACAGAAGCATGTGGTATACATGATAAGGAATCTCTAAGTGATCAAGACAGAAATCAAAAGCGATGCAAATTAGTAAATATAAGTTTTCGTATATCAATGAGTGACAAGTATTTATTTAAGAAGACTTACTCATCTCTGAAGTGTTTACATTAATGAAATAAATTGGAAGGTTATCAAAAGCTAACTGCAAAGTCACAAAGAAGACCAATCACGTAGTTTGCTAAGGCAGCTGTCTGAGAACATTTCCAGGTTAGGAAGCATACAGGGACCTTGCCTTTAGAATTTGCAGGAGTCACATATAAGTATATTTAACATAGGCATGAGGATTATAGACAATAGTAAATCTATTCCAGTGATGTAAAGTATACATGCTTTAATACATCGTTCAGAACTCACCCTTCTTGCCATATCTAATGTGGATTGTGTGCCTTATCTCACTTTTTTATTTTTTACGTTCCTGTAGCAGCTGGTCACAACTTGAACATCAGTGCTGTCTCTGACTGCATGGAAATTACCTGGCTACTTGTATGCCTTCAAACAGAAGACTGAACCATTTGGAGGGGTGTGTGAGTATAAGTTTGTTTTTGTTGTTGTTGTTGTTTATTTGTTTAATCTTTATATCACTTCACATGGCTCTTATTAGTTATTCAATAGTTGCTGAATATTGATACTCATATGAGTGAGAAGTCGTGACAATGACTGCAATAAACTCAAGTCACCCTTGAAATAGACAGAAATGCTTGAGAGCTGCCACTCAGTGAATCAACTTGATAAGCAAGATGTAGAACAGTAAAGGAAATGGAATCCAGATTTGGGTGTTGGTGGAGAGATTCTGAACAATTGATGAGTATGTATATAAAATGAAAGTTTTTCAAATTTCTAATGGAGCTTTTTAAAAGTATAATTTACATACAAAGAAAATTCACTTTTAATGTAGTTCTATGAATACAGATATATGCATTTAGTAGTGTAAGCATCACCATAATGAAAATTTACAGTGGTTCTAACCCCCGAATTCCTGCATATCTGTTGTAGACAACTCCTCCCTCACACTCTCAATCTTTATTAGTCACTGCTATGTTTTTTATCTTTATACTCTTACATTTTCCATGATATCATGGAAATATATTACTAGGTTCTGAGGTTGTCTACTTTCACTTATAATAAATTTGAGATTCTTGCATGTATGAGTTTTTTTTTTCTTTTTTGAGTATTATTGCCTCATTTAAATACGTTGTAGTTTGTTTATTAGCTCACCGTTTGAACGTTTCAGTTGATTCTTGTTTGGATTAATTATTTTAAAAATCAATAGAACCATTCAAATACAGGTAAGTTTTGTAAGAATATAAGTTTTTATTTCACTTGTATAAATACTAGACTAAAATTTTGATGCCACTTAGTGTTTAACTTCCTATAAAATTGCCAAACTGTTTTCTAAAGTGGGGTACCGCTTTTTTCTTTGTAGAATCTATGAGAATTCCAGTTGCTTCTCTTGTAGACACTAAGTATTGTTAATTTTTAAACCTGTTCTACCAAGTGCCTGATTATATCTTATTGTGGCTTTTATTTGCCCTTATCTGATAACTAATATTACATATTACCATGAACATATTCTCCATTCACATATATATCTATGAATGGAAAATATATTTACATTTCATTATATATATATTTCATTTTATATATATATATATATTCCATAAATTGTCTTCAAAAGTTTTGCCCATTTTTACACTTGGTTATTTTATTGAGGTAAAGTGGGATTTTCTTGAGGTAAAGTTAATATAACATAAAATTGATAATTTTAATGTGCACAAAAGCATTTAGAACATACACAATGTTATGTAACTGTCACCTTTATATAGTGCCAAAACATTTTCATCACCCCAAAGAAATTTGTGCATTGATTAAACAGTTACCCTGCATTCTTATCTCTGCCCCAGCCACTGGCAAACATCAATCTGTCTGTCTCTATAGATGTACCTATTCTGGATATTTCAAATAAGTCATATCTCAGATTACATACAATATGTGATCTTACTGGCTTCCTTCACTAAGCAAGATGTTTCTGAGGTTCATCCATGTTGCATTATCTATTAGTACTTTATTTTTTATGGCTGAATAAAATTCCATTAAGAGTATACATTACAATTTGTTTTTTCATTCATCTGCTGATGGACGGTTGGGTCATTTCCATCTTTTGGTTATTGTGAATATTGCACTGTAAATTGTGAATGTACATATACAACTATTTGTTTGAGTACCTGTTTTTTAATTTTTGGGTATGTATCTAGCAATGGAATTACTGGGTTAATTGTTAATTCTAATTAATTTTTTATGTAGCCACCAAATTGTTTTCTATACTGACTGAACAATTTTGCATATTTCTATATATTTTCACCATTACTTATTTTATTTTAAAAAGAACTATATCCATTTTAGTAGGTGTGAAGTAGTATCTCATTGTGGATTAAATTTATGTTTTCCCAGTGAGACCAATGGGATTGATAATTATTTCCTGTTTTTTTGTCTATTTCTATATCTTCTTTGAAGAGATGTCTATTCTAGTTCTTGGCCCATTTTTCAGTTGGGCTATTTGTATTTTTGTTGTTCAGTTGCAAGAGTTATTTATATATTCTGGATAACATATATTCAGATAGGTGATTTACAAATGTTTTTTCTTATTGTGTTTGAGATTTTACCTTTTTTACAATGTCTTTTGATGCACAACGTTTTTTATTTTGATGAAGTCAAATTTATCTGTTTTTAAAAATTTCATTGCCGATGCTTTTGATGTTACATTTATGTTATTGACCCTTTTTGAAATCCGAAAATATAAGTCCTCCAAATTTATTATTTTTTTAAAGATTGTTTTGGCTATTCAGGACCACTTGCAATTCATTATGAATTTAAGAATAGGCTTTTCCATTTTTTCAAAATAAAAGGCTATTGCTATTTTGATAGAGATTGCTTTCAGTTTGCAGATTCCTTAGTAAGTATTGATATGTAAACAGTAATGCCTTCCTATCCGGAACACTGGATTTATTTCCATTTATTAAGGCCTTCCTTCAGCAATGCTTTCTTGTTTTTATTGCACAGATTTTACCTTTTTGGACAAACTTATTTCTAGGTATAAGATTCTGTTGGAACCTACTGTAAATCAAATTGTTAAATTGTTTATTTATTTATTTTTTTCTTTTGATGGAGTCTTGCTCTGTCACCCAGGCTGGAGTGCAGTAGTGTGATCTCAGCTCACTGCAACCTCCCCATCCCAGGTTCAAGTGATTCTCCCGCTTCAGACTCCCAGGTAGCTAGGATCACAGGAGCGTGCCACCATTCCCGGCCAATTTTTGTATTTGTAGTAGAGACAGAGTTTCACCATGTTAACCAGGATGATCTTGAACTCCTGACCTTAGATGATCCATCCACCTGGGCCTCCCAAAGTGCTGGGATTACAGGCGTGAGACACTGAACCTGGCCTGCTTATTAATTTTCTTTTGTGAATATTTGCTGGCAGTTTAAAGGAAAACAACTCATTTTTTGTGCATTGATCTCGTATCCTGGAATGTTAATTCATTATTATTAAATAACAAATTATTAATAATAAATTAACTATTAATTAATTTATGTGTGTGTTCTTTATTATTTTCTACATATATTGCTTAATGTCATCTGGAAAGATAGTTGTTGTTCTTCCTTTCAAATTTGAATGTCGTTTAAGTCTTTTTTCTCTTCTAATTGCTCTAGACAGTTCACCCATTAAAGTGTGAAATAGCAGTGATGGAAGTGGGCACCATTTTCTTTTTCTTCATTCTAAGGTGAAAGGTTTCAGTACTTCACCAGTGACTATGATAGTGGCTGTGGGGTTTTTGTTTTTATACACAACCTTTAATGTTTTGAGGAAGTTCCCTTCTATTTCTAGAGTGCTGAGTGTTCTTATCATTATTCACGATGCAAAATTTGGTTTGTAATTTTTTTTTTTTTTCTTCTGATGTCTTACTCAGAGTTTGGTATTAAAGTAATGCTGGCCCCATAAGAATTAGGTAGGAAATGTTTTCTCTCTTCTCTTTTTGGAAGACTTGGAACAATATTAGTGTTAATTCTTCAAAGGTTTGGCAGAATTTACCAGTGAAGCCATATGTGGTCTTGGACTTTTCTTTGCTACGAGTGTTTGTTAAATTCCCACAAAATTGGTTCTCGGAGTTTCTGCTAGTTTTTGTTATTGTTTGTTTGTTTTGCACCCCCTTCAGGAAGGGCCTAAATTTAGAGTTTCTTATCCCAACATTTTGGCTAATGTCACATAGCACTTTCTTAAAGAGGATTTTTCATGTGTAATCTGAAACCATGCCAATCAATTATTATACTCTGGAAAATTAAAATCCATTTGTCACTCTGCATGTAATATTTTCATTTCTAATACCATTCTCTAATAAAGAAAGCAGTAATCCTTTTGGAAATAGTTGATTCTACAACTTGACAAGGGATATAGTTGATGAGCTGGAAACATCTTGAAGCCCCAGTAAGAAAGTTCACACATGTACATACATGCATACCATAATGAGAGTATATCAAAGGGAGAAATAAACTAATTTAAAAGAGCTCCCAATGTCCAAACTTGAAACAATTTGAGTAACAAAATAAATAATAAAGTATTATATTACGACATCAAATATTAAAATACATACTTGAGTCCATACTGACAGAAATAATGAGCAAATAGATAAATAGATGATCACAACAGACAAATCTTCCATGCAAAACAATTCAGAATAATTTATGTCGATACTACCCCAAGGATTTGAGTTATACATAGTTTTTTTTTTTCTTAAGAGTACTTTTGGAAAGGGAAAGGGAACAGTAATTTTACAACAGAGAAAACTGGTAAACACTATGTCAGTCAGATGGTTATAGTTAACATCACCAGTGATAAGTTATATTGATAAAATATACCCTTCCTATAATTTGATGAAAATAGCAATTTACCTCTGTGGTTTTCTTCTTTCTACCAACCACCTGAAAAACAAACAAACAAACAAAAAACCAAAAAAAAAAAAAATGATAATTTTCTAATCCTCAGAAACAAATCCAGCATACTAAAATTGAAGAGCAGTCATTTTAAGAATACTGACTAATGACTAGTCAGTATTCTTAAAAACCTGTTGAGACCAGTCTGAGAAGTCATCAGAATCTAGAGATGTCTACAAATACATGACAAATAAATTTACTATGGTACTCTAGAGAGAATATTGAACAGAAAAAGGGCGTTAAAAATTGTAGAAATGTTGTTTGCACTTACTAATGGCATACAATATTTGTTTCTTACTTGTAACAAACATTCCAAAATAATTTATAATGTTAATAATAGAGGGCTCTGGGTCTGGGGTATATGGGAATTGTCTGTACTCTTTGCAACTTTGAAAAGAAATGTTTGTGACACCTAAATATGAGAAATCAAAGTGTCAATGTCCATAAATAATTTTTTTTGAAGCATATACATAGAAAAGTTTATTGTTCTATTTTTCATTTTGAGTGGATTTTTAAAATGTATGCATAATTGTATAACATCATATAACAGTTATTCGGAAAATTTTGTTTCCCTGAGTTTTGCAAATACATATGCCAAAACTTGCAATTACAAAGGCCACATTAATTAATTTCACCAGTGATAGCATACAAATATTCTGTAAGAACTGGCAATGTTGAAGCCCATGGTGGTAGGCACAAGTTTGCTAAAAATTTAATTTTTCATTTATAAACTTGTATTTAAGTTTGTTAAAAATTTAATTTTTCATTTATAGACTTGTATTTTATAATTGACACCAAATACTACCACTTGCTTTTCTTAGAGTAATAGGCTAAAGAACAATTTTTGTATGAGTTATGAGCCAAATTAGTCACCTATTTTATGGACCATTAATTTTGCTTTAAATCACTGACAAACAAAAGATGGTCATCCATATGCAAGTAGTTGGCAGACATTGTAATTAATTTTATAATGGGAAGGCAACCAATGAAAATATTACATTCCTTTTGTGTTTCTTTGAACTTAAATACAAACAACTGGAAAGAAGTACATTGCTGTGTAACTAGATGGGCTTGACTTTCTATCAGACAATTAGATATGTGTACATGTCAGTCAAACAGGCAAACATCTCTTCTCTTGAAATTAGTATCTACATAATTTGAAACTTGTTTGTATATACTTGATTTATATACGTATATATATGAGTATAAATTGGTTACAAGGCTACTACACAAAGAAGTAACAATGCTGATATATACTAAAGGGTGTCCATACATTTTCATTGCATGGTTTACTTCATGTAGTTTGGAAAAATGAAGAAAATAATATTGTGGAGCTAGCTGGTGGCTAGAGCAGCTCTGGCAAAAATGACAATCTTTTCCCTTTCTTCTTTCCTAATTTCAGTTGCTACATAAACATTTTCTGTGTTAAAATAATCTACAGCAATACTGCATCTTACATTGTGCCTTTATGTGTATCCTTTATTAATATTTTCTTAATATGGTTTTCCGGAAATGGAAGAAGTCATGATTTTATGGTAAAACACACTGTACTACAAGAAGTTGTATGAATCACAGAATTGGAATCAGTTCATATAATGATCCAAATATAAAGGGAAAATGATTTATGTAGTAAATAAAAAAAACATGAAATGGGATCAATAGAATGAGTTCTCCTATAGTAAATCACACCTTCATGAATTGCATAAATCTTTCTCATAAATTATCTTATTTGAGCTTAACGGCAAGTCACAAAAATAAGTAGGAAAGATATCAGTTTACCAATTCTAGAAGATGTTGTTATGGACAAAAAATGTGACACCCCCTGCAGCCACTCATAAACATATAAGGATACCCAAGTCCTAGTTCCTGAAACCTGTGACAGTTACCTTGCATAGCAAAAAGGACTTTGCGGATTGTTTAAGTTACAGATATTGAGATGGAAAGCTTGTCTTGGATTATCTGATTGGCCTAGGGTTATCACAAGTGTCACTGTGATAGGAAGCTAGGAGGGCCAGAGTCACAGAAGGAGATCTGATGATGGAAATGGAGGTTGGAGTGATGGAAGAACGGTTTAGAAGCTAAGGATGGTAGGCTACCTGGAAAAACTGAAAAAGGCCAGTAAACTGATTCCCCTTAAGAATCTTTGGAAGGAAGATAACCTTGCTGATACCTTCATTTTAGGACTTCTGACCTCTAGAACTATAAGATAATAAATGCATGATGTTGTTTTAAGCCATTAAGTTTTTGGTAAATTTTAATAGCAGCATAGAAATCTAATACAGATGAGAAAACTAAGATTAAGAAAGTATAAATATTTGTAGCCCCAATCTCAAAGCAAAAATACTATTGAGCCTAGACTTAACTTAGAATATCTGTTTTTAGAAGTAATACCATCATTCACATAACATTATTACAAAAGAATTTCATGTGAAGAAAATCTCAAGGGATATAGATAGACCAATATAAAAAACGTGGATAGATATCAAAATCACATAAAAAAAAGTGACAGCAAGCTAGACATTAGAAGAACCCCTCCTGAATCAACCAGGTTATAAATTTTTACATGAACATAGAGTCAGAGACATAGAAAAATGTTGTAGAAAACTGATAGAGTAAAATTTACACTTGAAATTTTCTCAAACCACCAAAAAGGTAACATTAAAGTAGATATTCACATGCATTTAATTTTTAAAGTTTGTTTATATTTAAGAATCATCTTTAGGTCATTTGAGATCATTGGGAACTGGGAATTTATTGATGTAAAACAGGTTCACTGTGCACTGGTTACCAACTTGTCTGAATCCGGCAAGACGGAACTTATTCATACAAAGAAGTGGATGTATCGCTTACAGATAGGCAGCAAGGGGCAACGGAAGCCTGTGATTCATTGCACGCTGAAGCCTCAAGGCTCAAGAAATCCTCCTGGGATCAACGCAATCTCATCTGTGCATGCTTCCCTTGCACCGCAACTGAGGGACCCCCAAAAACAGCCCAGCATAGGTTTTATACCCTGGGATCCTGTGAAGCACTGGGTTAAAGCGTTCAAGATTATCCTATTTCTTGAGAGGACTGGAAAAGAGCCCAGGCTGTTCTCTCCAATCTCCTTTTATCTCAGGATGTTTCATTCCCAGCACATCCTACAGTTACTCTTGAAAACTACAAATGAGAAAGTTGGGAGAAATGAGTCAGTGCAAGGCTACCAGGAGAACTGGACTGCAAATAACATTTTGCAACTCACACTGAATCCAGAGCCAATGCTGGAGGAGCTGCCTGCGAGGCAGTTTGGCCTAAAAAATTTAAATCAGTGTCCTGCTCTCATTCTCTTTACCTAGAGAATTGAATTAACTTATTCTCGACAGGACTTATCTCCACTGATAAATGGAAAGGAGTGGGAGATGCAGGAAAATGTTTTTCCAGGCTTTGTTGAAAGCAGAACCTCTTCATCAGCACCTCAGAGATTTGAGCAGGAATGGAAATAATCACTTCTGCAAACACAATTTTCAGAAAGTCACCTTTGCTCATAATTTAACTTCCCTAGAAAGTATTTCTTACTGGAATGTCCTGAGAGAACATTCTGTTTCAAGCTTAATCTCTTTCCATTAGCCATGTATTAATGATCTAATTTCTTAAATATAGCAAACATGTTGAAGTTCTGGAGTTTTAAGAGTGGGAGGGCAACAGTAAAATTATTTGAGGTCATTTAATCTTGACCAATCTAATCTAATATTCATTATCCATAGCCAGTGGTATCTCACTGATAGAAATGTCTTCTCACTATTCTTCCTGATTGTATTCTCCAACATTTCCATTCCACCACCATTCCTGCTCAGTTATCCTGCTGGAAGGTCTGTTTAAAACACAAGAACATCTCTCACTTCTCTGAAGAAATTTCTTAAATGTTTATCTAAGGTATTCAAATTATACATTTCACCACACCAAGTCTTACAAACTCTATTTTCTTCCCATTTTCACTTTGTATAACCTATATTTCCACAGTATATATTATTTGCATAGGGATAATGATATCAGAGCTGAAATAATAATCTTCCTCTACCTCTATTTACCCCTCAAACCTTAGCTCACAATTCTTTAGCCTTCTTTGCCTGAACTCCAAGATCAATATTAGAGCTTCAAACTTTGTGCAGATCACAAATTCTCCTTTTTCACCAATAATCACAATTAACTGCACTTATTTATCTCTATGGGATCATCATTTCCTTAGTTCTTTATCAAATTTAAATCCCCTGTGCCTAACATAAGGATTGATTGTCATATAATAGACATCTAAAGGTTATTAGTTTACAGAATAAATTATTTTTTGACATTTTCCCCTAAATTTAACAAAACAAATTTTACTTTACATTCAAAGTTACAGCAATTCTAAATTGGTCAAAGTAAATGAATTCAACCTGGTAATTAATTAATGAAAATATTTCCATGTTCATATGCTCAAACAGTCTAATATCAGTACTATACTATATCCTTTTGAGGGTGCATGTTTTTTGGAAGCAAACCACATTCTTCATTAGCCCATTCATTTTTCTGGAAGAAATTAGTCTTTTGCCCAGTAACACATCTACTTTTCACTTTAGTTGAAATTGGCAAAACTACCACAGGGAAGAATTGACATTTTCCATCAATTTCTGGAAAGTGCAGTAGTGCCAAATGTCATCAGAATTGAGTTATATTGGGAATTATTTTGAACTGCTCATGTACATGATTGTAAAGTTTAATGTCAATCCTAGTGGCATAGCAACTAGGGTAATCTAGTGTCTAGAGCACCAGAATGACCCTAAGGTTACTGAGTACTGCATTCAGTTCAATCCATCAAATACTTTTGGACACTTTTTATTACGCTCCTGTTGTACTAAAACTCTGTGGCATTAAAAAAGATGTGGAGGATATAGTCTACTCACAAAATCATTCAGTCTAGAAGGAGAGGCAAAAAAATTCACATGTAAAAAATACTGAATAAGGACTCAGAAGACCAATTCTACAGTATATCTGGAGAAAATATGCTTTTTACTTCATAGTCACAGAGCATAAAAAGTAAAATCTGAAATTAAGTTATACCTTTTAATAGACAGGTGAATAACTATTGGGTACTATGTTCACTACCTGGGTAATGGGGTCGTTTGTGTCTCCTACCTTGTGTGTTATACAATATACCCATTTAACAAAGCTGCACATGTACCCCTTTATCTATAATAAAAATTGAAATTGTTTGTTTTTAAAAAAACAAGTGGCATTTTACTAATTGCTGCCAAAGTGTTTCAGTCAGTAAGAGCAAAGGAGCTTGGAAAGTTTGAGATCCAACTAGTCTGGAATGATCATAGGGCTTTTAACTCAGAAAAGAGGCCTTGGAATAAGCAATTAAAGAATGGGCATCAAGTGAAGAGGCTGGGATGGGGGAAGGGAAAGAGCAACAACAACAAAAGTACAGGAAGAGAATGCATCATGGAATAGATCATGGCATGAAGTTAGATGATGTGTAGGAGGTATCAAGTGTTCCTGCTCTATCAACTAGCATGAGGTTGAAGGTGAATCACAAAATGTCCCTGTTCCCCCATTTCTTTAAGTGCTGTACAAGGAGATGTCATAAGAAAGCAGACAGACAAGACTATGTATCACGGCTCTAGAATTCTGATGTATTTTACTCCATCCTGTACCAGTACCAGTAATCTAAACTTCCCATCCCCAATTTTATCTGTAAAAGAAAAATAACCCCATCTTAGAGTTATCTGGAAAATATAATTTAAAAAATGCATACAAAGGTCCTTATAATAGTTCCTGGTGCACATTATTTAGCCGTTAGCTATTTATTTCCTGCCAGGCAAAGATGAAACCAAACAACAAAAACAAAACATTGTAAAACAAAACAGCCAACAGTCAAAAAGAAACAGTGGATTTGAATGGATTGATGATTTCTGCAAGAGTAGAAACATATTATTTAAATGTTCTCATGAGAACAGGAAACAAGATAAAAGTATATGTCCAAAATCTAACATGCATGAGTGCATATTTGTGTGTATTATATATGATTTTATCAAGTATCTATGCATATAAACATTTTAATATGTGCCATGCAAGTGAATATGTGTTTTAAAATATTTTAAGTAGAATTAACCAGGTCATTCCATTTGATACAAAAGGTGGCCTAAAACTATATAAAGATTCAAGTGGTAAATATTCTATCAAGGTCATAGTTAAATTAATTCAAAATATTATACAAACTTCTTTCCTGTAATTGGTATTTGGATCACTTATACGCAATGACATTTACAAAAAGCCAGGCACTTATTTAAAAAAAAAAAAAAAAAAAACCTCTGTTTTCTAATTTCAAAATGGTATCTAATATGTGTAGGCAGACACGAGTGTCCTTCTGAGGGACAACCATTTTTCAGTTGAAATCTATGACTCCCTTACATCAAGACAAGTACTGCATGGATAAGTGCCCTCCTTACTTGTAATTGGGGCACTACACAGGAATCACAGCATCTAATTTGCTCTGGCAGCCGCGTGACAGCAGGTTACCACTTAGTATTCTCTGGACAAAAGAAAGGATGATGAAGCACAGCTGTTTTTAAAGGCAGCCCATACTGGAAGTTGAATGGAAGAATCTATAACATGTTAAAGCACAACTTAGCAAACACACAGTGAAAATGTGTCAAGCATAAAAGGTAGTAGAAACTCACAAAAAGCACAAAGAACGTGGGGAAAATATTCTTTAAAGGTTTTTACTTAAAAGGTTATGTGGGATAAGTTTTAGATTTCTTAGAACTTGCTGCTCATTGAGGAACACATTTGGCTTGCTTTTTACAAAGGAAGCCCAGGGTATGTGTTTTGTAAAGCTCTTTAATACACTGGCACACTGAAGCCATATTCCTAGGCTCCACAAATGGATTAAAGTTTGATATCTCCAAGAATTACTTTACAAACATTTTAGAAATATTACATACTCATTTGATCATATCAGCTCTACCAATAATCAAAGTGATTTTCATCTTGATTCCTAATAATCATTGATTGGTATCAACTATCTGGAGTACTGTTTTGATGATTTTGAAGGTCATTGTTCCTCTCTTAAGCTTTGTTAAAGGAAAGGTCAAATAAGAGAACATTCAACAGAAAATAGAATAAGAGATTTCAGAGACTGGAAGAAGGAGCCTACCTGTGGTGAGGCTTTTTCTGGGATTTTGAAATGAGAGTCAATATCTATTTGAAAACTTAGAAAAGTATAAAGACATTTAAGATGAGACTATCTAACACAGTCTTAGGTAAGATTATGTAAGTTGTGAAGAGACATCTAAATTATAGTTCTTGTTTATGCATATACATACATATATTTTTCTCTGTGTGTATACATATGTTTATATATGTTACATGTGTATACATAGCATACACACATATATTTTATATGTATATGCACATATTTATATACATAAACACACATTTACATGAATATATACATATATACATGAACACTATATACATATACAGACATGTACATATATCCATTTGTACACATATATATTCACATATATACACGTGTGTGTATACAACTACGTGTGTATATATGTATATATACATATATGTGTGTGTGTGTATACAACTACGACTACTGCTAGCACAAAGGACTTAGTCGAGAATTAGTGTTTTGGACTTATTCAGACCTGTGTTTAGATTCTATTTCAGCTACTTCCAAAATGTGTGGCCTTAAGCAAAGTTGCTTAAATTTACTATACCTCAATTTTTTCATATATGAGAGAGAAATAATAATGTGTATATGTGTGTGTGTGTATATATATATGTATATATGTGCATTTGTATATGTGTATATATGTGCATGTACATGTGAGTATAAGTGTATATATGTGTGCTTTACATATGTGTGTGTGTGTGTGCATATGTATATATTTCCTGTAATCTAGAACTTATGCATGGTTAGTTAGTATTTAAGGTAACCAAATCAGAAACCAATGCTTTTAATAGTGTTATGCTTACTCCAATCATGAATCAGTGGAGTCAGAATCAATGTAATTAATGCAATCTATTGTTTAAACTTGGTTAACAAATTTGGCACCTGAGTTTATTCATTAGTAGAAATGATGTTAGAATATTTTTATGGTGAAATGAATGTTCATAGTTTTAACAGGTAGAAAATATCATACATGTATCTCAAGCAGTGCATGGGAAATGTGTAGAATCTGGCCCAGCCAATGCTCTTGGAGCACTATTCAAGGTACAGAGTCCTACTGGCTCTGCATCCCTCCTTTTCACAAAGGATCTGCCACTTCACAGAGTTACAACTCTGGCTGGTCTTCTGTTTATGTATTCTCTCATCTGCTTTCAAGTCATCCTTGTACAAAATGCTTAAATTATGGTGCCTTATCAGCAAATGGAAATTCTCAGACATGTAGAATAAGTATATGACTGTTTTTCCCGATTTCTAGTAATGTTTGTATGCTTCAAGAAATTTGGCCTTAGGCTTACTTTTATTAAGACATTCTACTTGGATACGTGGTTCTTAAAGATATCTATCCATTATTAGCCTAACAATCTTGCCAAAGGCACCTGCGGCTTGCTGAACCACTAAATTGGCCTGGGTCAGTTTACTGCAATAATGCTCTCATTGAATGCTCCCATTGCCAATATACTACAATAACTGCCATCAATACCTTTCTCCTCCCCGGTAGACTAAACATCCTTTGAATGGCAGGATTTATATCTTAGTCAGATCCTAACACATAATAGGTTTCTAGCAAACAATTTTAGAATGAGTAAATGGCTGGCCATCCTGAGTCATTTAGAGAGAAGCATAAATACTCAAAAGCAAAAGCCACCCCGGTTGGTAAACAGGCTATGCTATTCCTAACAGGATATAAAGCAATGTTAACCATGAGACTTCAACAAGGCTATAATGCTTCTCCAATGAACCCTCTATGACTGTAAAATGAATAACAATCCCTCCTTTTGAGTTATTGCTCCTTTTTTTTTTTAAACAATGACACTTTGGTCTAACTTCATTGATCTAATCTCCTGAATAAATGTTGCTGAACTGTCTAATTGCTAAATGCCCTGTTTGCTTGACAGCATCCAATTCATAGCTGGTCTTCACTTTACCTTCCTTAGAATCATTCACTACAAGACTAAACCCAATAAAAGTGTCCCCTCACTCCATTTTGTGAGATATTTCTAAGACCTCTTCCAAAATGCTAAACAAAATAATTTATTTAACTATTGAATAAATTAGTTAATAAACTGTTAAGGAGGCTAAATAAAAATAATTTCTTTAACTCTGGCTGTGTCTCCAGTGTGCTTTGGCTGGTGGGCTTAGAAGAAAACTTAGCATAATTTAAGAAATGATTTTAATATCTCAAAATTGTATTTTATGAATTACATAGAGCATATAAATAACTATATTAAGTTATTCTTGTTTCTAAATATAATTTTCAACATCTAAATTTTATCTGATTGTTTCAATGCCTTTCTTAATTCACAGCTCTTAGATTCCTCAACATCTGTGACTTGTCAGCCTTAGTCTTCCATGGTTTGGCTGCATTATCATCACTAAAGTCCTGCTGTATTAATTATATACTTCAAGTAAAGGTCTTTCACAGTTTAGCCACATGTATTTATCTACATTATTATTCCATAAACAAATTAAATGAAAGTTAAAGAAAAAGAACAATTGTCCCTACTTCTCATCTAGAAATATGCTCTATAAAGAGAGATGATACAGTTATCTATGACTGCTCTTAATTAGAGAATAGGCTAGTGAGAGAATCCTCTGACAACTAGAACAGACCCAAGATATAGACAAAACATAAAACTTCAAAGTCTTTGCCAAATGTTTGTTATTTGCTAACATCTGTTGTATTCTAATCAGCAGTACATATTCCAGGGGGGTTAGGTTATTTAGAAGGCCCTAAATATCTAAAGTTACATTACCCTCACATGCACAAAGGAACTGTTAATTAGAAAAAAAAAATGAGGAATTACTTTTTATTGAGGAATAAGTAATGCTCCCAGATGTATTAATTGCTCAGAAATATACTAACACTTTGATGCTTGAATGTGCAAGAGTATCAGAATTTAGGGAACCTTGCAACCTATACCATTTGAACTTCAAATCACAGCCCATGGGGTACCCTTGGAAGATTGTGTTGTCAAATATCATAAGAAGTTAGCTGAATTAGCCAGTAAACTATGAAAACCATTCTTTCAAGAGCTCATTTCATGTAAGGTCATTGTCTAGCATGAAAACGAACAGAAAACAGGGAGTTAAAGTTTCAATGGGACTTCATAGAAAACAATATGAATACTTGGAGATTATTTGATAAAAATGTTATTTATGGTAGCATAATTTGCTTTTATAAAATTTCATTTGCTTTTGAGATTGTGAGGGAGGTTGAGGAGGGAGGAAGCTATAGGACTCACCTAACTCTAATTATGAATCTATTGAATTCTATTTAAACAAACCTGTGAATAATTTGTCTGCTCACAATTGACCCAAGTCAGCTCACAGCACTTGCTGTGGTACAAATCATCTTAATATCTATAATAGTCAGTAAATTTTCTTGCACAGACCATATGGTGGGAAGCGAAGAGATGGCACTTCCCTTTAACTTGCCAGCTCTTCACTTCCCATCATTTCCTACAACATCCTTCACCGAGGTCATTCTGACCAGCAGCACCTTGCAGGGAAGGTGGGATGTTAATGCTCAGATTCATGTGGTTGCCAGCAGTGAAAGAACTGAAAGAGCAAATGTAGAAAAGAGAGTGTTGTAGACAAAGAGGTAATTGGCTGAGAATCTATTATACAGAGGACAGATTCAGCAACAGACTTAAGGAAAGTCAGCTTTTCTTCCAAATAATGAAGAATATAATGACCCTTGACACAGAAAAGACAGACAGACTTGAATTAGTGAAGCATAGCAGATTCTACGTCTTTTACATAGAAACTATGGTTTGGCTGAGAGAGAGAGCGAGAATGAGAGAGAGTGAAAATAAATAATTAATGAATCACCCGCATGCTTAGTTATTGTATCATAGAATGAAATTCTTCAACCACAAGGTGCTTTAGAGATTACTTTGTCCCAGTCCCTTATATTACAGGTTCATCTCAATGTCATATCAATTATAAGTAGAACTACGACTATAGCAAAGCATAGTCAGAATTAATGTTTTGGACTTAACTCAGACTTGTGTTTAGATCCTATTTTGGGTACTTCCAAAATGTGTGACCTTAAGCAAAGTTACTTAAATTTACTGTGCTCCAGTTTTCCCACGTGGAAAACAGAAATATACTAACCCATGAGAAACGTTATGAGGATTAAATATAATTAAAAAGCATTTAACATTATATTATTGTTTTGAAATATTTTGGTGGCCAAATAAATTAGGTTGTTTTATTTAAAACATATTCTGTTTGAGATTTTATTTTAATCAAATATTGAATACAATGAATTGGTTTAGGTTCAGGAAAGTTTGATTAAGAAGTATATGAAATTAAAAAGAGTCTAAAATGTGTGTCTACTTTACAGATTTTTACTTTATTTAATGAAATAACCCTTATGTAAATTTACTTATGAAGAAATAGAATTTCAGAGTTAATAATTTTCCCAGTCTTACAGCTAACAACTGGAGGAATGGACTGTGACCTTGTCTTTTTAGTGTCTTTTCAGACTCTTAATTGTGATGTAATGTATCACATGTCCTTGTCAGAGTGAAGAGAGCCAAAAGTCACCATGATGATTATAGATGCCTAGTTGTTATTTAAACAAAGAGAGCCACCAAAAGCTTACTGCTTTCACTTACTACACAAGTTTGCTTTGGATGAGCTATGAACAAGTATGCCATGCTATCTAAAACAACAGTGACCAAAGATGAAAAAGAAAATTTAATTCTTCTATGCTACGTAACTTTTATTATGCTGTGCTTAAGGAGACTCAAGTTTTTTTCCTATATAAATAATCATATTGTCACAGAATTTTAGAAATCATAAAGGCCACTGGTTTTGAAATATAAACACTAACTTTTATACTGAACTTGAAAGCAAATACTATTGAACCATTATTCTGAAAAGAATCTCAAAAGAACACTTAATCTATCTCTCGCCTCAAGAAAGAACTTTATGGAAACTACTTATGTGAAATGCTAAATGCCTCCAGAGAAATATCTCTTAAACTTTCCAAGTATTTCAGAATTGCCTTCAACCGGATAGGCTACACAATATGTATTGTGTACGATTCTTAGTCGGTCAACTCACATGTACAAGGATGGTAAACTATTTTTTCTACAACTTATTTTTCATTTACAGCCCAGATCCATTGTTGTCATTCCACTTCCCCTGGGTTGTGAATTTATTGCACAGGCATTTTAGATTTGAAGGAGTCTGTTGAGATGCTCATTTTAATAGTTGGCATTACATCTTTGACTCTATGGTTCACTGTGTGCTTACTTACTTATTTCACTTTCTGATTCTGCCAGAATACAGACAGAACAGAGCTATCTTCTCCCAGGGTTTCTGTTTTCTCACTGCTACCAGTGCTTAAAACCAGTTTCTCTCCCATAGGTGTGACTGAACCAGAAAATAATACAGGATTGATTCGCTTTCCTTTACCATCTCAGATATACTCTCTTCTCATTTGGCTGAATCTGTGGGCAGATTCTTTTCTCTTTATGTTTACCAAAGTTATCCTGGTGAAGAGAGAAATTCTCTTTGACAATTGTTTTAACAAAGGTTCCTGGTAGTTTGTTATTCACCTGGCTGAGATCATAACCATTTCTGAGCCAATAACCACTTCTGAGTCAATCAGTGGCACTACAAATGCACAACAGACTGATTTTGATCCTGTGTCCAGTTCTAGAGCTGGGTTGGTGTCTTTCTATGCACAGCATGTGTGCTAAGAGTTAGAGATATCAATTAGTGAAAGGAAGCAAGGTAGGGCAACTGGAGGCTATTTAAAACAATACAATTAATTTCAGTATTAAACTCCTGCCAGCATTACTCTCAGCCCAATCCTGTACCCTCATTCATTTCCCATTTTTGTAGAATCTCACACTTCAGAGATAAAGCTACGTTCTGTACTCTATTTGGCCAAGACATTTTCACGACCTTGAAACTTCTTGTACTTAACCATACACCTTTTCTAGAATCCTCCTAATTGTTTGTGCTTTTGGAACCCCAAATCCAGAGAGACTGGTGTACATTCTTCTTGATTTAGGCAATGACTATCTGTTTGAATGATGGGGAGGGAAAGGCAGAAAAACAATGAGAAAATGATGTATGCTGGTGTTCAAAATTATATCCTGATATATGATTTAAACTCAATTTTATGCTTAATGACATGAAGAGTTTTCAATAGCATAATTAAAGAACATGTAATATCTATGGTATACAAAATAAAATGTTAAAAACTGGCCTTTAAATAAAAATAGAGAACTTGTATATTTTCTAAAAATAAATATAGCAGAGAAAAAAGGAAGTATCTTTTAACTAATAAAGACAAATACACTGCTGATGAAACTAATGGTTCATGGTTGAGTAGTAAGACATCCAAGAGGCTGGTTGGATCTGATCTTTCAGCAGGGATGTGGCTATACCTTTTTGAATTCCAGGAGTCTAGTATAGCACCTGACATGCAATTAGTAAATTTGTGAAAAAATAAATAAATGCATAGATTGAGCTATCATTATTTTAATTTTATTTTTAAAAGCCATGTCCTGAGATATTTTTTCTTTATTTATATTCTTTTATCAATTAAAACACTTCACACCTTAAAGAGGAAGAAAGCCTAGGCACGCAAGTTTTAAGAATTTTACCAAACCTAGAAAAAGCAATCCAAAACAATGGTAATATCCCCAATTTTTTTTCTGTTATACAAAGGTAATGTGATAATTATTTTTTCTTGTTTTTTTATGTTAAAATGTATATTTTTAAATTATTAAAACAATTCACACTATCATAAGTTTAAAAATAGAAGAGGAATAAAGGAGAAGTGGAAGAGAAGGAGAAAGAGAAAAAGAAAGAGAAGGAGGAGAAAAAACATCACCAAGATTTCTATCACCAGATAGGACAATCTTTGCTAGTTTAATGTATATCTTTGCAGCTTTAGTTTTTGATATCCAATTTATAGGTTTTGTTTTTGACATAGCAATAATCATACTAAAACTTGCCTAGATCACATACATCACATTGGTAACTTTAACTTTTCACCTATTTGTTTATTGGCAATGTTTGGCATGTTTTTATGTTCGTTGTCTAATTTTATTTTTCAATTTAAATGCTATTTGTGACGGAAAGTCATTCGATTTTCAGACAGTAGTAATTGATTATTTAAATGCAATTTAATTCAATGCTCTCTGCTAAAGATTTAAGTTATTTTTAGTTAAATTCACTGGAGCTATTACATTCAAGTTTATCTTTTTTTTGAAATCGTATTTATTTAACCATCAAATATATTTATTTTATATTTACTTTGCCATTTTAAGAGTGGATTTTATGATAAATACATGGAATTTTTAAAATTTACATCTGAACTGGGCAGAATAAACATTTATATTAGGGAAAGAAAATCTAAAAGTGACAAATAAAATGAGTACCTACAAATGGGGCTCAAATTTCTTGACTAGGATTAATTTAGTCCTATGGTTCCAAAGAAAATTTAGATTAAGACAATTAGTCAAGTATCAGTAATTTTTGAAGATTCTTCGAGAAGAAATAAATCAGGATGTTAAATGTAGAATAATAAATGAGTGATGATAGTAAAGTAGCCATATTCCTATAGTGAGAAGAGAAAAGAACATCAAATCCTACCTTAGGCCACAGACATCCCTTCTATGAAAACCCTTGGGAAAATACAAGCACAACAGAGTTGCCAAGTTAATATAAAAGTAGTTATTTTACTGGTAAGTGTGGATTCTGCCTAATTCTCATTGCAGACACTGAATTGGGCCAAGAAAGGCATTGTTTGCAATACAATGCTTAAACTTGACAAAATCATGAGCATGGGACCTTTTTGTTTTCACCATCTCTTCCCCCTACGCTGAAATCTGAGTTTAGAATTGTTTAGACTGCTTGGATAGACATAAGAGTAAGAACAAAAGAACAGACGAGAAAACATGCGAGATCATGTCCAATTTGGAGGTGTTCTACCAATCTCTGCCAATGGGGAAAAAAAAAAAAAAGAGAGAATAAAGAAAGAAATAGTTGGGTTTTCACTCTTAAGCAAAGGTTTAAGAAACCCCTAGGCAGGACACAGCAGCAGTGGAGACTCTGTTATATATTGTAACTTAGACTTACAAAAATATTGTAATCTTTTAAGAAATTGTCACTTTCAATAAATTATTTCCTTCAAGTAATTATCAAGAAAGCATCATTGTTCATAATAAAGTGCAAGGTCTTCAAGGTTGAGGTCACATCTGGCTCAGCATTATGGTGTCAGGAATATAGGGACCAAAGGAAATAAAATTAATAGATTTAAATATGAGAAAAAGGCAGTGTGCTTTGGGGAGTAATTCACCTATTGTCAAATTTTTACAAGTAAATGTCTGCTTTTGATGATGGAATAGATCCTTCCAGAATGTATCTTCTCATAGTTACTCCATCATCTAAATTAACTTTGGACTCTGATATGATCCTGCTTGGCTCCCCTTCTCTGAACTATATCATCTTTTACCATTTTATTCTTAACCTATACATTCCCCATCACCCACAAATTTTTACTTCTTCATAGCCCATGTCCTTCCTTTTTCTCAATTTATGAATCTCTCTATTTCATGAAGATCTCCCATACTTCTACTCTAAGATCTGCGTACCTTTCTCTCATCTTCTTGTTAAGTTTATTTGTTTACTTTCAACTTCTTCTTATTAAGAGTAATTTTCTAAGCCCAGGAGCCTTCAGAGTTTAATTCAACCATTTTATAAATACAATTTCTCTTTTGGGAGATTTCAGTTATAGTTTCAATGTGAGTTAAGGTAGTATCTTACTAACCAATCCACGAGTACTCAAATCTTTTTGCTGACCTCTTTTGTTAAGCCTGTTAGGACCGTTCATCATGCTCTTTGATAATGAAAACAAAACATTCACCTCTTTTCTTATTAAATCTTGATAGTGGGTTTGGTCTCCAAGAGTTCAGTCTTTCTTCTGTGATAGAACTTAGACCCCTTAGTTTAATTTCTGCCATTTCTAAAGGTATATTTACCTCTGGGAAAATAGTTCCATGTTTATTTCACATATCTCATAGTCTCATAGCCTCTATAACAGCAAAGTTCTCTTGTTGCTCTGTGTTATGTGTTCCTCAAAGTCAAAGCATTACAGGTACAGGCTCCTGGTAGTGGTTTGCAGCTTTGAGATTGTGTTATTTTTGTTCATGTTTGGTTTCACATTTATCAAGAAGAAGCTAGAGTTCCTATGTAATGAATGTGCCACTCATTTCCATTTGTTCAATAAATATACTCTACTAGAAAATAGCATACAATTTCTTTCTCTTTTTTTGGTTATATTGATTTTGTTTATTTTGTGTTGTAGATTTGTTTTGGTTGGTTTTTCAATATTTACTCCAGTTTCTCAGGGCGACATTTCTTCAATTTTATCTCAGGGAAACTTATCTTCCCTCACTCAGGCCAGTGTTTGGTCTAGCACCCAACTTAGATCAAGGTAGTTGCTGCCTCAGAGCTTTCTTATACTCATTGCTCTGTTATGGAAGAAACACTCATTTTTATTCATCATTTTTGGAATCGGTTTAATTTATTAAGGAATCAAATCTTTCTTCTCCTGGAATCAGAGATAATAGTGGCCATCGTGTGTGATTTCATGATGGAGATGGAGAGAGTAGAGATAATATGAGCTTTCAAGAAAGCTGCATGTGGAATCTAATGTGACTTTGGAATGTACTGGCAGCTTTGTGAACTAATTTATTTTATTGTTTTTCTTTTCATTATGCAGCATTGAATTTTTATCAGCTTCTATTTGTGTCTTAATCATTACATTCACACCTAAAACATATTTAAACTTTTAATTTTCACTTAAATTTATATGTTTCTAACTGTTGAGTATACTTAATAATTTACATACATGCACACACTTTTAATTCATGTATGGTATAATTTTCTCTCTGTCTCTTTCTCAGCTCCAACACCCTACTCTTCTATCTCTAGGAACACTCTCACACATATTCACAACCAAGGAGAATTGGTCAGTTGTTTAAAATGAAGTGATTGTCTTCTAATTTGAATTATTTTTTAGTCTGAATAATGTTGGTTTGTTCAATACAGCTCAACCTGTATGTTAGTTTAGATATAAGCAAAAGATATTATGTGTAATAAAATAAAAATTCTTTACATTTGGGTTCAGATTTTACAGGAAGATACTATGTTTTTAAAAATGACTTCCTTACTCTTGAGGTTAAGCATAAAAATGGATTCACAAGAGGCAAAATCAAATCAAGCATTTCTTTTCTATGTGATCTATTTCTGTTTCTATTGATGAAAAAGAAGGGTTTAACAGCATGTATTCTGGAGTAGGAGCGTATGTTGAAAGAAGAAACTCTTACACAAGCACGGGACTTTGTAACTTGATGTAGGAATTATGCTTTTATCAAATGAGTATCATTTAATATTGATTTACAACTGTATTTTTACTTTGGAAATTTTTCTGAAGTAAATATGTGAAAGGAGTGGACCGTGAATAAGCTGTAAAGACATTCTTAACAGCAATGCAGAGAATAATAGCATTTTTGTACAAATAAGAAGTGCCGTTCTAGGGACTTTGTTAGATTCCAAATAATAACATAGTCCTTCCAGGTAAAATATAGTTTATGAATATTTATTAGCCTAAAGGTGACTTATGTTATCTTGCTAAATTTGCAGTGTTAGACATACAGATACCAACCCTGAAGCTAGTTTTACCACAAATGTATGACTGAATGTGTGTTTGTATGTTATTGGAAAAAAAATAAGTTTACACACAAAATTTTTAACAAGTTTTCCCATGTGGAGAGATTAAATCCTATTTTTATTTTCTTTGTTTTGATTTTATTGTTAAGTATTATTTCTTTCTGTCTTCAGACCACATATATGTGAGATATAATAAAGTTAATATCAAAGACTAGGTTTAGTCTTATAATTGAACACTACAAACAGCCCTTGCAGTGTTACTGAAGGCACAAGACCCCAACTCAAATTTATAAAATGTCCTTTACCTAGATTGGTTGTTGGTGCTTAAAACTATATATTTGACTTTTCGTTCTTCTGAATATTTAAAATTCCACATTAAATATCGAGAGGGTAAGGCTACTAAAAATGTAGAATACAATACAGGGAATACAGGAATTAGGGTCTCAAGAAATAGGCAAGAAATATAGAAAGGAGATAGAAGAAAGGAGAAACTTCATGCTCTTTCAATTTTGCTTAGACTTTGCAATGACAAAACCCATGACATCCATACAGATACATTTTCAACTCAATTTAAGAATGAATAATTTGTATTCCTAACTAAAGTTTAAAGTGCTTTTCTTTTTTTTTTTTTTTCACTTTTTCCTTTTCTTTTTTTTTTTTAATTATACTTTAAGTTCTAGGGTACACGTGGATAACGTGCAGGTTTGTTACATATGTATACTTGTGCCATGTTGGTGTGCTGCACCCAAAAACTCGTCAGCACCCATCAACTCATCATTTACATCAGGTATAACTCCCAATGCAATCCCTCCCCCCTCCCCCCTCCCCATGATAGGCCCCAGTGTGTGATGTTCCCCTTCCCGAGTCCAGGTGATCTCATTGTTCAGTTCCCACCTATGAGTGAGAACATGCGGTGTTTGGTTTTCTGTTCTTGTGATAGTTTGCTGAGAATGATGGTTTCCAGCTGCACCCATGTCCCTACAAAGGACACAAACTCATCCTTTTTTATGGCTGCATGGTATTCCATGGTGTATATGTGCCACATTTTCTTAATCCAGTCTGTCACTGATGGACATTTGGGTTGATTCCAAGTCTTTGCTGTTGTGAATAGTGCCGCAATAAACATAAGTGTGCATGTGTCTTTATAGCAGCATGATTTATAATCCTTTGGGTATATCCCCAGTAATGGGATGGCTGGGTCATATGGTACTTCTAGTTCTAGATCATTGAGGAATCGCCATACTGTTTTCCATAATGGTTGAACTAGTTTACAATCCCACCAATAGTGTAAAAGTGTTCCTATTTCTCCACATCCTCTCCAGCACCCGTTGTTTCCTGACTTTTTAATGATCGCCATTCTAACTGGTGTGAGATGGTATCTCATTGTGGTTTTGATTTGCATTTCTCTGATGGCCAGTGATGATGAGCATTTTTTCATGTGTCTGTTGGCTGGGAAGCGCAAGAGGGAAGGGAATCACTTAAAGTGCTTTTCAATTGGAAGTTTCCATTTAAAGTTATGATTCTCAATGATTTAAAAGGTGATACACTAGGCAAATATCAAAACAATCAACTTTTTCTTTGTTGAAGACACAATGGGATTGAAAGAGGGTATTTTCTCATTGTAATATAAGTTGCATATACTAATCAAAGAAGGGATGTAATACAGATGAGTTTTCAAACCACAGATCCTCATACCTAGCTCTCTCTTTCTCTCTCTCTACATATATATATATATATATATATATATATATATATTCCATTAAAGTCAATTTGTATTATCTAGACGTACATTCACTATTACAGACATCATAAAGTATTTCTTGTGTTGGGGCATCATATTCAAAGATCTATTGAAATATTTATCATGAGGTGAACTATTTATTTTTATTTATTTTAGTTTCCCCAAAATTCTAATGCGAATTTTTCCACTCAGTTTCAATAACTGTGCTCAGACTGGTTTTCCCTACATTACCATCTATATTTTTCTAGATATGGACAGAGAAAGGTTTTTTTGACAGAAAATTTTGGATATAAAAAAGCAATGGAGTGCATAAATGTCCCAAAATATCTCATTTATGAAAAAGATATATAACTGGTTGACTAGAATGTCTGAGCTAAAGTGGACCCATACTGTTAAATATTTGATAACCTCCACTACAATAGACTCAACAACAGAAGAGTTTTCATTTATGTAGCAACAACTACACATCCAATTCAATACACGTACCTGAGCAGTTCTCATACCTCAGCTTGATTTCTCTAGAAGTTATTTCTCTTTGGAATAGAATTGTATATTTTTAGTAATAGGTATACAATAGAAATTAATAAATGTAGTATTAAAATTGCTTGCCTACTATTTTGAGAAGAGAAAGAAGAAAGAAAGAAAAAGAGAGAAAGAAAGAAAGGGAAAGAAAGAGAAGGAAGAGGAGGAGAAGGAGGAGTTGGAGAAGAAGAAGAACAAAAGAAGGAAGGAAGGAAAGAAGGAAGGAAGGAAGGAAGGAAGGAAGGAAGGAAGGAAGGAAGGAAGGAAGGAAGGAAGGAAGGAAGGGAGGGAGGGAGGGAGGGAGGGAGGGAGGGAGGAAGGAAGGAAGGGAGGAAGGGAGGAAGAAAGGAAGGAAGGAAAAAAAACATGGAGGAAAGAAAGACCCTTCAAATACCATGCTATTTAATGATATGTTTAAAGTAAATGGTTAACATTTTCTAATACATTGAAATAGGGATGAACTAATTCATGAAAAACAGGGAAAAATAAATATCCAGAGGGAAAATGTTGATAAATTCAACTGGCTTAAAAGCTTGATATATATTGCAGAACAAAGTGACTCTGATCAAAAATAATGTACTACATATTTTAAAATAACTGAGATACTAAATTTTGAATGTTTCACCACAAAAGATTAAATAAGTGAGGTGTTATATGTATTAATCAGCTTGGCTTAGTCATTCTCCATTGTTCACATATAACAAATCACCACCTTGTACCACATAATGTATACAACTATGATTCATCAATTAAAAATAATATTAACGCAAAAATTTAGATTACCATATACACAAAATAAATAACTCTAAAAATTGAAATATATGTATATTACTAATTAGTGTGCAAATAAATGAGCAGAGAGATAATTTCAGAAATATACCAATTGGACTCTTAATTTAAGAAGGCTTTATTGTTTTTATATTTGCATTGCTCAAACATTGGTGAATAATAAACATTTAAGCATGATCTATTTTGTCTTACCCTGATGGCATTTTTTGTTTGTCATATGACAAACTCTTGTTTGTAATGTTATTTATTTATATTTTGACCATTGCTTCTGAATCATAAACATCTTTCAGAGAAGAAAAGATTCCGTATGCAGAATCCGTTTCTCCAATACCCTAAATGTAGGAGGCTGATACTTAGAATTTACAAATATTACTTAAAAATACAGTATTTTAATGTTCAATGTTATAGCTATAATTAATGTTATAAAAAGTTCTTCTCACTTTTTCCCCCTATTTTAAGAATTGGTGACTGAATTTAAGCTTACATAAAGATGTGATATGATTTATAAGAGAATAATCTCTATCTGATAAAACTTCAGGCATATTTTACTACTTGATAACTTAAATACAAGCAAAATTCTCTGTAATACTCTAGCCATCTTTAACGTAGGAGAGAAGCAGTTGGGTAGCAAATTAGCTCTTCTGTGTCAATGTGGTCGGAGCAACCATGTAAACAAAGAAATCTGCTAATCAAAAGCAATTTCTCATGAAACAAAGACAGCAGCTAATTGAGAGCATCTGAGGCTAAAATAAGATTAACTTCAAAATGAAAACTCTTGCAGCTTCTTGTAGGAAAGCTGTTGGGATAATAGAAAGCTTACAGCAGTTTAGAAGTGAAAAATCTTCATAGAAATGCTATTTCTCACTCTGGCAAAATATTATTACAAATTCCTAATTAACTTTCTCTCTAGTAAAACTGCTTGATAACACATAAGAAAATGACAAAAATGAATCCCTGAGGGTTTAGAATAGGAGGGCATATTATAGGCAAATCTATGATACAGTGAGCCTTCCATTGCCTGCTTGTTGGGCCTTGCACAGCTGCTGTTTGTGCTGAAGTGCAGAGGTGCATATTCTCGTGGGCTCTGACCCTCTTTTGCACCAGTGGAAAAGGCTACAGCTACAGCGACAGCCGCAGCTTGTTACTTGGGAAGAGTCACAGGATTGAAGGCAGGCCTGAAAGTGGGGGAGGATGAGAAGAGATGAGGAAAGTGCCGGCAGCAGTAAACGCATGGACACACCTTGTGCTGAGTAAAGATTACACGACAGTGCTTCTCAGAGCCAAACTTAATGGGTTAAAAATAGAAAATGAGTTAAAAGATGGGATTTTATCAAAAGAAGAGGCAGAAGTTAGTGTCGCTTTTACCACATAGCACAGATAGGGTGAAAAGGATTTCAAAGTAATAGATTTAGACATGCACTAAAATAGGACAAAGCCGAAATATATTGGTGTCTCAGAGCTCTTGGTTCCATTTTGTGTAAAAATTGAAATACTACATCAACCCTGTTTTTAAAAATATATATATGTATGCATACAACATAGAAATATAAAAAATACATATACGTATATAAATATATATATTAAGAGTTTAAATAGATATACACACATATACACAAACACACATATACCTTACTACATAAACAAATGTTGTTAACTAATTATTAATAACATCACATATATTATACAATTATATGTAATATACATTATATATAGTTATACATAGATATTGAAATAGATTATGTACATGCATATGTATAAATGTACAGTATATACACAGTGTGATAGATAAGGAGGAGGGAGGGCATATATATGAATGTATAATATATACATAACTTGACAGCTAAGGGGAGGGAGAGGTAGAGAAGAGAAAGAAGGAAAAAAAAGGAGGAGAAGAAGAGGAGGAGGAACGGTAGGGAAAGGTGACGGAAGGAGAAGAAAAGGAAAGAATAATGACCACTTCTCAACATAGGATCAAAATGGAATATACAGAGATAAAAGTTTCTTTATTTTTCCATTTCTTAGGTACTTCTAGTTTTAAGCTCAATCTCTTGTTTAACTCCTAGTTAAGCACTCTCTCACCTCCACCCGGCATTTCTCTGCCTGCAATTTCTTTCTTCTCTTACCAGAAATGATCCACATGACCTCATATATCCTTCTTATATTGACAGAAAGGAATCAATGCTAAGGTGATTTTTCCCCCTGCTTTTTCATATTTGTGGTCTTTCTTCTTTTCTATTTTCATATCACAAACAATGCAAAGTGGGTGCTTGAGGGGAGCGGGTGGTTTACTCCGGCTGAATCTGCCCTACATCAGCTCTTACCGGCACCAATGATCCTCAGAGGCTCAGATGTTTTCTCTAGCTGCTCCTAGGTTGATCCGTTCACAGTGCAGCCTCTAGTGTGAGTTTTCCTTGCTTACAACACAGTAACCACGAAGCAGGCACACAGGTTCGTAATTCTTGACTACCTTTGGAATCTCCTTAAATACAGGCAAATCTGTGGCTCTCTTCATCCCTTTGTTGATATGAGGACAACCATGGTGAAGACCACATAGGCCTTACATCTGCCTAGACCTGCGAGGTAGTTATTTTTACTCTACTGTGGTTGACTGCCCCATTTTAGGGAAGGACAGTCACCTAGGTTGCCTTCTTCAGTAGTTTCATATAAGTGAGAAAAAAATCTCTATGAAATTTCACGTTACCTATCTGGGCAATTTATCATCTCCAGTACACGTTGTAATCATTAAAAGGGGAACAATAATCAGAGGCTCTCATTCCTGTCACAATTCTCACTTTTCTTTTTACAAATGTCCCACCTCATCATCCCTGCCTAGCAAGGAATATTAGATTTTCTTTTTGTGTTAGGAAAATTGCTCTATTATCACCAAACATCATTTTCCTAATTATATTACCATTGTGATAAACTTTGAAAACATTGAGAATTAACTCTTAATTTGAATTTTTTTTTTTTCCAGAATCAAAACAAGCAAAAGAAAACAAAAAAACAACTAAGCCTGAAGAGGTGATTCTGGGATGATAGTGGGACAGAAAACACCGGGAGCCTGTCTCCCTACCAGGACAACAATGCAATAGCACAATCTCTCGGATGTGCCAGTTATGAAACTCAGGTCTACTGAAAGCTTGAATCTTCCATCACAAGAATTAGATGGCAAATTGCAGTTAGTTTCACTCAATTTTAGCTCTTATCACAGCGGCAGCTCTCCATTCATTCTTCTACCCCAGACCCGTGGTAAGCAGCCTGCACATATTCCTGGAGGAGCTTGCACAGCTTGTTGGAGCCATCTAGGCAATAAAGATCCTATCCTACAAGTATCAGAGATCCATATTTGGATTATGAATTGCTGCTTCTAACCAAGGGAGTATAAACACAAAGGTACTTCTATGGTCACTATGATTACGACCACTGTGACCACTATGCACACCCGTCATTGCTGCAACCTCCCTGCCTCCCCAGAGACGTCCAGGAGATTTCAAAGGCAAGTGTGCTTTCTTCCCTCCCACGTTCATTTTTTTCTCTTTTCCCATTATTGATAACCAGAAATTAAAGACTAGGACACTCCAAATAATGCATATAAGGGTGAAATTGGAAAGATATCATGCACACCAGAGAAAGTCAAAGACTGGAAAAAAAAAAAAAAAGAAAACCTGAAATGACATTAAGTTTTTACCCCTCAGGCTGATCTTTAGCAGACAGATAGCATATGATAATCCAAAGCATAACAAACAAAACAAAACAAAAACAACAAACTCCGGGGAAGGGGTAGAATTCACTTTTTGGAATTGCTACAATACTAGTTTCAAATATCTGGTTTGTAAAACAAAAACAAAAACAAAATTATAAGACATAAAAAGAAACAGGGAAGTATGGCCAATTCAATGGAAATAAAATAACTAAAACTGTCCCTGAAAAAGGTGATGATGCATTAAAGACTTTAAAACAATAGTTTTAAAGATACTCAAGAAACTAAAGGAAGAGGTGGAGAAAGACGAGAAAATTATATGCAAACAGAATGTAAATATCAATGTAAAAATAGCAAACCTAAAAAAATCACAAAAAAAAATCTAGCAAGGAAAAATACAATAAATTTTTAAAATAATAATAAAAAAGTTATCAGGAATTCAAAGGCAGATTTTAACAGGCAGAAGAAAGAAACAGTTGAAGACAGAACAATTGAAATTATTGAGTTTGAGGAACAGAAAGAAAGAGATCAAAGTTAAAAGAGTCTAAAAAACCTGTGGGACAGGAACACAATCAAGTTGACCAAAATGCATTGTGAGAGTCTCAGAAACAACAACAGCAATAACAACAACAACAGATCAAGCAAGAAAGAACAGAGAGAGAGAATATTCGAAGAAATAATGGTAGGATGAACTTAAAAAGATTCACAATAAAACTCATTATAATCAAAATCTCAAAAGAAAAAAAAATTAAAAAGTAACAAGGGAGAAGCAACTTGTCACATAAAAGGGATCCTCAATAAGATCATTGGCAGATTTATCATCAGAAACTTTGGAGGCCAGATAGCATTGAACTAATATACTCAAAAGGCTAAAAATAAAATGAAATAAAATAAAGTGTCAACCAAGAGTCCTGTATCTGTCAAAACTGTTCTTCAAAACTGAGAGAGATATTAAGACATTTCAAGTTAAACAAAAACTGAAGCAACTCATTGCCACTAGAGCTGTCCAGCAAGAAACAGTAAAGGGAATTCTGTAATGAAAGTACACTAGAGAGTATCGTGAAGTCGTATGAAAAAATAAACATCTCAGTAAAGGTATTAAATATACTGGGCAATTGGCCGGATGCGGTGGCTCATGCCTGTAATCCCAGCACTTTGGGAGGCCAAGGCGGGCAGATCACGAGGTCAGGAGATCAAGACCATCCTGGAGAACACGGTGAAACCCCGTCTCTACTAAAAATACAAAAAAGTTAGTCAGGCGTGGTGGTGGGCGCCTGTAGTTCCAGCTGCTTGGGAGGCTGAGACAGGAGAATGGCGTGAACCCAGGAGGCAGAGGTTGCAGTGAGCTGAGATCGCACCACTGCACTCCAGCCTGGGGGACAGAGTGAGACTCCGTCTCAAAAAAAAAAACAAAACCTCTCTCTATATATACTGGGCAATTATAAAAGCTAGTACTATTTAAACTTTGGTTTGTAACTCCATTTTTTTGTTTTCTACATGATTTAAGAGACTAACAATTTGAAAAAAATCGTCAGTCAAAAAGTTAGTAGTATGATTTTGTAAATCTGTATTTTTGTTTTTGCATAATTGAAAAACAAATGCATTAAATATTACTAATTTTTGTTTTCAGATACACGTACTAAGATATAATTTTGTGACACCAATAACTTAAAAAGGTGTGAAACAAGTGTAAGTTAGTAGAGTTTTATTATGTTACTGAAGTTAAGCTGGTATAAACTTAGAGTGTTATAACTTTATGTTGTTAAATGTAATTTCCATGGTAACCACAAAAAATAGTTATAGAATACAAATGCTTCTTGACTTACAATATGAATACATTCTGACAAACTCACTGTACATTGGAAAATTGTAAGTCTAAACATAAGTTAAGGATGGTCTGTATATACAAAAGAAATGAGAAGGTAAGTCAAACATTTCAGTACAAAAAGCAACTAAAAACAAAAGACAGTAATATAGGAAATGAGAGGCAAAAAACCTATAAGGTATGTAGAAAACAAATAGCAAAATGGCAGAGGTAAGCCCCTCTTCAGTAATTACTTTAAATGTGAATAAATTAAATTATACGCATGACCAAGTGTGGTGTATTCCTGGAATGCAAGGATGTTTCAAAATGCAAATATCAAACAATGTAATATACAGATTGGCAGAATGAGAAGGAAAAAAGTTATCTCAATTGATTGAAAAAATACATTTGGTAGAATTTAAAATCCTTTCAGAATAAAAAATACTCAAAAAATTCCAGAAGAAGAATACTATCGGCCAAGCACAGTGGCTCACGCCTGTAATCCCAGCACTTTGGGAAGCTGAAGCGGGCGGATCACGAGGTCAGGAGATGGAGACCATCCTGGCTAACATGGTGAAACCACATCTCTACCAAAAATACAAAAATTAGCGGGGTGTTGTGGGGGCTCCTGTAGTCCCAGTTACTCCAGAGGATGAGACAAGTGACTGGCGACTGGCGACTGGCGTGAACCCAGGAGGTGGATCTTGCAGTGAGCCCAGATTGTGCCACTTCACTCCAGCCTGGGTGACAGAGCAAGACTTCATCTCAAAAAAAAAAAAAAAGGAAAGGAAAAAAAAAAAAGAATACTACCTCGACATATATGTCATATGTAAAAAGGTCATAGCAAATATTATACTCCATGTTCAAAGACTGAAAGCTTTTTCTATAAGATCAGGAATAAAGAAGTTGGTTGACACAACTTCTAAACATAGTAGTATGGCCAGAGCAATTATGCAAGAAAAAAAGGCATCTAAACTGGGAAGGAAAAGTAAAATCATCTCTCTTTGTTGAATCTTGTATTTTGAAAATTTTAAAGATTCCACACTATTAACACTAATAAACAAATTCAGCAAAGTAGCAGGATACAAAGTCAACATTGCAAATGCCAGTTGTGTCTTTATATACTGATAATAAACACTCTTTTAAAAGCAATCAAAACAATGCCATATATAATAGTATAAAAAGTATAATTAGGAATTTACCTAACCAAAATGGTGAAAGACATGTACAATAAAAACTATAAAACATAAATAAATTAAAATATATTCTATGTTCATGGAAAGAGAGACAATATTGTTAAGATATTACCCAAAGCAATCTACAGATTCAATGAAAGCTGATGGTATCAGATGATGGAAGAGAGAAACACAAAACAAAGCTGCCCCAGATAAGTGCCCCTATCTATACTAAGTGTATATCTGCTGACCTCTATCTAACACTCAGACAACTCAGAACTATGAGCTAAATAAAAGCTTTTTTGTGTATCACTGAGATACAGAACACAAATGAATATTGACTTTTTGTCTAACTTGCCAGTTTGTGTCTTTTATTTGGGGCATTTAGCCTGTTTACATTTAAATTTGATATTATTATATGTGATTTTGATCCTTTTATTATGATGTTAGTTGGTTATTTTGCCCATTAGTTGATGCAGTTTCTTCATAGTGTCGATGTTCTTTACAATTTGGTATGGTTTTGCAGTGGCTGGTACTGATTATTTCTTTTCATATTTAGTGCTTCCTTCAGGAGCTCGTCTAAGGCAGGTCTGGTGGTGACAAAATCACTCAGCATTTGTTGTCTGTAAAGGATTTCATTTCTCCTTATGAAGATTAGTTTGGCTAGAAGCATTCCCTTTGAAAACCGGCACAAGATAAAGATGCCCTCTGTCACCATTTCTATTCAACATAGTATTGGAAGTTCTGGACAGGGCAATCAGGAAGGAGAAAGAAATGAAGGGTATTCAAATAGGAAGATAGGAAGTAAATTTGTCTCTGTTTGCAGATGACATAATTGTCTACTTAAAAAACCCCATCATCTCAGCCTAAAATCTGCTTAAATTGATAAGCAACTTCAGAAAAGTCTCAGCATCCAAAATCAATGTGAAAATCACAAGCATTCCTATACACCAATAATAGAGAGCCAAATCATGAGTGAACTCCCATTCCCAATTGCTACAAAGAGAATATAACACTTAGGAATACAACTTACAAGGGATGTGAAGGACCTTTTCAAGGAGAATTACAAACCACTGCTCAAGGAAACAAGAGAGGGCACAAACAAATGCAAAAACATTCCATGCTCATGGATAGGAAGAACCAATATTGTGAAAATGGTCATATTGTCCATAGTAATGTATACATTCAATGCTCTCCCCATCAAGCTGCCTTTGACTTTCTTCACAGAATTAGGAAAAACTACTTTAAATTTCATATGGTACCAAAACACAGCTCATATAGCTAAGACAATCCTAAACAAAAAGAACAAAGCTGGAAGCATCATGCTACCTGACTTCAAACTATACTACAAGGCTACAGTAAACAAAACAGCATGGTAATGGTATCAAAGCAGATATATAGATGAATGGAACAGAACAGAGGCCTCAGAAATAATGCCACACATCTACAACTGTGTAATTTTGGACAAACCTGACAAAAACAAGCAATGGGGAAAGGATTCCTTATTTAATAGATGGTGTTGGGAAAACTGGCTAGCCATACGCAGAAAACTGAAACTGGACCCTTTCCTTATACCTTATACAAAAATTAACTCAAATGGATTAGACTTAAATGTAAGACCTAAAACCATTAAAAACCCTAGAAGGAAACCTAGGCAATATCATTCAGGACATAGGAGTGGGCAAAGACTTCATCACTAAAATGTCAAAAGTGATGACAACAAAAGCCAAAATTGACAAATGGGATCTAATTAAACTAAACAGCTTCTGCACAGCAAAAGAAACTATTGTCAGAGTAAACAGGCAACCTACAGAAGGGGAAAAAATTTTGCAACCTATCCATCTGAGAAAGGTCTAATATCTAGAATCTACAAGGAACTTAAACAAATTTACAAGAAAAAATCAAACAACCCCATTGGGCAAATCAAACAACCTCTCAAAAGAAGAGAACATTTGTGCAGTCAACAAACATATGAAAAAAAAGCTCATCATCATTGGTCATTAGAGAATGCAAATCAAAACTACAATGAGGTACCATCTCATGTTAGTTACAATGGTGATCATTAAAAAGTCAGGAAACAACAGATGCTGGAGAGGATCTGCAGAAATAGGAATGCTTTTACACTGTTGGTGACAGTGTAAATTAGTTCAACCATTGTGGAAGACACTGTGGTGATTCCTCAAGGATCTAGAACCAGAAATACCGCTTGGCCCAGCAATCCCATTACCCAAAGGATTATACCCAAAGGATTAGAAATCATTCTACTATAAAGATACATGCACACGTATGTTTATTGTGGCACTGTTCACAATAGCAAAGACTTGGAACCAGTCCAAATGCCCATTGACGATAGACTGGATAAAGAAAATGTGGCACATATACACCACGGAATACTATGCAGCCATAAAAAAGGATGACTTCATGTCATTTGCAGGGACATGAATGAACCTGGAAACCATCATTCTCGCAAACTAACACAGGAACAGAAAACCAAACACTGCATGTTCTCACTCATAAGTGGGACTTGAACAATGAGAACACACGGACACGGGGAGGAGAACATCAAACACCGGGGCCTGTTGGGGCTAAGGGGGCTAGGGGAGAGATATCATTCAGAGAAATACCTAATGTAATTGACAGGTTGATGGGTGCAGCAAACCACCATGGCACGTGTATACCTATTTAACAAACCAGGACGTTTTACACATGTATCCCAGAACTTAAAGTATAATAAAAACATTGGGAAAAAAAGTTATGTATTTCATATATCCCTGTTATTATTGCATAATGTATACTATGTTATACTACTTGAACTTTGAATACTTCCTTAAGAACATGTTTTTGAATGGGGTAGAAGAAAGATTATGAAACCACAGGCAATTGAAAGATAAGGGGCTTCCTCCAAGGCAGTTGTGTGGATAAATGGTATCCAGAATGGGGAGAGCTGAAAGCTTACAACTTTGGTTGTATTTTACATCCCGGTCCTACTCACAAGTTTTCCTATAAGTCCCAGTCAAAAAGCACTTAGAAGTGGAGTTCATGTATCCAATCTAAGAATTTTGTTAAAATATAACACCGCATATAACAATTTAATAGGAGGCTTGAGACAAAGAAAAGCTCAGTTCTCTGGAGTATCTTAAAGAACAATATTGTCACTTCTTGGGCAGAGAATTGCACAAGCAGCCCACAATCGCTGAACCAGAGGGCAAGTCAAAATACTCAGATGACATTTTAAAATAGAGAAAATGAATTTCAAGTGCCTTAAACCATCCAGAAACAAGTGAGAAAAAGAATGGTAGCACCTAATGTTAATCCATCCTGTTACTAGAAATTGATTAACAATCATATTACTGGAAGAGAGGCTTCTTCAGTATCTCATATGATTTTAATAATGCAGCCTTATTTTCCACAATGAGAAATTGTTTCCCTACATGACTACTTCTTAGTATAATGCTTCATTATATGTTCAAGCTACTGAGGGTACAAAGAAAATGCTCTCATCTCAATCAATTACAGTAATAATTAAGACATTCATCACTTTTAAATCATGACTATAATTATTTCAATATTTCATGCTGCGGGTATTACTGTGGTTTCTGAAAATCATTGCAGTGATATTTTTCATCTTCAATGGGTATGAAATAAGTTACTTTTGTTCTGAATATGACTTCATAAATTTGTCATCTAGGTAATATGGGCTATTCATGTAAAACACAAATGATTTCTTTTAAATGAACTTCTTTTCAGCTTATCTGTGGTCCATAAGATACACACAGCGGGGGCAAACTAGAAGGAGTGGTAGATACAAAACTTGGTAGAACTTTAAGAAAATCTCAACTTGGATTTTAAAAGATGTTTATTTTAACTACAGGAGGCTAAAATTAAAGAATGGCTTTTATCATACAGATCATTTGGATCTTATATTTGTAAGATATAAGCAGAATGCACTTTTTCTCTAGAAGAACTAATGTGCTAATGACATATCTATATCTGAAGGTTTACCTGAGCAGTAGGCATGTAGCTTTTCAGGGGTAGAATGTCCACAAAGGCAAAACTTAGAGCCACAAAAATTGCCTTGCTCAGTCTTCAGCTAGATTAGAAGTTTTCAAAATTCACAATCCCTTGTGTACTCCAGCCTTGTGTACTGTCACAGTGTCCTGCTCATGGTAGGTGGGATAATGACTGCTGCATTTTAGAAGAGATGGTATAGTCAGCTTTCATACCCACAGACATCCAGTATTGGCAGTTACACTTGCCTAACTCATTTAATCTCACTTTTTCTGTAGATAGAAGAAAATATTTGATTTAGAAATTAAGAGTGGAAACTAAAAGAATAGTTAGAAAAGAAATATTTATCAGTTGAATCTAGTGATTTTCTTTCTCTGGTTTCTTATTCCTCCCTAGCCTACCGCAAAAATTGAAGAGAATTTGATAGTGTAATTAAGAATGTGCAGGAATTCCAATATGTCACTGGTTTTTCATGATTGCAAATGAAACTGAAATCAAAAACCCTGAGGCTTATGCTGTTAAAAATATCCTTGAGAATTCTTCTGTCTAGGAAGCACACATCAGGGAGCCATTCTCTTTCCTGCATCCTTATTTTCTTGTATTTGTACCGACAATATGTTTTCATTTCTCCTCTGAAAGTCTCGAGATAGCCACATTTACAGATTAGCTCTTCCTTACATGATATTCTTGGTTCTCTCAATCAAGAATTTCCTGGATATAAACCTTACTGTACATTTTTAATAGTGTTTGAATCTCTCTATTCTCTGTCCCTTCCTCATGTATATATATATTTTTGGTCTATGTTCTTGGCTTTGATGAATGAGACTTCTGTCCTTTGCTCTGTTCATTCCTCTTTGACCCAAAGCTTCCCCTGGCGTCATTGTTTTGTTGCAGTAACTCCCTTAGGTATAAGCAAATTATTTTTAAAATTGCCCCCTGAACAACACAGTTAACAACTGTCATCAACTTCTAAACATAGTAGTATGTTTGAGCATATTAACAACACTGTGTTGTTCAAAAACAAAACAGTGGATCCACCTTTAAGCAATTTTTTGTAAGAGTTCATGTCTTGCTCTGTCACCCAGGCTAAAACATAGTGGTGTGATCATAGCTCATGGTAGCCTTGAACTCATGGGCTAAAGCGATCCTCCTGCTTCAGCCTTATGGGTAGATTTTTTTCAACCAAGTGCAGAAGAAAGATACAGTATTCAGGAAATGCAAAACACATGGATAGCAAGGGCTGACTTCTACAGGCTGGTTCCACAAGGCCTACTCAAGAGACTTGAGTGTGCATGGATTTTGGTATGGGGTTGGAGTCCTAGACCCAATATCTCCTCTACACTGCAGGATGACTGACAACTGTACTTCACATTGCAGCTATCTCCCTAGTATGGCACACCCTGTGGCATGCAATGCTCAATAATCCACATTTTGTTTCCATTTCCTTTTGTTTAGGGAAGTAGAACAGCTTTCTTTGGAGGAAAAGAAAGCACAAAATCCTTGTTGTCTTTTACTGGGATCAAAAGCTGTTCTACTTCTTCCTTTGCTCCAGGGGTGGGTGGGTAGGACTGGGATGGCTACCATCATCTAAACATAAAAATGCAATCCTCCAGCCGTCTGCCTTAGGATGGGGAAACAGCTCTTACACTGCAAACTGAAGTGGGTCAGTCATGAGTAGTGTGCATGAGTAGAAAAAATAATAATAATAAGAACACCCTGAAGCAGAACTTCCAGTAGCGTGGCCCTGCTGGGAAGGCAGAACATAAAGTCCCAGCTACTGCAATCAGAGATAAAATGGATATTTTTGATGTACGGGCACAGGTTGATTGTGAAGGAGAAAGGCAAAATTTCAAAGACTGCCAGGTTCTACCAGCACTGGCTAAAGTTTCAAATCTAAAGATAATCTTTACAGATAATTTGATAATTGTGTCAGCTATTTCTGTGCACAAAGGCCACTATTTATTCAAAAGTGAAAATGTGAACAAAACAAAAATCAACATGCACACCTCAGTTATGTTCACTTTCTGATCATCTCAAGTTAAGAGAAAGAAATATATTTCTGTAAAATTATTCATAAAATAAGCTACAATTCTATTCTCAACAACACTACATATCATTTATACAGAGAAGATTTGTATAGATGTCAAACAGGATAACAATTTTTTAAAAGTGTAATGGGAAGAAAAAACTCTTGTAAGCATTTGGCTTTTGATGTATCTGATCATGATTGGCAGACAGAGTTTGAAATGACCAGGATTTCTTCATTAATAGAACTTCGTCTAGTTTTATTGATTTGTCCATTAAAGTATACTTCCTCAACTGTGGCCATTTCTAAAAAGTAAACCCACGATTTGCTACAAAACCAAATTTCAAAGTATACAATATGGGGCACTTATGTGAAACGCACTCTTCTGTAAAAAGTCTGTGTGGCAATACTGTGTCATTTAAGATTTCCCGAAGATGACATGCTAATTTTCAAAAGGGCACCAAAAACAGTAACTACGTCAAGCCCCACTGCAAGACATCAGAGCACTTTCTTTAGAGCTGTGAGGCAGATTTGCTCTACCTGGCTGGAGTACTATGCTATTTTGTTTCCTCTGAATTTTGAAAGCTACTGGCTTACTTGAATCCCTCACATAACTTAAGGGGCATGAAAAATATCATGGCCGAGGAATCAAACAAAATTCCCATGTACTTTCAGAATTCTTAGATACTTCATCACGCCCATGTGATGAGTGGTTAATATACTTGTCTTTTAAACTTAGAGTAATTAAAAATAATCACTCCACAAAATATAGTTTAGTGAAAGATATAGGTAATGTAATGGTCAGGCTTCCATTTATTTTATTTTCTACTGAGGACAGACAATTAAATCACAAGCTTATTGCTAGCAAAGTTCTGGACCTCATAACTAATGTTATTAAAATTACTTTTAAGACACCTGAGTTCTAATGTGAAAATCAGCAAAAGGTAAATCTTTCCTAAAACATTTTTAAATTAAAATATAACGTATGTACAGAAAAGTGCTCAGTGAATTTTCAGCAATTGAACCTACCCATGTAACAGTAACTAGAGCTAGATACATAATATTTTAATATTTTAATATTTATATCCAGAGATCTTTCCCCGAAACCACCCACTCTTTTTTCTGTGTAATCATTTTCCTGACATAATCCATGTATAAGTTTGGCCTTTTTTTTTTTTTTTTTTTTACATTTATATAAGTAGAAATAGAATTGTCTACGGAATTGGGGAGGGAGGGCCACATGCAAAATTAAAATGCTGAGGCCATCATTCAATAGTCATTAATTTTGAGATCGTGATAGTAGAAGATTAAACAGTTTGGGTCCTGTGCAACTGCACAGGTTGCAGACCCATAAAGCCAGCTCTCTATACATCATATAATTTTATAGACATAAATAATTTTTTCTCTTATTATATTTGCAAAATTAATCTTTGTATTCCAAATTGTATGCTTTTTCATTAGCATTATGGCATAGTTTGCTATCTTCTTTTGATGAAAATTCTATTATTTCTAATGGAAATGATTATAAATAACGCTGATATCAATACTCTCTAGCATGTCTTTTTGTAGATATTTACACTCATTTCCTTTGCACTTTTACCAAGCAATAAAATCTTTGTACTATCGTAAGCATGTATATGAATCTACTAAATTTACATTTATCAAATTTTGCCAGTTTTCTAAACTGAAGGAGTAGGTTTAAACTCTCATTAGCACTGTTCGGGTTTCCAAAGCTCCATATCATCACCCACATTTGGCAATTTTTGTCTTTCAACCAACTTTCAACAAAATTTTAACAAACTTTGTAGGCATTTAGTAGAAGTTGATCGCAGTTTAATATGCAGGTTGAACACCTTTTCAAATATTTATTGACAATGAATAGCTTTTTTCATGTTATAACTATTCAAGTTTCTCCTCCACTTTTAAAAATTGTTTTGGGTGTCCAGTTTACTTCTTAATGATTTATAGGAGTAGTTTATTTGTTTTATATGCAAGCACTTTGTTAGGTATACATGATGTGATGAAAACTTTTGATGATGGGAAATTTAGGGTTTTAATAAAGTCAAGTTTATCTATAATTTCATTTATATTTAAGGTTTTAAAAATATTGTCAAAATTACTGCCTTTTATGCAAATATTGTCATCTGATCTTTGGAAAAGGAGCAGAGAATATTCAATGGAGAAATTACTGTCCTTTCAACAAATGGTGTTTGAACAACTGGACATCTATGTGGGGAAAAAAAAATGAAGGTAGAAACAGACCTTACATGTTTCATGAAAATTAATTCAAAATGAATCATAGACCTAAATTTAAAGTTAAATACTGTAACATAAAGCTCCTAGAAGGTGATGGAGGAAAAAAATCAGGTAATCATGGGTTTGGCAATGACTATTTGTCTCCAATACCCAGAGAATAATTCATGCAACATAAAATCGGTAAGTTAGATTTCATGAAAATTAAAAACTTTTGCTCTGTGAACTACCCTATAAACAAATAAAAAGACACACCCCAGACTGGGAGGAAACTCAAATCTGACAAAGGATTGGTACCCCAAAAATGCAAAGAACTCTTAATACTCAATAATAATAACCCAATTACAAATTGGACAAAAGATCTGAACAGATACCTGAACAAAGAAGATGTGCAGATGGAAAATAAGCATATGAATAGATGCTGTACCTCATATGTCATCAGGGAATTGCAAATTAAAACAACAGTGAGATACAACTACCCTATTTTTGGAATGATCAAGATACAGAACATTGTAAAACACCAGATTCTGGCAACGATGCGGAGTAACAGGAACTCCCACTTATTGCTGGTGGGAATGCAAAATAGCACAACCATTTTGGAAGACAGTTTGGCCATTTCTTAAAAACCTAATCATATTCTTATCATATAATCTAGCAATCATGCTTCTTAATATTTGTACAAATGAGTTGTAAGCTTATGCTCACACAAACACACACATATACACATTTGTGGCAGCTTTACTCATAAGTGCTAAAACTTGGAAACTACCAAGATTTCCTTCAACGGGTGAATAGGTAAACGAACTGTGGTACATTTATACAATGAAATACTATTCGATGAAAGAAAAATAAATGAACTAGCAAGTCATAAAAAGACAAGGAGGAAAATTAAGTAATCATCATTCAGTGAAAGAAACCAGTCTGAAAAGGCTACATACTTTGTAATTCAAATGATGTAACATTCCGGAAAAGGCAAAGCTATGAAGACAGTAAAAGAATCAGTGACTGCCAGGTGTTTCGGGGAGAAAAGGAGGGATGAATAGGTAAAGCACAAAGGATTTGGGGGGACGGTAAAACTATTCTGTATGACACAGTAATGGTGAATAAATGTCATTACACGTGTCAAAATCCTTAGAATTACAACACAAAGAATGAACTTTACTGTAAACTGTGGAATTGAATTAATTATAATGCATCAATATTGGCTTATCAATTGCAACAGATATAGGACATCAATGCAAGATGTTAATGATAGAGGAAACTGGGTAGGTTGTTGAGGGAATATTTGAGAACTGTACATTCTGCTCAATTTTTCCATAAATCTTACAGTGCTCAAAGAATGTAAAGTCCACTAATGAAAAAATGTTCTTTTATCTTTTTATCTATCATATTTAAATTGGCATTATATCAAGAATATTTAGGTATGGTATGAGACAGGAGCTGTGTTTATTTTTCCCCCGCTTACATATATTAATTTATTCAGATCTATTTATTTAAAAGAAATTATTGCCCTCCCATACTTCTGTAATGCCAACTACTTTGTAAATCAGATGTTCATATATATGTAGGTCTGCTTCTGGATTTACTGTTTAGTCACATTAGCCCCTTTGTACCAATACCACAATAACTTGATTATTCTAGCTTTATGATAAGTCAATATATTTTAAATTTAATTGACAGTTTGTTATTTTTAAAATTATATCCATAATTTGCTATCTAAAATGTTTATATACATTTAGAATTAATCAGTCAACTTTTATAAATATATACTGTAATTTTGCTTAATTCCACAAATTGAGAAATGGGGAATAATTTATATCTTTTTAACATTGTTTTTTAATCCATGAACATAAAATGTTAGATATCTCCATTTATTTAGTCATTAATATATTTCAATAGTTTTTTTTTAACTGCCCACAAATTTTATAGACATTTTAGTTAGATTGATTCCTTTCATTTACTGATTTTTTTGTGGAAGTATAAATAACTTTGTTCATAATTTTTATAATTCTGTGTTTTGCAGAAAAAAATGCAATTCAATTTGAGTCTTACTGAGTTAGAGAAACAAAGTACACACTTTGAGCTTTTATTTAAACTGCAAGGGATTTTGAGTCTGTGATCCCCAAAAAATGGTGGATAGGAATCACGACTAATTTGCACCTCCCACTCAGACAGACAGAGGAGCACGTGGAGATTCACAACGTGCACTTTTGCTCCAAGAACTCTCACAAGAACATGCCAGAAAAGTCGAGACAATCCACAGACCCTGTGAAGGAAGCAAAGACTCTGGGAGACAGCTGCGTGAAATACAGGGGTAGAGGAAGCAGCGGGAAGAGCCCTGTGGGTTCTCTCTGTCTCCATGGGAGCCATTTCTAACTTTGCCTCACAGGGGTCCTTGGGGAGGGCTGCCAGAGGAACTAGGAAAAGACCACAAGAAGAAGGAAACTTCCAGATGAATTTTGTAGCAATTTCACCTGAAAGCAAAGTTTCCTGGACAGAATCCAGGGCAGGCAGTGAACTGGGAGTGCAGACACAACACAGATGCTGCCGCAGCCAGGGAGGCATGAAACCTGAAAGCCCTGCTTGCTTTCTCAGCCTGGAGGCTGGTAGCCTGGGGCAAGTTCTCAGCCCTGATCACCTGCTGCCTGGAAATAAACTTGGTGCTGTTGGGCGCGGTGGGGAGAACAGTGGTAGTGAGACCAGACTTTTGAACTGCATGGACCTGGGTGAGGCCTGTAACTGCTGATGTTCTATCACTTCCCTGGCAACCTGCATGACACAGTAGAGGCAGCCATACTCCCCCTAGGAAGATAATTGAGTTTGTGATCCTCAAAAAATGGGATTGTGGTTCCACTGGCCTCAGAACCACAATCCCATCCCCCACAGCCGCTACAGCAAGACCCACCCAAGGAGCGTCTGAGCTCAGACACACCTAATCCTTCCCCTACCTGATGGTCTTTCCCTATCACACTAGTCCACATCAGAGAGAGTCCACATCACTTCCCTGCCACCTCCACTGGAGCAGGTGCTGGTATCCACGACTGAGAGACCTGAAGACAGTTCACATCACAGGACCCTGCAGACACACCCTAGTACCAGACCTGGGCCTGTTAGCTCCACTGTGTGGCTAGATCCAGAAAAGAAATAATAATCACTGCAGTTTGGCTCTTAGTAAGCCCCATACCTAGAGTAAGGGGGAGAGCACCACATCAAGGGTGCAGTCTGTGGGACAAAAGAATCTGGCAGCCCTTAAGGCCAAGATCTTCCGCATGACATAGTCTAGCCAAATGAGAAGGAACCAGAAAAACAATTCTAGTAATATAACAAAACAAAGTTCTTTAACATCACCAGAAGATCACGGTGGCTCACCAGCAACAGGTTCAAACCAAGAAGATATCTCTGAATTGCCAAAAAAGTATTCAGAAGGTCAATTATTAAGCTAATCAAGGAGGCATCGCAGAAAGTTGAACTCCACATTAGAGAAATCAAAAACATGATACAAGTTATGAAAGAAAAAATCTTCAGTGAAATAGATAGCATAGATATAAAAGAATCACAACTTCTGGAAATGAAGGATACACTTAGAGAAATGTAAAATGCGCTGGAAAGTCTCAGCAATAGAATTGAAGAAGAACTTCAGAGATCAAAGACAAGGCTTTCAAGTTAACCCAATCAAAAAAGACAAATAAAAAATAATTAACAAAATAAAAAAAATCTTCAGGAACTATGGGATTATGTTAAATGATCAAACTTAAAATAATTGGTATTCCTGAGAAAAAGGAGAAATCTACAAGTTTGGAAAACATATTTGAGGAAATAATTGAGGAAAACGTCTCTAGCCTTGCTAGAAATCTAGACATCCAAATACAAGAATATCAAAAAACACCCTGGAAATTTATATAAGACATAGATCATTGTATAGGCACATAGTCATCAGGTTATCTAAAGTCAAGACAAAGGGGAGAATTTTAAGACCAGTGAGGCAAAAACATCAGGTAACCTAAAAGGAAAACCTATTAGATTAACAGCAGATTTCTCAGCAGACATCCTACAAGATAGAAGGTTTTGTGGCCCATCTTTAACCTCCTTAAACAAAGCAATAATCAGTAAGGAATTTTGTATCTAGTGAAACTAAGCTTCATAAATGAAGGAAAGATACAGTCTTTTTCAAACTTTGTCACTCTTAAGCTAGCACTAGAAAAACTGATAAAAGGAGCTCTAAATCTTGAAACAAATTCTTGAAATACACCAAAATAGAAACCCTTAAAGCATAAATCTTACAGGACCTATACAACAAAAACGTAATGAAAAATAAACAAACAAGATATGAAGTCAACAAATAGCATGATAAATAGATGAATAGAATAGTACCTCTCATCTCAATACTAACATTGAATGTAAATGGCCCAAATGCTCCACTTAAAGGATACAGAATGGCAGAATGGATAAGAATTCACCAATTAAGTATGCGCTGTCTTCAAGAGACTCACCTAACACATAAGGACACACATAAACTTAAGGTAAAGGGATGTAAAAAGATGTTCCAAGCAAATAGAAACCAAAAACGAGTAGGAATAGCTATTCTTATATCAGACAAAACAAACTTTAAGGCAACAGCAGTTAAAAAATACAAAGAGGGACATTATATGATGATAAAAGCACTTGTCCACAGGAAAATATCACCATCCTAAATATATAGGCATCTAACACTGGAGCTCCCAAATTTATAAAAGAATTAATACTAGTTGTAAGAAATGTGATATACAGCAACACAGTAATAGTGGGAGACTTCAATACTCCACTAATAACACTAGGCAGGACATTAAGACAGAAAGTCAACAAAGAAATAATAGATTTAAACTGTACTTAACAGATATGGACTTAACAGATATTTATAGAAAATTCTATACATTCTGTTCATCTGCACATGGAACATTCTCCAAGACAGCTCATATGATAGGCCACAAAACAAGTCTTAATTAATCTAAGAAAATGAAATTATATCAAGTACTCTTTTAGACCACAGTGGAATAAAACTGAAAATCAACCCCAAAAATAACCCTCAAAACCATGCAAATACATGAAAATTAAGTAACCTGCTTCTGAATGACCATTGGGTCAACAAAAAAATCAAAATGGAAATTAAAAAAAAAAATTGAACTGAGAAAAAAGAGAAATGTAAAAGTTTGGAAAACATATTTGAGGAAATAAGGAAAAAAATTGAGGAAAATCAAGTAACTAGAGAAACAAGAACATACCAAACCCTAGCAAAAATAAAATAAAATAAAATAAAATAAAATAAAATAAAATAAAATAAAATAAAATAAAAATAATGAAGACCAGAGTAGAACTAAATGAAGTTGAAATAAGCAAACAAATAAAACCACAAAAGACAAATGAAACAAAAACTGGTTCTTTGAAAAGATAAATAAAATTGATAGACCATCAGCAAGATTAACAAAGAAAAGAAGAGAGAGTATACAAATAAACTGAATTAGAAAAGAAATGGGAGCTATTACGATTGATATCACAGAAACATAAAAGATCATCCAAGGCTACTAGGAACAAATTTATGAACATCCACTAGAAAACCTAGAGGAAATGGATAAATTCCTGAAAATATACAACCCTCCTAGATTAAACCAGGGAGAAATAGAAATTCTGAACAGACCAAAACAAGCAGCAAGATTGAAATGGTAATTAAAAAGTTACCAAAAAAAAAAAGTACAGGACCAGACAGAGTCACAGGTGAATTCTATCAGAGACTCAAAGAAGAGTATCCAAAAGATAGAGAAGCAGTTCTCCCTAAGTCATTGTATGAAGTCAGTATCACCCAAATAACAAAAGCTGGAAAGGAGACAACAACAACAACAACAACAACAACAACAAAACTATAGACCAATATCCCTGATGAACATAGCTGTAAAACTCCTCAACAAAATACTAGCTAACTGAATCTGACAACATATCAAGAAGATACTCCACCATGATCAAATGGGTTTCATATCAGGGATGCAGAAACAGTTTAACATCTCTAAGTCATTAAATGTGATACACAACATACAGACAATTAAAAACAAAAACCACATGATCATCTCAATTGCAGAAAGAACATTAGACAAAATCCAGCATTACTTTATAATTAAAACCCTCTGCAAAATCAGCATAGAAGGGACATACTTTAAGGTAATAAAAGTCATATATGACAAACCCCACAGTCAACATTATACTGAATGAGGAAAAGTTGAAAGCATTGCCCCTGAGAACTGGGACAAGACAAGGATGCCCACTCTCACAACTTCTATACAACATGCTACTGGAAGTCCTAGCCAGAGCAATCAGACAAGAGAAAGAAATAAAGGGCACCGAGCTTGGTAAAGAGGAAGTCAGACTCTTCCTGTTTGCTGTTGATATGATTGTATGCCTAGAAAACCCTAAAGAGTCCTCCAAAAAACTCTTAGGACTAATAAATGAATTCAGTAGAGTTTCAGGATACAAAATTAATGTACACAAATCAGTAGCTCTGTTATACACCAACAGTGGCCAAGCTGAGAATCAAATCAAGAACTCAAATCCTTTTACAATAGCTGCAAAAAACAAAAACAAAAACAGAAAACTTAGGAATATATTTAACCAAGGAAGTGAAAGTCCTCTACAAGTACAACTACAAAATGCTGCTGAAAGAAATCATAGATGACAGAGACAAATGAAAACACATGTCATGCACTTGGATGGGTAGAATCAATATTGTGAAAAGGACCATACTGCCTAAAGCAATCTATAAATTCAATGCCATTCCCATCAAAATACCACCATCATTCTTCACAGAACCAGAAAAAAGCAATCGTAAAATTCATATAAAACCAACAATGAGCCCCCATAGCCAAAACAATACTATGCAAAAAGAACAAATCTGGAGGCTTCACATGACCTGATTTCAAACTATACTTACTATAAAGCCATAGTGAACAAAACAACATGGTACTGGTATAAAAATAGGCATATAGACCAATGGAAAATAATAGCGAACCCAGAAATGAAGCCAAATACTTATAGCCAACTGATATGTGAGAAAGCAAACAAAAGATTGGGGAAAAGACACTCTATTCAACAAAGGGTGCTGGGATAATTGGCAAGCCACATGTAGAAGAATGAAGCTGGATCCTCAACTCTCACCTTACACAAAAATCAACTCAAGAGGGATCAAAGACTTAAATCGAAGTCATAAAACCGTAAGAATTTTGGAAGATAACATCGGAAAAACCCTTCTAGATATTGGCTTATGCAAAGACTTCATGACCAAGAACCCAAAATCAAATGCAAATGCAACAAAACAGTAATAAAGAGATGGGATTTAATTAAACTAAAAAGCTTCTGTACAACAAAGGAAACAATCAGCAGGGAAAACAGAAAACCCATAGAGTGAGAAAAAATCTTCACAATCTGTCTATCTGACAAAGGACTAATATCCATAATCTATAAGGAACTTAAATCAGCAAGAAAAAGACAATTCCATCAGAAAGTGGGCTAAGGACATGAATAGACAATGCTCTAAAGAAGATATACAACTGGCCAACAAACATATGAAAAAAATTCTCAACATCTCTAATAATCAGAGAAAAGCAAATCAAAACCACCATGTGATGCCACCTTACTCCTGCAAGAATGGCCTTAGTCATACAATCACAAAATAATAGATGTTGGCATGGGTGTGGTGAAAAGGGAACACTTTTATATTGCTGATGGGAATGTAAACTAGTAAAACCACTATGGAAAACAGTGGGGAGATTCCTTAAAGAACTAAAAGTAGTACTACAGTTTGATCCAGCAATCCCACTACTGTGTATCTACCAAGAGGAAAAGAAGTAATTATCCAAAAAAGATACTTGCACATACATGTTTACAGCAGCATAATTAGAAATTGCAAAAATATGGAACCAGCCCAAATGCCTACCAGTCAACGAGTGGATAAAGAAATTGTCAATAAATAAATATATATATATATATATATATATATATATATATATATATACACCATGGAATGCTACTCAACCATAAAAAGGAATGAAATAATGACATTCACAGCCACCTGTATGGAATTGGAGAGCGTTATTCTAAGTGAAGTAACTCAGGAATGGAAAACTAAACACTGTATGTTCTCACTCATAAGTGGGAGCTAAGCTATGAGGATGCAAAGGCATAAGAATTATATAATGGACTTTGGGGACTCGGGCGAAAGGGTTGGTGCAGAGGGGGAGGTGAAGGATAAAAGACTACACATTGGGTGCATTGTACACTTCTTGGGTGATAGCTACTCCCAAATCTCAGAAATCACCACTAAAGACCTTATTCATGTAACCAAATATCATTGGTTCCTCGAATATCCATTGAAATAAAAAAATGAATAATAAACATTAAATAAGGCCGGGCGCGGTGGCTCGAGCCTGTAATCCCAGCACTTTGGGAGGCCGAGACGGGCGGATCACGAGGAGATCGAGACCATCCTGGCTGACACGGTGAAACCCCGTCTCTACTAAAAAATACAAAAACTTAGCCGGGCGAGGTGGCGGGCGCCTATAGTCCCAGCTACTCGGGAGGCTGAGGCAGGAGAATGGCGTAAACCCGGGAGGCGGAGCTTGCAGTGAGCTGAGATCAGCCACTGCACTCCAGCCTGGGCGACAGAGCGAGACTCCGTCTCAAAAAAATAAATAAATAAATAAATAAATATTAAATAAAAATAAATTGCAAGGGAACCAGGCTTAGAAGGGAAAGACTGTGTCCCAGAATTTAGAGATTCATTAAGGACTTAGTTAAACTGAAAGAGACTTATCTTAATGAAGCCACCACAAGTTTCAAAAGACCAATTCATAACTTAAGTTTCTTCTAGAAGAATGTTAAATATTTTTAAAAGACAGATAACAGATTCTGGGGTTTTATAGTGGATCATTACCAATAAGCAAAATTAAAAAGGTGTTTAAAAATGTGATGACAGGGAAAAATGAGAACCTTGCTCAAAATTAAAGGTAGTTAATAGAAACAAGCTCACAGATGATTCAGATATTTAAGACAAGAATTTATATAATCTATTATAATAAATGACAGTGAAAATATGGTCAAAATAATTAAATATGTTTGGAATCGGCATAGCAATGGCAATTAAAAGAATCATTAATTCAATAAGTAGACATAAACGTAAATGCTCAAATAGAAAATGTCATTGGATAGGCTTAATAGCACTGGGAGAGAAAGATAAAAATTGTCAGTGGATTTAGACAGAATAATAAAAGTGATCCAGTTTGAATAACAAAGGGATTTTTCTCCTTAATGAATATAATCACATTTCCGTTTTGACGAGTGATCAAACATACATGTAACATCACTCAAGAAGTGTTTGTAAATAGGTAGATGATTTTTACTACAGTAATATAATGGAGAGTCCCTACATTAAAATTGCTTTTTAGGAAAAAGAATCCGCCTGCCTTCATTGCTTATTGAAATATATAAACGAAATTTAAAAAAAAAAAACCATGAAAACATTGTGTTTAGGAATCCATTGTACAGTATAGAGAATGGAAGGTGATCATATAGGTCTCTTCTTCCTGGGCAGCTAACAAAATATAAAACTGAAGATTATCAATGGGGAAATGGCCTTTTTTTTTTTTTTTTTTTTTTTTTTTTTAGAGCAGTGCTTCTCTGTACATTGTAACAATGCATCTGCCACCATAATGGAAGTGATAATTTGAGTGGAATTAATAGGTTCAATCTCTGGAAGAAATAAATAACATATTTCTGCTTTGTTCTTCCTTATGTCTTTTGGATTATTAATAAAGTTTGGTGGTGGGTAAAATCTATGATTCATGGGAATCCACCTTAAAGGTTAAATCATTGTGTTGATACAGTTACTTACTTGGAGCATAAGTGATCATAAAAGTTCAATATCACTCATAAGGTGCTTAATGGTTGTCATGAGAGGAAAACAGAAGAGAAATTATATGTTGGAGAAGTTAAAGATTAATTATGCAATGTCATATTTATGCCTGGGTTTGATTTGGGGTGATGAGACCAGTGACATAATACATAGTACTTCATCCAAAATAAGTTTTAAGAGTGCATTTTCTAAGGTAAGATCATAAAAAATAATTAGATGTTGCAACATGAATTTCAAAGATAATTTCCCCCAATCATAAGCAAAATATCTTGCCGGCAATATACAAATAATTCAACAGTCAAAATTCCCAAGGCAAATAATTTCTATTTTGAACAATACTTATTATTTACATGTGTTTCTTCCAAGTATATCAAAATAGTATAACATGGTGTTCTTAGCATTCCTGAGGGCCAAATAGGCTTAAGTTGACTATCATAATTAGAATTAAAATTCAAAGATATGCATTCCAGTTCTGAATAAAGAAAACCATGCCAAAGGAATACAATGCTATACAAGGGAGGAGATTTATCATTCAGCACACTTTTTTCTTTTAAATTTGGAGCTTTACAATCAGTTGCCAGTTATTTTATATTTGCCTAAATTGTTTCTTTAATGGTTGTTTTAAAAATCAGTGAAAATTATATTTACAACTGTATATATTGGAAGGAGATGAAAAATAAAGAGTAAAAGTACAAATATTTAAATTATTGATGTTCAAAAACTCTCAAATTAATGAGAAAATGAATTGGAGATTCAGGAAGCCCAGAGAGCAATAATGGTATGAAGGAAAGAATTTGGAATACTCTGCTGTAAGGAATACACTACAAATAGGGAGGTGGAGTGTTATTTAAGGTAAATGTAAAGGAGTTAAAAATGTGTATATCGTATAGCACCAATTTCAGGAGAGTGGAGAAGGGAAATATGATAATTCCTACCTTTAAAAATAAAAGCAAAATGCAGAAGCTTAATGAGGATTCTAGTAAATATATCACTAAGGAAATCAGAAACCAAAGAATGCAGAACCATAACAGTAGGAAATTTTACAGTTTCTAGTTTTGGTTATTTTTGCTGCTTACTTCATAGAAATTAGGAATAGGCCCATGAAACATGAAAAACTACACATTGCAAACTCTGGGACAACACTAAAAGAACCAAAACAAAAAACAAGAAACAAACAAAACATATGTAATTGATATTCTAAGAAGAAAATAACATGGAATCACATAAAATTCTCGATGAGAAAGCAATTAAAGTAGCCAAAAAGATGAGAACAAAGTGCAAATGCAATGAAAATAAAACAATTAAAAACACAATAGATATTAATGATTACATCAATAGTCACTTTAATGTGAATAGCCTAAATACACCAAATAACCACAGAAATGATCTAGGGGTACACACACACACACACACACGCACACACACACACATATATATATATATTAACTCAACTATATGCAGTCCAAAAGAAACTCACCATATATTTGAAGAAACAGATAATTTAAACTAAAGGGATTAAGAAAGATAGACAATTCTAGTGCTATCCAAAGGAAAGCTGAAGTAGCTATATTAATTTCAGACAAAGCAGCCTTCAGATAAAAGAAAATTATTTGGGTTAGAGAGGAGTATTACTTGTATTACTTAAATATAAAAGAGTGATTTCTGCAGAAAACAATATTCCTTATCTTTTGTATAACTAAAAACAGAACATCCAAACATATGAGGCAAAGATTGATACTACTAAAAGTGGTAATAGACAAATCTACTTACAGAGTTTGAGACTTAAAACCATTTTCAGTAATTGATGGATCCAGAATTAAGGATACGGTTAACTTGAGCAACATTCTAAATCAACTTGATCTAACTGACATTTATACATATTCCATACAGTGGCAGCTGGATATACATTTGTTTCCATGCTCATGTGGAATACTCACCAAGATGGAACACATTCTTGACATAAAATATATCTTAATATATTTAAAAGTTTGCAGCACAGAAAAACTATCATCAGAGTGAACAGGCAGCCTACGGAATGGTAGGAAATTTTTGCAATCTCACCATTGGACAGAGGTCTAATACCCGGAATCTGCAAGGAACTTAAACAAATTTACAAGAAAAAAAAAAAAACCATCAAAAAGTGGGCAAAGTTCATGAACAGACACTTCTCAAAAGAAGACATTCATGTGGCCAACAAATATATGAAAAAAAGCTCATATCACTGATAATTAGAGAAATGCAAATCAAAATTACAATGAGATACCAACTCATGCCAGTCAGAATTATTAACAAGTCAAGAAACAACAGATGCTGGTGAGGCTGTGGAGAATTAGGAAAGCATTTACACTGTTGGTGGGAATGTAAATTAGTTCAACCACTGTAAAAGACAGTGTGGTGATTCCTCAAGGATCTAGAACCAGAAATACCATTTGACCCAGTAATCCCATTACTAGGTATATACCCAAAGGAATATAAATCATTGTACTATAAAGACGCATGCACATGTATTTTTATTGCAGTACTATTTATAATAGCAAAGACATGGAATCAACCCAAATGTTCATCAATGATAGACTGGTTAAAGAAAATGTGATAGATATACACCATGGAATACTATGCAGCCATAAAAAGAATGAGATCATGTCCTTTGCAGGGACATAGACGGAGCTGGAAGCCATTATCCTCAGCAAACTAACACAGGAACAGAAAACCAAACACTGCGTGTTCTCGCTGGTAAGTGGAAGCTGAACAATGAGAACACATGGACGCAGGGAGGGGAACAACACACACAGGCCTGTTAGGGGGGCACAGGGAAGGAAAGTATCAGGATAAATAACTAATGCATACAGGGCTTAACACCTAGGTGATGGGTTGATAGGTGCAGTAAACTACCATGGCACACATTTACTTATGTAACAAGCCTGTACTTCTTGCACATGTATTCTGGGATGTATATATTTTATGTATGTTTAAATAAAATAAAATTTTAAAAAAGATTGAAAGTAATGCATACTGCATTCCCAGACAACAAAATAATTAAAATTAATAACATGATGACAGCTGTAAATCCCAAATATTTAAAAATTAAACTACTTGTATCTAAGTAACAAATGATTCAAAGAAGTCACAAGATTAACTAAAACATTTTTAACTAAATGAAAATATACATATAACATCAACATTTGTTGAATGCATTGAAAACTGCTTAGAGGAAATTGTATAGCATTATACATTTATATATATTATACACACATAATATATATAAATAAAATAAAGATTTTTAAAAATCTAAATTTCCACCTTAGAAACCTAAAGAAAAAAACAGCAATTAAAACCTAGAGCGAGCAGAAGGAAAGAAAGAATAAAAATTAGATAAGCAATCAATATAATTGAAAACAAGAAGGCAGAATAGAAAATTAATGAAACAAAAGCTGTTTCTTTGTAAAGATCAATAAAATTGATAAGGTCCTAGACAGACAAAGAAAAAAAAGAATGAGAACACAAATTACTAATAAAAATGTAAGAGGAGTCGTCACTACTCATTTTATGGACATTAAGGGATAACAAAGGGCATAATTTTATGCTCACAAATTGTTAAACTAGATGAAATTGATCAATTTCTTGAAAGACATACATTACCAAACTTATACAAATAGCAACAGATAATCTAAATAGACCTGTATTTATTCACTAAATTGAATATATTATTAATAACTTTTCATAAAAGAGGCAGTGATTTCAGACGTATCCACCTGTGAACACTACCAGCCATTTATAAAAGACATGGTATCAATCCTTCCATATATTCCAGAAAATAGAAGCAGAGGATACACTTCTTTTTCTTTTCCTTTTTTTTTTTTTTTTTTTGAGAAGAAGTCTTGCTCTGTTGCCCAGGCTATAGTGCAGTGGTGCAATATCTCGGCTCACTGCAACCTCCATCTTCTGGGTTCAAGTGATTCTCCTGCCTCAGCCTCCTGAGTAGCTGGGATTACAGGTGCAAGCCACCATGCCCGGCTAGTTTTTGTGTTTTTAGGAGGGATAGGGTTTCACCATATTGGCCAGGCTGATCTTGAACTTCTGACCTCAAGTGGTCCACCCGCCTCAGCCTCCCAAAGTGCTAGGATTCAGGCCTGAACCATTGCTTCTGGCTATCTTCTTGATTTCTTCCATAAGGCTAGCATTAGCAAAATAACAGATTCTGACAAACACAGTACAATAAACAAAAACTACAGACTAATATATCTCATGAACATAGATGCAAAAATTTTTCAACAAAATTTAGAAAATAAAATTCATAATGCAAAAAAGAAAAAAAAAGCAATTATCAACTATAGCAAAGTGGTATTTAATCCTGATGTACAAGTCTAGTTAATTGTAAAAATTTACTAATGTAGTCTACCAAATTGCAGGAAACAGAAGAAAAATCATAGCATCATAAGTTGATATAGAAAGTTTATATGACAAAAATCGAATATCCATTCATAAAAATAGACTCCTTAGGATGTAGGATTATAGGGTAACCTCCTCAACTTGTTACACAATATATACCAAAAAACCTGACTTCTAACATTATAACAGTTAGCATCATCATTTAGGTGAGAAAATAGATACTTTCCTCCTAAAATTGAGAATAAGGCAAGGAAATCCTTTCTCACCATTCCTACTCAATGTCATGTGGGAAGTCCTAGCTACTGTAATAAGAAAAGAAAATACATACATACAGGTTGAAAGAAATGAAATCACTGTTTATTTGCAAATGAAATGACTGTATATGTAGAAAATATCAAAGCATATCTAACAATAAAGAGTTGGGAATTCAAATGGCAAGACCACTCTGAAAGGCATTTTCTCACCTTGTTGCAAAGCTAAACATAGTTTCACCATGTTGCTGTCATGATTGCCATCAGCAATCATACGAAGTATTTTCTTAACAATTTTGAAAACCTGTATCTACTCAAAATACTGTGGGTGAATATTTATAGCAGTTTTATAAGATGCCAATATTCATATATCTTACACAGGAGTTTTATCAAGAAAATATAAGGAATGTCAAAAAAGGCTTTAATAAGAAGACAAACCAATAAAAGTCAGCAATGAATTGAACAGATATCCACAAGAGAAATATGTTAATGGCTAATAACATTATTAGAGTGTAAGGAAATAGAATCAATACCCTTATAACACAAGACTGTGCATCCACTAAAATAACTAAAACTATAATTAAATAGATTGGCAGTATCACATGTTGGCAAAAGTGCAGTGTAATGATACACTACTTTGGAAATTGTTTCAGCAGTTTCTTTTGTTCTTTTTTTTTTGAGGTGAAGTCTTGCTCGGTCACCAGGATAGAGTGCTTTCGGCTCATTGCAACCTCCGCCTCCGGGGTTCAAGCGATTCTCCTGCCTCAGTCTCTGGAGTAGCTGGGACTGCAGGCGCATGCCACAATGCCCAGTTAATTTTTGTATTTTTAGTAGAGACGAGGTTTCACCATGTTGGCCAGAATGGTCTGGATCTCTTGACCTCGTGATCCGCCCACCTTGGCCTCCCAAAGTCCTGGGATTACAGGCATGAGCCACAGTTCTGGGCCAGCAGTTTCTTATAAGCTAGACCTATATTTACCTAGCCATAACCTTTAGATTTATCAGAGACAAATGAAGGCACATTTCCTCTTAAATACTTCAATACATTAATTTTCATAACACCTTTATTTATCATAGCTCAAAACAGGAAACAACCTGAATGTTCCTCTACATAAAAATTGTGTAATAATGATAAACAAATTGTCATGTATTCAGACATGGCTTAACAATTTAGAAGAATGAAGTATAGATACACATAACAACGTGAGTGGATTCCCAAAACAGTATTTTCTGCAAAAGAAGACAGGAACAAAACATGATTCCGTTACTGTGTAGCATAACGTTAACATAAAATCCAACAAAACATCTCAATCTACCAGGATAGAAATAGTAACAATGGTTCCCTCCAGGTTTGGGCTGGGGAGATTACTTGGGTTAGAAGGATTACTTAGGTTGAATAAGAGATAACTTATCGGGGTAATGGAAGTATTTTATAGTTTTATTTGATTGATTATATGGCTGCAGACACCTATAAAGCACATCAAATTGTTCATTTAAAAATCTATGAATTTTACTGCATGTCAAATTTTTTTAACAATAAAAATAAATCAAATACCTCTGGTGATGCGTAGCAAGTAATTCTTAGTCCACAAGTCTGAGTGTGAATCCATTATTCTTTTACATTACATGTGAGCATGGATTTTATGGAGGGGAGGAGAACAGGTGGTGGTAGGAACTAGTCCTTTCTAATGGCAAGAACGGAATATGTTCAGACATGGAAGAGTTATCGATGGTTTAAAGTGGAAATCACGATCCGCGAATGACTTCTAAGTTAATTTCCTAATTTGTGTGAAATATTCCAAAAATTGAAGTGATGAATAGAAACAACAAAATTTCCGTCTTTCAAATTGTATGCCAAAGTGAAACCTATAAAAAAGGATGAGATTTTTTTTGAGCTACTTTTCCATTAACTTCTGCTCCAAGCACCTCTGCTTGATTGGTAACATTAGTAAAATTCAGTAATATTAAAGGTTAATTTCATTTTGGCAGTAAGTCATAAAACCAATCTTAACAATTATAACCTTTTCTCTATGTACCAATGCTTTCAAAATGTCTAACAACAAAATTACATATTTTTGAAGTACAGCCCATTAGTAAAATGTTAATGTCTAAGATATCTATTGCATGTTTCGAGCTGTTTGAGGAAAAGAGGAAATGGCCTGATCACTGAAAAATGTGTTGTAACAAACTTAATATTATTATGTTGATGAATATATTAACCTTTTGTTTTCTGTTGTTCCAGCATTAGGTTGTATTTGGTAAATGAGTTTACCTACATATTCATTTCTCACATTCAATACATACTATTCCTGCAAATACTGTCTGACATAAAGTATATAAACATTAAATCCAATGATGAGCCAAAAGTGAAAGTTCAAACGTAACAGATGTCACTGTCTCCACTACCCTGGAGCCTCACTACCTCCTCCTCCAGGGTTCATCAATTATCAAGTAGAATTGATTTCCAAACCCCAAGTCATGTTAGAAGTAGCTTGTTAACCAAGGACATCTGGTTACAGATGGGTTACTTTCTATTTTCTTGTGCCATAATACCTTCAAAGATACCTTCAGGAGTTCCAAGTGGAGCACATTGCTTCTTAAAGATTAATGGAAAGTTTAAAAATTTGTATTCAGGATATTCACTTTTTAATACTGAAGAAGTGCTAAAAGCAAAGCCAGGCAAAGTTATTAAAATTCATGAAAGAAACATGGACAAAGAGTACGGTTCTGCTGTAAATATCTACCAGTTTAGTCAGCTGTGACCTCACTGAGATAACCTGCCTTAGAGTTGCAATCACTTTCCCCCACTTCAATCAGTCCAGCGCATCCCAAAACAGAGCGAGGAACTAGAAATTCACAGCAATATCCTAGAAGGGAGCATTCAATATACTTCATGCCTGAGTTTAATTGTAAATTTTATTTAAACTTTTTAGTTTGAGAGAATTGTAGGTTTACGTGTTGCTTACTGTAGGAAATGATACATAGAGATGAACCAAATTTTCCCCAATGATGATATCTGGCAAAACTATAGTACAATATGACACCAGAATATTGACTTTGGCACAATCAAAATGCAGAACATTTCCACTACCAAAAGTGTTCCTTTTGTTATGTATATATCCTTGCCCATTACCCTCCTGCCCTAAATCCTGATGAACGCCTGGCATCACTAATTTCTGCAACACTCTTATAATTTTGTCATTTCAATAATATTATTTAAATGGAATCATACAATATGTATCCTGTTGTGACTAACATTTTTCAGTCAACATAACTCTCTGGAGATTTATGCAGGTTTTTGTGTAAGGCAATAATTTGTTCTTTTTCATTGCTAAGCAATATTTCATGGTATGAATGTCGTGCAGTTTATTTAACGATTCACCTGCTGCAACACAATCTGGGTTGTCTTCAGTTTTGGCTATTACAAATGGAAACTGCATAAACATTGTGTGCAAGTTTTTGCATACACATTCGTCTTCATTTCTATGGGGAAGATGCCTACTAATGCAACTCCTGAAATGTATGGTGTTGTATGCTTACATTTTTTAAAATGCCAAACAGTTTTTCACAGTGGGTTTGCAACTTGACGTTTTCATCAGCAATGTATGAGTGATCAAGATTTTCTGCATTCTTATTTGCATTTGATATTATAACTACTTTTTAAAAAATGATTCTGATAGATGTATCATGATATTCCATTGTGGTTTCAGTTTGCATTTTCCTAATGAATAAGAATGTTAAATTTCCGTATGTACTTACTTGTAATCTGTATATCCACTTGAGTAGAATGTCTCTACATTTTGCCCATTTCTAATCTGATTTTTAAAAATTTCATTTTGGTAGTTTTTTATGTATTCAGGATACTAATATTTTGTCCAATATGTGTTTTGCAAGTAGTTCCCACCAGTCTGTTGCTTGTCTTTTCATCCTCAATGAGGTCAGTCTTTCATATAATATAAATTTTAATTTTAATGAAATTAAATCTATCACATTTTTTTTCTTGCATGGATCATGATTTCGGTGTCAAGTTTAAGAACTCTTTGCCTTAGCCTCTGAATATTTCCCCTTACATTTTTTTTTCTAAAAGTTTGATAGTTTCAGATTTTACATGTAAGTCTGTGATCCATTTTCAGTTAATTTTTAGTTTTTTTCTTGAGGTTTTCTGTTGTTGCTGTTGTTTCTTACATTGACTTGCTGGTCACAAATCAGTTGGACATGATGTGTGAATTTATTTCTGGGTTCTGTATTCTGTTCCATTGATCTATTCATTTCTCCCTCTATCAACCCACAGTTTTGACTACTATAATTATACAATAACCTGGCAATTGAGCAGACTATTTTCTCACTTTTCAAATGAAAATTATACATTTTACAACAATCTTGTCTTTATTACAAAAAAAACCTTCCAGGAATTTTCATAGGAATTGCATTACCTGAATTAATTTGGGGGAGATTTGAGTGTTTTACTATATTGAGTCTTCCAATTTATAAATATTGAGTTTCTCTCTGTTTTCCAAGATATATTTTGATTTTGTCCATCAAATTTTTGTAATTTTTAGATTTGAGTCCTGTGCATCTTTTGCTAGACATGACCTCAAGTATTTCGTTTTTGAAGGATTGTAAATAGTGTTGTATTTTTTAATTTCAGTGTACTCTGTTTGTTGCTAGTATATAGAAATATGTACTATTGTTTATTGCTTATCTTGTAACCTGTGAGCATGTTGAATTCACTTAGTAGTTCTAGATGATTTTTATAAAACATTTCATTTAGGATTTTCTATGTAGACCATTATGTCATCCACAAATAGGAACTGCTTTGTTTCTTTCTTTATGTTTCTTTCTTTTTGTTTCTAATATGTGCATCTTTTTTTCCTTATGGTAGAAGCTATGATTGTTTTTCAGCACTTTGTTCAATAAAAGTAGGGAGAATGGACATTCTTGCCCTACTCCTAATTTCAGAGGGTTAAGTATTTGGTATATAGCCACCAATATAATGTCATGTGCTCTTTATCAAGTTGAGGAAAGTCCCTTCTAGTCCTAGGTTTTCTGGTAGGTTTTAATACAAAGAGGTATTGAATTTTGTCAAATGCCTTTTTTTTCTATTGGTATGATGTGTGATTTTTCTTTTTTATCCTGTTAATATGCTGAATTACATTATTGACTTTTGAAAATTGAACTTGTTTGGGTCCCTGAAATAAACTCTAGTTTTTCTGATGTGTACATTTTCAACAAGGAGATCTTGTTCTAGAATTTTCTTTTTTGTTACAACGTTTGTCTGGTTTTGGTTTCAGGGCAATACTGGTTTCATAAAATAAACAGGAAAGTATAGCTTGCTCTTAGATTTTCTAGGAAAGGTTGTCTAGATTTAGTGAGATTTCTCCCTTAAATGTTCAGTAGAATTCTTCAGTAAAATCACCAGAGTCTGGAGATATCTTTTTTGGATGTTTCATTTACTTGGGACCTAGCGTCTTGACTGTAGGTTTATATCTTTTGTCAAATTTGGGAGGTTTTAAGCCATTGTTTTTTTTCAAGCACTTTTTAAGCCTCACTTCTAAGACTCAGATGATGTGAATATCAGACCTGCTATGATTGTCTTACATGTCTCTCTGAGTCTGTTCAATTTTTGTCAATATATTTTCTCTTATGTTCAGATTGTGTAATTTCCATTGCCCTATCTTTCAGCTAACTATTTCTTTTCTTTATCTTCTCCATTTTGCTGTGGATCCCTTCCACTGAGTTTTTTATTTCAGTTGTTTGGTTTTTGAATACTAAAATTTACATTTGGTTCTTCTTTGTGTATTCCATTTCTATGCTGGGAATTTATAGTTCTTTTTTGCTACCTTTTTTCTCTGTTTTAAATGTGTTTTTAATTGCTTTTTGAAGCATTTTTATAATAGCTGTCTTAAAATTATATATATACATACACATAAATATATTTTGTATATTATCTTAGAGATTTGTGTTCCATTATCTTGCACATTTTAAATTATCACTGGGCTTTTATTTAAGCATTTTTTAACATTGATTTCTTGGACTTTCTTGGACTTTATAAGCCAATCACAGTGGAATTTTCAGATGCCAGACAGAGGAATAAGAAATAAGCCAATAGTAAACATTTTTAAAATTAAAAAATAGAATAAATTAATTTTAATTGAAATTTTTTTTTCAGTTCTAAGAAACATTGTTTTTCTCTTATATTCTCCTCTATTATATAAGTGATTCTGTTGTTCAATAATTTCTTTGAGCTATTAACATTTAAAAAAATTTTAATGATACTGTTATTACATATATTGACAACTTTTTATTGCTTCTATTAATCTAAAGAAAGATTAAAACTCTAAGTCAATAAGTGGCAAAGAAAAAATTATTCTGCAAAGCAAATTTACATTTTTCATTTCTTACAAAAATTATTCCATAAGTATTGATTTCTTTCAAAGAAAAGGGGAAATAAAAAGTAACCCCAAACTCTACTGAATGTTTAGCATCATTGCTCCGGTAACATTTTTCGAATGTGACACAATTTTATTCTTCTTTCATTAAAAGTTTCTTTCTAACACTCACTGGTTAATTTTAGATTAATGGGATTTCGTTTGACTATAAGTTTTCTTAATACAAGCAGAGTTTATTAAATTTTACTGTTAAAGATATATTGCAATTTTAATTTAAGTGTTTTCAACTTATTCTGAGAATTTCTCTGCCTTCTCAAAGAGAAATGATTAGTAGAAAATAATACCCTCCCCAAATCACAATTCCCTAGTTTCAGGATGTATTTAGTAAATATAAAATTATTGAATAAATTAACTTTTAGCTTAAATGAGATACAGAAATTGACACTTGCTGCAATGAAACCGAAGAAAATGACAACATGACAAGATGTGTTTGGTTATTGGTTGCAATAAGTAATCATCATTAATAATTTGTAAATAAGCTACTTATGCTACCATAGCACTACCTATGAATAGCTTAAGAAGATGGGAATCTCTAAAATTTAATTAAGATACTGACACTTTTTCTCAGAGAACTTTTCCTAAACATGACTAAATATAACAAACCTGTATTGACTTCAGCTGAGTAGTGAAACCACCTTTGCAAAAAGTATAACAGAAAATTACGACAGTGAAAAAGAACTGACCTAACTGACTCCATCTTGCTTCTAACCTCCAAGCTGTCTGTTCATTCCTAGGCTTAGGCTGAACTAACTTTTGGCAGAACTTAGTTTATAGTTTAACTTTGAAGCAAAGACAGTAACAGCCCTTTCCCAAACCAAACCCTCTTCCTGCCTGGGGACTAGACTGTCTTTGCAGGACTAATAAATTAGCCACAAGATTAGAAGTTATGGTTTAGGAGTCATAAAACTGAAGGCTGCAAGATTCTGAGCCTCTCCAATATGCTCCTGTGGATAACATCACTACTGCAAAATCTAAGATCAGTGCTTGAGATGTTTTGCAGACGCTGCACTCAATGGATAAGCTGGCACCATTAAGATAGATAAACTGGTTCATATGGTCTTGTGGCCTTCACCCAGGAACTGACTCAGTGCAAGAGAACAGCTTCTACTCTTCATAATTTCATCTCCAATGGGACCAATCAGCACTCCCCACATTCCGACACCCTACCCACCGAATTATCCCTAAAACTCCGGATCCTCAAGTTTTCGAGGAGACTGATTCAAATAAAAATAAAACTCTGGTCTCCCATACAGTCAGCTCTGTGTGAATTAAACTATTTCTCTATTGCAATCCCCCTCTTGATAAATAGGCTCTGTCTAGGCAGTGGGCAAGGAGAACGTGATGGGCAGTTACAGTAGCTATATAAGGAATCCATGTGGTTTCAGCAATGCAGGGATATGGAAAGTATTTAAAAGTACATTTAAAGTGTATGCTTTTGTTTTTATTTTCATAATTTTTTTGGAAAAACAAAATGTATGATTCTCTCAAAATCACATTTTTTTCCGTCAAATAAGGCAAGTAGGTTCATCCATTTAAATAACTCTTTTCATATTAACCTCCTTTCCCCGTGTTAACTAGTAAGTCTGCCACATCTACAAAACATTATATTTCTAATGAATTAGAAGCTTGAGAACAAACTATAAAATCATGACAATAATTGGCTGCGATGGCTAAAATTGAATATTGGTAAAATTACCTAGTTTAGTTCTTACTCAGCACTACATGGTAATTTTTCTTTTTATTTTCTGTGCCAGAAAATTAAGTATCAGATATTTTATGTAACTTGCCTTTTGAAGACTGTATTGAGGTAATGAAAGATTTAAATTTGATTTTGTCTAAAACATGTTCTCCTTACTACTAAATTTATCTTGCTTCTCTACGTGAAAAGTATAAGCACTTCCTTTCTACATACTTATAATTCTCTTTCAAAAAATGTATTCTAAAAGAACTGCTTCAACAAACAAATATAGAAAATGTCCTAAGACTACAAAAAGTTCTTGTCATTCAGAACAAGGAGGAACTGCAAGTCTTAGTAATTAAAAAGAAGATTTAATGTACATGATTTATGGAAGTATTTATTGTAGTCAGAAGGCTGGTGACTGGGAGAAAAAGAATACATGATTCTGTTTCTAGAGATCTTTTAATGTACCACAAAATTAGCGAGTACTTCAATTTAAGTGACAAAACTAAATAAAATATATTCTTTATTTGTTCTTTTAGTCTTTTCAAATAATTCCTCTCTGTCTCTGATTATAAATCTCTTCATTCTCTTAAAAAGCTGAACGTCTTCTCCTTGTCTGACATGGAAGAAAAGGAAACCAAATGAAAATCAAAAGAAACTTGAATGTCATGTTTACAAATTATCAATTAACATAATAGACTCCTGCATTAAGGAGTTTTCTGAATTCCATGTGTTCTGCTATTTCCCATTCTGTTCTACTCTACTGCCTTCTGACTTTCAAAATTCTGAGCTTCTCTTCTCATTAATTCTTGATCTTTAGAAAGGAAAATTTGGGGGTGGAAGAGATTCTTTTCAATGCCACTGGCCTGTGGACATTTTGTTATTTCCACCTAGGATATCAAACCTGGTATAATGTATTATAAAAGGAAATAAAATAGATTTGGAAGACATTCACTTGCTATTTCATTTAATGTGTTTGAAGTATTAAGAATTGTCTATAAATGACCTCGATACTATACTCCAGAAACATCCAAAGAAATGATTATTGGCAACACAGTTTTAATTTTAAGATATATAGAAATGTTACATAGGATTCCATTCTGATATCTGTCCCTAGACAAAAATTAGTTTATGGCACTTACCTGGTTAACAGACAAAAGCAATTACAAAGATAGGAAAAAAAGAGAGAGAGAAAGTAGACTGGCTTCAAGGAGGTTACAGGCTACTGAATCAGGCTGACCTTAATAAGAGACCCAGGGAACAGTTCATCTACTGGTAATGGAAATGAAATCTCAACTTTGCAAGTTTGGCAGCTGTCACCTTACTTTGAGCTTTAACAATTCTGCTGATAGTACATGTGACCCACACTATGAAGAAAAGAGTCTAACTTCACTGAGAGATAGCCTGTCCAGAAAGCTGCTAGCAGAGGCAGGATTCAAGCAGCCAGCCTACTCCAAGTTAAAGGGGATTCCGATTAAGCTGATGAAGCCATAACAGTGTATTATAGCAGCTCATTATTCACATTTCAGATAATCCATGAGGAACAATCTCATAACGTGCTCTGATGAGCCTTTTAAGTTACTTTTCATTTTTGAACTAAATTAGGAACACAGTATGAACTACTTCAAGAAGAAAAACAAACACTTAGGTATAAGGGACATCATTCGTGAGAAGTCGCTTATCTATATGACTAAATTTTTACATGACATTTCTGGAAACAGTTAAGAAAGGACTACAGCTTGAAAGTCAACTTAATCCTATCCTCGCACAGAGAAACTGCTTTCTTAATTTCTTCTTCAACCTACAACACCCTTTATTCCAAGGAAAATCAGTGTGGGGCAGATTTTGCTTTCTCAGTTCCTACAATCACCCTAGCAATCATGAAAAAATGGTTCTGGTTTTGAAGTAATCTAAAGGTCATTTTAAACAAAATGACATAATTCAAATGAGTTTGAAGCAAAAGAAAATTACAACACACACCCGTTCACACGCGACCACACACAGCAAGTTTCTAAATCTTCCTTTTCTTCAGTCGAGAAGTCAACTGAGAAAGGCAGCTCAGATTGTTTGGCCCAAAGCTACACTCCCACAGACTTAATTCCCAGAAGGTTCCAAAAAATTGTTAAAAGTCAGGGTTCTGAAAACATCTGTCCTAAAACTTTGAAGAAATCGGTCTAAAAATATTCATCTCTTGTTCCATATGCTGGAAGAGATAAATGCAATTTTCAATTAGTGATGTTTCAAAAAGAGAGGAAGGTAGGCTACATTAAAACAAATCATATATACGTAAATGTAAACATATATAGATACAGCTAAGAACAGATGTGTGTTCCAAACCAAATTCATATGTTGAAGCCCTAACGCCCATGGTGATGGTGTAGGAGGTGGAGGCCTTTGAGAAGTAACTATGTTAAATGCAGTCATGAGGCTGGGGCACTCAACGTGGAATTTGTGCCCTTATAAAAAGAGACACTAGAGAGCTTGTTCTTTCTCTCTCCCTCCACTATGTGAGGACACAGTGAGAAGGAAGCCTTGCCCAAGCCAGAAAGTTTTCCTTTACCGGAACCCAATCTTGCAAATAAGCTGACTTCAGACATTCTCAACTCTAAAACTGTGAGAAATTCTATTTCCAGATTATGTAAAGTTGTAAATCAGAATACTAAAAAGGTCAATATGATTGTTAACAACTGAAGCTATACAAAACCACCAGCTTTTGCACAGTCATTGTCATAATTTTAGGTTCATGTTTATTTATTTGGCAAAGGAATGTTGACAGACCTTCTACACTGACTTATCTATATATTTAGAGATTTATTCAAAAATATCAAAAACTAAATATAGACATACATAATAATTAATTCTACATATCAGATAAAATACCTTCAAAATGCAATCTGGAACAGTTTTGATAAAGTGCTCAAAATTTACAGTATATATTTACCACTTGAAAACTGGACTCTAAAATGAACTAGACTCATAAAAGAGATCCACTCAACAAATGATTCTCTTTAGCATTTTTGATAAGTGATGTCCATAATAGATATAATTGTGAGTGAATGATAGAACAAAAAATATGATTTACATTTGTTAATTCACCCTGGACCAGTATTATAAAGGGGATTTAAAGCAGGAAATTGTTCTTCTCTTAGAGCCTTTATTTTTTATCCATGAGTATTTGGATAAAGACACACACACACACACACACACACACACACACACACACACACACAGACACACACACTCCCCATTTGTAGTGGAAGTTATGAACTAAGGGCTTGTGCCTAGAATGACTTCAGGGATTTCAGCACCTTCTTACCTGACCAGCTGGCTGCTTTTGTGCACTAATGCAACTGCACGATATTTTATGGCAACCCTCAAATGATTTCATACTTCATTCTCCCTAGGTGGCTAAAAATTCCCAGTTTCTTAAACCAGGCTCCAGCCTAGATAGGTGCCAATCCACTTTCTTGTTGGCCTCACTTTTTATCCAGGCAGTATTCTGTCAAAATCAATCTACCTTACTGGGCATCAGGTCACCAACTTCAATCTATTCTATGTGATAAATAACTCTTGGAAGGGAGAGGTTGATTTCAGGTTAACATAAGATTTTTCACTACTGACAGGAAACTGGTGTTAAAGATTTTCAATATGTCATCTCCCTTGTAATATGGCTAATAAAACAGTGCTTGACCTAATATATTTAATCATAGTTTAGTGGCTGACAGATTTTGGTATCAACTTTAGATTATTATTTCTCAGGGATACTCTCTCAATATTTCTTAATATTAGCTTTCATTTTTGTTGAATGGATTGATGAAAGGTTAGGTCTTACAGCAGAAGATTTGATCAACTGTCATTTCACATCTTTAATTTTACATGCCTTTCCTACAGTAAACCTACAGTATAGCATGAATATACTGTAATGTGTGGAAAATAATAAGTAGTCATCTGAATTTTTTTGGTCTTCTTTAAGTTTTAATGTATTCTTTTTCTTATTTTCTTTCTTTAGTAATTTATATATTTCAGTTGTCTTATTTTACTTTGAATGCCTTTAATAGATAACTTAAATAATAGATTGATATTTTGTTATTTAGATGAAAATAAATCTAAATATCACTTTATAAACATACTAATTCAACTTTAATTTTAAAAGATATAAGTAATAATGTTATATAATAAATAGGTTTGTATGTTGCTTACATTTTTCATACCAATTAAAATCAGAATGATAGATATTTAGGAGACAGTTGTAATCACGATGATTTTTTTTTTGAGTATTCATCAGCACCTAGGCAAAGTGACTAATGAAAATGATAATATATTTACATTGTTTAAAATTCTTATACATTGAGTCTTTACTTGGAATGATTGAACAAAATATATTTGCAATTACTAAACATGGAATTCACTAACAGAGAGGGGAAAATGCTTAAAATTAAGACCTTAAGGGCCTTAAAATCTATGAGATAAGAGAAGTCCAAAATAACTAAACACAAAGGAAAGTGAATTGCCCGAGATGTAGCCCAATTATTAGCCTCGTGAAAGGATAAAAACAGTGTATTCTGTTTAAGACAGTTTTGAAAAAATAAAATCTATGAGGCAGTACTTGAGGGAACTTTGCCCATTTATATGCTTATTAAAAGTTCAGAGGAAGAAAATATAAACATATCTTATTTTTACAGATTTTTTTTTTTTTTTTTGAGACGGAGTCTTGGAGTGCAGTGGTGTGATCTCGGCTCACTGCAACTTCCGCCTCCCGGGTTCAAGAAATTCCCCTTGCCTGGGCCTCTTGAGTAGTTGGGACTACAGGTATGTGCCGCCACCCCCAGCTAATTTTTTGTGTTTTAGTAGAGATAGGATTTCACCGTGTTAGCCCGGGTGGTCTGGATCTCCTGACCTCATGATCCACTCTCTTCGGCCTCCCAAACTGCTGGGATTACAGGCGTGAGCCACCACGCCCAGTCATTTTTACAGATTTTATTACCAATATTATAGCATATTCACTATCATTTAATTTATAATGCTATATAATGCTTTGTACAAACTGACAGGAATCCATACAGTATGTCTGCGATGCCATAGGATTGAAAGCCTTCCATTAGAAATTAGAAATCCCGAATTATTTAAGGAAACAAAACATGGTAAGTATAAACAATCATGAATGGTTCCTTTGTCATAGCTTCCTCATGTTCCTCAAATTTAAAGTCACTTTTTCTCATTTTGGTATTTTAAGTATTTTACTTGAAAAGCATTCATTGTTGTATAGTGAGTAAAAGGCGTGTGACTTATTCTTAACAAATTGATGTAGACATTAAGTAACATTAATATTCTATGGAATTCAAACTTCATACCAAGTATTTGCTTGTAAAAGCACTCCTAGAAAAATTTAATTTCAAAAATTACATTAAAATGTAAGAGATTTTGTAATCCCATTATAGTCTTAATTTCTTATTATTCCTTGCCTTGTTTGTATTTTACATATTGTTAATTTTGTTTTCAGTTATGGGAGAATTTAGTCTGAATTAACACATCCCATTCTCTGTGTAACCAAAGTTATAAATTCGAGGGTAAAATGCTATGGTTAAGACAGAAATCTGTGATAAGGAACAGAGCAGAAATTCTTAATGTATGTCTTAAGATATGTAAATAGCAGCATCTTACATAAAATTATAAAATAGATGTTAATTTTCTTCAATCCTCAAGGTCGTCTTTCCAACAATTAATTCGTTTTGTGAATTTTTAGATAATTTCATATATAACCTAATCTACTGAACTCTCAGTTTCTGCGATGTAGAGAAAGAATATTAACAGTCTTCCTGATGAAGGCAGTGACCAGGAGAGTGATATCTTTGCTCTATTAGTAGGCAATCTAGTCTTCTATTGTCTACGGTCATATCTAATATTAGAGTCAGTTTTCTTTGTTTGTTTTTTGTTTTTTTTGAGACCGAGTCTTGCTCTGTCGCCCAGGCTGGAGTGCGGTGGCATGATCTCGGCTCACTGCAAGCTCCACATCCTGGGTTCACGCCATTCTCCTGCCTCAGCCTCCTGAGTAGCTGGGATGACAGGTGCCCGCCACCACACCCGGCTACTTTTTTTGTATTTTCAATAGAGATGGGATTTCACCATGTTAGCCAGGATGGTCTCGATCTCATGACCTCATGATCCGCCTGCCTCAGCCTTCCAAAGTGTTGGGATTACAGGCGTGAGCCACTGCTCCTGGCCTAGAATCAGGTTTTAGTCTGAATTATGAAAAAGCATTAGGAAAATGCCTTATAAATCTACATAAACATAAACATTTGAATTCTGAATTAGAATTTTTAACTTGAATACATAAATTATGAATTTGACTTTTATGGATATAGATATATATTTTAATTAGTACCAGCTTAATGGACTCATGAATCTTATAAGAGAATATTGCCTTTTGCATCTCAAAACACTAGTTTTAAAATATTTGTCATGTATATAAACATATGAATGCAATGATTTCCTAATGGTGTGTTGATCACCTACATTAAATTACATTAATTGGTTTCAAATGTAGTTACCTTAATAAACATACATTATTGTGTCCCTTAATATACTGAGCATCACCTGAGATATTAGAAATACAAAAATGTTGATACATCTTAATAAACTATTTTCCACTTCGTGGGACTTAACTAAGTCCACTTTGTGGGACAAACAAAGATGCTTTCTCAGGTTGCTTGCTTAACAAATGAATGACAGGTGGATGATGCCTAGCTCGCTATCTAGATTGGACAGTGAAAATTGGGATACACTTATTTAATAAAGAATAATATGAAGTGTTTTAAAGTGCCTTGTCTACTTAGTAAGAATCTGACTCTCACCAAATGAATGTTAAGAGAAAATTGCACCCAAGAAAATCTAGACATTAGAAATGAGGGGTAATAATATCTAGGCATAAGAAACCACAGATGGAAAAGCATCACTTGGGAACGAACAGGAAGTTTAAGGAAATAAAAGGAAAGTAACCCTACACACTAGTGGATGTGAAGCATGATGATGGGGAAGGAAGTTGATCGGGTATACTAAGAATAGATCAATTGGAGTTAATTTGCCACAGTAATAAGTTTCCATTGAATTTCAATATTGATGAAAAACATTGAATAATTTTAAGAAAAAGTATGTAATGATTTGGTTTATGTTTTTAAAATGATCAACTTTTTCTAGATTCAAACAGATTAAGTAAAGGAAAAGAGAAAAATGATTAAAAGGCTGTTGCAGTAGTTCAAACCGGAGACATCAGCTAGGGTGCCTTGTTATAAGAGCATGGAGGAGTAGGTGATTTCAGATACACTTGTGAGTTTGCAGCATTTGCAAATAGATTATGTATTGGATACTTTTTTAGAATATGTCAATCAGAGATAAATTATTTCATTTTTATTTATTTATTATTATTATTATTATTACTACTTTATGTTCTGAGATGCATTTGCAAAATGTGCACGTCTGTTACATAGGCATACATGTGCCATGGTGGTTTGCTGCACCTATCAACCCATCATCTAGGTTTTAAGTCCCACATGCATTAGGTTTTCATCCTACTGCACTGCTTGCCCTTGCTTCCCATCTGGCAATCAGCTTATGAGTGAGAACATGCGGTGTTTAGTTTTCTGTTCCTGTGTAAGTTTGTTGAGGATGATGGATTCCAGCTTCATCCAAGTTCCTTCAAAGTACATGATCTCATTCTTTTCTATTGCAGAGTATTTCTTGGTGAATATGTACTGCATTTTCATTGATGGGCATTTGGGTTGGTTCCATGTCTTTGCTATTGTAAATAGTGCTGCAATAAACATATGCATGCATATGTCTTTATAGTAGAATGATTTACATTCCTTTGGGTATATACACAGTAAGGAGATTGTTGAGTCAAAAGGTATTTGGAATCACCATACTGTCTTCCACAATGGATGAACTAATTTACATTCCCACCAACAGTGTTACAGTGTTCCTATTTCTTCACAGCCTCACCAGCATCTATTGTTTCCTGACTTTTTAATAATCACCATTCTGACTGACATGAGATGGTATCTCATTGCGGTTTTGATTTGTATTTCTCTAAGGATCAGTGAGGATGAGCTTTTTTTCATATATCTGCTGGCCACATAAACGTCTGCTTTCAAGAAGTGTCTGTTCATATCATTTGCCCACTTTTCGATGGGATTGTTTTTTTAATTGCAGATTTGTGTGAGTTCCTTGTAGATTCTGGATATGAGATCTTTGTCAGATGGGTAGATTGCAAAATTTTTCTACCATTCTGTAGGTTGCCTGTTCACTCTCATGTTACTTTCGTTTGCTGCGCAGAAACTTTTTAGTTTAATTTTTTCTCATTTGTCAATTTTAGCTTTTGTTGCAATTGCTTTAGGTATTTTCATCATGAACTCTTTGCCCATGCTAATGTCCTGAATAGTATTGCCTAAGTTTTCTTCTAGGATTTTTATGATTTGGAGTTTTACATGTTGTTTTTAATTCATTTTGAGTTTCATATATATATATATATATATACACACACACACACACACACACACACACATATATATAGCTAGCCAGTTTTCCCAGCACCATTTATTAAATAGCTAATCCTTTCCCGTTTGCTTGTTTTTGTCAGGTTTGTTGAAGATCACATGGTTGTTAATGTGTGGTGCTATTTCTCAGGTTTCTGTCTTTTTCCATTGGTCTATATGTCTGTTTTGGTACCAATACCATGCTGTTTTGGTTACTGTAGCCTTGTAATATAGCTTGAACTCAGGTGGAATGATGCCTCCAGCTTTGTTCTTTCTGTTTAGGATTGTCCTGGCTATACGGGCTCTTTTTTGGTTCCATATGAAATTTAAGGGTATTCAAATAGGAAGAGAAGAAGTCAAACTGTTTCTGTTTGCAGATGACAGAATCCTATATCTAGAGAATCCCATTGTCTCAGACCAAAAAGTCCTTAAGCTGATAAGCAATTTCAGCAAAGTCTCAGGATAAAATCACAAACATTCATATACACCAACAATAGACAAGCAGAGAGTCAAATCACGAATGAACTCGCATTCACAATTGCTACCAAGAGAATAAAATATCTAGGAATACAGCTTATAAGAGACCTGGAGGACCTCTTCAAGGAGAACTACAAACAAGGAAATAAGAGAGGACACAAACAAATGGAAAAATGTTTCATGCTCATAGATAGGAAGAATCAATATAGTGAAAATGGCCATACTGCCCAAAGTAATGTATAGATTTAATGCTATTCCCATCAAACTACCATTGACTTTCTTCACCAAATTAGAAAAAAAAAACTACTTTAAATTATATAGTTGTAAATTTGAGAGACTGGTTAGTGGTAACATTTACTAACTTTGGGGAGACTGTGAGACTGGTAGGTCAGGGAATAATTAAGTGCAGCGCTGGCCATGTAAATTTTGAGATGCCTGTTGTACAGCAAATCAAAGATGGCAAACACGCAATCAAATAAACTCATCTGGAGTTCTTGAGAAAATCAGGACAGGAGATACAAATTTGAAACTTACCTGTTCTCTAATGTTGGAATAAAATTCTCCATAGTGATATTTGATGTTCTGAACATATTTCAAATGCAATCTAAAATGTTATACTGATTATGTCTCAAAAGACTTGGTTAGCAAATAAATTGTTATTTTTGTATTTTAAACTATATTGTGATTTTAACAGTTTTCAATGTAACATAATGCAACATATAATAATATCTTAATTTTCCACCTAAATATTCTTGTTACACATTAAAACAGATTACTAAAAAGACTGCTTTGTACAGAAATGCGAGGAAACAAAAGATTAGATACCACACCTAGGTAAACCTTAATATTCTCACAACCAATCAAATCCATATATAATTTTGTGCTTTCTTAGATTTTTGTTCTACTTAAATTGATAGAGTTTAGGCTCAGCAAATGATATAGATTTGGCTGCTGTAAGTTATACTGGAAGTAATAATTTTTATCATAGAATATAGTTATATCCCTTTTAATATGACTAGAAATATAATGATTGAGTTGTATGAAGCCTTTTTACTGCTTCCAAATATTATGTCTCATTTCTGCTCTTCATTTTAAATGTTGCTTTGAAAGCATGATGGAATATGTGCAATATGAAAATAATGTGACTGTGATGATTTTCCTGCCTGCTAAATATGGTCCATTTACAGTTTGTGTTACAACTCAACACATTTTCCATGGAATTCACCAAGTTATATAATTCAGCTCTCAGATATTACCAAGTGTCACCATAAGAATCGTCCAAATAAAAATTTTTGATGGTCTGTAATACCATTATTTTCTTCAACAACAAAAAATGTGCGAACATGTCAGCTTCCCCTTTTTCATGTTATCTCTGAAGTATTCTAAGGGAAGAAAAAGCAAGAAAACAAATGTAGCCCAACTAATTTAAGAGTTGCTCAGTTGCTCTCATATTTGCACCATGAATTTTACTAAAGTATACTTTAATTTGCCATCAGTGGTAAATGGTAGAAGCTTATGAAGGAGGCCAAAGATGAGGAAATATGTACCTGAATACATTTTTGATTCTCATATCTCTTAGAAAGTTCTAGAGAAATAATCATATCTGGAAAAATTCTTTATGAAGTTGTTGTCATGTAATTGATTCATAGTGGGGAAAGTCTGACTGTCGAAAGTTGCAGTTTTGACACATTTTTTCTAGTTTGATTTGTCTAATGAAAAATCTTGTTATTTGTATAGCACAAAGTCATAAAAAATGGCTTGCAAATAAAAGTCAAACAGTTTGTCCAGAATATTTCTTTTTGGTAGGAAAAACTATTGAAGATATACAATTGAAAAAAAGAAGGAAACTGGAAATATAAATATTCTGAATTGAAAGGTATTTACAGATAAGCCCATGGGAGCAGTCCGGCCCTGGTAACCAAAACAACTCACAATTACAGACACTGCTACCTTGATATTCCTTATAAAATTCCCACCTTTCGGCATTGTCTGTAGCCTTTGCAGCTTTTTGGGGTTCAATATAAATACTATTTTTTATAACAGACATTTTTAAGGAATTCATCTGAAAGCAGAACCTGAAAATAAATGAAGAAAGACAATAAAAGAAGAAAGAAAAAGCTACTTGTGTTATTACTGAAAGCAACTAGAGCTCCTTCCTGCTCAGGAGAGTCTGAGGAAAAGACAATGCTTGTCAGAATTAGGACTGACCTTGAGAAGTATCTCTCCACTGAATCTACTTCTTTCTGGTTGAGATGTGCCCGTAGTGGCATTAACTCAAGCACACAGTTACAAAACCAAAGTGCAAGGAAGAGGCAGGCCACGGTCTCTATAAAACATTTAGTATTCGAAGGTTAGTGAGATAATTCTGCTGCTCCTGGTCCCAAGGTTATCTTTGATATTCATCAACCTCACCTTCCACCACTCATTCTAGATTTTCCTCACCCTCAGTTAGCACTGGTCTTGGTGCTTTCTTGGTGGGAGTGACCCAAAACTTCACATTTGAGGTGAATGAGACCCTGTAAGGCCATGGTTGCTGCAATAGACTTTTCTCCATTGTTACTATTAAGTATACTAATATACTAATAAGTGTAAGTATTAATACTTACATAATACACTTATTAATATTATTAGTATAATACATATTAAGATACTAATATACTACTAAGTATAAAAGCACCAGGACACACTCAGATAAATTTCTCAAGTTCGAGAAATACTGTTACTTCTTCCTATGATATAGAAGCAGCTTCACCTCTTCATGATAATCAGTGCCAATGGCCATTGCCATATAGTAACTCCTTTCTTTGTCATCTTTTCTAGTGGCATGGAGAGAAAAAGTGAAAGGGCAGTATTTGTCATTTCAAGTTAAATAGAAATCTTAATAAATCACTTGGTGGAAGAACCAGAACTTCCAATCCAGCAGAACCAAGGGTTGCAAAGACAGGAGGAAAAATTTTCAATTGGGTCCCTAGAGATGATGATGAAATGGTTAATACTACTTCCTCTACTTGATTTACACTATAGCATTTTAGCTTTTAGATACATGGCTATGGTTCAGTGCATATATTGCACCCCAAATAGGACAATGCCCCAAACACAGAACTCCAAAACTGAGCTAGCTATTGAATGATCCTTTAATAAACCAACACATTATTACATTACAGCAGCCACTACCAGATGATGGAGTATGAGATGGGATTAGTGGACCCTGTGATGCCCATTATCTTACTTCCTTGCCTTTAAAGAGGTCCCGTAGGCTGAGGCAAGGTTATAGGATCACATGTCTGTTAACCTTCTGAAACTATGGGCTAAGGAAGTAATACCATATCCATCATAAGTGCCAATTCCAGTAAGAATGAATTAGTGCCTTTCACCCTCCATTGTGTAAATGGTTGTGTAATCAACTTCCGCAAACTGATAGCTTATTTTCACAAAAGGTGGTTCCACATTGAGAGCTTGACAATGAACTTTACTATTAGAAAACTGGGCATTCAGCCAGTTTATAGATGCAACGGAGCCTGTGTTCTTGGACACATATACAGTCTCCATCCTTGGCAAAGGAGACAGTTTGGCTGATATGCACCATATAAATTATTCTTTACTATCTTTCTTCTAACAATTAAGTGTCACCTTGTAGCCTCTGCCATTCTAGAATCTGATTCACCCCTTTAATATATGTATATATAAACAGTTCCATTGCAGCATGTCCTACTGTTAGCCTGGACTACAACAGTCATCCATAACTGACTGTCTTACAGATGCCAGTAACTCCTTTACCAATGTATTTCTTATGGCCTTAGTGAAACAAGAGTCACCTGAGTCTTTTCAGGGAATATGTTGAAGTGGTAGGTCTTCCAGTCTCACAAAGCAACTCCATTATAAAATTCCCAAATTCATCATCTTTTTGACGCCGTGCTCAGATAGTACCAGTATCTCGTTCGCTGTGGGTCTTTGTCAAGTTCATGTTTCAAAGAGCCTTTTAACAACAAACTGAGAATGACTTAAAATGCTAATATATTAAACCTCAAATCATGAGACACTAATCCTACATGAACAAATTATCTCTTATTAAGCCTTATATTTTACCTTTAACCCTGGTTCAACACCCTCAAGTTCCACTCCCGTAAGTTTTCTACCAGCATATATTGCCAGGACCTTTAACTCCTTCAGCCTGTGTGTCGTTGTTGCTGTTTTTTCCCAACAAAAGCACTGCATTTCCCTGCTGTGTTATGCTGATACGTGACCCTAGTGATTGTACTGTGGGGTGAGGAATGGATCTTGAGAAAGATAAGCTTTGGCCAATGAACTGTCTGCCTCAGCTAAGATGTTTTCAGGATCTTGTGAAGAAAAGAACAGTCTGTCCTACAGCAAGGAGAGGGGAGTTCTTTCTCAGCCCAGAGAATTCAGAGGATCTGAAGTTCAAAATTCTTAGGCTTGTTTAACAAAATATCCCTCAAACGTCTCAAGCTCCCAACATACTCCTATCAACATTCTCATATTGGCACATGATATTTCTCCAGGCTGATCATTCAGAATTCTTTGCAGTCTAAAAATTAAATCCTGGGCCTGATATTCAACATGGTTTTTACCAATGAAAATAATAAAGGATTATTTAAACACTGCTTTGGAGGCCCTCTGGTTTTTTTTCTTCTTTTTTTTCCCCCCCCCCTTCTATCTTTCTTTCTTCCTCAAAAAAAATAAAAAAGAGGATATATGTGCAGAGCGTGCAGGTTTGTTACATATGTATACATGTGCCATGGTGGTTTGCTGTACCTATTGACCCGTCCTCTAAGTGCCCTCCCCTCACACCCACCCCATACAGGCCCTGGTGTGTGTTGCTTCTCACTCTGTGTCCATGTGTTCTCACTGTTCAGCTCCCACTTATGAGTGAGAACACGCAGTGTTTGGTTTTCTGTTCCTGTGTTGGTTTGCTGAGGATAATGGCTTCCAGCTTCATCCAGTTCCTTGCAAAGGACGTTATCGCATTTCTTTTTATGGTTGCATAGTATTCCATGCTGTACATGTACCACATTTTCTTTATCCAGTCTATCATTGATGGGCATTTAGATTGATTCCGTGTCTTTGCTATTGTAAATAGTGCTGCAATAAACATACATGTGTATGTGTCTTTATAGTAGAATGCTTTATATTCTGTTGGGTATATACCCAGTAATGATATTGCTGGGTCAAATGGTACTTCTGATTCTAGATCCTTGAGGAATCACCACACTGTTTTCCATAATGGTTGAACTAACTTACAAACCCTCTAGCTTTTTTAGCACCATTTGAGCTGGTGTATGATAAATATACATACCCACACTCCACTTACTACCATCCAATGGTAGTAGTTTCAACATCTCATAAGGATAACTTTTATCAGGCCGTTACACTTACCAATTGTATGTACACTACAGGAACAAGTTCCACCTGAAAATAAAGTCTGTAGCACAGATTTTTATCAGATACTACCATGAAGCACCACTGAGGGACTTGGGTGTGCTATTAAGGACATGGCTGAGGGCAAATAAGCCTGCCTGGGAGTTTCTGGGCAGTTGATAGAATACCTCAAATAATCGTCTAGGAAAGAGTTACCGTTATTTGTGGATGGTTGTCTCTGGGGTTATTTACATCTTCATAATTCTGGTCTGCACTCACATATCTGATGAGAATCGTGCGTGTTTCTGCACCATACAAGATGCCCCAGAAGACAAGGTGAAATTACAAGTGGAATATGCTTGAAGTGAGATGCTTAGAAAACATCCCCTTCAATTTTTGCTAAAATTAGATGAGAACAAAAGTATGTGAGTTAAAGCACCAGAAGCATTCAAAGAAATTGGAGCGGACTTTACTGGTTGTGTACATAATTATATAATTTAGAACTTATAAATTTTATTTTATCAAGGCTTTCATGTTGGCTTGGTTAATTGGGTTGTATTATTTCTTATACAGCACTTCATCTCCAGTACCTTATTTAATTCCTGGAATTTAGGAGACATTGAGTTAAGAATTCATGAAATAACATTCAAATTAAGAAAGTAACCTACCTAGGTGTTCAAACTTTTCCTTCTCACATCTTGTGCCAGTTCTATTCTTGGCCATTTTCCTTGAGAAATACTTATCCAGACATCCTCCACCCTTTATCGTCTTGTAAATCCATGGGCATGCTGTTTGAAGGTCCTATCAAATCTAACTATCAGTGTTCAGAAAGAAAATGAAACAAAAATATATACTCAGAATTGGATCATGTTACCCCACTACAAAAGTAGTCTGCAAGCTCCTTATTATGAAATATCAGCTACCTTGCATGGTAAATGGAGGTCAGTCACAATTTGGAGAATAACCTATAACATCCTCTCAAATCATATCCCTACATTCTATGTTCTAACACCATAAACTAGCAAATTCATTTTAAAAGCATATTTTCACACTTCATTTTCATGCTACCCACTAAGATATTTTTCTCTCCGTTCTTAGTGTGAAAAACACTACTATAGAATTTTCAGTGATGTGCTCTCTTATTTCTTTAGGAAAATCCTTTATGTCACTGATAATTATCATGTGATATGTCCTTTCTTTTCTTTGATACTTCCACGTTATTTACATAGCCATTTTTTTTCTACGAGTCTGAGAACTTCCTGAGGTTAGGGGCATATTTAGCCTGATATTCTTAATATTGTGATAGCTCAGAGGAGAAACACATTTTTTGTAAAAAGGAAAGAAAGAAGGAGGCCAGTGAATGAGTTAGGCAGGCAGAAAGACAGGGAGTGGGGGTAAAAGGAGAGAGAAAATGAGTATCACCCAATAAATACTCAATGGTCACAGATGTAATTTATATCTATGGCTACTTCATTCCCACACAATTTAAAATCTTTCAATATTTTTACCAAAGGAGGTCATACAAAAAGTTCTTCCAGACTCAAAGTTTTTTTCAATTTCTCCACACAATGGAAATTCAGGCAGATGGTCATGCCCAGGAATTCCAGCCTGGAATTGAAGACACAGATTGATGGAAAAGTTGACAGCTGGGACCAAGGCTTATTGCGCACATCAAAGGAATGTCCTTGCCAGATGTTTTCCCCTCTCTTCTGAGCATCATCCCGTGTACTGTCTCACTGTGGACACACAGTGGGAGAACAACACGCACATGTTAGCTGGCTCAGGTATTTTTCTGTGCTCTAATTATCATGCTTACACATGTATCCCCATGTATGTGCACACACACACATACACACACACACCTCAAACAACTGCACACAAATCAGTTCTCAATCACCTCCTCAAGAAAGGATACTGATATTGTAGATCTGTGTTCGCATCCAAATCTCCTGTTCAGTTGTAATCCCCTTTTGGAAGTGGGTCCTGGTGAGAGATGACTGGATCATGGGGGTAGTTTCTCACAAACGGGTTAGCATCATCCCCTTTGGTCATGATAGTGAGTAAGTTCTCATGAGATCTGGTGGTTTCAAAGTGGATAGCACCTCCGTCTCTTGCTCTTCCTCTGCCTCCATCATGTGAGAAACCTCTTTCCCTTTGCCTTCTTGCATGATTGTAAGTTTCCTGAGGCCTCCCCAAAAGTGGAGCAGATGCTGCCATGCTTCCTGTATAGTCTGAAAGCATCATGAGCTAATTAAATATTTTTTTCTTTATAAATTACCTAGTTTTGGGTATTTCATTATAACAATGTGAGAATAAACTAATACAGATACTCAAAAAGAGAATTGTGTTATATGATCTTCTGATACGATCTTGTGGCAGCTGGATTCTGAGATGCTCAGTCTTAATTACCTCTCTGCTCTGATCTTTAAAGGGTCTCTTGTCTTTGATTGAGTGTTGAGATGCTTCTCTTATTGTATAGTAAGACTTCACTTCTGTTTATTACACTCAGCTCTATCTGGATCTATTAGGATTGATCTCAGACTGAAAATTGGTGCCATACACACACACACACACACACACACACACACACTTTTTTTTTTTTTTTTTTTTTTTTCTGGCTGAATTACCTGGTTGTATTCTTTACCTATATATCCTGTCTTGCTTAGAGAGGACCAGACTCCTCTTAGAATTAACCTAAGATTTGAGATGCTGAGTTCTGGATCTCTCCAGGACCAGTACCATTATCCTAACTAGACAGTCTCACACCATTAAAAATCTGATCCTCCTCCTACAAACCTGTATACAAATGACAACACTGTATTACTAATTATATATTCAAATATCTGGGAATCTTGTGATTTACTGGTTTCATCAAAGTTCATTGTAAGAATTATCTTTTTAACCTAACCTAGTTTCTGACACATTGTAAGCACTAAATAAATTTTTGATGAAAGGGAATGAATTAATAATAATAAAGCTATGTAATACGTCTCCATGGCTTTAGTCTTACCTCCCACAAATCAATATATTGAATATCTTTTTTTTTTTTTTTGAGACAGAGTCTCGCTCTGTTGCCCTGGCTGGAGTGCAGTGGTGCAATCTCAGCTCACTGCAATTCTCCTGCCTCAGCCTCCCAAGTAGCTGGGACTGCAGACAGGCACCACTATGCCCGACTAATTTTTGTATGTTTACTAGAGATGGGGTTTCACCATGTTGGCCAGGCTGGTCCCAAACTCCTGACCTCAAATGATCCGCCTGCCTTGCCCTCCCAGAGTGCTGGGATTACAGGTGTGAGCCACCGTGCCCAGCCTGCATTTCTTTCTAAGTGTTATTTCTAAAAGGAAGATAATAAATTGATCTATGAAACCATTTTCAGTAAGTTTGAATTCTAAATATTTTGCATGGCATATGGAGTCACTTGTTTTCTATGTTAAACTCTTCTTGCATTGCTATAAAGAAATACCTGAGACTGGGCAATTTATAAGAAAAGAAGTTTAATTGGCTCACAGTTCTGCAGGCTATACAGGAAGCATAGTGCTGGCATCTGTTTCTCAGGAGGCCTCAGGAAGCTTGCAATCATGATGGAAGGCAAAGGGGGAGCAGGCACATCCCATGGTGGGAACAAGGACAAGGTCAGGGGAGGTGCCACACACATTTGCACATTCAGATCTCATGAGTACTCACTCACTAATGCAAGGACAGCACCAAGCTATGAGAGATCCGCCCCCATGACTCAAACACCTCCCACCAGGCCCTACCACCTCCAAATGCATTGGAGTTTACAATTCAACATGAGATCTGGATGTTGACAAATACCCAAACTACATCACTTGCCATCCAAACACTGCTTGTATTTTTTCCTTATCTTCTGCAAGGTTTACTTCTTCTTCAGGGATTCTGTTTGTTCTTGTCACTTAGTAGGGCTCTATTTTATTCTTTGAGACTAAGGATTTTCTCATATAGCCCTTTTTATATGTTTTACAACGGCATTTATCGTAAGGCATTGTCCTTTTTCCTCTCTCCCTTACTAGATGTGACCTCATCGAAGCAAGGATTGCCTGTTTTGTGTAAACCAGCATAGTGCCTGGCACAGAACAAGTATTTAAGAATTTTAAAAAGAAACTCTATCGATATTCCTCACGTTCATTATCTGTTTTTTATTCCCCTTCTCAGATAACACTATTTTAACTTCACAAATACGCCATAGTCCCTTCCATGACCTTTTGCCTTTGTTTGCTTCTAGCTTAGCATATTACACTGCAGGAATACGAGATGAGATTTTGCAAGTTTGCGCAAACCTTCTCCATCAGTATTGTTGTCCACCTCTTTTGCCTTGGCATGAGCTTGGACTTTGGAAGAAAGATTGGTTTTCTTTTATAGATCTTTGAAAGTATAACTTTAAATCTCTCTTCTGTACAAGATTTTCTTATATGTGTATAATATAAACGTCAAGAGAAAGAACATTTGCTATTCATAATTGACAGTCTCCAGCTTACAAATGAGCCTATATCGCTTTGAACAAACATAAGACAACACTTGAAATTTATTTTTACTTCTAACAGAAATAATATACATCTAAGAAATTTGTCAGAAGGCCAAAGAGAGAGAGATATATATATCTCTTGCAGCATATATTGTATAATATATTATTTATATATTGTATTATATATTATTTATTTCTATATATTATATTATAATATTTATTTATTTATTTATAGTAATAATATAATATTTAAATAAATATATTTATTTAAATATTATATTATTTATATATTATGTAATATATATTATTTATATATCATATAATATATATACATTATTTATATATTATATATTATTTATATATTATATATGAGATATATATTTATATATTATATGATATATATTTTTATATTATATATATTATATATTATATACATTTATATATATATATTATGGCTATATTTTTTGAGATGGAGTCTTTGTTGTATTCTCCAGGCTGAGTGCAGGGCATGATTCTGCTCACTGTACCCTCCAACTCCCTGGTTCAGCGTTTTCTCCTGCCTCAGCCTCCCAAGTAGCCTGGATTGCAGGCACACACCACCATGCCCAGCTAATTTTTATATTTTTAGTAGAGACGAGGTTTCACCATGTTGGCCAGGATGGTCTTGATCTCCTGACCTGGTGATCTGCCTGCCTCGGCCTCCCAAAGTGCTGGGATTACAGGCTTGAGCCGCCATGCCCGGCTGGGATAATATATATTTTTAAAAGAGAAAAAAATTGAATAAACTGGCCAGTAGACTTTTCATAGATGATGATTCTGGAGGGAGAGGAAGGCGTATTTCTCACGGAACCTCTTACTCGTGCCAGACATCACGGTCTGCACATCACAGTCATGATCAGTGCGCTCAGGGTAGGAGCCATGTGTTGAATTACCTAATAGATATGAAGTGTCATGTTAGGTGCAGAAAAAATAAATAAATATAAATTAATAAGATAAACTCCACATGAGACATCAGGGAAAACACAGTCTTCAAAATACTTCTATGGACAGGTAATAATATATCCTCCGCCGCGCGCGGTGGCTCACGCCTGTAATCCCAGCACTTTGGGAGGCCGAGGAAAGCGGATCACGAGGTGAGGAGATCGAGACCACAGTGAAACCCCGTCTCTACTAAAAATACTAAAAAGTTAGCCGGGCATGGTGGCGGGCGCCTGTAGTCCCAGCTACTCGGGAATCTGAGGCAGGAGAATGGTGTGAACCCAGGAGGCGGAGCTTGCAGTGAGCCGAGATCGCGCCACTACACTCCAGCCTGGGCGACAGAGCGAGACTCCATCTCAAAAATAAAAATAAAAATAAAAAATAAAAAATAAATATCCTCATAGAAAATAAATGATATCCCTGAGGCCACATTTAATAAATTAAAAGGCCAAGAAGACCAGGCCTGTCCATGTCCACAAACCTGTATTTGGCAACTCAATTACCAACAACCAGAGAAATATATAAGCAGGATGAATCTGTTCTAGTTCACTCATAGAACTCTTATAGCAGGAAAAAACAAACGAAGTTATATTTCTTTATTTCTGATTAAATGCATAGGTAACAGGAAGTAATCATCTTTTTGTCCAGATATCCAAAAAGTGGGGTTTGAAAAAATAGCTAATAGATTAATTAGTGGTGAAGTTCCTAAAGAAGATAAGTGAGGTTTGTTCTGGTATCCATTTAAGTTTGTTTATTTTTTATTGTTTTTTTTTTTTTTTTCTTTTAGTTTGTTTTCTGAGAATGGTGTTGGGGTAGCTCAGTTTCAGTTTAAAAGAAAGAATTCACCAGACAGGCAAGGAGGAGCCTGGTAAGTACCCCTGAGGAAAGAGAGGGTAAGAGGTGGTTTTTGTCAGGGAGGTTGATGAAGAAGAGGATATTCAAAACATTCTATCTTTCCGAGTTTCACAAAATCAAGAGCGTCCACAGGAAAACTGAAAAGCAGATCCTCGTGGGATTCCTTCTTTTATAACCAAAATATGAAGCCTTTCAGGAACACTAAAGATCCACGAATGTAGGAGAAAAATACAGCATAAACTTTCTTTTGGAAAAGTTCCTTTTTCTCCTGCAATCTTTTATTTTTCTCCAATAATATGCAGGCATTATCTGTTTCCCTTAGTTTCTCCACGTCTCGCCTCCTCAATGATTGCAGTGAGAGCTTTCTCCCCAGGAGTCAGAATAAATTCTTTGAACTATTTTTCTCTTTCATATTCACCCTGCACACTGCATTTAGATATGTCTTCCTAAGTCTTTTTACATACATCAAATACCGATACCAGTAACTTTTCTTTTGCTAGATATAAACCTAGCACTACACTGAAATCGATGTCACGCTTAAAGTTATTAATTCACAGACATAAGTAGATTGGAAAAAAAAAAGAAGATGGCAGATTTTTCTGTACTATTATTAAATAGTAGTCAGCAGAAGCCAAAGATAACTATTATTACAATGATGCATAAGCATATTCTAGTCTTATCTGCATTCCAGGGCACTTGTTGAATCAATTAGCTGGATGTTTTCTTCTGTCTTAACAGTTTCAACTCTGTTCTTTCCTCACTCTGTTTCCAAATATACTCAGATATTCAAATCTTTAAAAAATAATAATGCTTAGGATCTGAGGCTATTTCATGCTATTTTTCTTTATTTCTGCTATTTTGCTGCTAAACTTTTAGAATGGAAGTTATCATTTATGTCTGTAACTCCTTTATCTTCAATTACTTTTTAATGTTGTAGCCTATGATTGAAAAATAATCAATGCCTTACCCCACACTTTCCACCAACAAATTCTACCATCTCTATTCAACCACTTTTCCTTCTCTACTTACTTCTCCTCTTTACTTCTTCATGTCACATAATAAATATTACTTGATTTTCTAATATTAGACAATATCTAGTATCTTCCAAATACAAAAAAGAAAAATATATCTCTCTTACATTAGTGTCCCTTTTCCCCCAAAGCATATGGTCCCTTTGTTCTCCTTGTAATGTTAGGTAAAAATTTACTGTTAAATTATTATTCAGTACTAGCATTATTTTACTAATAAATAATATTCAATGCAGACCTGTATTGGACAAGATGAATAAATTTTCCTTCTTGCCCATTATTTTCTTCTGAAGTTACTAATTACCTCATATTTTTTTACATTCAGGGGATACAATGTGCAAGTTTGTTACATGGCTATACTGCAGGATGCTACTGAGGTTTGGGCTTCTAAAGATTTCTTCACCCGAGTAGCAAACATAGTACCCGATAAGCAGTCTTTCAACTTTTGTCCCCCTCCTTCCCTACCCTCTTTTGGAGTTCACAGTGTCTATTGATCCCATCTCTGTGTCGGGTATAACCAATGTTTAGCTCCCACTAAGTGAGAACATGTAGTATTTGGTTCTCTGTTTCTGCTTGAATTCACTTAAGATAATGGTCTCCAGATGCATCCATGTTGCTGCCGAGGACATAACTGTATTATTTTTTATGGATGGCTGTATAGTATTCAATGGTGTATACGCACCACATTTTCTTTATTGAATCCACTGCCATTGGGCAACTGGGTTGACTCCATGTCTTTGATATTGTGATTGGTGCTGCAATGAACTTACCAGTGCAGGTGTCTCTTTGGTAGAAATAATTATTTTCCTTTGAGTTACATAGCTACCCATCAAGAATGAATACGAGAATATAAAAGGTTTCTCCTGATATGGTCAGGTACATGAAGTAATGGATGCATTCCTTTTTTCCTATGTAACTCTCTTGAGAAACCCATAACCTTCTTACTCTAATTGTATGGGCTGCCCTTTTCCCATTTGGAGACATTTTCGTGGCTCTTAAGAATGGGAACTTCTTTATTTCTCTCCTTTGTCAAGTTTCCCTTTCCTAGTTCCTTCCTCTTTCTTCTTCCCTCTCTTCCAAATTTTCCCTCCTTCCCTCCCTTTTTTTCCCTTTCTTCCATCATTCCTTCCTGCCTGTTTAATTTATCATTTTTGGAACACATCTTATGGTAACTTGCTGATATATGAAGGGTAGATTTTTGAGGTATCCCACTTTTGGAGAAAACATTCTTACCTAATTTAGCTGAATATTTAGTAATGGGTTGAAAATACATTTCCCTTAGAATGTTGATGAAATTCTTCTATTTTATTTTATCTTCTAGTATTTCTGTTGAGAAATTTCTGATTTCTGTCTTTACTAATCCGAAAGATTATTCTTTACTGAAACAAACTTTGTTCTTCTCTCTGATTTTCTATTTTGGACTTTTCAGTCGGCGATTTTGCTAAATTACCTATTGAATCATGACACCTTTCAGTTGTCAAAATCAAGTATTCTGAGAATAATATGCACCTTTCTTGGCATTTTTGCATAATTATTTATACTTTACCCACCAGCTTCATCTCTTCACAATGAAGTCTTGCACTCAATGTCTTGAAATAGTATAAACCTTATTTCAGTTAGCTGAATATACTATGTTCTCATTAACGTGTTGGCTTTCGTACATATTTTTTTCTGTTTTGCCCTTTGGATTCACTCTTACCTTTAACCTTCATTCTTCAGGTTCTAGATTTCGTAACTTAGCTTTGTTTAGGGCTCCACATACATCTCTAAACCAGAAACTAATACATTCAATCATATTTTTCTGTTTCTGTCTCCATGTCTTTCAGTCAGTTGACCATTTCTTTAGATAAAGACTGTAACTTGTTTAGGATGTTCACCCAAGTCCTAAAGGCCTGACGTCAATGAACACTTTCGTTTAATTAAGTGGATTCCATTGTTACAAATCATATTTTTATTCAAGTCATGCTTCACACACAATCACTTCCTTGAATTGTGAACTTTTATCATTATCATTTTAAATTCTTACGATGATTTAAACTTTACTTGCATCTGTCACATTTTTGCTTGTGGTTAACCTACTTTTGAATATACATAACTAATTAGCAAACATGATTTTTGTTTGTTTGCCCAGCATAAAGTTTTGTACCTAACAGTCTCACACTGAGAAGATCACAAAGAAATAATAGGAGGTGGTAAATAAGACATTTCCCTTATTTAACCTCCAATTTATTATCATTCTTTAGGGAACTTCATGGGGATCAATGTAAAAAGGCTTAGAGTAATTATCAGTGGCACTCTAAAGTTGTCTGCATACAAATAGGACACTAATAAATCAGGTGTGTATGACTCAAAGAAAGTAATTATTAGTAAATATGTCTGTCAAATATATTTCATTTATAATTTTCTGACTCCAAATTATTTCATTTCAACATGCAGACATAATCACAAGAAGTTTATTACTCATTCTGAAGAAACAGATGCTGTAAAATCCAAGACAGTGGAATAAAATATTTTTGTTAAGTAAGACATCTAGCAAAAGATATTTTCTTCCATCTGTGGTCTAATTATCAAGAGATTCCAGGGTATTAGACTTCTAGACTGACATCATATTTTTTAATTACTGAAGAAAGAAAAAAGAACTAAAAAATCTTCCAGTTTTTGAAAGCACTATTTTAACGGTTATTTTTTTTAAAGTCCAAAAAAATAAGATGAAGTAAAACTTGATTCAGATTTTAGGTTCTAAACCTGAAATTCTCTAGGTACAAAATGTTAGGACTTGTATTTGAACTTAACAATATTTGTTTAAATAACTCTCTTTCTCACCATAAAGACCATATATCTCTGTGAATTCTGTAAGGTTTTGTCAAGCCTTAAACAATCAGTTGATAGGTGGAAAGTTTCAATAAAAGTTCATTACTCTCTAAAGTAGACTAGAATATGAATTGAAAATAACATCCTTGTAAAATATATATTAGCTTTCCCTGATAGAGAATTATAAAGAGGAGAAAGCCCTTGAGAAGTTTCAGATCACACCAATAGAGAAAATGTAGTGTAGAGGTTAGAGGAGTAGATGCTGTATTTCACTGAAAGGGATCTAGTCCCATAGACACCAGGGTTAGTCATAAAACTTCCCTGCCTCATATTCTCCTTATCCTGTAAAAGGAAAAGGTAGCACTATGTACTGCATAGGAGTTTTAGCAACGTTAAATAGGTAGTAAGGACAGTCTATGAGGTAGCAATTACCCTTTTAGTATTTGGCCACCCTTGCGAGTAGATGCCATCAGGCAGATGGGGGCCTCAGCAGAGTGATTTAGGCTCAATATTTAGGCTACATATCTAGACATAGATAATCATTTGAGATGTGATCATGACCAAGAGGCATCCCGTTGTATTCTTATACATGCTAATTTGGTATACTACATTAACAGAATGAAAAATAAGAATCACATAATCATCTCAACAGATGCAGAAAAAGCGTTTGACAAAATTCAACACCTTTTCATGATAAAAATTCTGAACAAACTAGGAATAGAAGAAAATTACCTCAACATAATAAAGGTCATATGTAAAAAGCCTACAGCTATCATCATATTGAAGATGAAAAGCTGAAAGTTCTGCTTCCAAGATCAGGAACAAAGCACAGATATCCCTTCTCATCACTTTATTCAAGATAGTACTAAAAATACTACCCAGAGAATCCAGTCAAGAGAAATAAATAAAAGACATTCACACTGGAAAGGGGAAAGTAAAATTGTCCTTGTTTGACAATGACATGATCTTATATACAGAAAACCCTAATGACTCCAAGAAGAAATTGTTAAAATGAATAAACAAATTCAGTAGAGTTACAAGATACAAAATCAAGTATACAAAGCAAAGTAATAAACTTAATACAATGTATATAGAGGTTTCTGAAAAATGCACAATGAAATTATGAGTGTACCTTCCTAGGTTAAAAACTACTAAGAAAAGTCCAGGCATGCTAGCTCACAACTGTAATCCCAGCACTTTGGGAGGCTGAGGCAGGGGGGTCACAAGGTCAGCAGTTCGAGACCAGCCTGGCCAACATGGTAAAACCCCGTGTCTACTAAAAATACAAAAATTAGTCAGGCATGGTGATGCATGCCTGTGATCCCAGCTACTCAGGAGGCTGAGACAGAATTTTGAACCCGGGAGGCAGAGCCTGCAGTGAGCCAAGATTGAGCCACTGTACTCCAGCCTGGGCGACAGAGTGAGACTCTGTCTCAAAAAAAAAAAAAAAAGAAAGAAAAGAAAACTAAGAAAAGAAAGCCTCTCCTCATCATCTTGGAATAATCATGACAACACCAAAGACATTTGTATTTCTTATTTGTTTATAACGGTGAGACTGTCACAGGGAAATGTGCTTCTCACATGCTTCACTGGTAGATTGGAAAAAAAAAAAAAAAGATAATTTTTTTTCTTTATGTTATTTATTTATTTATTTTTGAGACAGGATCTCTACTCTGTCACCCAGGCTGGAGTGCAATGGAACAATCTCGGCTCACCTCTGCCTCCTGGGTTCAAGGGATTCTCCTGCCTCAGCCTCCTGAGTAGCTGGGATTACAGGTGCCCACCACCATGCACAGCTAATTTTTGTACTTTTAGTAGAGACAGGGTTTCACCATGTTGGCCAGTCTGGTCTCAAACTCCTGACTTCAGGTGATTCTCCCACCTCAGCCTCCCCAAGTGCTGGGATTACAGGAGTAAACTACCATGCCCGTCCCTAGTATATTTTTTTCTAAAAACATACTAAAAGAGTTTAAGTCCTGATCCTGAGAGGAGTATATAAAATCATGTTTAATCCAAAAGAAAACAAAATATTGTATATATCAGCAATAGTATCTTGTTTTATTTTTATAGTTTATTTTTAAGTACTTTATATTTGTACATTTTGTAGATAAAGTATAATCTGACCTATAAACCATTATTTAACATTTCATATACAAATATATGACAAAATTCCAATAAAATAAAAATGTATTTTTTGGCTTTCATTTAATGCATATAATTTATATATATATAATTTTACTTTATTTGCTTACCCCTTTTTCATAGAGTTATTTTAAGAGATATACAAAATACAGAAAACACAGCAAGAAGCACTAATTAGAAGACATTTTTCACTTAAAATCTCCTTTGTCTTTATACATATTTTCCCTTATCCTAATGTATACTTTGCACATACTCTTACTTTTAACTTCTATCCATCATTCAGGTTCTAGTAGAAGTTTGGAACCTCAGCCTTGTACTAGACCACCACATACATTTCTGAACTGAAAACTAAAACACTCTCTTGGTGGAGGGTCTATCGCCTTTTCAACAAAAATATGAAGAAAAATTTAAAAGACACAGCTCACAACGTAATTAAAATCTAAAATTATAATATAATATCCTTTCAGAATTTGGAAAGGATTCCAGTAATTATAATTCTAAATGCAGTGAGGCTGTGTTGGAAAATTGAGAAATTTATTGATATCTATTTCATGGCCTACCCAGTTTTTAAGTCCAAAAAGAAAAGCCTCCTGCTTGGTCTGTATCCAATAGAAAACAGTCATTTCTCTCCCATGTTGATGCCACTCTTTTAGGTAGACAAAGACACTGTTTCTTCAACTCAATTTTAGTCATCATTGTACACTGAGTTATATAATATAGTAGCACACTCTTTCTAATAAATACTCTTTCTGGTAGAAACAAAAAGAAAATTATTTGCAACTTCAGCAAAGTCTCAGGATACAAAATCGATGTCCAAAAATCACAAGCGTTTCTATACACCATCAATAGACAAGCAGAGAGCCATATCATGAATGAACTCACGTTCACAATTGCTACAAAGATAACAAAATACCTAGGAATACAGCTAACAAGGGATGTGAAGGACCTCTTCAAGGAGAACTACAAACCACTGCTCAAGAAAATCAGAGAGGACACAAACAAATGGAAAAACATTCCATCCTCATGGACAAGAAGAATCAGTATCATGAAAATGGCCATATTGCCTAAAGTAATTTAAAGATTCGATGCTATTCCCATCATACTACCATTGACATTCTTCAAAGAAATGGAAAAAAAACCCTACTTTGAATTGTATATGGAATCAAAGAAGATCCCATATAGCCAAGACAATCCTAAGCAAAACGAAAAACGCTGGAGGCATCACACTACCTGACTTCGAACCAAACTACAAGCCTACAGTAACCAAAATAGCACTATTCTTGTACTAAAACAGACATATAGAGCAATGGAACATAACAGAGATCTCATGAATAACAACACACATCTACGACCATCTGATCTTTGACAAACCTGAAAAAAGGCAAGCAATGGGGAAATAATCTCCTATTCAATAAATAGTGCTGGGAAAACTGGCTAGCCATATGCAGAAAACTGAAACTGTTCCCCTTCCTTACACTGTACACAAAAATTAACTCAAGATGGATTAAAGACTTACCTTTAAAACCCAAAACCATAAAAACCCACAAAGAAAACCTAGGCAATAACATTCAGGATATAGACATGGGCAAAGACTTCACAATGAAAATGCCAAAAGCAATTGCAATAAAAGCCAAAAATAATACATTAGATCTAATTAAACTAAAGAGTTTCTGCACAGCAAAAGAAACTATCATCAAAGTGAATAGGCAACCTACAGAATGGGAGAAAATCTTTGCAATCTACCATCTGCCAACGGTCTAATATCCATAATTTGCAAGGAACTTGAACATATTTACAAGAAAAAAACAACCCCACGAAAAAGTGGGCAAAGCATATGAACAGAGACTTCTCAAAAAAAGACATTTATGCAGCCAGTAAACCTATGAAAAAAACCTCAACATAACTGATCATTAGAGAAATGCAAGTTAAAATCACGATGAGATAACATTTCACACCAGTCAGAATGGTGATTTATTAAAAATTCAAGAAACAGTAGCTCTTGGAGAGGCCGTGAAGAAATATGAATGTTCTACACTGTTGGTGGGAATGTAAATTAGTTCAACCATTGTAGAAAACAGTCTGGTGATTCCTAAATGATCTAGAACCAGAAATACTATTTGACCCAGCAATCCCATTACTGGGTATACACCCAAAGGAATATACATCGTTGTACTAGAAAGACACATGCACATGCATTTTTATTGCAGCACTATTTACAATAACAAAGACATAGAACCAACCCAAATGCTCATCAATGATAGACTGAATAAAGAAAATGTGGTAGAAATACACCATGTAATACTATGCAGCCATAAAAAGGGATGAGATCATATCCTTTGCAGGGACATGGATGAAGCTGGAAGCCATCGTCCTCAGCAGACCAACATAGGAACAGAAAACCAAACACCTCATGTTCTCATTCATAAGTGGGAGTTGAACAATGAGAACAGATGGACACAGAGAGGGGAACATCACACATCAGGGCTTGTCGGGGTGTGGGAGATGAGTGGAGGGAACTTAGAAGATAGGTTAATAGGTGCAGCAAACCACCATAGCACATGTATACCTATGTAACAAACCTGCAAATTCTGAACATGTATCCCAGAACTTAAAGTAAAAATAAATAAATAAATAAATAAATAAATAAATAAATAAATAAAACTACAATAAGCAAGTATGTTAATGGCTTATGGGTGGATGTATGTATCAAAGTAATAGAATAGAGTCCAGAAATAGATACACATATATATGTGGTCAACTGATTTTCAATAAAATCCAGGTAATTCAATAGGGAAAAATATTATTTTCGGTTAATAATTCTGGAGTATCTAGATATTCAGTTGGGGATAGCCCTAAATTTTCTCACACTGAGATTATAGTTATGAATTTGGGATATGAATATATGAATGCTATAGATGTGGCACTCTGTTCTTTTCGGTGCATTCTAATAGAAAATCCATGAGACTAATATGTCCTATCACCTTGATAGTTGGTGTAAGTGGTATCTACTGAGTCTCTCCACTATAGTTTCATATATATATAGTATGTATACATATATTTTACATATTTTCTAGCTTTAATTGCTAAGACTAGAATCAATGAGTAAACTCAGGACTCAGGTTCTGTCTCTAAACCCCATTATCTAATGAAAGGTGCCATATATATATATGCATGCTTGTATGTGCTTGTCTTTAATAAGTACCTTGTGGGGAGACACTTGGATGAATATAAATTTCTCATTACACTTTTTCCAGTGAATTTTTAACACCCATTAGGTTTTGCTGATAACATATACTACTGAAGTGTTTCCCTCATGGTGACCTATTACCTTCATTAATTCTACTTGTAATAATTGAAATTTTACTCTAAGGAAGAGTTGTTCTGTCTTATCAGTTTATTTGTTTATTCATCCACTCAGTTGAGTATGGGTTAAATTATATACATATTATTTTATAGATTATAACTAATATTTTCATTATTTTAGCTCCCAGCATTCCATTTTTGCCGTAAGAAACCCTCTCAGTGTCGCTCTTGTGTCCTTTCAACATGCCCCATAGTTTATAAACACTTTCTTACTTTCTGACACCACAAAATGTTACAGGTTCCTCTTGGACTTTTGCTGCCCTGGCACTGATATTAAATGTCTTCAAGGAGTCCTGGCACCTTTCATTAGTGTTTAGAGACAGAACCTGAGTCGTGAGTTTACTCATTGATTCTAGTCTTACCAGTTAAGGCTAGAAAATATATGTATATATACTACCATACATATACATACACGTATTTGATTTGTGCATCTCTCCAACATTTACATGAACCATAACCTCTAATCCTAGTGAAACACCATAGGGTTCATTCTAGTCTTCCACCCTTCTATTTGTTTTCTTGGCAGTGAGAAACCTGTCTTTCATTAGCCAAAACACATTTTCTTATTTAATCCAAGTGTACATAAACATTGGTTTCAGAATTGCTAACTCATATTCCTGTGAGAATACAATTTTCTAACTACAGTACATATTTATATTTCACTTTATGTTTGACTTTACAATATGGCAAAAATATTGTTTTCCAGCATCGCTTAGGTTCATCTTCTTTTTTCCCAACTCGTTGAGTGAGTTATGTTATTCATTCGTAAACAGTTAGGTTAGGTGTTACTGTCTGTATTCCATTTTAGTCCTTCCTCCATATACTGGTTGATTGTTGTTATTTATTTATTTTGGGATATATGACACAATACTATGGTACTAGTAGAGGCATAAGAGTCCAAGAAGTGTCCTAAGAAACGTCTCTCCTCTCAGATATCCCATTTCTTTTCCCGCAATTTCTACCCAATGCCCACCAACTCTCTGTAGTAATCAATCTTACTATTTTTTAGTATTTATTTATGGTATTCTCTTGCACAATGTCTCTCAACAATAATTTGTAGGTCGTGATTATCTTGAGCCAAGTGTATTTCTAGATATTTTGTATAACAGAACATTTAAAACATTGTTTTTGAACGTTCACATTGTAGTAGAGAGAAATTCAATTGATTTTGAGTATCAATCTGTATCTTTAATAGGCATATATTCTCTTTCTAAAATCACATAAAATTCTTGTATCTATTTTAGAGATGGCTTAGAAGTGTCCATTTCCACAGTTACATCCCCTGCAAATAAAGAAAATTTTACATTTTCCTTTATGATCTGTATGTCTTTGATTTTCTTGCTCTATTGCACTACCTAAAATTTGCAATAAATCATTGAATAGAAATGGTAAAGGTAGGTATCTTTGTCTTGAGGCAGCTCTGGATTCTGTTTTGTTCTCTAAATTGTCTTAGCTCATTCTTGCTATTACAGCAAAATACAGCAGAGTAGGTAACTTATAAACAATAGACATTTATTTGCTAACAGTTTTGGAGGCTAGTAAATCCAGGATCAAGGCGCCAACAGATTTGGAAGATGGTGAAGGCTGCTCTGCTTCTGAGGATGGTGGCTTGTTTCTGTGCCCTCTGGAAGGGAAGAATGATGTGTTCTTACACGGAAAAAGAGATGGAATTGTACAGAGAGCCGAGCTAGTTCCCCCCAGCTCTTTTATAAAGTCACTAATCTCATTTGTTATGGCCCCACCTTCATGACTCATTCACCTCCTAAAGGCCCCATCTCTAAATACTACCACTTTGATGATTAAGTTCAGCACATAAAATTTGAAGTGGGGCACACATTGAGACCATAGCATAAGTCTTGTTGATTTTCTTTTTGGAAAAAAAAAGAATTATTTTAATTCCAGGGATATATGTGCAGGTTTGTTACATAGGTAAGCATGTGTCATGGAGATTTCTCGTATACATTATTTCATTATGCAGGTATTAAGCCTAGTACTCATTAGTTATTTTTCCTAATCCTCTCCCTCGTCCCACACTCCATCCTCCATAAGGCCCCAGTGTGTGGTGTTCCCTCTAGTGTCCATGAGTTCTCATCATTTAGTTACCACTTGTAAGTGAAAACATGCTGTATGTGGTTTCTGTTCCTTAATTAATTTGCTAAGGATAATGGCCTTCAGCTCTGTCTGTGTTCATGCAAATGACATGATCTTGTTCTTTTTTTTCCATGGTGTATATGTACCACATTTTCTTTATCCAGTCTATCCCTGATGGGTATTTAGGTTGATTCCATGTCTTTGCTATTATGAATAGTGCTGCAATGAACGTATGTGTGCATGTATCTTTTTAACATAACTAGTTTTATATATATGTGTGTGTGTGTGTGTGTGTGTGTGTGTGTGTGTGTGTGTGTATTTTTTTCTTTTTTTTGAGACCGAGTCTCACTCTGTCACCCAGGCTGCAGTGCAGTGGCGCGATCTTGGCTCACTGAAAGCTCCGCCTCCCGGGTTCAGGTCTGTCTCCTGCCTCAGCGTCCGGAGTAGCTGGGACTACAGGCGCCTGCTCCCACGCCCGGCTAATTTTTTGTATTTTTAGTAGAGACAGGGTTTCATCACATTAGCCAGGATGGTCTCAATCTCCTGATCTCATGATCCACCCACCTCAGCCTCCCAAAGTGCTGGGATTATAAGCATGAGCCACAGCATCCGGTCACTAGTTATATTTCTTTGGGCATATACCCAGTAATGGGATTGCCAGGTCAAACAGTATTTCTGTCTTTAGGTCTCTGAGGAATCACCACCAGAACTAATTTACACTACCACCAACAGTGTATAAGTATTGCTTCTTCTCCACAACCTCACCAGCATCTGTTATTTTTTGACTTTTTAATTATTTTCTGTTTGGTTAAGCAATAATCATGCCTGAATTCCCAACATGAGATCTATCTCTCCACAATGTACAACTACTGGTTGCTTTGTTTTATTTTGTTTTGCATAAGCCTGCCATCCTTAGGTGTCTGCATTTTGTCTGAATAGGTTAGTGGAAAATCATTTAAGCAGTGGTATGTAAAGATAATTTATGCCATCTTATAAGAATTACACTCTCTGACTCCTAAGCTGATTGTGGGTTGAAGGTGTAGCAAAATTGCAAATTTCCTCAGGCTTCCAATTTTCTCCAGGTTATTTGGGGTTTCTGGCATGCATTTGTAACTTACAAGTCAACCAGAGATGTAGAGACAGCTTATCAACTCAATCTATCTCTTGCTTCCAAAATAATTTTTTAGTGGCCCTACCATTCACCCCAAAAGGGATCTCTTCCCTTAATCCAGAAAAAAAGGGCAGATTTTTGCAACCTGAGGCAGAGGTAAGCCTGAGTTAGCAAAATAGGAATGCATTCAGGCTAGCAGGCCACAAACTTTCCACTAGCAGTTTTCATTTGTCAGCACTTCTCAACTTCTCATTTTTGGTAGATTTCTAGTGCACTGAAATGCTTCTTTCAAATAAGTGTGTGTAGTTTCATACTTTGTTTAAGGAATTTGCTTTACTTCCACACACTTTCATTTCCAGGACCTGCAAACTACTTAACAGAACATAGGAAAATATCCTTGTAGCCTCAAAGTAGCAAACGTTTCTTAAATAGGAAAAAAATACTAACTATAAATGAAAAAAAAAAAGATACATTGGACTATTTCAAATTTAAGAATTTTTGTTCATTAATAGATATTATTCAGAGAATAAACAAAAGGAGAAGACATGTGTACCATATCCAACCAAGGGCTTATTTAAATACGGTTTTCTTAAGATGGTAGAACCCCTACAAAGGGAAGAGTTGTGGTATCACAGTCCCACTCAGTTTGCTCCTGAAGGACAATGAAGGGAAATCTTCTCAGTGTGCAGAACATTGAGAATATACCTGGGTGTTTAATTTTGCCCTTTAAGGCATAATGAAATACAGTTATATGCTGATTCACTCTCTGTATGGTAAGTAGTATTCTCTAGAGAAATGAAACCAACACAGGGTGTGTGGAGAGAGAGACGTTTTTAAGGAATTAGGCTACATGATTATGAAAGCTGCCAATTTCAACATTTGCAGGATGAGTCAACATCTTGGAGACAAAAGGAAGAGCCAGTTTTGCAGTTCAAGTCCAAAGGGCATATGCTGCAGAATTCCTTCTTGCTCAGGGCACGAGTTTTTGTTCTATTAAAACCTTTAACTGATTGGATGAGGGTCATTCACATCATCACAGATAATCTGCTTTACTCAAAGTCCACTGATTTAAATATTAAACTCATCCACAAATCTCCCTTACAGAATTATCCAGAATAATGTTTGACTAAATATCTGGGCATTGTGGCCCGGCTACGTTGGCACATAACGTTAACCACCACAATAAGATGACATGTTGCAGGAAGTCAGGGACCCCAAAAGGAGGGACCGGCTCAAGCCATGGCAGAAGAATATAAATTGTGAAGATTTTATGGACATTTATTAGTTCCCCAAATTAATACTTTTATAATTTCTTATGTCTGTCTTTATTGAAGTCTCTGAACATAAATTGTCAAGATTTCATGGACACTTATCACTTCCCCAATCAATACCCTTGTGATTTCCTATGCCTGTCTTTACTTTAACCTCTTAATCCTGTCATCTTCTTCATAAGCTGAGGAGGAGGAATGTCACCTCAGGACCCTGTGATGATTGCGTCAACTGCACAAATTGTTTGTAGAGCATGTGTGTTTGAACAATATGAAATCTGGGCATCTTAAAAAAAGAACAGGATAACAGCAATATTCAGGAAACAAGGGAGGTAACTTTGAACTGGCCGCCAGTGAGCCGGACGGAGCAGTCATATTTCTCCTCTTTCAAAAGCAAATAGGAGAAATATCGTTGAATTCTTTTTCTCAGCAAGGAACATCCCTGATAAAGAGAATGCACCCTGAGGGTAGGTTTATAGACCACCCCCTTAAGCCCTGCCTCCACTTGCTTTGTGATATTTTATTACCTTGTGAAGCATGTGATCTCTGTGACCCACACCCTATTCGTGCACTCCCTCCCCTTTTGAAAATCGCTAATAAAAACTTGCTAGTTTTATGGTTCAGGGAACATCACGGATCCTACTGATATGTGATGTCTGCCCCAGACACCCAGCTTTAAATTTCTGTCTCTTGTGCTCTTTCCCTTTATTTCTCAAACCAGCCGAGACACCTAGGAAATAGAAAAGAACCCATGTAACCATTGGGAGTGAGTTGTCCCGATAGTGACATAATTGAAAATTTGGTTACAAAAAAAAAGTACTTCTGAGAAAAGGATATTTTCTTGGACTTTTAAGAGTGGGTACAAAGATATTTGTGTCCAAGATGTTACATACACATTAAGTGGGTTTCGTCGCTTGGCAGGTGACAGCCCAATGACTGCAATCGAGGAGGATTTGACAAGCAGGGAGAACACCTGAGGTAGTTCCCAAAGCAGTGCCTCTCTGGACAAAGGTAAAAGCAGAGCTTTTATTGCACTGGTTAGCTGAGCTATTCTATGTAAAGGCTGGTCAAAGGCAACATAGGCATAGTTCTCGATCGTGGTTCCTCATACATCACATGTATTGAAAATGGCCAACAAGCTCCTCCCTGGGCAGGGTTTTTAGTATGATAATGTGGAGAGATGACCAAATTTCATCTCCAACTCAGGCATCTCTGGATCAAATGGGTTTTCATTTTGCTGGAGCTGGACTTCTTCCTGGGACTGTTTGAAACAACAGAAATGCAAGTTGTCACAGTTACATGTGGGTACTTTTTTACCGTGTGTACTCCAAAATCTGGGGTCTCTGAAATATGATAGGAAAGCTTGCAAATGGCATTCCTGCTGAGGAGGCTTTCAATAATCTTGAAGCAGCATGCCCTAGGGCAAATGGCAGTCAACAGTGGCAAGTTTACTTAATTGGAATGCTTTGTAACATACGGTGCCGCAGTTTATCCTCACTGGACTACAAACTTTCTACAGATATGAATTTTTCTTCCTGCCCCTTCAGTACTTGAAGGATATTTCATTTTTCACCATTGTTTTCCAAATAGCATTACTTCTGATCAAGGAGCTCATATTATGAAGGAGTATGGCACTAGACTCATGCTCATTAATTTACTAATGTTACTAATGTCTCCTTACCCCAATGAACTGACATAAATAATACAAGAGTAGAAGAACTTTTGAAGGTCAGTCCTGGTGTGATCTCGGTGGCAACAGCCTAAAGACTAAGAATGCTTTATCTGTATGAGGTTAATCGACTTAATTTTAGGCAGAAGCATGGTTCTGATCCTTTCATTACTAAATTAAATATTGGTAAAAGTGGCATGAATGAGGCCGGGTGTGGTGGCTCATACCTGTATACCCAGCACTTTGTGAGGCCAAGGCGGGTGGATCACGAGGTCAGGAGTTCAAGACCAGTCTGACCGACATGGTGAAACCCCGTCTGTACTAAAACTACAAAAATTAGCCAGGCATGGTGGCACATGCCTGTAATCTGAGCTACTCAGGAGTCTGAGGCAGGAGAATCACTTGAACCTGGGAGGTGGAAGTTGCAGTGAGTCGAGATCATGCCACTGCACTCCAGCCTGGGTGACATAATGAGACTCCATCACCAGCAACAACAACAACCACCACCACAAAGGTGGCATGAATGAACGCTGACTTAGTAAATGATCAGGCAAGGTTTGATTCTGTATTGTTGAAGCATCTTTATTGTAATTCCCCTTCTCTACTTTTTATGCTATTCATAAGAAAAACTCAAAATCATATTCCCAGTGTCCTTTTCCCCAGAAAGTTTCTAGTCAGTTTGTTAACAAGATACAGTCGGATAAGACTTGGAGGCGGCAGACTTTGGGGAGGTTACTGTTAACTGGAAGCAACTCTACATTTGTGAGACTAGACTGCTGTTTTGGGAGAGTCCTAGGTTACTCTGGAGAAGCACCTGCTTAAATGCTTATGATTGATATCATGGGTGACAGGCTCCATCTCCTCTGCTACACCAGCTCTTACAAAGGTTGTATTAAATCTTCCCTTGCTATATTAAAATCCTTATGCTTATAATAAATAGTGTCAGTTGTGATCTTTTTCTCTTATGGGTATTTTTCCTATACTTAAAAAAAATTTGTTATTGGTTTTTACGGCATATAAATAAATAGATTTATTTAATAAATAACTTTATTATTATATATAATTATATATTATTAAATATATATTTAATAAATAACAATATGACTATCAGTTACTTTTTGGCAGAAGTTAGCATTTACTGAGATTTTATTATGTGCCAGGAAGAATGCTAAAGGCTTTAAATATATTGTGTTGTTTCATTCTCACAATATAGCTCTCTTTTACAGAGTGGTTTGCATTTCTTAAATAAATTAATTAATTTCAATTTTTAAAAAAATTTCAATGGCTTTTGGTGTACAATTGTCTTTTAGTTACATGGATGAATTGCAAATTGGTGAAGTTTGAGACTTCAGTGCCCCATCACCTGAGTAGTGTACATTATACTCAGTATGTAGTTCTTTATGCCTCACCCCCCTCTCAACTTCTCATTTCTGAGTCTCCAATATCCATTATGCCACTCTGTATGCCTTTGCATACCCGAAGCTTAGCTCCCACTTATAAGTGAGAGCATATGATATTTAATTTTCCATTCTTGAGCAACTTCACTCAGAATAATGGCCTTAAGCGCCATCCAAGTTGCCGCAAAAGACATTATTTAATTCTTTGTTATAACTGGGTACATATATATATATGCGCCACATTTTCCTTATTCGTTCATTGGTCGATGGGCGGTTAGCGTGGTTTCATATCTTTGCAACTGTGAATTGTGCTATAATAAACATACAGGTGCAGGTTTCTTTTTGATATAATGACGTATTTCGGGGGGTTAGATAGCTAGTGGTGGATTGCCAAATCAAATGACAATCTACTTTTAGTTCCTGAAGAAATCTTTACACTGCTTTCCATGGAGATTGTACTAATTTACATTTCCACCAGCAATGTATAAGTGTTCCCCTTTCACCACATCTATGACATCTATTGTTTTCTCACTTTTTAATAATCGTCGTTCTTGCAGGCAAAATTGATATCTTATTTTGATCTTAATTTTCATTTTCCTGATGATTAGTGATGCTGAGTTTTTTAGTGCTTGTTGGCCATTTCTGTATCTTGCTTTGAGAATAGTCTATTCATGTAATTTTCCCACTCTGTGATGGGATTATTTGTTTTTCTCTTGCTGATTTGTTTGAGTTCTTTGTAGATTATGAATATTAGTGCTTGGTCAGAAGCATAGTTTGCAAATATTTTCTCCCATTCTATTGGTTGTCTGTTTGCTGATTATTATTAATTTTTGCTGTGCAGAAGTTTTGAGTTTGATTATATTCCATTTATTTATTGTTGTTTTATTGCATTTGTTTTTGAGACCTTAGTCATAAATTATTTGCCTAGGCCAATGTACAGAAAAAAGTTTTTTCTAAGCTTTTCTCTAGAATTTCTATGTTTTCAGGTGTCACATTTAAATCTTCAATCCCTCTTGAGTTGATCTTTGTATAAGGTGAGAGATAGGAATTCAGTTTCATTCTTCTACATGTGGCTACCAAGTCTTCCCAGCACCATTTATTGCACAGGGTGTCTTTCCCCCAAATCATGTTTTTGTATGCTTTGTTGAAGATCGTGTCTTTTGCGGGAACATGGATGGAGCTGGAGGATATTATCATTAGCAAACTAACACAGGAACAGAAAATCAAATACTGCGTGTTCTCAGTTATAAGTGGGAGCTAAATGATGGGAACTCATGAACACAAAGAAAAGAACAAAAGATACTTAGGTCTACTTGAGGGTGGGGAGAGGGAGGAGGGAGAGGAGCAGGAAAAATAACCATTGGGTATTAAGCTTAATACCTGGTGATGAAATAATGGGTACAACAAATCCCCATTACACGAGTTTACCTACCTAACAAACTTTCACATGTACCCTTGAACCTAAAATAAAGGTTGAAAGAAAATAAAGGTCAATTGGCTGTAAATATGTGGCTTTATTTCTGGGTTGTCTATTCTGTTCTATTATTCTATGTGCCCATTTTTATACCAGTACCATGCCGTTTTGAGGTTAGGTAATGTGATACCTCTCCTTTTTATGGCACTTACATTAAAATCACTGTATTGAAAATGTCTCTGCCAAATAAGGAGAAGGGTTGATGGAGAGTAGCATATCTGTTCTTCTCTAATAAGCCCATTAGTTTTCAAAATCCTCTAAAAATTTTTGGTTGAGATCTTTAAAAATTTCTAAATAATAATCCCTAATAATTTTCGTGTTTACTCCTTTATTTTGGCTACAGAAGAATGAGAAAGCACAATTTTATGATTTAAAGCTTTAATGGAGATGATATCTTATTGTCTGAGGAGTATTGGTTTCATTTTCAACTGTCGCCTTTCTCATCAGATGCAAATACTTATTTGTTTTGTCTGTAAAACTAGATCAGTGATTCTCAAATAAAGTCAATTTTCTTCCCAGGAAAACAATAGTCTAGAGAGAGTTTTCATTGCCACAATTTGGAGAAGGGGTTTGTGCCACTGGCCCATAGTGGGGAGAGGATACAGGTGGCATTAAATATCACATGATTCAAAGGGCAGCCTCTACTCCCACCCCACCCTGCAACAAACAGTTATTCTGTCCAAAATGTCAATGGTGCCAAAGTTAAGAAATAATAACCTAGATACTTATAAGGGTAATATGATTATTCCTAATACAGTGATAATCAAACTGAGGCTCAGAGAAGTTCATTTATTATCTGCAATTATACAACTAGTAAGTGAGATCATCAGACTCTTCTTATTCTCACTATATGAATTTCTTCTAAACCTACTATTAAGTAAAGTTGCTTTTACCAGCTGCTAAGTGAGAAAATTTTTGGAAATGTCAGACATGACATTGTATTTAAAATGCACGGGATATGAAACAACTAGCTACATACAGCTCTTGAAACTTGTATGTAGTCTCAGTCATAATAAAATGCTTTCTTTCTAGTGACATAGATTAATTTTCTTCTTCAGACCTACATTTCCAAGTAAAATTATCTGGTGATTAGTTTAGAAATATTCTATATAATAAATAAGTGTATTTTACAACACAAGTTTATCATTGGAAAGTAACTTTTTTATATATATACATGTGTCTTACCAATAAACAGTAACTTTTATAATAATTATTCTAAAATAGTAACAAATAAATTTAACTATATTTGATTTATAATTATATACTACACTTAAAGAGATAAAGGAAAAATTAACTGAACTAAGTAAATTCGGAAAGGAGTACCTTGATGAGATATTGTAAAGGTAAAAGCAGAAACAATTGTATTAAAACACTGTAATCTAGTTGCTAAATGTATTTTATACAGGAATGTGATTACTCATTCTTGAAGTCCTTTATACCTACACTAGGGTTGAATAAATAACTACATAAATTGTTAATAATGGAAACTAGGTTTCTCACTGCAAGCGAAAGAAGTTACAAATACTCAAACAAGGGCAGAAATGTTGATCAAGCCCTGTGGTGCTGAATTAGAGTAAAAAATACCAGCATGAGCTCCTTTTTCTTTTAAGAAATACAGAAATATATATAGAAACATGTATATGTGGGTTAGTATAAACATATTATTCTGAAAACATACATCTATATTTCCTTCCCTGTCCTCTGAGAGGTGTATACCCCAGTTGCAATGAACACACATACCACCCAGATTTGGTTTCTGAATACCATTTTGCAATAAAAGAAACCATGACTTTTTGAAAAAGTAGTTGGTTCTAGAGTTGGGGAAGAAAAAAGCAAGGTAAACCTGGAATATCTTGTAGTCGCAGTAAGAAAAAAGTGCTAAAAAAAAAAAAAAAAAAAAAAAAAAAAAAGGCGTTGGGTTCAACTTGAAGGAGTTTCCAATAATCACAGATGAAAAAATGTGAGCAGCAAAATAGATTATAATCGTATTGCATTAAAGCCAAAATAATCACTTTAACATAGGTGAACACACCCTGATATTAAAATGATTGAATAAATAAATAAGGAAGAAAGAACAAATCTGTTTTATGAAAGAATGTCAATGAATTGATATTGAAGAAATTTTAAAAAGTCTTCTGAATACTACAATCATGGTAAGAATAATAATATTAGGTTGGTGCAAAAGTAATTGCTGTTTTGTTGTTACTTTCAATGAAAAAAAAACACAAGTACTTTTGCACCAACCTAATAATGATATGGATATTTGCTAAAATTAGTTGGAAAAGCTTTAAGAAAAATAGGACATTTATATAGCCCAAAATATTTATTGATTACCATGGTATATTTAATATGTTTTCACAAATATTATTTTTTTCTACCAGCATGTGAAACGTAACTCTCTTTTTCCTTGAATATAGACTTTATACAGTGACTCATTATAACAAATAAAACATAGAAAGGGAAAGTAATGATTGTACAATTTTATAAAAGCAAACCAGCAGGCATAAACTTACCCAAATAATCAAGTTAACAACATCAGCAATAAAACATGTTGATGCCATGTAGCCCCTGGCATGATGCAATAAGAAGGGTATCTCACCTCTGTGATACTCTCTTTCAAGTTTCACAATGCCAGTACATTCACTAGGAAGCATCAGATGAACCCAAATTGTGGGTTGTTCTATAAAATATCCGACCAATATTTTTAAATATGTCAAGGTCATGAAAGTCAAGGAAAACACAAAAACACAGAGACTGGAGAAGACTAAGGAGACATGAAGTCTACATGCAACGTGATATCCTGAGTTAGATCTTGATCAGAAGAAAGCTATTAGTGAGAAAACTAGTGACATCAAATATGTGTGTAGTTTAGTTAATAGTATTGTACCAATGTTATTTGCTTGGTTTTGATAAATGTACCCCAAAATGTTAGCATTTGGGGAAACTGGGTAAAGTTCACATGGGAACATTTTTCACTTTTTTTCCTGCTCTCTTGAAAATGCTATCTTTTCCAAAATTATAAAAAGTTTTTTAAAAATTTGTGAATGCTTTCAACATATCTAAGTAATATAAATATAGATTAACCTTTAAAAGTTTAAATGACTATTCTAGAAGCTTTTGTTAAACTCAACTAAAATTACCTATGTGTATGTATGGGTCTGTGTGTATATGTGTGTGTACATGACTGTGTATGTGTGTCAATCTTTGCTGAGTCTTCTTGAGAATAATTACAGAGGAACCAATTTGTAATACACGGTGACTCTTACATGTGATCCATTTATTCTCATCTCCAGTACTGCAAGATCCTGAATTTTTTAAAGCCTCTTTCTCCTTTCACACTCCTGGGCATGAGAGGTGCATGCCTTCCATATTTTCTCCAACATGATCCACTGCTATCACTCTTACCTTCCCAAGAGGTTTCAACTATGTTTACGCAATCTAGAGCAAACACAAGACCCAGCAATTAGAGCTCTATGGAGGTTTATATTTATATATAATGTTGAAAATTTGTTATAAACAAACATTATTTGTATATTAAAATGTGCATCCATATTTTAACTATTGCTTAATCAATATTAGATTAGATTAGATTAGATGGATGGATATGATATAGATTTTTCACTGCTGGTTCTCAAACTTTATCATTTATCAGAATCACATGGAAAGCTTATTAAAGCAGTTTCCTAGGCTCTAACCCTAGAAATACTAATTCAGCCTTTTGGGATTAGTATGGACCAAGAATTTGCATTTCTAATAAGCTCATTGCTTATGACAATAACTGCTGGTCCAAATATCACAATCTGAGAACTACTAATCTAAATATATTTCTGCAATTAGATTATTTTTTTATAATGTGGTGCATATATATAATGCATAGATATAAAATACTTTTTATAATTGGTCAAGAGAGATTCTTATAAATATTATTTTTACTCTAATAAGTCATCTGTACATAGGTATAGGCTGGACAGCTCTATGGAGCCATTGCGGCTAACACATTGCTCATGTTAAAATATAAAAATATGATTCTCATAACCCTAAAATAAATGGCAAGCATTTAAATGTCCTGTCTCCATGTATGCAGTATAAAGTACCTACACGGTATGCAATTACACAAACAGAGCCTCGTTTTGCTAACATATCATTGCCATTTTAAGGCAAAGCATCAGCGAACAATATTTATTTCTTCAGAAGGAAAAAAGTAAATTTGAAAACAGAGTATAGTTGAGAAGCAAAAGTAAAGGTAGTGTTCAAATTGAAAATCCAGCGACATGTAGAAAACAAAAATGTCAAATATATTAACTACCATTTATGGTTTCCTATGCATATAGAATAAAAATTACTGGGCATTAAATTTCTATCAAACTTATTGTCATGTTTTCTATACATATTTGAAAAATGGCATAGAAAAATATCCTGCTGTTTTGACAGCACTTGTTTAAAAATGTGTAATCTAGGTTATGAAAGTAATATTAATAATTATTTTCAGACACGTGATAAAATGGGGAGTTTTCTCCTTCATCACAAAGGCCTTAGATCACCAACTCCATTCACTGTTATTTTGGAATATTCTTTATGAACTGCACACTGGTACTCTCTCACTGAATTTTAGGCTGTGTTCACAAGCAAAGGGCAAGTTGATTATTCTAGAGTAAAAACATAAACAAATGTATAGTGATCTCATTTTTGTGTTCATCAGTTGCTCAGCTTTGAATTAAAAGCTATCACACAAAATAAATTATTTTGCATTGGAAAGTACACATACATTTATTTACCCCCAAGTTTACTTTCTCACTTTAGACCACTGGTCTAAGGAAAGGAAACACGTTCCTCGGATAAAGAATATTTAGAATACGTGAGCTAAAGCAAGCAACACATTCACTCATTGTAGTTAAAGATAATCTAAAGTAGATCAACAACATTTATTGTGGAATGAACATTTTGTGTAAACTGCTAAGAATTTTTACAGAATGACCGTTCTGCTGCATAGGTTTATAGATTGTCTCTTTCCAAAACTTAAGCCCACTTGTTTGTTAATTTACCATACAATAAATAAACATTTGCTCAAAGCACTGCCATAGGCATAATCAAGAAGAAACTAAGGTGAATTGGCAATTCCCATCCAAAATAAGGGTCATATTGTAGATTTACAAAAGGCAATTTACAAAAAAACTCAATAACTAATAAAAATATACTAAAAGTATTAAACTTTATTTTATAAATGTTCTGCAGTTGCCTGAATGTATACATATCTGAATGTATGGGCAGAATAACTTCAGATATGAAAGTAGATCAGTGATCAATGTTGCCTTTGAAAATGAACTGATTATTCCTGTCCTGCATCTTCAGGAACAAGACTGAGTTAATTATAGATAGAAATTATAGGATGGAAATCTGCACTGTGAAAGTTCTAAACAATGGGAACAGCCACACTAAAAAGGAATTGTATATAATATACACAATTTGATATGTTTAAAGTATAAATATAGAAAAGCGATGAAATACAACTTCTAATGAGATCTGGATGGGGAGTCAGAACATGAAAAATAAAGATTAAGAATCTCAAGTAATTAACTACACTGGCTCAGGCTTACTTCTATGCCTCATCACTGACAAGGTCTGTGAGCTTAGAAAAATCACTGGATTTCCACACTTCAGTTTTTCCATATGCTAAATGTGATAATAAAAATACCTACCTAATAAGGTTCATTTGTAAACTGTGTTACCATTTCTGTGTGTGTGTGTATGTGTGTGTGTGATCAAGATACTCATGATACTAGAGTTGATTTTAAGCTAAAAGACATAGTGATTCAATGAAATAATATATAGGAATTCATATTATTTCAAATAAGTTCTAGCTCACAATTTACTCCAATTTTTTAACAACCAATTTCATACAGGTACATAAAGCAGCAGAAAATAAAATGAATAGGTGATAATTGAATGAGTATTCATGGCAATTTGATATTAACGAAATGTTAGGTCCTAATCTGGCTACATTATTTACTGAATTTTGCAGCTTGACAAGAGATCCTAAATCCTAAATTTTGATCTGAGGAAACTAGTTTTCTTTGATCAAATGAACAAATTCATGATCTTTAAGCAAACATCTCAAATGCTGTGCAAATAATAGAGAGTCAGTATATTTACCAAACGGATAACTGGAACCCTGAAAAATTGGGAAGATTCTATTAATTTATAGAAATAGAAGCACAGAGAACAATTAATCTGATATTCAAAAACATGTCTTTCTCTTATTTTTCCTTTTCTTTCCTTAGCTGTCTTGCTTTCCTTTTCTGAAAAAGTCAGACATAAACTATTAGGTGGGAGAAAGCAAGATAGGCATCCATTGTGGAGTGGGGGTGAGGAGCACAGTGGCGCTGAGCCTTGTCGGAGCCCAGGTGGGCTGAGGCAGGTTTCCATGAGGGCAGAGAAGACCAGGCATGGGAGGCACAGTCAAAGGGAGAAAAGACATACACACAGAGAAGCAGGCTGGCTGGAGTGCTTGGAACCTGATCAAGGAGAGGAGCGTGCCTGTCTTCAGTGGGGGTCATTACATGTGGAGTGGGCATTTAGAATCATACCTCCCCCAAAAGGTAAGTGGGACATCCATGCACTAGGATGGCTCAGCAAGGGATGCTAGAGAGTACGTGGAGTGAAGAGAAGTAAACGGAGGTAGGTTCACACAGGAGGCAAAGAGTCGCACTGGGAAGACGAGAGCAGCCGTGAATGAGGGCTGTCGGAGAATGATCACCCTGAGAGGGTCATGTGTGCCTGTGAGTTGCCTGGGGTGGCGTGTTAGAGCCCAAGAAATTTCAGGAGGGCTTTCACATAGGGGGGTACTCTGTTGTAGGATGTCAGAGCCCAAGCAGGGCGAGAAGGTCATCCTGGGATGAAGCTCTGGAACCCAGGTGCAGGGAAGAAAGTCTGCATTTGGGAGAAGGCTAAGTGCAGAAAGAGGAAAATCTGGAATGAATATTGCAGTTTGGATAGAAATGGGATATTAAAGTATACATGTATGACTTTTAATATGGAGAGATAGGTCTAAAAATAAATATACATATTAACATGGACATGCGTGTTTAGGAATATGTGTGTAGAGATTCACATGTGCAGCGTGATTTCGCCCCTGAGATGGCCTGGGGCACAGAATAAATGCCAGGACATTTCATGACAACACATTCGCCTCAACTTAACATTTTTTACGAAAAACAAATAGAGGGCCTTGGAGAAATAGTTGATTCTTAAACTGGGCTAAAGAAAATACAAAAGAACGTGCAATATTTTGTACCAAAAAGAAAAGCAATACTTAATGAATCAAGGGGATATGAAAAAGGACACAAAAGCTAGTCGAAATGGAACTTCTCTGACCAAATCTGGGGCAATTTGAATATCAAAATAAATAATGATGATAATATAAAATATAACTCATTAAACAGGAAACCACAGCTTCATATAGACATAAATAACTGCGTAAATTGAAATTTTAATGAGATATTGAGAATTATATAATTACAATGTATCTCCCAGATTATCCTTATTAATTATGGACAGAAGCATAACTTTATAGTGAAGAAGTCTGACAGACAGGAAATACCTGAATAAAGCCAGCAAGGTGAACATGATCAGTAACAGAGCAAAGTGAAGCAAAGTGAAACATTGTGCCAACTCATAGGATGCAATGAGCAGGCAGCAACATTTGGAACGGAATGTCTGCGATAATTCTGCCTAAAATGCATGACTTCGATCTAGTCATAATAAAACACTGGACATTAGGAACTGAGGGACATTTTACAAGTAAGTAGCCTGTAGTCTTCAAAATATCAAGATCATAAAAATCAAGAAAAGACTGAGGAACTTGTCAGACTGAATACAACTAAGATGTTATGGAAACAATGCATCCTTGGGTCCTCAGCTGGAATATTTGACTCCAAAAGGCATACTGAGATATAGATCCATCCCAGAATTAGAAAAAAAAAAAAAAATATGTTAATTAGCTAGTTTTTATGGTATAGTTTGGTTACATGGATTAATGTCCTTGTTTTTAACAAACGCATACTGATACTCCCACCTCAGCCTCCGAAGTGGCTTGGACTACAGGGGCGCATGCCACCACGCGCGGCTAATTTTTTGTGTTTTGTTTGTTTGTTTGTTTTTGAGACGGAGTCTCCCTCTGTCACCCGGGCTGGAGTGCAGTGGCACAATCTCGGCTCACTGCAAGCTCCGCCTCCCAGGTTCACGCCATTCTCCTGCCTCAGCCTCCGGAGTAGCTGGGATTACGGCCGCCCGCCTGTAATCCCAGCACTTTGGGAAGCCTAGGCGGGCGGATCACGAGGTCAGGAGATCGTGACCATCCTAGCTAACACGGTGAAATCCCGTCTCTACTAAAAATTTTTTGTGTTTTTAGTAGAGACCTGATTTTGTCATGTTGCCCAGCCTGATCTCCAACTCTTGGACTCAAGCTGTCTGCCTGCCTTGGACTCTCAAAAATGATTCTTCTATCTTTATTATTGTTCATTTGTATATCTACTTTTCTGCATTTAAAGATTTTTCTCTTTATAACTGGTTTTCAAAAATTTCATATAACGTCAATCTTTTTAAAAATATATTAGTTCTTAAATTTCATTGAGTTTTTGGATTTCTAGGTCCACAATTTTGATTAAATTTGTAAATTTGGGGGCATTATTTCTTTAACTTTTTTTTCTGTCTACCCACCTTTCAATGTATGAGACTCCAATAACATATTTTAGGCTCCATTGTATTGCTCAATGTTTACCATTGTATACTTCTGTCACTCTTTTCTTTCCATTTGTCATTTTCAATGTTTTATCGTTTGTCTTCAAGTGAAAGTTGTCTTCAGTTAGTTACAATATGCTTTTATTTCCAGTGTATTTTTCACTGTATACATTTAATTATTGATTTCTAGAAGTTTCCTGCAGTTCTTAAGTATATTATCTGCAGTAAACTCAGTAAGGCCTCCAAAGATACCAGGTCCTATTTCCTGCAACCCATGAATGAACAGTGCCTTACAAAGCAGGAGGAACTTTGGTGATCTAATTAAGTTAAAGATGTTAAGATGGAGAGAGTGTTCTGGTTTACCAGGATGATTCTGGAAATCACAAGTGTCTCATAAGAGAGAGGTAGATGGAAATTTGGTACTTGTACAGAAAAGGAGTAGGGAATCTGCTGCAGAGGCAGGATAAATGTGTGTGGTTACAAAGAAAGAAATGCCAGCAGTGAGAGGCCGAGGCGGGTGGATCTTCAGAGGTCAGGAGTTCGAGATCAGGTTGGCCAACATGGTGAAACCCCATCTCTAGTAAAAATAGAAAAATTAGCTGGGCATGGCCGTGCATGCCTATAATCCCAGCTACTCTGAAGACTGGGTCAGGAGAATTGCTTGAACCAGGGAGGTGGAGGTTGCAGTGAGCCGAGATCGCACCATTACACTCCAGCCTGAATGACAGAGCAAGACTCCATCTCAAAAATAAAATAAAATAAAATAAAATAAAATAAAAGCCAGCAGTCGTCAGATATGGGAAAGGACAAGGAACAGATTATCCTCTAACTTCTTATGGGAGTATAGCCCCACCTTGAATTTGGCTCAGTGAAACTGACTTCAGACTCTGTCCTCTGGAACAGTGAGATAATAAATTTCTGTTGTATTAAGTCACCAAGTTTGTGGTAATTTGTCATAGGAGCTACAGGAAACTAATGTTATTCATTCTTCTGTTCTCCATGTCCAAGTATTCCTCTATCTTCTTGAACATATAAAACCTATGATAGCCATTTTAAGAAAGTTATCTGTTTATTAAAATATCTGTTAGTCTTGCATCTGATTCTGTTGATTGAGTTTTCTACTGATAAAATAGGTTATATATTTCTACCTATTTGACAGGTTAGTACTTTTTTTGTTAAGTTTATTAAGTTATAACTTTTGACAGGACATTTCATATTGTGGATTTGGTTGTTGAGTCCTGCATTTTTTGAATTTTATTAAAATACTTTTGAATTTTGATCTGCAATGCTGTTATGCAATTTGAGGATCAGTTTTCCTCTTTGGAGCCCCATTTTTAGGCTTTTTCTATGGCAGGCCCAGAGCCATCTTTAGGACTATTTGGCCTCACCTCAAAATCTAGTCCTTTATGAAGACTCTGCCCAATCTCTATGCAATATAGAACTCTCCAGCCTTGCTGCTGAGAAGTGAACTTCCAGCCCGATGTGGATTATTTGGCCTATTGTTTCCAGCAGTTCTTTCCTGTCCTCTCACATTTGCACCTTTTACCATCCAAAGATTCAATGTAAGTCTCCAGAGCTCTTTTTCTTTCTCTTTATATAGCTCCCTCCTTTCCAAACCGTTTGTCGTGAATTCTGTATCAGCGTCTCAAATTCTGATTCCCATTTGCTTGATTTAGCGAGTTCACCAAGCTGTTGTGATTCTCTAGTCCTGAGCTATCCCTTGGAAAATGAAGCTGGGAAGAAATCTGGTAAGATAATAGGGCTCCCTTTCTTTTTTTCTTTTTGTCAGGGTTTATAGCCCTGCACTGACTGTTGGTCAATGTCCGAAAACTCTTACTTAAATTTTTGTTTGTTTTCCCCAGTTGCATGTGGCAAAAAAGCAGATTTCCTAACAACTAATCCTTAACGGGCAGAAGTAGAAATCTTTCTTTCTCTCTTTTTTTGTTTGTTTGTTTGTTTGTTTTCTTCTCATTTTCATTAAAGAAACAAGGTATTTATAGGAAGGAGGAAAAGCATTTAGATGATTATAGCATTAACATGAAAATGAACAGTCAAATAAGTATAATAATATCCTAGAAGAAACAGAAGATGAGACAGTAATGATAATAACTATAAGACTCAATATGTGAGAGGTCAGCTAACATAAAATACACCAATCAGTTTCCAAAAAGGGCATTGAGGAAAAGACAGACTTTTATTTACAAGTAATTGGATAAGTCTTAGGGTACATAAAAGCATACATTTATGTTGTAAATAAACAAGGATTAGAATTAAGTGAAAAAGACAGTATAGTTAAAATAAGAGTACCAGCAAGTGATTATGATGGATCTTTTTCATTTTCTTCCAGTAATTACTATCTAATCCTTCTAATTTCAACGAGTTTCTCAAGCCGATTCCACCAGTATCAGCAGCCTCTGTCAATTTAAAATGTTTAATCCTATGTTGCAATACATAGATTTGCGCATTACTGCATAATGCCAACTTTATTAATGGCGTTGACTTTTGTGGCGTGTGCTGTGTTCATCACATTCCACCAGTGTATAAGCCTGTCAGTCGTTTCCCTGTGCTGACCAGTAAGCCGTCAATGTCAAAGACAGCGGCTGAGCAAAATGCAGGAAAGAATCCACTGGGGTTTGTTATCATTGAGGTTCAGGCTGCAGAAGCAATACAAAGTCTTTCAGTAGCAGAGAATGATGGATATTTAGAATGGATATCTAATATATTTAGTTATATAAAACATTAACACTTTGGTGTTTAGTTAGCACTAAAAATTATGTTTATTGTAAATTCATGAAAAGAATGATATTTTTATGAGAAAATGAAGTTTTATTTCCTCAAAGCTTTAAAATTTGGATTGGGACAGTTAAAGGAAATTCCTTATTAAAAGATGTTTACAATGCAAAATCAAACAAAGGTGAGTCATCATGGGCCAGCCAAGCAGAGAATGAACTAGATTAACTCATTAGATCTTTTAGAAGTTATGACGAAGATGGAGAACATTTTGTATAGGAGCTCACATTTCAGGGTCTTTCTATTCACACATATTACTGATACTCCAAATGAATTGGGGACCATATATTAATAACCATTTTGCTCCAATGAAGGAGAAAACATGAGACAATGGTATTGTAATAGGTAGAATAGTGACCCTTCAAATATATCCACTTCCTACTCTCTGGAACCTGTGAATGTGTTACCTTACATGGCAAAAGTGTGTTGCCGCTGTGACTAAGTAAAAGACATTGAGATTATCCTGATTTATCCTTACAGGTATAATGCAATCATAAAAGCTCTTGAAATTGGAATATAAAAGCTGAAGAGAGAGTCCAAGAACCAGAGAGATAGCAGCATGAGTACCGAGCTACACTTTGCTGATTTTGAAGATGGAGGAACAAGGCCATGAGACAAGTAAATTACCACCTTTAGAAGCTGGAAAACCACAATGAAATAGATTTTTTCCTAGTCTTCAGAAAGTAATGCCACCTGCTGTTATCTTTATCTTAGCCCAATGAGATCTCTGCTGGACTTCCAATTTATAGAACTGTGAAATAATGCATTTGTGGAGTTTTCTTAAGTCGCCAAATTTGTGGTAATCTGTTACAGCAGTAATAGAAAACTTAGCATCACCATACCAAGGAAGATAGGACATGTGGTTCATCAATGCAATCAATATATTTAGAATAACCAAGGGAAACTATTAGTTTCCAGGAAATGTGTGCCTTTGTTATCTCCATTTGTTGAGATTTATGATAAGATAGTGTATTAATCAATACCATTATAACAACAAATGACCCCAATACCTCAGTAGCTTTCAATAGAAAGCTATATAAGTTGCTCAAATTATAGGTAGGTTGTAGATGAGTTATGACTCTGTGCCAGGTGGCACTGCTGGGTCTTCACATTCAGGAAATCAGGGAAAAGAAGCTCTATTTATGAAGCATGCCCGTTCTCATAGCAGACATAAAGGGGAAGACACCTCTGCTCCGGGATAGTGTTCAGAGAATTTACTCAAATTCCAATTCATGTCACGGAATGATTACATAAACTTGTCTTCCGGTTTTAAGTAGACATGTTAGGTGAAAATTACCTGTGCCCTCTAAAGAAGTAAATATTAAGCACAGCGGAATTTCAAGAGAATAACAAGAGATCACTGCTCCGTTTAAGGGAATGGGTGAAGCAGGGGTTTCACTAACTTCCCATATATATAACTCCTTCTGGCGAATGCACAAGGAACATGTTTCCTGCAATTTGATAGACTATTAAAGATTAAACAATACGGTTCCTCTGATTGCTTCTGTTGTATTTGATGCAGTAGAGTCTATGAAGCAGCAATAGGTCAAGAGGAACTGGCATGCCATTGAAAACCTGGATAATACCTTCTCTTCCATTCTAATGCAGGAGGACAGTCAAGCACAATTTGCATTCATGTGGAACAGAAACCCATTTATGACAGGGCTTGCTCAGCTCAAGAAGAGTTAAGAACTGTAGTTGTCCATATGACAAATATAGCCCAGTCAATGAATCCAGCTAAAATCCATGACCCGGTCCAATCTGTGGACTTTCTCAGAATTAAGTGGACTGGATCAACCAGACATATTCTTCAAATTATGAGAATTATATTGTTTTCTTGCACAGATCCTGACAGTCAACATGAAGCTCAGAGACTACCCATTTTTCAGGTTTTGAAAACAATAATATTTTTTATTTAAGAATCCTTCCAAGCCCTATTCACAAAATCAATAGAAAAAATATCTGAATTTAAGAGAGGTCTTAAAGAAAAATAATGATTAAAAGATTGGTGGAAATTAGTGGCACAGTCTACGTAAGCCTTTATGATTCAGTTGTTTAGTTGACATTAGAAATATCTGCAGCTGCAACATTGCAGACCAGCATCTGTGGTATATATTGAAATGGGATGCTCAGTGAATACCTCTTAGTGTTTTTATTCCAAAAATGCCTGAGGAAGCTGCTGTTAAAAGCCACAAGTAAAACATGGCTAGAGTCTTACTGGGTGTTGTTCAAACCAGATTGTATTAATGGATGACTATAGACCTCTATCAGTAGGCAGAAAATATATGTGAGTATTAATTGTGATCAAACCCTGTTTTCCTCTAGAGTTCATTCATCTTGTCTGGAGCAACTCCATAAAAACAAGTAAATATTTCAAATAAAGAATTATCTATCAATTCAGCCCATCTGGATATTTTTCTCCCAATCAAGGTACAGTATGCATTTCACTGTTTTGAAAGTAGAAAATAGAAAAATAAAAACAAAAAAAAACAAAGCCTGGCAGAGACACAACAAAAAAAAGAGAATTTTAGACCAATATCCCTGATGAACATCGATGCAAAAAATCCTCAGTAAATACTGCAAACCTGATTCAGCAGCACATCAAAAAGCTTATCCACCATGATTAAGTGGGCTTCTTCCCCTGATGCAAGGCTGGTTCAACATTCGCAAAATCAATAAACATAATCCAGCATATAAACAGAACCAAAGACAAGAACCACATGATTATCTCAATAGATGCAGAAAACGCTTTTGACAAATTCAGCAGCCCTTCTGATGCTAAAAACGCCAATAAATCTCGGGTACTCGATGGAACGTGACTTCAAAATAATAAGAGCTATTTTATGACAAAACCCACAGCCAATATCATACTGAATGGGCAAAAACTGGAAAATTCCCTTTGAAAACTGGCACAAGACAGGATGCCCTCTCACCACCTTATTCAACATAGTAAGCAGTTCTGGCTAGGGAATCAGGCAAGAGAAAGAAATCAAGGGTATTCAGTTAGGAAAAGAAGAAGTCAAATTGTCCCTCTTTGCAGAGATGACATGATTGTAGCACATTTAGAAAATCCCATTAACTTCAGTCCCAAATCTCCTGTTGATAAGAACTTCAGCAAAGTCTCAGGATACAAAATTAATGTGCAAAAATCACAAGCATTCTTATACACCAGTAACAGACAAACAGAGAGCCAAAACTCCATGAATGAAACTCCATTCACAATTGCTTCAAAGAGAATCCAAACACCCAGGAACTAAACTTACAAGTGACAAAGGACCTCTTCAAGGAGAACTACAAACCACTGCTCAGTGAAATAAAAAGAGGACACAAACAAATGGAAGAACATACCACGCCTGCTGGATAGAAGAAACTAAATACACGCAAAAAATGGCCATACTGCCCAAGGTAATTTATAGATTCAATGCCATCCCCATCAAGTTACCAATGAGTTTCTTCACAGAATTGGTGTCCTGTTTCTTTGAAGTTCATATGGAACCAAAAAAGAGCCTGCAATCTCCAAAGACAATCCTAAGTCAAAGAACAAAGCTGAGGCATCACGCTACCTGACTTCAAACCGAGTATTTAGAAGGCTGGCAGTAACCAAAACAGCATGGTACTGGTAGCAAACAGATATAGACCAATGGAACAGTAACAGAGTCCCTCAGAAATAATACCACACATCTACAGCCGATCTGATCTTTGACAAACCTGACAAAATAAGAAATGGGAAAGTGCATTCCTGTTTTACTAAACGGGTATGGAAAAATTGGCCAGCCATAAGTAAAGTTGAAACTGATCCTTCCTACTCTTTATACGAAATTAATTCAAGATGGATTAGAGACTTAAATGTTAGACCTAATACCATAAAACCCTAGAGGGAAACCCAGGTAGTGCAACCATTCAGGACATAGGCATGGGCACATTCCCCCATGTCTAAAACACCAAAGCAACGGCAGCAAAAGCCAAAATTGACAAATGGGACTCATCAAAACCAAAAGAGTTCTAAAAATTTCATGCCAAAGCGAAAACCCTACTTCAATGGAGCGAACAGCACCAAAAGCAGAATGGGAGAAAATTTTTGCAATCTACTCATCTGACAAAGGGCTAATATCCAGAACCTACAAAGAACTCAAAATTCTTACAAGAAAAACAAACAACCCCATCAAAAAAGTGGGCAAAGGATATGAACAGACATTTCAAAAAGAAGACATTCATATGCTTCAGTCAGGACACATGAAAAATGCTCATCATCACTAGCCATCAGAGAACAAAAATCAAAACAATGGGAGATACCATCTCACACCAGTTAGAATGGCGATCATTAAAAAGTCAGGGAAACAACAGGTGCTGGAGAGGATGTGGAGAAATAGGAACACTTTTACACTGTTGGTGGGACTGTAAACTATTCAACCATTATGGAAAACAGTATGGCGATTCCTCGGGCGATCTAGAACTAGATGTACCATATGACCCTAGCCATCCCATTACTGGATATATACCAATGGATTATAAATCATGCTGCTATAAAGACACATGCACACGTATGTTTATTGTGGCACTATTCACAATAACAAAGACTTGAATCAACCCGTCCATCAGTGACAGACTGGATTAAGAAAATGTGGCACATATACACCATGGAATACTATGCAGCCATAAAAAGGATGAGTTTGTGTCCTTTGTAGGGACATGGATGCAGCTGGAAACCATCATTCTTAGCAAACTATCACAAGAACGGAAAACCAAACACCGCGATGTTCTCACCATAGGTGGGAACTGAACAATGAGATCACCTGACCTCGAAGGGGAACATCACACAATCGGGCCTATCATGGGGAGTGGGGGAGGGGGGAGGATTGCATTGGGAGTTATACCTGATGTAAAATGACTTAGCTGATGGGTGCTGACGAGTTGATGGATGCAGCACAGCAACATGGCACAAGTATACATATGTAACATACCTGCACGTTATGCACATGTACCCTAGAACTTAAAGTATAATAATAATAAAAAATAAAATAAATAAATAAATTAAAAAACCCAGGGAAACAATATTACACAAATTTTACTTAACAACTTCAGAGTAGAAGCCTCATTAAAAATTAGAATGAATAATTAAAATATTTATTTCACAATGGATGTGTTTTTTAAACAGAAAATGACAAATGGAGATATAATTCCCAAATTGTGCATTCTACATATATAACCTTTTTTTGTTTGTTTGTTTGATACAGTGTTCTATGCTCAAGGTTAAATTGACGTTCATCAGAAAAGCTGAAATCAATACTCAAGACACAATATTGATTACATTGAAGTCGCTTGCTCATATTCCTAAAAGCATTTTGCAGGTGAGCAGTATATTTACTGCCTTCGAGCATCAAGGCAGCTCCATTGCCAAATATCACGGCCTGTTTTGTTTTTGTTGTTGTTGTTGTTGTTTGTTTTTGTTATTTTACCAGATATGTAGTACCTACGCTGAAATAGAAACTCAAATTATGGGGAAAATGTCTGGGTCAAAACAGGTAATAAATGTGGAAAAAGGGGAGAGAATATACAGATGGCAAAGACAGTCACAAGTTAATCTAATCCCGAGGAAGGATGTAGTTACATAATTCCCCATGTTAGCCTTGCAGAGCAAGGGAATAAACTCTTGGTCTCTTTCTTAGATCTGGCACTGAGTAATAGCCAGTGCTGAGAGAAATCCTGAACTGGTTACCTCTGTAGGAAGGAGACTGGATTTCTACCGATCTCAGTAGAAATTCTAGCTGGTGAATCTGAGGAAAAGATGGTATGTGGCACACCCTGATGACTCAAGGTCAAGTCAATGGGATAAAATGGAAGATGCTACAGAGCAGATCCTCTGTCATCCTTGGGTTAATAAATCCAGATAATATATGATTCAAATGCCTGGGCATGATAGAAAGCAAACTGTGGCTGCCTGTTGAGTATGCTCCAATTTGTATGATCATTTGATTAAGTTAAAAGTGAATTTCGGCCAGGCGCGGTGGCTGAGGCCTGTAATCCCAACACTTTGGGAGGCCGAGGCGGGCGGATCACGAGGTCAGGAGATCGAGAGCATCCTGACTAACACGGTGAAACCCCGTCTCTACTAAAAATACAAAAAATTAGCCGGGCATGGTGGCGGGCGCCTGTAGTCCCAGCTACTCAGAGGCTGAGGCAGGAGAATGGCGGGAACCCGAGAGGCGGAGCTTGCAGTGAGCTGAGATCCGGCCACTGCACTTCAGCCTGGGTGACGCAAGACTCTGTCTCAAAAAAAAAAAAAAAAAAAAAAAAAAGATGAATATCATGGATTTCACCTAAATAAAATCGAAATGGAACCTGAATAACTTCAAAGGTGTTAGGCATGGATGTGATTGTGAGATCTGGCAGGGTAGATATTTTCCCTCCAGAAGTAGACGGAAGACTTTTATGGGAAGCCTTTTAGTATACCCAGCTGAAGCTGTATTTGGAGGTAGAAAAATACCACTGACAGTTGTTAGATATCCAATGTTTGGATGTTGAGATCATTTTCCTAAATTGTATGGTTGTGTAAATGTACAATGAAACAGAATATGAGGTAACTTGTTCATCAGCCGCCCAGGAGATAGCAAGCGTTAGGTGAAGACATTAGGAGTTAGTCATGCTATACTAAATGAGGCTAAAAAATATTACTGGAGGCTTTTTGAAGGACAAGACTTTTTAAACTAAAGGGAATTAGAAGCAGCTCTCACAATAGAAAGAAAACATCACTTTGATAGAATAGAATGACCAATAATGATTGTATTTTCACTTGTGAACTATTCTGGGAGTAGTCCTAACCTCCCCCAGGGATAACTATTAGATATTCAAATCACAATGAAATTTAATTTTTTTGGAAATCTCTGTGGTAAAGGGCTTTACAGAGTCAAGTCAAAGACATACCTATGGGGAAACTTTGGTAAACTTAGGTTTTGGTAAGTCATCATGAATACTATGGCTTTCATTGTTTTCCAGTGACTCAAACACCTCAAATGGAAATCAAAAAGATTTCCATCTTATTTTTATTTTACGCTATTACCTATATCCTGGATCTTGTAGTGCAAGAGGATAGAAATGTAGGGAAAGGGAATCACTCAGTGTAATCCCTTGGGGGATAGATAGACGGTGTTACATATTTATGATGACACAGAAGCTGGTGTCCATGAAAAACCTACACAATGCTATTTGGAATATAAATATGTCCACAGACCAGGTGGAATATAGGATTAGCTGAAAATATTGTCTCTATTCACACTCCAGTCATTACTAATAGGGAAAAATGTACTTCTGTTGGGAAATGATGAAATATGTTGCTGTAATCTTAACTGACATACAGTTTGGAAAACACTAATCTATTTGTCATAGATACCTGGTAACAGAGTTTTAAGTTATTTTGCTTGAAAATCTGAGTTGTGCATACCATAACCTCAGGATGGGAAAATATTTTGGACGCTAAGGTTAAGTCTTGAATTGTTATGTCTGTAGAAACCAACTGAAGTGAGTTTGGCCTTACGAAGATCACATACCCAGTAGAATGCCTCCAACATATAAAAGATTCAATAATTATGTGTAACAGATGATAAACTGTAACTCAACTTATAAAAGAATATCAGTATAGCCATGAAGGATTATAAATAATAATTTACATATTTTGTAGGGGAAATTTCCTTCCCCTTTGTAAAACAAATTCTAGTGATCTCTTAGGTTATAATGGCTTATGTCATATATTTACTTCTCTTACTGTAAGGAATCACTCACAGGAAACAAAATAAACAAGATGGTCCACTCTACTCCTTTGACAACATAAACTCAAGTGAACCTAAGGATTAGTAGACTTATGAAATTTGTCACCAGGGTCCTTATCTATGGAAGGTTCTAAACAGAGTACTTCTGACTAATCATTTTAATCTTCTAAACAGAGTATTTCTGACTAATGATTTTAGGATATAAATAAACCTAGAATCTATAGCTTAGTGGGCTCAACTCCCATAAGCTTCAGTATAAAATTGGGATATTGATAAACTAATCATTATCCACTAAGTGAGGGGAAGTGATATCCCACTTACCTTCTTATAAACCTCATCTAGTCTAGTTTTCAAAAAGTCATTTATGCTGTGGGAATGATGAACCTGAAGCCTGCATTTGATGTCTCAGATCACTTTCTGCTTCATAGAACCATGTCCATTGCTGCATTTTGGAATTCGTTCTAAAATTTGAATAATGGATAAAATCTTGGATTATGTGAATCTGATTTTACAACCGTATCTTCGTATCTTTTTCTTAGTTTGGTAGCACTTCTTAAATCTATGGTTTTGTTTGTGTGTTTGTTTTGTTTTTTTTGTGTGTATGTCTCGCTCTGTCGCCCAGGCTGGAGTGCAGTGGTGTGATCTCAGCTCACTGCAATCTCCACATCCTGGGTTCATGCCATTCTCCTGTCTCAGCCTCCCTATTAGCTGGAACTACAGGCGCCCACCACCACATCCGGTTAATTTTTTGTATTTTTAGTAGAGATGGGGTTTCACCGTGTCAGCCAGGATGGTCTCTATCTCCTGACCTCGTGATCCTCCTGCCTCAGCCTCCCCATGTGCTGAGATTACAAGTGTGAGCCGCCGCGCCCAGTCAAATCTATGGAATTTTTAAAGATCAGCTTATGAAAATTCTTAGCCACTAGGCGTTTCTTACGTTCTTTTCTGCTTTTCTTTTTTTTTTTCCTTTTTGCATCCTTTTTTCCCTTCCCCATACTAAAGTATAGAGACATCATCTGACATATTATTAAGTTTTCAGCTATGCCTATGCCACTGTTAATCATATCCACTGATTATTTAATTTTGTTTATTGCAATTTTATTTTAGAAATTTTATTTGCTCTTTTAAATTGTATCTAGTTTTCTGCTGAAATTCTGAATATTGTTATTTGACTCCTTCAGTGTATTACTTAATTTAATATAAAATTTAAATCTGATAAATTCAATATCTGTATATCCCATGAGTCTGTTTTTCTTGTCTATTTTTTCTCTTGGTTTTCAATTAAGTGTTACATTCTCATGTGATTGATTGCATTTAATTGAGTTTTGACATTATATATAAAACAAATAGGGATAATTTGAAGCTCTGGATGTAGTTTTCTTTTGCGTTTGGCAGGAGCAAGCCCAGAGAAGGTCACTTTAATTGAATCAAGAAATCAAATTATTTGAACTTCTCTTATTTCCCTTATTTGAAAGTCTAATTACTACAAAGATGTTGTTCCCCAGTGTCCCAGTCAGAACCCTCGATTATTTACTAAGCCTTTTAACTTTCTGCAGTTTCTAAAAGTTAATTTTTGTCCCCTCATCTCAGACTCTCATACTCCCAACTGTGTCTTTTGCTACATAAAAAGTTGTGTCAATGGAAAAGCTGAACAAATATCATGCTCATGACTTAGCTTACCTTAACTTTCTGATCTTATTCCTAAAAATTCTCTATGCATTGGATTCCTATTGAATAAGAAGTGTGGAGAGGAGCATGGTGGGAGAGAGTGGCAATTTTATAGTGTAAGCAGGCTAGAGCACAGCATAATATATGCCAGGCACTACTTTATTTGCATTATTTCAGTTAACAATGTTTTCCATAATTCTGTGGCATGGGGTATTTATAATTCCCATATTGCAAATCATGATACTGTGGCTTAATAAATTTAAGTAATTTTTCCAAGATTGCAGATTATTAAACGAAAAATTCATTATTGTCTGTAAGACTTCTCAACTACACAAAAAGCCTCACATGGAAGTACAACATAAAGATCCAAATAATTATGACATAAAATCAGTACACCATGCTGAGCCTTAAGATAATATTCTATTTCATCTTTTTTGTAATTTCAACAATAACTTTAAAAGCCTCACCAAGAAAAAAATATTTAAATTTCTGTGCCTTAAATATGCCTCTCAGATTTCAAACTTAAATATTTATTCTGTATCTTAGTAAGCCAAACATTAAAATTAGGAGTATACACAAAATTACCTACCTTCTGATTTCCTTATCAGGTACACTTCCAGTACAAATAATGAAAAGTGAGGACCTTTGATTAGGAAAATCAAAGCTACTAAAATCTTAGTCTCATTTATTTTTTTTTTAGTTGAACTTTTAAAAACTTCTATCATCAACTAAAATCCCCTTTAATCTCACAATACCTATGACAGTAAAGCAAAGTGTTTTATAAACTAATTAAATGTTAATGAGACATGCCTGAAGGATTGTTTGTTCATAAACATAATATAGCTGGAAGCAAATCTTATCAGGAATTAATTAACACTGTATGTGATTAGGATAAATGGCTACATATTTTCTTTGAAAAAGTTTTTACTCCACTTAATACACTTGAAATAGCATATTTCATTATGAATATTATCCAAGTTTGTTATCAAAATACTAAAATACTTCTGGCACTGGTAAACAGGTATCTATGAATGGATTGTTGTAAATCAAACAGAAGCAGAAACTTTTGGCTGTGGTTTTCAATGTCCTAGATATTAAATTTTTCTTTTAAAAAATACAAATCTCTATTTTCCTCCTAAATTGAATAAAATTTCATAATAAGTACAAAGTGTTTGATTTCTGTTTCCACTCAATCCAGTTGGAAGAGGTTTTTTCATGTGACCTCCCAAAACTTGTTAATTGTACCTGTTCATTCTTCAGTGATGGAGAACTATGGATAGTTTGTGTGTGCCATGCAAGGACAGGTGAAAAGTATCTCAGTGATGTCCAATGGTGATTATCTAATAGTATCATGAGGAAAACTACATAATAAGAGTTTTAAAATGTAAATTAAACAGGTAATTTGTGATGCCTAGGCATGATTAAATTAATTGCTACTAGTCTAATAGAGGTGTTTTATCCTTGATAGTATTAATTCTACAGTGTCTTTCTATGGCAAAGACAAATGTCCACCAGCTTTCTCCCCCCAATAAGTAATTTATTTTCATAACCTCACACACACATACAAACTTCATCAAATATATTATTTATATTTTCTAGGACAAAAATAAACATTATTAGGGTTGATTTTTCCCACAATGCTATTTTTCCCTTAAAAAATACCTTATGTTTTAATGTTTTAATTGCTTCCCCCTGTCTATGTTGAGAAAACTAAGTAAAAGACTGGCGTTTGCTTCCTTCTTACGACCATGTTTTATGGTGACAACAGTGACAACATAAATGAATTTTCTGAACACCTGATTCTTTTAAACATGATAAACATTAAACTTTTTACATAACAGGTATATTAAGTAAATAAGCTATATCAATAAGAAAGCTCTCACCGTAATTAGCTACTGCTTTCTTGAATATAGCTAGTTTTTATATCTCAGTATCTTCTATTTTTAATATGTATTACTATATTTCTATTATATGAGGTAGCAGTAAAAAGTAGAATTAGTTGTAATCTCTACATCAAATTAAGGTGATTTTTTTTTATTTTTATTAACATTCACCAGGAATCAAGATAGAGATTTTGAAACAAAAATAAACCTTTTAAAAGTACACTTTTGGATCATTTTTCTTTACTAAATACAAATTCTAAATAAAAATAGCCTCAGAATCAATTAATTAAGATCTAAGAGCAGTTGGGAAAAATGAGACTCACTTCAAATACATTTTAAATGTTTGTAATAATTTTATTTTGGGCATATAAACTAAATACAAACAAATTAAGATTGACACTAATGAGAATAAAATTCTCCAGCTACATAGTTTAACAGAAATAACATTACAAACATTTCCCCTTCTTTGGTTTTTGCTTTGACATTGAATCTCAGCTTGCACCAAAAAATCTATTTTAAAAATATGAATGAGTCATGTATTACACTGAAAGATTAGTATTTGTGATAAACTCACCTAACTCTTACAGATTGAACTGAATCTTATTTAATATGAATCCAATAATAATTATTAAATAAAGTAATACAATTTGTGGGGTATATAATAGTGCTTTAATGATTTATAATAAATATAAAGCATAAGGATATATAAAACAGCAAATTTCAAAGAATGATCAAAAGTGGCATTAACTTTATGCAAAATGTATATAGGTAGATAAGAGAAAATATGTGCAATATAGCTAGTTCTTAAAATACAGAATTCAGTTGTGAACGTAAGTTGATTCAATCTCTGATTTAAATTTTAGAATGTCAAATTAAACTACATGAAAAGAAGAAGTAGAATGAAATAACAATTGCTCCTGTGCTGGATCGAATAGTACCTACAAAACCTCATGTCCACGTAGAACCTGTGCACGTGACCTTGTTTGGAGACATGGTCTTTGCAGAGGTAATTAGTTAAATTAAGATGAGGTCATACTAGATTAGAATGGGCCCTAAATCCAATATCCATATAAAAACATGAGGAAAGATACACAAAAACACAGATAGGGAAAGTGCCATGCATATGTAGATGGAGACAGAGATTGGAGTGAGGCATCTACAAGCCAAAGAATGCCAGAGATTGACAGCAACCACCAGAAGCTAGGAGAGAGACATGGAAAAGATTCTCCTGTAGAATATCTTAAAGGAGCCAATCCCACCAACATGATTGTAAATTTCTGATCCCCAACACTGAGACAGTAAATTTCTGTTGTTTTAAGGTGGTCAGTTGATAGTCACTTTAACGCTGCAGCCTTAGGAAGTTAATACAGTCATGTACCTGGAATATCCAGGTTTCAGTTGGATTCAGGTACAGTGGGAATAATGATCACAGTAGTAAGTTCTTCCTTTCTTTGTATTAGCTTTATTTTCAAGAAAATGGTGACCAGACTTTCTCAGCTAATGTTAGCAATATAGCTAGCAACCCAAGGAAAGAGTGAAGGTATCCTTCCTAATAGCCACAGATAAAAAGGCTCCAGATAACAGACATTTGCCTAGCTCAAATCAAATATACTTAAAATAAATATGATGGTCAGAGGATTAGGAATTCTTATTGGAAAACCCTGAGGTATACACTAACCCTACAGCTGGGTCTGAGATAAAACTTCATAGAAAAGGAGAAGAGAGGCAATTGCTCCTTAAAGAAGTTATACAGAATAAAATTTCCTCACATCTTGCTATATTCATTTGAACACTTGAAGAAAATTTGCAGATAATTAGATTTTTCTAATAAGCCAATATAAACATATCCTCATAAAAAGAGGATTAATTTCAGTTCTGGTAGGAAACTAGGATAATTTACAGTTAAAAATAAATTAGGTAGATGAAGTGATGAAAATGTATTCTACTTTTATTTATAGGACTTTTATTTATTAAGATATCATCAATATCATCTATAGAATACTATTCCTAACTACTCTATGTAAAAACACTTCTACTATTGTTTAAATCAGAGGTCACGAACTTTTAAATCATCTCCAAAATGGAGGAGTAATGGAAATACATTTTATATTTAAAATGGTCTTTGAATATTAAAACACACAATATCAGACATATATGCACACATGTATGTAAAAATATGGTCAGCACATATGACTTATCAAAGGAAAGATAAAATGGGATTGGAAACTTTTCTCTCAAACATTTACAGATAATTCTAAATTTTATAGGCATTTTAAAGTCCTCCCTCTCACCATCATTTTTTAAATTATGTTCTATATGTTTATAAGCTGTGTGTACCTACTAATCTTATTGGCAATATATTCCTTTATATTCATTTAAACTACAGTCCAGTGAAAATCAATTAATTGTACATTTTTATATGCAAACAAATATCAAGCCTATTTTAATTCAGTGACATATTTAAAAATAAATCTATATAATTCTTGGGATAAATGAGTCACCAATAACTTCATGCATTTATTCACCAAATAAGACACAGGGATCACTTTCGCTCAGTGGAAGAAACAATTTTTTGAGCTGAATTTCCAAAGGTAGGTGGATATCCTGTAACATCAAATTAGTGAGAACAACATAGGGTCTGAAGTGGGCATAGAGACAGAATAAGAATGAATCTACCTGGAAAGAAAGGAATTAGTGGGCTTGAAAACAAACAAACAAAAAAGTCATAACCAGGTGTAAAGCCTTAGGATGGGGGTTTTGATATTGGTTCTGTTCCAAAGAACATTTGAAAATCTTGCATGCATTAAAAAAAGATAAGGGTACCCTATAATCAACATCTCCGCTTTTCTCATTACTTTTCCTCACCCACCCACCCTTTCCAGCCTCTTGCAACCACTCTTCTACTCTCTGTTTCTATGAGATCTACCTTTCTTAATTGCTACATGTAAGTTAGACCATACAGTATGTGTCTTTCTGTGCCTGGCTTGTTTCACTTAGCATAATATCTTCTAGTGAGCTAGACTAGAGGAATAAGTTTTAGTAATCTGTTGTATTGCATGGTGACTACCGTTAAAAATAATGCATTGTATTTTAAAATTGCTAAAAGAATAGAATTTTAACATTCTCACTACAAAAAGTTGGTAGGTTGATGGATATGTTAATTAGCTTAATTACATCTTTTTACAATATATACATGAATGAAAATATCACAGGGTAGCCCATAAATATACACAATTACTATGTCTGAATTAAAGAAGAAAGAAAGGAAGAAAAAAAAGAAAGGGAAAGAAAAATAGAGAGACAAAGAGACAGAGAGAGAAGGGTATAAATGCTATGCTAAAATTATGTAGAAAGAATAAAACATAAGGAAGCAATGCAATTTCTAGAAATAAAACTGTTTTAAAATGATAGAAAATGTTTTCTATTATCAACATTCCCCATGTCCTGCAGATGCGAGAGCTTCAGAGGCACTGCTGGATACACACTGCACTTAAAGCTTTTGATATGCAGTTTCATATCTTGGGTATATAATTTATTTATGGACAATTTAAATGATGTTAAATGAACTCAAATGATTCCAATAACAGTGGCATATTAATGCTACTTTAAACCTTTGTAGGGTTTTAAACAGAATCAATCTGTAAAAAGCATGAAATCCTACCATAGAGTTTACTTTGTAATAAGAAACTGTGGGATTAACTATTGAAGCAATCACTATTACTCCTTGTAAAAATTATTCTGTAGTTAAAGATTACAGTTTTTTAATCAAAAATTGTTCTGCTATTATATTTAAAAGAGAAGGGCTTTTTTGGAGGGCCCAAAGGCATCAAATGGGATATAAATTTAGCTCTTTCCCACTTCACTTCTCTTCCCTAATGTTTCTTCTCCTTTGGCTTTCCATCTCTTCCAAAATTTTCCCTTAAAATACAGATAAATTGGTGGGACGATATAATGTTCTCCTCCATGGAATACTCTACTGAAATAGAGCATGACATTCAGACGCATCACTGACTAAATAAAGCCACACCATTCTGTGTGGAGAGTACAAATCTCTGCTTATTATCTTGTTCGATTAATTTCTCATGTAATAAAATAGAGCAAAGACTCAGAGTTTCACGATGTAGAGAACAACATGATGTTGGGGTGGAAAGTGGTTTATAGAAATAGCCAACGAAACGCTTAGGGTCAAGGGCTTCATAAGCTACTGCTAGGGTAACCTAAAGTTACTGTGCATTATACTTTCTCCTTACCTTCAAAAACAGCAAAATTGTTAGCAAAGCAGCTATATTCTACCACTTTTACTACAATACTTATATGGACAGATTATTTTTCCCTCCTCAAATTTCTTTTTAATTAGAACAGCTATAAAATTTTAAGACCAATTATAGAAAATCTGAATAACATTTTGTGTGTTCTTATTTTTATAAGGCTCCAAAGTCCCTTTGCAAAGACCCTTGACTTAAGAAAAGGATAAAAGCCTTCTTATGCAAATTTCCTTTTCTTGGTAGTCTATCATTGGCAGTAATAATAAAATTGCTTTCCATTTGCTGAACGAAATCTATGTATAAGCCATGGTCTTCCTGGCTAAGGAGGTGAGTGCCAGCATTAACTAAGAAAACAACAAATTAAATGTTGTTAGAGAATAGGAAATAATCAAGATTTGAAAAGAACACCTAAAATTTGAGGCTAAGCCAAAAAATCACAATGTTTACATAAAGTTACCAAATTCATTATTTACTTGCCCATTGTTTAATATTTATTATCTCAACAGACTGCATAAATGCACTAGCAGTCCTCTGAATATTCAGAGGACAAGACAGCCTCAGATATTTATCATTTTGATATTTTTTGAAAAAATAAAATGTAACTTTTAAAATTTAATTTATTTGAAATCTACAATTATATGCATAGTAATTTCTGAACTAAAATTACATATATAATTGAGCTAAACTCTTGATAATATAAGTAAATGTAGATTGAACATATTTTAAATGCATGCAAATCTTTTTCAATATTTAAAATGAATTAGAGAACAAAGAAAAATTTTATGAGCTACTATAGCAATATTAGTGACACTTAAATATTTATTGTATGCAGTGCACTAAGCTGTGTCTTCTCAAGGTTCTAGAGAAATCAAAAACATGTTTCCTTGTTATATAATGATTTTTATATGTATATTGGAAGGTAGATCATTCTTATGAAAAACTGCAATCTCCCCTGCTTAATATTAAACCTTCAAATAAAATCCATGGGCCACAAACACACATAATCAATTGTGAAAAGCTTACATCATAATCAATTGTGAAAAGTTGAAAGCTTTTACTCCAAGATGAGGAACAAGACTAGGATGCTCAATCTTGCCACTTCTATTCAACATTGTAATGGAAGCCCTAGCCAGAACAATTAAGCAAGAGAACGAAATAAAAGGTATCCAAATAAGAAAGGGAAAAAAAGTAAAACTGTCTCTATTTGCAGATGGCAAAATCTTATACTGTGAAAACTGCTAAACCCTGAAGACTCTGAAAAAAACAAAACAAAACAAAACAAAACAAAAAACAAACAAACAAAAAAACAGCCTGTTAGAACTAATAAACATATTCAGTAAGGTCACAAGATACAAAATCAATGTGCAAAAATCACTCATGTTTCTATACTCTAACAATAAACTAAATGAAAAAAATGAAGAAAAAATCCCATTTATAATAGCATCAAAAGGAATAAAGCACTTAGGAATAAATTTAAACAAAGAGGTAAAGTATCTGTTTACTGGAAACTATGTAACATAGATGAAAGAAATTGAAGAAGACAGAAAAAATGATGAGTCAAGAGAATCAATTTCATTCAGATGTCCATGCTATGCAAAGTAATCTTCAGAGTCAATGCAATCCTTATCCAAATTTCAGTGGCATTTTTTACAGAAATGGGAAAAAAATCATGGAATTACTGCCGAGCCACAGAAGAATGTGAATAGCTAAGGCACTTTTGAGCAAGAAGAACAAAGCTGGAGTCAACAAACTTTCTAATTTCAAATTCTATTACAAAAGCATAGTACTCAAAACAGAATGATACTGCCATTAAAACAGACACAGAGACCAACAGAAAGAGCTGAAAATCCAGAAATAAGTCCATGTGTATAAAATCAACTAATCTTTGACAAAAGTACCAAGAATACACATTTAGGAAAGGATAGTCTGGTCAATAAATGGTCTAGGGAAAAATGGTTATCTACATTGAATCCTTATTCTACACCATGCACAAACATCAATTCAACATGGGTTAAAATTTTTTATCTAAGACTGAAAACCATAAAACTAAAAAACATAGAAACACAGGGGGAAAGTTCCATGACATTGGTCTTTGCAATGATTTTTTCAGGTCTAAGAGCAAATTCACAGGCAACAAAAGCAAAAGTAAAACACATCAGACTATATAAAACTAAAAAGTTTCTGCATAGCAAAGAAAACAATCAATAAAATAAAAGGAATCCTCACAATGGGAGAAAATATTTACAAACTATATATGATAAAGGGTGAATGTCAAAAATACATAAGGAACTTCTGTAAGTTAATAATAAAATTAGAAATAACCTGCTCAAAGAATGGGCAGATGACCTGAACAGACTTTTTCAAAGACATGGCCAACGAATATGTAAAAAGGCACTGAACTTCACTAATGATCAGGAAAATGCAAATGGAAACCATAATGAGATATCACCTCACACCTGTTAGATTGTCTATTATCAAAAATCAAACGATGAGAAGTGTTGGCAAGGATGTGGGGAAAAAGAGACCCTTATACTTTGTGAGTGGGAAAGTAAATGACTATAGTCATTATGAAATACAGTATGGAATTTCCTTGAAAATTAAAAATAAAACTATTGTATGACCCAGCAATCCACTTCTGGGTATACATCCAAAGAAAATAAAATCACTATCATGAAGTGATATTTGCACTCTGATGTTCATTGCATCATTATTCACAATAGTGAGGATATGGAAGCAATCTAAGTGCCCATTGATGATGAATGCATAAAGAAACTGTGGTGTATATAAACATTGAAATATAATTCGACCTTAATAAAAGAAAAAAAATTCCTGCCATAGCAACAACATGGATGAACATGGAGTATATTATGCTAGGTGAAACATGTCAGGAACAGAAAGACACCTACCGAATGATCTTATTTGTATATGGAATCTAGAAATGTTGAATTCATAGTAACAAAACGTAGAAGGGTGGTTACCAGGAAATTCATAGTAACAAAAAGTAGAAGGGTGGTTACCAGGGGTTATGGGTGCAGTTATAAGATCAAGTATTCCAGAGACCTAATGTCCAGTATGGTACCTATACTTAATAATAATGTATTGTATACTAGAAATTTAAGAGTAAATATTAAGCATTTTACTTAAGATACCTGTGTGAGATGACGGATTTATTAATAAGCTTGTTTGTGGTAATCATTTCACAATGTATACCTATAAAAAACATTATATTGTATACCTTGAATATATACAATTTTTGTCACTGATATCACACTAAAGGGAAAATAAAGTTAAGCTTTCATAACCCATTTCAATGCTAGAGGTCTATTTCATAAAAATCCCTTTCTTGGAACATGTATACTTTTGGATTTATTGAAAGTTATTTGGTATGTAGAGATTTCTCCCATTAATTCTTTACCACACATAAGTAAACACATACTTACATAGGTATTTAGGTTCTAGTAATACATTGGAGTCCTAATATAATAATTAAAATGCAATAATTATATCTCTAGCTGCAATAAGACCAGAGTTACTCTAATTGAAGAACCTATTTTATTGAGGAAAATTAATTTGATTTAACATCGCGAATACTTGAAGTTAATTCTCAGTCTTTATAAAAACCTTGTCATTAGTATAATTTATTGTTTGCCAGTAATGTTAGTCTGTGCTTGGACATTTGATTTAACCTGTTGGGATAGAAATACACTGAATCAGTCACTTCTATGTGAGGTCAAAGACTAAAAACAAAGTATTTTTACTGACGTCAATAAATGTTCCACAATGCTTAATAAGTAAGTTTCTAAATACTAATGACTTATATATTTTTTCATTCTATCTCTCCCAGAGATGTATAATTTGCATGTTAAAGGAGGTTATTATACAGTTGAGAAAATAACTTATTCCTAGAGTGTCCTCCAAAGACTTGAACATTTGTTCTATTTTAAAATCCAAAAGTGTTTTGGAGGAATATTTAGGAAGTGAATAAAGCAATGTACAATAACTTTATGAAGTGACAATTATTTCAAAGATTCCAGGACACTGTATGGTTCTCAAATAATTAAAATTTAATGATTAAATATTTATTGAGAACGACTATACATCGGGGACTGTTCTTACTTGTAAAAGACACAGAGCTAAAAATGCCATAGGAGGTCTTGATATTTATGAAAATTTACCCATAATAGCAGGGTAACACACAATAAACAATTAAATAAATATGATTTAAAACATGTAAAATAGATTTAACAAGCAAAAAAACAAAGTGTTGATGACATGGTTATATATGTAAGATAAGCAGTGATTAAAGAACAGCTTTACTTTGGTGGCTAGACAAGGTTTTTCAGCAGCTTCAACCAACAGACCAGGAGCTAACCACAAAAACAAACAAGCAAATACAAAAACAAACTAACAAAAAAAAGTGAAACAAGGAAACAGGGAGAACATCTTTGTTGGTAAAGAGGTCTTGAGTGACTGTAACCCAGAAATCCCTTGATAGTTTTAGGAAACTAGACAGCCTTTGTGGCTGGATTGGAGACAGCAAGAAAGTTCACATGGTTAGGATCTTAGGTGTGCTTCAGATCTGCACAGTAAGTCTGGATACTGGATATGGACATTTTCCTACTAATTTTAGAAGGGAGCAAATAATGGATTTTAAGCAATAGATCAACATAATTTGACTCATATATTTTATAAGTCACTCTTGCAGGTATTTGGAGAATGAATGAATGAGGCAAACGTAGAGACAAGAAAGAAATTTCATTACTGCATCTCTCCAGGTGAAACTTGAAGTGCAGATGGAGAAAAATGAATTTGTAATATGATCGGAGTTGAAATATAAAGGATATTCTGATGAATGAAATTAAAAGTAGCATAAAAAGAGCATCAGGAACGAGTCCTTTCATTTTGAGTCTCAGATTGAAAGTGGTGCTATTTACTGAAGTAAGTAAGTTCAGAGGAATAATGGGTCAAAGGGCTATTTAAGAAAAATTATAATCTACATTCAATTTTCCAATTTTCATGCATCTTAGAAGATTAAGTGAGGGTTCTTCATAAACAATTAGATATACAAGACCGGAATACAAGAGCAAAATCAGGACAAAGGATACATATTTAGGAATCATAAACATGTAGATGAAATTAAAAGCCCCATGACTCTATGTGGTTACCTAGCTAGATAATGTAAAAGTAACTCCAAAAGATAATTGAGAAGCAGATAATATCATATTCCTCATATGTATTGCTCCTGATTCAATTAATTCAAGATTTCAAGTTTTGTATATAAAAAATGATACAAGGTATGGAATACCACCCTGAGGTGATGGTGGGGTCAAGGCTGGAGCTTAACCTGGTTCAGCTGTTGTGCACTGAGAGAGGACAGCAATTGCACAAATGTCATCTGCAAAAGTACATAAGTTCCCTGGAGGATATAGTGCCCGTCTTGAAGGCCCAAACAAGTCTCTGAGGTGATTCTTTAATATCTCTGTATGGTGGATTTTCCAGAGGAGATGCCGCAGGCAGAGAAACCGACCTCCTTCTCCATGAAAGCACCAGCCAACCAGTGTCTGGCCCTGCCACGTGCATCTCACATCACAGAGAGAGTGGCTGCTGCAACGACAGTGCATGTGTGGTCACCGCAGGGTACACCAGTGAGATGTGGAGTGAGCTGCCAGCACTGGCTTTGCAGCAAAGCCTGTGCAGAAAGTGAGAAAGAGGGCTGGAGTGGCAGGACAGAAGCCAGAGGAGGAGAAGCATTTGGGGATGAGCTAGACCTTCTCCTCCTGCGACTTCAGAATCTCCAGGAAAAATTAGTGCAGGAGGTTCTAGGCTTGGCCTAGAGTCTCAAGACACTGGCCACACAGAGCATCATCAAGAAGGACAATCAGACCCTGTCTCACTCACTTACTATGGCTGAACAGTACCTGGAGAAGCTCAAGACAGAGTCAGAGCAGCTGGAGCAGCACATGCAGAAGTCCATCATGTGGGTGCTTTGGGCCATCCCTGCTTCATCTTCCTTAGCATGGTCTTCATCGGTGTCATGCCCAAACTCAAAGGTAGACCAGCCCCCTACCCCAGGGAAAAAAAGTTACAAAAGGTGTTTGCTTTCACGCTGTCAACAAACTAAAACCAGAAACGATAAAAGGCCAGGTTTTCTAGTGTGCTATCAGAGAGCGAGGGGTTCATTTCTTGCTTTGATAAAATAGATTAAAATAAATAAATAAATAAATAAATAAATAGCCAGGGTAAAGAAAGTCTTAATAAACAGAATTCTAGAGAAAGACAAGCCTTTCTCTGGTGAGCAATGTGTGGAGAGTATATTCCTATTTTGAGTGGCGACAAGCCTGGGATGGTGCCAGTCACAAGGTGTAAGACTTTTCAGGCACAATTTTCCCACCCATTTGAACGTTGTCCACATTTTTCATAATGTAGTTCACATATTATTGATTGTTATTTTAATATCTGTTTGTTAGTCTCAACACCTAGGCCATGTGTACATCTATTTCTGTTGAGTGGTTCATAATGCAACAATGAATAACCTTTTTTCTTGCTTTATATATGTCTATTAACTTATATTTAATTTCTGGAAATTGTCTGTAAAAGAACAATAGAGATAGAGGTAAGTAAAATGTTTGACTGAACATTGGTGTGCCTTTTTTTTGTATGTCTGTTACCTGGGAAACTGAGATGAGCTGGGTCTGAGTATTTGCTGTCATGATTTTTTGCAGTATTACCATCTTCAAATTCCTTCCATTGTTGATTGATGCTGCCTTGTTCTTTGTGTTGGTCATGCAATGTTGGTTTTTAGTGCAATTTTTCTGCTCACTTTTAGCTTTCAGTAGATCTTGCAAACCTTTGTCATAGAAGGGCCTTCTCCTACATTCTGATGTTTCCTTCAATGGCAGTCTACTCTTGTTGTTTCTCCATGCATGACTTGTGGAGAACAGGGGCATTCTCATTATCCTCTTTATTTTGTTCCAGGTTTAATATTAAGTCATCCCTCAATGCTTGACTTTCAGAGATGAGAATTTTTCAGTGTTTTTGCCCTTCTTTCTTAATAGAAAATCTTTTCTTCCTTCTCAACACAGAGCCTAGCATACAGACAGGACTTCCGCCCCTCCTGCAGTGATAGAAGACCTCTCTTTTTTATTTGTAAAAGATCTTGTCCTAAGTTAGTTTGCTACCCATCTTCCAGCAGCTGATGACTTTTGCCAATGTCATTGTAATAGTTTTGCCCAAAACTAAAGGAATTGGTGGGGGAGGAGTGGATTTCTACACTTCTCTTTGTGGGAGAAAACTTTCCCGTCCGAGCAGGGTCATTTCCTTGCTCACAGAGATGTTAGTTTCTAAGCTGAACACAGTTTCTCAAGAAAAACAGCTATTTATCCTGCCTCTTTATCCCCTGCAAAACAGCACAACACGGGGATTTTATCTGAGTGCAGTGCACTGTCAAGGAAATAGTAAAAAGAGAGAAAGAGCAATTTATATTAGTTTATTTAGTATTTCTGGAGGAGGTCATTTCTAATCTTCCTTGTGATCAAGGTTCTTGCTTGTCCTTCAGTGACATACACCTGCTGTGTACCAGACTGAATCTGTGGTGTGATGCGCTTCATGTGTCTCTTACAGCAGCCAGTCACCGCCTTTTACTCATCCAGGGTGCAAATGAGTTTCTCCACCCTTAATCTTTGGCCTGCATTAACAACATGGAGTGTATAAAGTAAAAAATGAATATTTCAAATGCTAGATCAACTACTACTGAAAAAAATCAATTAAGAGTGGTAGTTAGAAAGTCAAAAGGGGAACACAATAGAATACTAAATCAATGATTCACTTCATCCTCACTGCCTGAGCCTACCTACCTATTCTTAACTGCTTGCCATGCTTCTGAGCCTAAGGACAAAAACTCTGGCCACTTTTATCATAATATTACTTCAGAGTGTTTGGCCTTTCTTATAGTCAAGTGCTGGATTCAACATGACTTCTGCTGTACTTGATAAGCTTGGGACCGCAGAAACTCCAGTGTCCATTCAGACTTGACTGTAACCATAGAAGCTCTACGTTCTTCAACAACTGCCCATAAAGGCTGGCTAACACATTCCGGAAGTGCAGGGGAGGATAATTTCCCTTGGGATGCACTTTAAGCAATAAGAGGCAGGTTACTGGATAAAGTGATAGATAAATTGTTATCTCTCCTGTTTTTTTTTTTCTTCACAACGTACTGAGCTCAGATAAAATTCTTCTGTGTTGTGCTATTTTGCCGGGGGGTAGAGGGAATGGAATAGAAAGTATTGCTTGGCAAACTGTGTTTAACTTAGAATCTAATCTTGTATTTGCTTTTCTCTTTTTCCTTGTTTATTATTAAATAATAGTTTCCTTTATTCTAACTTTCTTGGAATTCATTTCCTAAAAAAACATTAGCAAATAATCTTTGCTTCAGGTTCTGTTTCTAGAGGAACTTGGGCCAAGACTTGGTACACAATGAAGTAATCTGAAAAAGACAAGAGTGTGAGGTCAAAGAGATCAATGGAGAAATGTGATTTTAGGAGGAAGTGGTCTACTGAATCAAATTTGGCTGCTAAGAAGTTGAATAATATAATGAGATACAACCATTAAATTTTCAGCATGAAGGCCATTTATGATGTGATAAGAGTCAATTCATTTCAGGGAGATTAAAATTATTTATGATTATAAAAATCCAACCATTACTGCAGTCTTCTATGTATAGTAGATATTTTTGGTTTTCATTCAGCTCCATTCATATATGCCAGATTAAACTGCTAGAGTGGCTTCTTGTTAAATGATCTCGTTAGTGTTAAATATCCTTACCTTCTAAGTGAATAATGATGCTTCATTGAATTTCATTCTTTTGACAAAAGCCAATTCATGGCATGAATATACCTAATTTCTCAGGTATAGCTAAGAAATGTTGCCTTAACTTGCTTTAGAATTATTTTTACAACATCAGGAATTTTGTATTGCATAGACCAGAACTTTTTAGTTTAAATGGAATCTTCCTCCAAAAACAAAAGTGGTTGTTGACTAGATCAATTTAATATTCTAAGTTTAAAAGTAGTCTGTACTGTATTATCAAATTGACATTGAGAAACTAGTTGGTAATTAGATTTTTTTAAACAAAAGCCTTGCAATTGGCTATAAAAGATGTTTATGTTTTAGCTGACACATACTTTTTGAGTCCCTCTATACAATCGAAAAGAAAGAAATCGGAAGTGGCTATATTCCATAAATCAAAAAGCACACCTCTACGTTGCAACTGGGAAGACTCAATGTTTAAGAAAAGCTACATTATGAGAGTTATTCAAAGGCTAGTGCATTTACTTCCAGGACCCAGAAATATCAACCAAATATGAAAGCTCCGTATAATGGGGTTACATTTTACCTATAGTGCCACAGTGGAGTCCCAGTTAAGTACAAGTCATGGGAACTTTCTTTTTCAAACCACCACTGTTCCTCCTAATGTCCACAACCTCTTTTTCTATGTTGAAGGTTATAAAGATAAAAATCTCCAAGCCACTGAAAGACAGAAGCCCCAGATAGGACAACAGAGATAGTGATCTGAAAATTTCAGTACACAAGTGACAGTCATTTCTGCTGAATGACTTAGGGGAACTGTGCCAGCTCGAAGCTGCTGACAGTGTATTCCTTCACTAAAGAGAAGAAAAAAAAAAACCTAGTAATCACCTTAGGTGACAGGTGTAATTCACTAGGCTGACAAAATCTATAGACCAAGGATATCCTATTTTTTGACTTCTCTGGGCCACACTGGAAGAAGAATTGTCTTGGACCCCATATCAAATACATTAACACTAACGATAACTGATGAGCTTTTAAAAATTGCCAAAAAAACCTCATAATGTTTTAAGAAAGTTTACGAATTTATGTTGGACCATATTTCAAGCCATCCTGGGCCACTGGTTGAGCAAGTTTGCAACAGTCGTCAGGCATTGGTTTGATTTTGTGTGGCTGACTTTTGGATCTCACTGTGTTTCTTCCCATGAGATCCACCCCTGAAAAGCACAAACTCTTCTGTCTCCAGCCCTAATAACCTCCACTAAAGACAAATCCCATTAAGTGGCTTCCCCTTTGCAGACCAGATGAGTCTCATCTATAGTCCCAAGAAATGGGCTACATGGAATGTTCCTCTAGTCTCCTTCCAGTTCATTATTAAGGTAGTAACTAAATAACCTTTTGGGGGGGATGAGTTCCTTTTAATATTCATTTCTCTTTTTTAAAAAAATTTTACTTTAGGTTCTGGGATACATGTGCAGAACGTGCAGGTTTATTACACAGGTATACATGTGCCATGGTGGTTCGCTGTACCTACCAACCTGTCATCTAGGTTTTAAGCCCTGCATGCATGAGGTATTTGTCCTAATGCTCTCCCTCCCCTTGCCTGCCACCCCCATAACGGGTCATGGTGTGTCTTGTCTCCCTCCCTGTGTCCATGTGTTCTCATTGTTCAGCTCCCATTTATGAGTGGAAACATTACCTGTTTGGTTTTCTGTACTCTGGTTTATCTTCAGATAGTATAAACCTTTCGTCTTTTTTTTTTTTTTTTTTTTTGAGATGAAGTCTCATTTTGTTGCCCAGGCTGGAGTGCAGTGGCATGATCTCGGCTCACTGCAACCTCCGCCTCCCAGGTTTAAATGATTCTCCTGCCTCAGTCTCCTGAGTAGCTGAGACTGCTCTTTTTTCTTTTAACAAACTCTTTAGGAAAACAAAATGTATACATTGATGCGGAATTTGTGAGCCTATTTTTGAAGGTAAGAAATAAAAAAAGTATTCTTATAAAGTTAAATATGCAGTTGTATAACGATTAGCAATTTCATTCTAAGCATATTTGCATGATAAGTTAAAAGATAAGTCCACAAAATGTTTTGTATGAGAATGACCATTGCAGCTAATTCACAGTGTCTCCAAAATGGAGACAACCCAAATGTCCAGCTACAAGTGAGCCTATGTACACCTGTGACATAATGGTAAAATGGAAATCTATTCAGGGATAAAAGTAACAAACTACTCATACATTCAACAACATGAATAAATGTTATTGACTCAAGAAGTCAAAGAAAGAAAATACACACAGATGAGGTGTAAAAATATGAAAACATACTAATCAATGGTAATAGAAGTCAGTAAGTTGTTCCTTTTGGTACGGAGGAGGATATTTACTAGAAAGAGGTGTGAGGAAACACTCCAGGAGGAAGGGAATATTCTATATTTTGTTTGGGATAATGGTTATATAGGTGTAAACAATGACGAAAACTCATTGAATGGATAATTCGATATCTGTATGTTTTTGTTATGTCAACTATTAATATATTTTGGTTGAAAAAGAAGTTATTTTCTCTTTGAATTTCTGATATATCAATGTCAATTCTTTTAGGAAAATGTTAAATGTTATGATTTACTATGCCTCCTCCTTAGACGATATTGAAGTGTTATTTTTGTTATACTTTATGCTATAACTTTTAGAGCAGTAATATTCTCACTAAGCTCTCTGTCATACCTCCTGTCTTCTCCTCACCATGCTGTGCTTAAGATAAACAAGACTTTTTTTAAACCTAATATATATTTCTTCAGAGCAGTAGCTTCTATGTACCATGTGGTTAAATGAGCGTTCTCCCTAACTTAGCAGAAAATCACATCCATTTTTATGAAAGTAACTCATTGTTCAATCCTTTCTTGATTTCTGGAGATTAAGAGATAAAACATATACTTTCTCATTGAGCAACTGTCCCTGCTCTTGGGCACATCTTCTCTGAACAGGATGGAATAAATGACTACAAAGAGAACATTACTCTTGGAATTCATATGTGGGAAATCAATTTTTCTATAGACAGCAAACTAGCCTGTCTCAATCTTCTCTATAATTTTGCATACAAGTAATATAAGAAAGAGATTAGATGTTCAGATCTTTCTTTTACTTGAAAGTCTACAGCATTGTAATTGAAATTACAATTGTAATAGAAATGATAATCATAAAGACTCTATCAAGTATTCCAATTCTCCTATTAGACATATGGCAGAATTATACTTAACATGACCCTTTGACATTACTTACAGCTTTGTTACTTTATTTGGCCAATGAGATGTGGACTAAAGTGGTGTAAAATCCTTCTATGTCTGGCGCTCTCTTTCCCACTAAAGTGAAGGTGGACAGTATACTCCACGGGGCCATTTCCTCAGCCTGAATGACGGGAGAATGATACAGCAGAGCAAAATCAGCAGGTGGCACAATGGACATGTATCATCAGTTGGGAATAAGTGTTGCTTTGAGCTGCTGAGATGTTGAGTTGATTGATTACCAAAGTATAATCTATAGACCACCACAAATAATACACTTTCTTCTCTCCTTTGAATATCAGTTTGACATCATTCCATTGTTTTTTGTTTTTGTTTTGTGGTTTGTTTGTTTGTTTGTTTTTCCTTTTTCGTTGTCTAACCAAAGTAACTAACCAGAATTTTCTTGCAGCTTGCCCCTCTGGTTAGCTGCATACTGAGTAAACATTTCTCAATGCCTGACTTCCCTCACCCAGCTGAAAGTGGTGATCAATATGTAGACTAGACTCCTAACCAAACATCATAAAACAAGAAGGAAAATCAATAACTGCATTCCTAGTGCCATCAGAGGCACACAATGGCAATTCTGCATCTTGGTTTCAGTGTAGTTTCTACAGCATATTCAGCAGCATTTAATTAAACTCCCAGGTCCTTTGGGGTGTTTTCATTTGGAGATGGCTGGGATAGTGTCAAATTTCTTTACTTTAGAGTCCTGAAAATCATACTGTGGCAGAAGTTTCTGTGACTTCTGATTTAACAAAAAAATTATAATTTTCAAAGTGCCTGAGAAATGGCACATGACTCATGACCCCATATCAGATACACTCATTCTTTACTAGTGAGGTTATTAGATATGACCCATATTTCTTCTGGACTTAGGCCATCAGTGTTTAATGTCAGGGAGGTAATGTAGAGTATCCCATAAAGCTTATGACTTTGAATAAACTTATGGCTCTAAATCTTGCAGGAATCTGCCCTAAGCTGCTCAAAGCAGTGGGCACTAGTTATACTTTGGGATTGGCCTTTACATTCATATGGGTCAAATAAATCCTTAAGCTTATTTCTAAAGCTCTTTCAGTCCCCACTGGACCCATATGGTCATAATCTGCTCTCAAAACTTTTCTTCAATGGGAGTAATGCAATGTTCAGTCCATATTTTTTAATAGTGAGTTCCTTCAAGAATAACTGACACCTGGTAATGTTTAAATCTTCCCGTTTGTTGCTTCCATTTGTCAACTTTCCATAGTCCATCATAAAATAGGCACGCGCTAAATGCAATATAGGCGATAATAATCAGAAGAGATGTTTTGGGGTCGGCTCAACAAAACTAAATTAAAATATCCTCTTAAAAGTTTTACCTGGCAAGGTGCAGTGGTTCATACTTAAGATACCAGAGCTTTAGAAGGTGGGAAGATTGCTTGCGCCCAAGAGTTCCAGACCAGCCTGGACAACATAACAAGACTTTGTCTCTACAAAATGTTTTAGAAATTAGCCAAGTGTGGTGTCATGGGTTTGTAGTACCAGCTGCATGGGAGTTTGAGCCTGAAAGATCACTTGAGCCCGGGAGTTCAAGACTGCCATGAGCTCGCTGTGCCACTACATTCCAGGCTGGGAAACAGAGCAAGATCCTATCTCTAAAAATTACAAAGAAAAAACGTTTACCTACCTTTGGAGTCCTCAATTTTCTTTATCACTTCCTGTAGAATAATTTAATTTTCTTACACAGGGAGCAGTGGGAAATTCTATCTTTGTTTTTGATTTATAAGTAATTCTAGCAGTAAGCATGTACTCTATTTGTTGACTGCCACTATCTGGAGAGTTATGTAATAGAATGTTATAATTATCTATGTCAAAATATACTCGTATGTTTATAATATGTTCAGTCCTTGTAATAAATGGCTAATTTTAAAGCCAGAAATTATTTTTCTTTACAAGATAGTGAATTTGATTAATGCTCTAATTATATAAATATTACCTTCTTATGTACAGATAAACATAGTGAAGAAAGTTTAAATTCTATCACTTTGAGATAAAATCTGTTTATATTTTGATACATGCTCTATCATATATTTCTTCATAAATATATACAGCCTTACACACAAGTAGATTAACAGATATGAACTTTTTTTGTCTATTTTATTAAAAGACAATTATTTTTTGTAATGACTCTGACAAAGCTCATGGCTATGGTTTTGAATGCTTCTTGGCAGGAGAGCCTAACATTAGCATTGACAACATTTGCTAGAAACGGCATCCTCAGCAAATTCTTCTTAAACGTGGCTTTGGCTTACCCATTGGCAAGCCTTTCTTTATTTCTGCCTGTTTTCTCAGACTAACTTGTTAGCTTCCAAAGGAATTTTATAATTCCCCAAATGTCTTTCCAATAATGATTCCTTTTTCTGCTTAAGTTAACTAAATTATTTTTTTTTTCCTGTAACCAAAAAATTTTACTTGTAATCATATACTTCAATCTTCCTACTATACTTCCTAAAATTGTTTCTTATTCCAGCTTCTTATTTCAGTGTTGGTTAGAGAGTAGGAGGAGATGGAAAGATCAGGTAAATAACTAGGACCACTTCTCTCTTACACACCTTCCATTTGTCTCCATTTCCAAATATTTGCTATTGCTAACACAGCACATAGTTCGCAGCATCCCAAAATCTCTTTTATGATCAACCCTACTAAAGAGTTCTACTCTTTTCATTCTCCAGAATACTCAAGCCAAAGAACATCTCCTATTATGAAACACAAGAAAATGAGATAAGAAAAGTCATACATCAACCACATGTGAGGCATCTTTCAAGATACTTTATACAATGTCTTCTAATAATTTTATGTATAGAAATTATGCTGCCCTGTTTTCAATAGAGAATATCAAACAGCGGGAAATGATTGCTGAGATTCATGGGTAAATGACAAAGCCAATGTAACCCAGAGTCTCTGACCCTAATTTAATGTAATTTAAACTGTATTATCTTCCCCCCCCCCCCACTAAATTTTCAAATATATTTAATCTTATATTTCCTTACAGGGTGCAAGTGAAAATTAAAGATAGTGTGTGTAAAGATATGAAACATGTAAATCTTATAACTCATTTTCTAATTCCCTATTAATACAATTATCAGTATATCTTACAGGACTAACTTTAACTTTGGGGTTACTTGTACGCTCTAAAAGGGCCAAAGAATCTGAGACCAAAGTGAATGGGGATCAAGACTGGCTCCAGAGCTTGTCCCTTGAAAACTATTACAAATTTCAAGACAGTGATATCAGAGCATTCAACCAAGTGAGAGGTCCTTCAAAACATAAAGACCTAGACTTGTGACTGCAAGGCCATATCCTCATGAAGCTGGCCTGGACTTATATATTTAATTTGAAACACTCCAAGTGGGGTTCTTGACTGTATAAATGGAAAATATGTCACAAATCTATAATCAGTAAATTTCAAACATAGGCTGGGTCATTATACTAGCCTCTCTACTTTGTGTATCACTGGAATTTTTTGGAGCAAAATGTTAAAAACAATTTTTAAAATGTTGAATCAAGAAACACTCAGGTAGATGGAGAAATACCTTAATGTATACATAAACAAAACAGAAAAGTACATGATGAAATATGATAAATATGAAAGATAGATTTAAAAGACTTGATTTTCACAAAAATTATGTTTAGAGGAATAGAACAACACTAAATGTGTTCAATAATACCACAGAAGAAAGCTTACCTCAAATTTCGTGAAACAAATATTTAAGACTATGGATCAAAAGAATATTCACTCTATGAGGACAAAAAAATATACAAAATGATTGGCATCTAAATATATAGAGATGAATTTGCTGAAATATAGTAAGGAATAAACAATATGGAAATCCAAGCAGAAAAATAACTACTAAAGTAAAATAAAACTGAGAAAAACTTAGGCTGGCCTAGATTTTCCCTTAAAAAGATTTTATGAAAGAAGATTATTTAAAAGCATACATAAAGTTCTAGATAAAAGAGAATATGACCCAAAAATTTCTTTCAAGTGGAAGGATTGATAGCAGATATTTAGACTTTTAATACTCCAAGAAATAATGCATATTTAAGCTTGTCTTGATAACAATAACAAAAAAAAACCCTTTTTTTTCTTTGATAATCATCTTAACTGTTATCCTCATTTAGCTATTATCCTCAGCAAACTAATGCAGGAACAGAAAGCCAGACACCGCATGTTCTTATTCATAAGTGGAAGCTGAACAATAAGAATGCATGGACACAGGGAGGGAAGCAACACACACTGGGGCCTGTGGTGGGAGGTGTGGGCTGGGGGAGAACATCACAAAAAATAATTAATGAATGCTGGGTTTAATATTCAGGTGATGGGTTGATAGGTGCAGCAAACCACCATGGCACACGTTTATCTATGTAATAAACCTCCACATCCCACACACGTGCCCTGGAACTTAAAATAAAATAATATAAAACTTATCAGCATGAAAAAAGTAAAAATAAACTTAGTCAACTCAAGAGATGAACCAAAGCAAAAACTCAGGAATAGAAAAACTTTGGGGAAAACACTGGTTTTGAGTGCTGACTTTTAAAATATAGATTAAAGATGAGAAAATTCTAAACATTGTAGTTTTAAAAAGTAGGCAAGTGAAATCTGTTTTCTAATAAACAATCAGTATTTATAGTTTGGGTAAGCTGAGCAGCAGTGCATATAACCTCGTATTGCAGAGTAGGAGTTAATACCAGTGCCTGAAACTAAAATTTGTCACAGAAAAAAATCACTTATGATAACAACTTATATTATTGTATTCAAAATGTTTTGTTAGAGGTAACTTTTCAAAAGTAATATTTTTATTTTTGAAGACACATGTGTCTACAATTTAATAATTGCTTCAGCTTTACTTCTATTTTTGTTGTTTCTGACATTCTATATATACATATATATTAGAGACAGAGTCTTGCTCTGTTGCCCAGGCCAGATGCAGTGGCGCAATCACGACTCACCACAGCCTTCACCTCTCAGGTTCAAGCCATCCTCCCACCTCAGCCACCTGAGTAGCTGGGACCACAGGTGTGCACCATCATGCCCAGTTAGTTTTTTAATTTTTTTGCAGAGACAGTGTCACTGTCATTATGTTTCCCAAGCTGGCCTCGAACTACTTTGCTCAGTCAATCCTCCTGCTTTAGCCTACTAAAGTTCTGGGATTACAAGGGTGACCCACCACGCTCCACCTTATTTTTTTATACTTCAGTTGCAATGGGAATATTGCTAAATATTCCATTTAAGAACAATGGTTTCTGTCCAGCTTTCTACCTCCCCACCTTTCTGTCATTGTAACAACCCTTTTATCTGCATATATCTGGAGAGTTCATTGTGGTGATATTCTGCAAATGTTGTCAAAGGCCTGTACTAGAAAGTGAGACCTTGAATGGTTCTAATTAGCTTTCAGTTGATCATTGAAAGAATTGCTGATTCTTTTTAAATATTCAACTATTATTTAACTTTTTTAAAAAAATTAAAATCCAGAAATTTATAGTATTTTTATTTGATGGTATTGACACATTTTGATTCAGCTTTTTTTTAGTTTGAGATACTATTTTTATAAGATAGTTGTGCGATTAAAATTTAAGTTGCGTTTGATATGTTGACTGAAGTTTTCTTTTTACTTCAACTACCATTTTGTAATTGTGTACACCTGATATTTTTTATTGCTGCTAGGCCTTAATGCAAGGATTTTACATGATTTCCAGCTCTGTCTTTCAGTTAACTTCTGTACCTCTCCTCTCTAAAGCTGACTTCTTCAAACTTCATAGCCATTCACTGCTATTAATCAACTGCACTTTATTATAAGATGGGAGTGTTCTGATTGTCATTTGAGCATTTGATTTAACTCTTTCCATACACAAAACTAGGCCTAGGTTTTCAGTCATGTATTGGAATTTGCTGCTTTTTCTAACCAAGACAAATATTTTTAACTCCAGAATGTACCGAATAGTCAATCCCTCATTCACAATAAAAATGTAATTAGATATTATTGCAGATACTTAGAAATATAACTTATATTATCAAATCTGTTACTGACAGAGACAGTAGAGTCTTCAAATTATTCACTAGCATTATTATTCTTGAGGATATCTTCTCATGAAATACAATTATTAGATGTGTTAATAAAAAATGCTGTCAAAAATCACCATTATTTTTCCCTTAAATTCATATTTTATCACTTATTTTCTATTTGCACCACCTAAGAAATACATTCCATTAAATATTTTCAAATATGTTCAGAGTGTGAGCAGTGTAGCATAGTAAAAACAGCAAAAACTAAAAGCTGGGGAAGGCGTTTCCACTTTCTAGTTTAATGGAGTTACCAAGAGGTATGGTTTGGCTGTGTCCTCACCCAAATCTCAGATTGAATTGTAATCCCCATAATCTGCACGTGTCATGGGAGGGTTCCGGTTGGAAGTGATTCGATCATAGGGGTAGTTTCCCCCATGCTGTTCCTGTGATAGTGAGTGAGTTCTCACAACATCTGATGGTTTTATGAGTGTTTGGCAAGTTCTTCTTCATTCATTCTCTCTTCATTCAATCTCTTGTGAAGATAGTGTCTGTCTCGGCGTCACCTTCATCCATGATTGTAAGTTTCCTGAGGCCTCTCCAGCCATAGGGAACTGTAAGTCAATTAAACCTCTTTCTGTTGTAAATTACCAATTCTTGGTCAGTTCTTACAGCGGTGTGAAAATGGACTAACACACCAAGTTGCTTAACTGAAATTTAAGTGAGTGTTCACTTAGTGGTAAGTACAATATGTTGGGGTAATGTGCCCTTTTGTGTTTAAATTCCCTTCAAACCTGGCTTATACTTCTGCTCTCTTGGTCTGCTCACTGGCTATTCTGATCATCTCCTGATCATTAGGTATACAGAATTTGATATTTAGGTCCCTTGGTTATTCTGAATACTTATTATTACTGTGTAGCTATATAGCTCCTGGCTTTTTTGTGCTCTAGCTTGAAACACCTGTACATGATTTTATTTCTATTTCCGAGGTATAAGAACCTATTCCTGGTGCATTTATAGATTTTGTGTACTCTGAGCTCACTTTATAATTTGTTTTGTGGTTACTGACCTAGTTTGTTTTCTGTTGTTTATAACATACCTTAAACTGAAAAATTTATACTGAAAATGAATTTATTTCTTACAGTAATGGAGGCTGAGAAGTCCAAGGTTGAGCGATGACATCTGGTGAGAACCTTCTTGCCGATGGGTGCTCTCTTTGTATTTTTAGTAGAGACGGGGTTTCACCATCTTGGCCAGCCTGGTCTTGAACTCTTGACCTTGTGATCCACCCTCTTTGGCCTCCCAAAGTCCTGGGACTACAGACGTGAGCCACTGCACCAGGCCCCAATCACTTCTTAAATGCCCCGCCTCTCAATACTACCATATTGAAGATTAAGTTTCAACATGAGTTTTAGAGGAGACAAAAACTCAAACCATCGCAGTCATGCTTTGAACACAGCAGTCATGATTTATGCTCTCGGTTACCCCTGTCAGCTGTATCAGGAATGGTCAGTGGAGAAGTCTCTCAGGAGGAAAACTTATAATATTAATTATTACACTGTGATGTTGGAAGAAGAGCTTTCTCTCTTTTATATCCTGTTATAACTCCTTGAATGATGTTGATATTTAATATAAATTCTCTATATTTGATATATGAAAATGAATTAAACATGTATTAAATCAAAGAAGGCCAGTAGATCATACACAGGAGACACTGCAAAGGCTTTAGTTTCCATAAATATTCAGGAGATAGCAATGCGAACAAGTCAATCTGAGGCCATTTTGCTGATGAGTGACCACCTTGACTCCCTCGTGGAGACAAAGGTGTGCTAGGTCATGTGAAATCCCTTTCCAGTGGTTCTCAGAGCACTGAACTGAAAGAAATGAAAGAATCCCAATCCAAGGGCTCTACCGGGAATGAATTATTCATTGTAAATTCTGATTAATTTATAGTTATTATAAATCATATGTACTTGTCCTCATAGTAAGAGTTGATTGGTGTGATGATCTGCAAGATGAAGTTCTCAATCGTATGGTTAATAATTGTCCTTGATTAAATGAAGATTAATTTTGATCAGGTAAAGGAAGTAAATATGATTAGAAGCAAACTCACAAAACAGTAATCAGACTTTATTTTTAAAGAGACACAAGGAAGTTTTTAGAGCATTGAGACTAAATTCAACCAGGTATGTTCATTCAGATATTGCTACTGAAAATAAATGAGATTGTGTATGTTTTTGAAAGTTGCAACAGAAGCATGTATCATGTTTTTATAAATAATTGTAATGGGCAGCTTATTTTACAAAACATAATAATTGGTCTAATTATTCCAACAGAGACTTAATGAAACACTAGATTTTCAGGCAATATTAGGTGAAAAGATTTATACACAAAAGTCATTTTGGTATAACTAGCTAATGCAAAATGATCTGAAAAGGGAAGGAGACACTTATTGTGGCTATGGATTGTTTTTCACAGCTAAATACTGACAAAAGAGACAAAAAAAAAAATCCATCATGTGATTGGTGGCCTACAGTAGAGTCTCCCTGTGTTAGTTTACTAGGGCTTCTATTAAAAATATGCACAGGAAACTGAGTCTAAAGAGTAGAAATTCATTTTCTCACAATTTTAGAGAACAGAAACCTGATAAGAGGTGTCAGTGGGGTTGGTTTCCTCTGAGACTTCTCTTTGGCTTGTAGATTGCCATCTCCTCCCTAAGTCTTCATTTGGTCTTTCTTCTGAATGTACCTGTGTTCCTATTTTAAAATAAGAATTTTAAAAAATAAGAATTTTAAAAATATATTTTATATAAAAAATATTTTATATATTTTAAAAATCCTATTTTTATAATATATAGGAATTATATTTTTATAATATAAGGATGCCAGATTAGGGCCCCCTGTAATGACCTCTTTTAAACTTAACTACTTCTTAACTACTTCTGTGTCCAAATATAGGCACATTCTGACATAATGGTGGTTAGACATCAACATATAAATTTTGAGAGAACACAATTTAGCACATAATGCTCTCCTTCCAAAAAAAAAAAAAAAAAAAAAAACCTTTATATCCTTTTAACATTATCCCATTCAATTTGAAACGCATCTGCGTTTACTTGTATAAAAAGAACTGTGCTAGTCTCTTAGAATGGAAATGTGATAAAACAATTGGATTCTGCCTTCAGTGAGATGACTCTGAAGAAAAAAAAAAAATAAATCTCTTAATTTCAAAGTCACATTAATTTTAAAACAGAAGTCCATAAAAGGTAGAAACACTTTGAGAAGGGATTTAACTTGAGTACAAGATTTTATGGAAAGCATCACATGTAACATTTACTAGGTTTCTAAGAATGTTTGTATTTTTCTGGGTTACTACAGAAGGGGAAACTTTCAAGACCATGTAAGCAAACTTTGCAAAACAAGAAATGTATAACAAAATAAAAATTCCAACCCATTGCAGTATGCTTGGCGTAACTGCTTTCCACAAAGGGGAGGTAGAAATAAATGAGGCATAGGAGAATAGGTAGTCTTACATAGAAGAATCTCATAATATTTATGCAGAGGGAAACAAAGCCAGTGACAACAACAAAAAGGCACTTGTACTATTATTTCATTTTATACAATTCTAGAAAATTCAAGCCGATCTATAGAAGAATGAGAAAATGTGGGAGGGGACATCACACAGACCTATTCATATTAGCAAGTGTGATGAGGATTTCAAAGATGTATATGCATGTCAAAACTCATCAAATTTTCCACTGTAAATGAATGCAGTCTGTCAATTATGTTTTTCAATGCTTCTAGATTCTTACTTCCATATTCTTACTTACATCCTTACTTTATTATATACATAATATATTATATATATTCTTATATTAAATATATAGAGAGAGATGTTTAAATCTTTGACTATAATTGTTATATTGGCAACAATAATGTGCCTCACAGACATCCAGTCATGGAGAACTTGATGGACCAGGAGCCCCGGCTGCTTTGCCCTGAAATCCATTGCTTCATTTGTGCCAAGGCTGTGATTCCCACGGGCTGCTCCTCGTCAATGGCTGAGTGAAACAAGGTTAAGGGAGGATTATGTCTGAAGGACAAAGAACTCTGACTTCCAAATTTTGCTAACAACTTCCTGATAGTGTTGCTAGATTTTTCTTAGACTATACAACTATCTAACATTTTTTCACACAACTTTCCTTGTATCTCTCGCTCACTCAGGTTCAGATTTGCATTGTAATTTGTTGTCCCCCCGCCCCAGCCTTTCCTTGTTGGCTCCATTCTTTCTTTCACAGCTGTTTTCTATAGTTAAATTCTTTCATGTTTATTTATTCGTCTCACAGGATCCAAACTAGCCTAAGTGAACCAAAAGTGATCCAAGAAAACAGATGGTAAGGCAGGAACTTTGGAGTGGCTCACCTATCCCATGGCAAGTGAAGAAGACATTGTCTTGGTTGGTTTATGGGGCACAGATAGTCTCTAGTGCCAGGGAGTGGCTCAGTTGGAAAAAATTTCACCAGTAGTGACCTGGAAAAATATACTTATAGAGAAGGATGCTTTGGCTGGAGCAATAACACAGGCATCTGAAAAATATAAGGAAATAATTTCTACAATGATAGTAGATTTAAGTGGTTACCTATGTATTGTAGGCTACCATGAAGAAAGATAATGACAGAACTCTTAAACAGTTAATATCTGAGTGACAGTCAGAGAACTCCTGAGTGATAAGTTACAAAGTGTCCCTTATTTGTATAATGGAAGTGTATATGGAGGTTAGTGGCAGATGGAAGACTCTAACGTAGCAGAAGTCCAAAGATATTTGAATGCTCAATCATGGCAGTCTGATAAGTGAATGTGTGTGTCCTAATAAGGCAAACTTGGATATCAAAATGTAAGATGCAGACGTTTGGAGGGATGCTTCCGAGAATATCTATCCTTCTCGAAGAAGAGCTGGATCTTCCAATGGGCTGGAAGATGCTGCATAAATCTTTCTTTGGCAAGGCAATATGAAACTCTTCAGAGGTTGACCCCACCTATGTCCAGATTGTCTGCTTGATACCTAGGATGAAATCCCAGCATAACCAAACTAGCCATGTGTTGGGCTTCAGAAAGGAGGAAGGAGACTCTGTAATTAAATAATTGCCATAATTAGCTGGCTGATCCTAAGTCACTGGGAGATTAATCTTGGGATTTATTGGTTTTTTAGGGTGCCTGATAAAGGGGAACTGGAGTGTAAGACTAGATAAGAATGAATGTATTGACTTGAGAATGTCCTTGAGAGTTTCCTTGGGATATATAATTTAACATTTAGTAAGAATTCCAGAGAATATGACAAACTTGCTGCTGAGTGTAATTATTAGAAATGTGATTTAAAAATGTTTAAATCTCTCCCAAATGGGAATGCCTCAGTTGTCATGACCGAAGGTGGAGAAACAAGTGAGGAGGCTGAGAGAGATGGGCATGCTGGATTGGATGTAATATGTAAGTCCCAAAGTGCTGCCAGAGGGTTAGTTTCCACGGAAAGTCTCAGAGGACACATAGTTCACAAAGACCATCAGAGGTGAGGGTGGGCGGTGACAGTATCACTAAGTTATTTGATGTTGACCCTGAAGACCGTGGATAATAGAAAATGAGGATGTAACAGAGCCAGGTTCATTTATATCTATTAGGATGAAGTGGATTCCTTCATGCCCATTAACAATAAAGGCCCATGGTGGCCCTTACTGCTGGCATCCAAGAGACTGGAATTTCCATGATGACTACCAAGGTTAGAAATGGGGCCAAAGGAATTTGATCAATACTGTTGTCCCTAGAGGCGAAATGGTCGAACAGGCAACAAATTTGCTACTTAACATCTATAACAACAATGACAAAAAGATTAGAGAATCAGGGATCTGAAGGTAATTGCCTAATTAAAAAGCCACGACTCTGTTCAGATCATAGAGCTGAGATGATATTTAGAACCTGACCCCACTTATCAAAAGTAGGAATGGGTCTCTGTAACACAGGGCTCTGTAACACCACTGCAAGAAGATATTGTGACAAGTCCCAATTTCTTTTCCAAAAGGACCTATAACCATTTTACTTGACTGATGGTACACTGAGACAAAGAGAATACACAGACAGTTCAAGGACTCTTAGACCCATTACAAATAGATATTGATACCCCAGCACTCATATGATTATCACAGCCCTGTGTTGCATTGGGGCTCACTGGTACTAGGTAATAATAGAGTTCTGGAAAAAGTCAGTCTCACAATGGGTCTGACTATCCACCCAGTGGTCCTGTTCCCAGTTTCCATCTACATGTTTGGAAATGAAATGTTTGGTAACTGGAGTAATTGCCACATTGGATCTCTGATCTGTGGTGGAAAGGCTATCATGATGGGGAAGATTAAAAAGAAGCCTATAAAACTGCTTCCTCTTTCCACCCCACAACCAAGATAGTAAATCAAAAGCAGTATCATATTCTTGTTGGGGAAGGTAGTGGAGGAAATAAGTGCCAATATTAAAGAAACAAAGGATACAGGTGTGGTTGTTTATCATTTATCTCCATTTAATATGTCAGTTTAGCTACTGTAAGCCAAACTCAGTCTGAAGAATGACTATAGCCTACAGAAGACCTAACAGGGCAGGAGTTCTGAATACACAGGTGATGCAAGATGTCATGTCATTTCTTAATTAATATTTGTAGCATACAGACTTTGAGTTGATGAATGTGCTCTTTTCCATTTCAAATATAAGAGGACCAGAAGCAGTTTGTATTTAACATGGAAGGGACAATAGTATTTATTTATAGTTTTGCCTCAAAACTATGTTAAATGTTCTACCCTCTGTCATAATATAATCCAACTAGATCTAGACAACCTGAACAATTCACAGAACATAACACTGATTCATTATACTAATAGCATGACCTTTTTACATAGGACAAACAAGAGGTGGTTAGTATGTTAAAAGTCTTGGTGAAAAATGTGCACCTCAGAAGGTAAGATATACAATCTACACTCGGGGACTAGCCACTTTAGTGATGTTTTTAGGAGTCAAGACAATGCTAGAATATCTCATGCAAAGAGAAATAAAACATATTGCAACTTACATTCCCTACCACAAGGAAAGAAACACGGCACTTCTTACCCACTGGATTAGAGGTATATCATATTTCCCACATAGGGTCACCACTTTGATTTATATACTGGAATTATATGGAAAGCTGACAATTTTGAGTGTGCCTTATAGTAGGAAGGGATTTTTGTTTTGCAGAAGTTCCAAGTCACTGTGTTTCCATTTCTGCTGTCTGGATCATACAATCCAGCAGACCATGTCAGAGTGGAAGAGACAGTAAGGATAAAAGAGGGAATGATGGGGTTATTGACAAGCTCGTGAAATAATCTGATTGCATGTCTTTGAAATTCTGGAGCAGGTTTATGCCATATGCAACAATTACACACCTTTTGAGAAACAACTTTTGGCATGTTACTGAGACCACATATTTGACCATAGGATACCAAGTAACTATGTCTAGAACTTCTCACTGTGAGCTAGATTCTGTCAGGCCTATAAACTCCTAAAGTCATATGAACCCAGTAGCAGTCCATAGTAAGATGGAAATGTTACATGCAGCCTCAAACCTGAGCAAGACCAGAAAGTATGAGTGAGCTGCATTAGCAGGTTTCTCAGACCCCCATGTCATTTATCACCATTGCAGGCATACTACTGCCTGGGCATATGCTATATAGGAAGGCCTATATGACCACTTGAAAGATAAGGAACAGTCTAAGTAGGGTTTATAGCCAAGTTAGCTCAGAACATGAATGCAACCTGAAGAGGGACAACAACTGCATTACAGCTACATTTGGGGGCAGACTTGAAAGAGGGTGGAAAAGAAAAAAATATTTCTAATGAGTAGAACTGTAAGTTGTGCACCTGTTCATCCTTTTATAAGATAGAAGAAATGGCCCATGTTGAGCTTATATACAAACCCATGCACAGGAAAGAACTAGAAAGTTAAAGATAAGGCTATCTAGGTTAGATCCTGTTCATATACCTATGGCAGAGGATAAAGTTTGTTGTGTGACATGTTAACTCAACTCGTACAAGAAAACATCAACTGTGAAGAAGTCACTTAACAACCAAATAGACAAAATGAGTCAGCCCATACATGTAAGCTGATCTTCATCATCAGTCACTGCAGAATCGGTACAACAGGTGTATGAATGGAATGGTCATGCTGTCAGAAAGGGAGGTTACTTATGGGTCCGACAGCACAGACTTACCAAGGCTGATGTAGCTACTACTGTTTCTGAATAACCAACTTCCCAGCAAGAGACCAACATTGAGCTCTTAATGTGGCATTGTTTCTCAAAGATCTCAACTACTTACTTGGTGGTAAGTAGATACCTCATCCCCTTTCTATAGTAGGTCACTTGGCTTGTCGTTAAGGGGAAAGATTTCACGTGAGATTTGCTTTTTCTATACACAGACTATGTGTAAGAGCCCTACTATCCTAGGGCTTTAAGAAGACCTGATGCACAGACGATTCTGAGAAATATGACATCTGACTAGGGGACCTGTTTAACACTGAAGAAGGCATGAGGGGTAGGTGGAGGACCCACAGAACCCACTGGTCATATTAGTACTTACCATCCTAAAGAAGTCAACCATATAGAACACCAGAACGACTTTCTAAAGGTGCAAATAAAGCATCAGCTCAGAGAAAACTCTGACATGATGAAGTGCCATTCTTTGTGGCACAATATATTTAATAAGGGGGAGGTTACTATATGGTACTGAGTCTCCCATAGGAAGGACAAATGCATGGAATTGGGAACCAAGGGTTGGAAAAAGTCATGACTCCCTTACCATATACTCCATTGGAAAAAGCCCCAGTGACTCACCAGGGACTATTTTTTCCCATCTTCTTTATGGATTCTGCAGAAATGGAGGTCTTGCTCAACAGTGATGCATTCTTGTTAGGTGGTCCAATAATGGGCCCACTGAATTACAAGTTATGTCTACCGCGGCACTTTGAATTCTGCATACCATCGGGGAGAAGAGGAATCGCCACACTGACAAGGAGGAAGAAGGGCAGTTTTAAAGAGTGGGAAGAGGGAGGAGTATTTGTGAAACCCAGGAGATCCTGCTTACCAATCCCATGCTTCATTGTTAAGTGTAAATCGGCAGGTACTACAGACTGAGGAGTGTGTGATAATAAAGGATTACAATTTCCTCAATGAAATTAAGATAGGCCACCAAAACCTGCCAAAGTAGTAGCTGAGAATAAGAGGAAATTTAGAATGGAACTTTAGATTAGATAGTGGAGAAAGGAGAGAGAAAAGCCTCAATATCAATTGTGTTGATGAAGGTGTAGTTTATTCCACTAACTTTCTTCTTTCAAATTTTACCTGATGAAATATGCACAGGAACCACAGTGTTGCTGTCACAAATCCTTTTTGGATAAGTAGATCTGTGTGGCAAAATGGTTCAACTGGATTGACCAGTGTATAACCAGTGTGAATGTACCATGTAGACCTCCGATTTCCGGGAGCTTAATTAACCAAGGGCCCCAGGTGCTGAACTACACAATGGATTATTGTCATCCCTATGGGCTAGCCAATGCAGTGTGGTAGAAATAGCAAGCGTTACAATTTTTGGAAAATATTGGACTTATCTGATGGCCTGTCTGAATCTTCCATAAGCTACAAGATATTTCAAGATGCTTTCACACAAACTTTATCCCATTCTCCACACTCAAGGTCAAACACAAGTCAAGGTCTGATGCTTCTTTCAGTCTTCCCTGGCCTGATGCACATGTCTTTTATAGAAGTTTTCCAAATATGATTCTTATATGTTTAATATTGTTTTGCTATTTGCTTCTCAAAAAACAGTTGTAATTTTATCTTGAGTTTTCCTAGACTTTGCCCCTCATGTATTTTGAAGCTGTGCTACCAGGTGAATAAATATTTAGGATTTTTGGTCTTTTTAATAATTTGACACAACATTATGAAAATGTCCTTTTTTATCCTAGGTAACAATATTTGCTTGAAATCTACTTTGACCAGATTTCTCTTCATTACTATGTCTATATTGATTACTTAATTTGTAATATATTTTTGTCTTTATATTCAGAGTGGGCTGCTTGGAGAAAGCATATAATTGGGTCTTACTTTTTAATTCGATATGACCATTGATAACTTTTATTTGAAGTACTTGGACCATATATATAAAATTAGTATTGACACAGATTGAAACTACCATCGTGGTATTTTCTTTCTCTATTTGTTTCATCTGCAGTTTCCCCTTTTCCTCTTTTTTCTGCCTTCTTTTTGAATATTTTTAAATCATTCCCTTTCATTTATTTTATGGGAATATGCATAAAGATATTTTGTTTGCCCTTTTTCATTGTTGCATTAGGTGATAGTTTTAAAACTTATTGAAGCCTTACTTAAAACAATATTATATTACTCAGTGTATAATATAAAAACCTTCTAATGCTGCAATTCCATTTTCCTTCACCTGATCTTCTGGTATGGTTATCACATATTTCACTTCTTTAAATTTATGTTAAAAATCTCATAATACATTATTATTTTGTTTTTAAATAATTTATTATAAAGATATTTTTAAACTAGGAAAAGTATTTTATGTTTATAGGCATATTTGGCATTCATGGTGCTTTGCATCCGTTCTGTGAATCCAGATTTCCATCTGGTATCATTTTCTTCTGCTGAAGAACTTTTTAAATTTAATTTTATTTTTTTAAGAGACGGAGTCTTGCTTTGTCACTCAATCTGACATTCAGTGGCGCAGTCATGGCTCACTATAACCTCCAACGCCTGGGCTCAAGGATCCTCCCATCTCAGACTCCCAAGTAGCTGCTCTGCAGGTATGTACCACTTCCTGACTACTTTTTAAAAAGAAAGTTAGAGATGGGGTCTCGCTATGTTCTCAGGCTGATCTCAGACTACTGGGCTCAAGCAAGCCTCTGATCTCAGCCTCCTGGGTAGCTGGGGTTACAGGTATGAGCCACCTTGTCATACTACTGCTAAAGGAAATTCTTTAAACATTTCTTGTAGGATAGGTCTGCTGCTGATGAATTATTTTATATTCTTTCTAACTTAAATAATGTTTATTTTGCATTCATTTTTAAAGACATTTTCACTGGATACAGAATTTTAGGTTACAGGACTTTTATTTTTCCCAGTATTTTGAAATAATACTCCACTCTCTTCTCACTAAAAAAATTTAAGTCAGCTGCTATGGTCATATTATACTCTATGTATAATGTGTCATTTTCTTTCTGAATCTTTTTAAGATTTTACTCTTTATTATTGTATTATACAATCCAATTGTGCACATTGCTGTGTTATCAATATATCTCTCATGCTTGGGAGTTTTGAAATTCTTGTATCTGTGGGGTTAGTTTTCAGCAAATAAGAAAAATAATATAGATCTTATTTTCTAAGTGATTTTTCTGTCCCCCCTTCTTTGGTGGTTATCCTTACACTTGCATTCATCTTCTTGATATCTATCACTATTGAGATCACTATTGGTCTGTTATTTGTTTTCCATCTTTATTCTCACTATCTTTCAGTTTGGATAGTTTATAGCAGTCTGTGTACAAGTTCAGTGATCATTTCTTCTGCAACATTTAAACTTCTTTTTATCACATTTTATTTTAGACTTTTTTATCTCTAGAAGCTCACTTTGTGTCTCTTTTATATCTTCTATACATTTTTTAAACATGTTTATAGGAAGATCTATTTTTTAAACATATGGAATATACTTACAATAATCCTGTTAATGCCCTTGTCAATAAATCCTACCATATGCTTCATTTTGGCACCTGCTTCTATTGGTTGATTTTTCTCTGCCATTTAGGTCATACTTTGCTACTTATTTGTTTCTCTGATATATTCTTTAAAGTTTCCAAAACATCATTATGGTTATTCACAATTTCTTAAAATCGTAGAAGTGATATATGCTCATGGTAAAATAAAGTACATAAATGCACAAAGCAAAAAGTAAAAGATTTCTTGAATGTATCAAAAATATGACTTTCTAAAAAAAAAAATTAAGAATTTATTTTTTACTCCATGGTATACCATGGAAATATTTCTAGTAGCATGTTTTTATTATGTTTCGCTGTTGTAAATAATTTTATTACAAAGCAAAGTGCATAGGAGCAAATACATGTTTTGAAGGAAAAGAGGCCAGAGTTCCCTCTCATTGGGTGTCTGAGCACTTATAATATCTACCAGTTACTCAGAAACTTTCCATTCTACTTAACTTAGGGAGTGAGAAGGCAAATTACCCAGCATTGCTCTCTGCAGGAAGAGGAGGTTAAAGCATATAACTTTAATGATCTGGCAAGTTATCGCCCTGAGGATTATCTTCTCTCTCCCCATGCAAAAGTGACCACTATCCTGACTTCTAATATCATAGTTTCATTGCTACTTTTTAAAGTTTATATAAATAGAATGACACATTATCTACTCATTAGCTTCTGGCTTCTTTTACTGAGTATTTTCTTGAGTGTTTCATGTGTGTGGCTTGCATGTAGTAGTTGTCTTCCATGCAAGGATGTTGTATTATTATATTTTGTAAAATATATATATTCACTCTTCTGTTGAAGAATATTTGGTTTACTTCTAATTTTTGGCTGTTGCTTATAATGCTGCTAGAAACATTCTTATAACTCTTTTAATGCAGACATAGATATAGATATAGATATGGATATAGATATAGATATAGACTGGGTTAGTTCCCATGATTTTTTTTTATTATTATACTTTAAGTTCTAGGGTACATGTGCACAATGTGCAGGTTTGTTACATATGTATACATGTGCCATGTTGGTGTGCTGCACCCATTAACTCATCATTTACATTAGGTCTATCTCCTAATGCTATCCCTTCCCCCTCCCCGCTCCCCACAACAGGCCCCAGTGTGTGATGTTCCCCATCCTGTGTCCAAGTGATCTCATTGTTCAATTCTCACCTATGAGTGAGAACATGCGGTGTGTGGTTTTCTGTTCTTGCGATAGTTTGCTGAGAATGATGGTTTCCAGCTGCATCCATGTCCCTACAAACATTATTGCATCATACAATTTTCCAAAGTAGCTTTATCTTTTTACTGTCCTTCAGTAGTTTGCAATGGTCTTAGCTGTTCTGCACCCTTACCAATATTGAGTATGGTCAATATTTTAAACTTTATATTATTGATGAGTATGCGTTTTTTTTTCTGATAACTATTGAGGTTGAGCATTGTTTCTGAAGTGTATTAGTCATTTGAACACTTTATTTGAAGGGCATGTTGATGTCACTGGGCCATTTTAAATTAACAGTTAACCCTTGAACAATGCAGGGTTATGGGCACCAACCTCCCATGTGGCTGAAAACCTGTGTATAAATTTTGACTCTCCAAAATAGCTACTGATAGCTTACCGATAACATTAACAGTTGATTAACACCTATGTTGTATGTTATAAATGTTATAAACTGTATTCTTATAATAAAGTATGCCAGAGAAAAGAAAATGTTATTAAGAAAATCATAAAAAGAAAAAACATATTTAGTATGTATTAAGTGGAAATGAATCATCATTCGTTTGATGAAACATAAATGTTTTCATCCTCATCATCTTCAATTTGAAGGCTAAGAAAGAGGGGGAAGAGAAGGAGGAGGAAGTGGTCTTGCTTTCCCAGGAGTGGCAGAGTTTGAAGAGGTGGAGGAGGTGGAAGGGGAAGCAGGAGAGGCAGGCACACTCAGTGCAACTGTTGCAAAAGTCTGCCTGTAAGTAGAGGCACACATTTCAAACCTGTGTTGTTCCACAGCCAAGTGTATTTACATATTCTGGAAAAATCCTTGGTTAATATTATGTTTTTAAAATATTTTATTTTATCCTTTTCCTCTTTCTCTCTTATTCTCTCTCAATGGTGTTTTTGCTGAACAAGGGTCTTAATATTAGTGTAGTTTAATTTGTCCACATTGTACTTGTTAAAATTATTTACTTATAAATAATGTTTTTGTTTCTTCTACAATACTTATTTTAAACAAATATTTAAATTTGTTATCTACCTGTAATTGATTTTTATACATAGCATGACTTTTAGAACACGACTCATTTTTTCATTATCAATTTTCTATTGACTAGAATTTTATAATGTATAAGATTTCAGCATGTTTCTGGCCAGAAAGAAAGGCTGGAAGACACCAACTAAAACTGTATAATAACACTTTTCTACAAGAAAAAAAGTATTTTTGGAATATAAGTGCAAACATTAGCAATAGGAGGAAAAACATAGCATTTCAGATCTTACTCAGCTAATAAAATAGAAACAAAATCTGTTAGACCAGGTGAAATACAACAGTATGTAAACAATATATTACATGTTTTCATATAGCAACTCTCTAATATCTCTCTTCGAATGCCATAAAGTTAATTTAACAAAAATATCCACTTAGAATATTCCCTACAAAATTCAATGTTGTGGTCTCAGATGAAACCACAAATGACAGCAAATAAAACCACAAATGAACAAATTGCTAGAAGAACTACTGTAAAATATGAGATCAGACAGAAATTAAAAGCTTCCTAAGACTAATTTCTATATGAAATAGCATTGGTCAAATTAATCTGAGAGTGTCTTTATGTGTTGAAAAACCTTAACATATTTAATATTAAATATTAAAATACAGAGAAAAGAAGATTGCACATGTTCATGTACCATTATCCAGATATAAAAGGCTCTTCTTTAAATACTTTAATTGAAGTATCATTTTAAATATTTTTTTTACTTTTGTCAGGTTGCTAATTTGCAAATAATCACTTACTTGTCATTGCAACAGTACACATTACAGGTAAGTTGTATTTAGACATATGAACAATTCCCTTAATAAAATGACATTATCATTCTCCAATAAATGAAAGTAATCTGAAATAGACTTAAACCTGTAAAAATGATAATTGCGCATTGATACTAAATGAACAGTGGACTATGTGATAAATGATGGAATCAATAAGAAGAGTTTAATATTAACATTATATCCACTTTCAAAGGCATAAATTGAGGTTATACAGAGAGTTTAATTTGCACAGATTAGTGCATTCTAAGAAACTTAGAGGTTTTTATTATGGCATTTCTGTATATGCATTTCATGAAATTATTTTCTCATTCGGAAAGATCTCTCTATCCAGACATTCCTCATTATCGCACACCATGCTTTGCTTTACCTAAATAAAGCATTAGTCTGAAGGAGGTGCGAAGGTGAGTAATATTTCACTCTCCCAACAGAGCCATTCATTATATAAACACACAACTATTGGACAGAACAATTATTTACTAGGTGAATAATTAAATTGGAATTTCAAAAATATTGATTTGCGAGAAGAGAGATTTACAGAGAAGAGAAAAATAACAAGAAAGAAGGCAAGAAGCAGGAATTAATAATAAAGATCAAGGCAATGCTTGGGTAAAACAACAAAGTAACATCCTAAAACAATAATTTTACCCTCTATGGTTGATTATACATATAAAACCAGTTATGATAGCTTTGTTTATAGGCTGCAGGCTTTGGAGTATCATAAATCCTTAGCAATTTCATTCCTGGTGTCTTTTCTTTCTTCTGCCTTTCGAAATCATTATATATTTCACATAATTTATATGTATTAAAATAAAGTATATAATGGCTAAATTATTCTAGCATTGCTTCAAAGAACTTCCGGAGTAATATACTTGTTTTAGAGACGAGATTAATAAATCCTTTACATTAAGTAATGTCCCTAAGAGATCTCAGGTTTTGCTGCCATTTTAAACATATATATATATATATATAAAAATATATATATATATATATATATATATAACATTTTATATTTTATTGCATTTTGAATAAAGTTAGTATGGAAATTAAATATCCAAGATATATTTTGGAATTCAGAAATTTTCAGAGTATAGAAAGAGGACATGATGCATACACAATATATACTGTACACTTTACAGGTCCAGTGAGTTAGGTACTGCAGTTTGTAATAAAAATTCTTAATATTTCTATAATAAAATGTTTAAATATTCCAACCAAGTAAAATACATACAGCCTACAAATAAACCTTTATTTCTTCAGGTCAGGATTTGAAACTAAATGAGATCAGGTCAGATATACATTTTGCTTCCAAATGAGATACAAAAGACAGATATATTTAGAGCTGTTTGTACTTTCTGAAATAGAATACTTTGTGCCAAAACAAATAAAAACAAATAAGCTTATCTTTGCATAAATCTGAGCCTATTTTTTAATTTATTTCTAAACATAAATTTTCCTATTTATTGTGTAATCATGTTCACTCGACTTCTTTGAACTTGTTTCCTGGTTTCTTTTAGCTATCTGAGGAGTTTAATCCTCCTCCATGGAATGTTATTTGTGCAACTACATCTCCCTAAAAAAAATAACAATACAGATAGTACACCATCTCTAATAACAATGAAAAAATAAGCTTACCTTTCATTAAGTTATTATTCACTAAGATTTTCAAGTACTTTTGAGTCAGTGCTTATTGAATTCCCTGTAGAAAAAAAGGAAATTTGAAAGGAAAAAATGATTTATTTTATAGCAAGAACAGCAAATTTGAATATGTTGTGTGTATATGTACATGCATACATGCTTGTGTTTGTATATGTACTTGAGGGGATTTTGTGGAAATATTCTGACACTTTCAAACGTGTTTATATAGAAAATTATGTCATTGAGTTGGCAAATTGTGCCTTGTTCATGTTTACAGGTTGGGTTTCTCAAGGAAGCAAACTCTGGGAGGAACTTTACATACAGGATTGCGATTAGGGAATACTCTATTGAAATTAGTACCTAGGGTAATATTTGGATGAGGAAGTTATTTTTGGCCAAGGGCTAAAGAGAGAAACTCACTGGAGAGTTGTCAGCTGGGGGAATAAATGCTTTCGCTCTGGAAGTCAGGATTTATTCCTTTAAGATAATGAACTTATTTTAGAGTGGGGTCAAGTTGAAAGAGGAAGATTAATAGAATCCATTGCAACCCCTGTAAAAGAAAAAAAAAAAAAAAAACAAGCTGTTTTCTACTCTACACTCTCACTCTCACACAACACTTGCAACACAAAATGTGTGGACTTTTTTTATACCAAGCAATTCTCTAATTCTCTGCAGATCCCATCTGATTGGCCTACAATTTAATTTAATTCTTATTGTACCTACCTGGTATTAGCATGAGATACAAGTTACTAGCTCAGTCTCACAAAACCACCCTCATTTCAGATGCCAATCACAAGTCTAGGTCTCCCTTCTGACTTCTGATCCACTGGCTATACATCTGAGGTTTCCACAACTCCCCCCAGGGTTTGATAATTTGCTAGTTTGGCTGCCAGAAAGAAGAAAAACAGTAACTTGTTAGATTACTGGATAATGATAAAAGAATGTTTAATAAAAGTGATAAGAAGCCAGTGTTTTGGACTAAGCTCCTGTACTTGGCCTCCATAGACCAGCCTAAAAACCAAAATGGAGTCACCTGTGTTAACGTCCCACATCACCAAACTGAAGCTAAGTTGTTACGTAACCTATTGAGAAATCAGGAAACATAACAACAAATTTCCTAAACAGGCCAGATTCAATCTTCAATAGGTGTAATAATGAAGTCCCCTCTACTTTAATCTTTACATTAAAAAAGTAGCCTAAAGCCACCTGATGCTAACTAGTTATTTTTCTAGGGTTCTCTCTCCCTGCTCCTGCCTTGCAAGGGAAGTAACTTTGAAATGATCAATCTGCTTTTTGTTTTTTATTTCTTCTCTCTTCAGTGCTTTCTGTCTACCAAAATCAATCATCTCTGCCCAACTTGTTGGAATACTTAGTCAATTTCATGAAATAAAGTGTTGCCCCTGATTCTAGTCACAATAGAGGCAATAGAGATCTTTAAACTTGTGATCTGAGACAACAAACTGGATGCCCCTGTTTAAACTTAGATGGACACAAACGTTAAGGAAACAAAGTTATCTGTTGAGAGTACAGGCCTGGCTGAAAAAGCAAATTTCTAAATTTCTGGGGCTAAACACCCTAACAATAGGCACTCTCTGATGAGAGAGGGGTGGCCTTACAAATTCTTTTCCGATAAGCTACTGCAGAACTTAGGCCAGTTTCAGCCACCTTATAGAGGCTGTGCACAGATAATCTTTTTGTCCTATGGTTTACTTTTTGGAAACCACCTTTGTAAATGTTGTAGTGGTGAGGGAAATCTGACATAACTGACTCCATCTTGCTTCTACCAGGCTAAATTGCTTTTACTCCTTCTTGTATAGAGGCCATAATAGTTCCTCCTTAGGCAGATTCCCTTCTTTATAAAAAAAAATTAAAACTGCATTTGTAAAGACTAACAAAAGGTCACAGGGTTAGAATCACGGTAAGGGCTTGAACTTTGCTAAGCAAATACCTGCCATGACTGAGCTTGCTTTTCTAAAAGTTGCTTACTGCTCTAGAGTCACGTAACCAAGGGGGCACAAGTTATAACTTCCTTAACTACTGCTGTAGCTAACATCACTATTGCCAAACTTAAAGAACTGGTCTTTGAGATATATTTCAGATATAGCATTTCAGCAGACCAAGAGACATCACCGGTTTCTGAGATCCTCTCCCAGAAATTGACTCAGTTGCGGGAAGATGGTGAAGATACCCATGTGATTTCATCCCCAATCAATAAATTGTTTTAGTTCCCTAGATCCTTATCGACCAAAGTTCCCTTAGAAAATCCTAGCCTCAAAATTTTCAAGGAGACAGATTTGAGAAATAATTCCTGTTCTTTCCTTTGACTGCTCCTGTGATTATTAATCTCTTTCTTTGATGCAATGCCCGCTGTTCCCAGTGCATTGGTTTTTCTGGGCACTGGGCATTGGGCTGTGACATTTTGATGTAAAGAACCAAATTTCACCTCATTTTAATGATAAAATCCAACTCCAAAGTGGACCTGAGATGCATGTTATATATTTTACTTGTTTACCCCATCTGCATGCACTTGATCCACCTCCTAAGGGTGTATAGCTTTTGCCCAAAACCTGCTAACTGTGTGTGATACAGATCCTTTGAGGCATAAAATCCAACCTGTCCTTCCCCTCTTTGAGGAGAGAGAAACTTGGGTCCATACTGGAGACTTTCTGTTACCAAAGGGCAAACCAGTATTACTCTTTTCTACTGTTTAGTCATCTTGGTGGTCTTTCAGATGACAAACTAAATTTATTGTAATTTTGCCTTTTGACAAAGTTAAAACTCAGGAACAGCCAGATGAAAGAGACACATAGGGCAAGGTATGAGGGAGAAGTGCACCCCCCTCTCAACATCTCCAGGCATTCATCAACCCAGAAGCTCTCCAAACTCTTTTGCTTAAGGACTTTATGAAGGCTTCATCACAAAGGCATGATTTACTAAGTCATTGGCCATTGGTAATTAAACTTAACCACTATCCCCTGTCCCTTTCTTGGAAATGTGTCTGGAGTGGGGCTGAAGTTTCAACCCTCTAATGACATGTTTGGTTTCCCCGACAATCAGCTTCTCCATCCTTGGGGAGTTTTGAAAGTTACTTTGTTAACATAAACTCAGGTATGATTGAAAGGGGATTGTTATGAATAACAAAAGATGCCCCTTTCTCCTTTACAGCTCCAGAACTATTTCAGGAACTGGGGAAAAGAACCAAATATTTCACAAAAGATGCTCCAATTGTTCTTTAGGACATGGGAATTTACCATGGTTTTAGGACCTCTGGCCAGGAACTTGAGATCAAAAACCAAAATATATATCTCTTTATATCACAGTGTTACATCTTGCTTCTGTAGCAGATTTTGGGAGGTTTAAACTGGTATTTATTTTCCCCCTCCTTCATCCCACATTTCTTCTTCCCCTTACCCCTGGATAACACCTGTTAGCACCTGAGATAACACCCCTGGATGACACCTGGCTTACCCGATTGGGTGAAATAACACTAACCCCTAAGAAGTCTGAGTCCCTACATGCCATGACTTTCTCAAGTTGTGGCTATTGGATTTGTTCATTTATAATCAAGATAGGACAAATAAGTATTAGGGGACACCTCAAAAGATCTGCTAGTTATGGAAGTCCTTCTTCCCTGCTTTCATTGTATGAAGAATTCTACTTGTTCTCAATGATCAGAACAAATTATTTCCACCGAGATTTTTGACTCTTTTTCAAGTCTGCTAGTGTTTTGGCATCAGGAGTTTAAAATGACGAGACAGTAGCTTACCTGACGGTTTAATAAAACTCTTGCTCTGCCCCCTGTTACAAGCATCTTTGATCTAGGAAACAGTACCTCTAAGCCCATGGGGGTTAGAGTTACAGTGATGAGAAAGAAAAATAAGAGGGATGCTGGGATTAATGGTAAGAGGTCCACTCCTGCTTTCACCCTTCTACCTATTGGTGACAAAGCCATTCTTTACTATAGTAGGCCACCAGCTTTTAGATCATATGGTATATTATGAAACCAGTAGATCACATATCATGTGCCCAATGCCATACCTTCTTTCCTAAAGAGTAGATTTCATAGTTTAATGTGATGTTATGTAGAATCTTATGTTAGATATATTCAAACTTTTAAGCCCCTGGATAATGCAACAGTCAAGACCCTGGACATAGAAAAGGCACACTTGTGCCCAGAATAGATGTAGATTCTAGTCAGTATGAATTCCTGCACTTTCCAGGGTGGTTGGCTAAAAAAAGTCAACTTTCCATCAAGTGGCTGGTTGGTCTCTTTCAGGGAAGGTGCCATATTAAGAGACTGGCATTGGTCTCTGTTGCTAGCAGGCTAGAGTCAGTTACTAGCTCAGCTTTAGTGAGTGGGAGTCTGTGCTGTTAAGCTCATGCTTAGCTTCAGTTTCTATTATTATAGCTGAGTTATTCTGTCTACTTAGGTATTTAGTAGCTCTTCTATTGTGAATCCTTTCTGGTGGGCATTGGGATGACACACAAAGATTTTGACACCTTGTATCTACTCCCATAAGTTCGTGCATATGTCATCTGTGCTGATTGTCTTGTTCCCAGTCATCCAATCTTTATCGTTTTAGGCTCCTAATCAACCACATTGATTACTACTGTTTACGAGTACACATGTATTCTAACATGTGGCCATTATTTCTTTTCAGATTCAAGGGTAGTACTGAGTGATCACTGGAAAATTATCTTCTGCACTGTTTTTCAAGGCCACCCCTGAGTGAGGCTAATATATAGCCAGAATAAATTTTTATTTTGCACTCATATATTGAGTTGATGGAGAGGTGTCAGGGTAATAGGTTAGTTACATAGAGGTCCGGGCCACCTACTTGTGCAACTAACTTCTGTCCTTGGGTCTTATTTATGCCTGTTGCAAATTACATCACTTACATCTTATAATGAATTGCTGCTAGTGCCATCTGACCTTATGATTTGGTGAATAGTTATTAAGGGCAGTTATGGTTACAAGGTACTTAATATTCTAGGATTCAATAATATTACAAGATCTATTTCTCGAGAAGTGCATACAAGTATACTGCAGGGGATATATTTTGACTTATCCCTATACAAGTCTAGCTTATGATTCTTCTATTGAGCCTTACCTTTAACAGTCACCACATAGCGTCTTTTCCTTCTACAGATGTCTATGCTACAATTTAATCTGCTAGGTTATGTTTCCCATGGGACAGAACCACTTATATCTCAGCCTAGAATTTTTGTAGAGCCCTATCATTCTCTACACTCTACTTGAAGCTAGATGCATTTTGTGTCACTGGGCATAGAGTCAGAATAATATTTTAAGTGTGTGTGTTATGCTTCCTTTAAAATCTGCAAGTCCTACTGGATAGCTTGCTTACCTTTTAGTGGTGGGAAATTCAAGACACAATAATATAGCCCTTATGTTCAGGGGATGTTCTGGAATACCTCAGATCTACACTGTTGTGACAACACCCTAATCTTGGTCTATCTTGCAGTTTCTGGAGTTTTTGTGCCTTACCAAAGTCTCCAACAAACTTCCCACTTCTTGCATATTAATTTGATTAATAATATGATGTTAACTTCAGAGTATACCAGTGTACTGCTCTTGCAGATGTTCAGCTGTTTTAGACCTCTTCAAGTTATATTGTGACAGAGGACAGGAAAGTTAACATATTCTTGGGGCAAGACCATGAAACTATGTAAGGACAGACTGTAGTCTGTGTCAAGTAACAGAAAATTATTTCTGGTTTTTCTTTCTAATAGTAAGGAACATAAATATATCTGTCAGATCACTAGCTATATACCAAATGTCTTATGCTGTATTAATCTGCTCTAGGAAAGGTGTCACTTCTACCATACCAACTGCAACAGGGACTGCAGATGGAGTTTGCAGTAACTCATGATCTTCTGCTAGGATTCATGTGGCCTTTTGATGGGTTATGTTTGTGGATTTCATGAAATTTATTGGTCTTTAAGTTAGGCATTAATCATCATTATTTCATCAGGATATGGAATGGTATGGTTTTGATTTAGCCTCTTTGTGATTGGAAGGGAAGTAGTTTCAGAGGCTTCCATTTATCTTCACCTATGACAGCTCATATTTTAGAGATGAAAAACCAGTGGGATGTGTTGACAATTTATTGAGTATATTCACTTCAATTATACATTTGACAATCAGAGAAATTACCATCGGGGGTTCTGTAGACTCATTGCACACTATGAACCAAACCAAGTCACAGACTCTAGTTATTACTTACTTCCCATACACAAGCATTCACAAAAATCCATAAAATGTCATGAATCATTTGGTGTCAAAGTTAATTTGGAACCTGTGTCAATAGTCCTTCAAAGATTAGACATTCCTCTCTTTAAGGCTATGACTACCAAAGTGAAAATTCATACACATCTTCGGAAAAGATTGAGAACTTGTTATCAAATATCCTTATGAGATGTTATGTGATCCTTATACTTTGGGACCAAGTTTCTTACATTCAGTAGGTTCCGGGTCTCAAAACTAGCTCACAAGCAGAAACTGGCAAAAGAATAAGTGTTGATTTGAAGAGACTGCCTCCTGATTATTCATTCTTTATTTCCTTTGAACCATATTCTTGTCAGCTCTTCATCTAGTTTGCTCTTAGGGATCCTATTCTATTAACAATAGCTTTTGTTCTTTACAAGTAGTGATGCCCTGCTTGAAACTCTGAACTTTTCTAGTTTATCATAATAATTTTGCTTGCTTTCTACTTTAGATAGTTAAGACCATTTGGATTTTATTACTTCAGGATCTTGCTAATCCCATTGCCATCAGATGTGCTGTAATGACACATCTTACTTTTATCTGTGAACTAGAGAACACATTTTCCACTGATCTCTTTAGTGTTCAGATTACCAGCACATTCCTTATTTCCTTAATAAGTGAGGTGTCTTTGGGGACCACTCAAACATCATATTTATCTGGTGAGTTTTCTTATTGTATGTGGTGTATCTACTTTAGCATATCCACTTTCAGACTTTCTATTAGATTGGTGCACATCTACATAAGAAAATAGATGATAAAAAGCAATCAAGTATATAAACACCTAACTAAATGGCAAAATCTGCATTACTTTTAATGGCAGAGACCCGCAATTACTTTTGCATCAACCTAATATTTCATCCATTAACATCTCTCACGTTAAGTTTGGTATTTCTACATCATATGCTACGGGCTGTAACATTTTCCAAGCTTATAATAGTTATTCTAATATATTTTTTAAGTGCAGTCTTCTACATTCTCTTGCTAGGTTGGATGTTAAATTCTGTATTACAGAAGGCTTTTATATTGATAAACTCTCCTTTGCCAAACTTTATGTGGTACCTCTCCAGTCCCATATACATTTTTCTGCCTCCTGGTGAAGTATTTTGGCAAGGTCACACAGATTTATCAGGATATAGCTTTTTTTTTTTTCTCTTGGCAAACCCAGAGTTTACCAGAATGTGTTAGATTATGACCTAATCTGTGTCATTGGTATGGTAGACAAGAAGAATTGTATGAAATGCTAGGAGAAAAACACCATTGTCTTGAAAGATAGAGAAATCTTTGTCATCCTAAAGGAAGGTAGGATCGCTAGCCTCTAATGGACAGGAAATCCTAGAATTTTATATTGCAAGGACCCAGAATTTCTTATCCTATGCCTAATAATCCCATCTTTTCCTCATGAAGTTTCTCACTTTGGTGTAACAAGATTGTCAGTATTGAGACTTCAACTTTATCTGGGGCAACACTATCCTTACAATCAGGTCCGGTCCTGAGTTTAATCTGAAGCTTTTTTCTCACCTCCAATAGCAGAAGATGAAATTCCCTTTGTGTGTTATCAAGGAAACCCTCCAGTGTTCATTTTTTTGCTGTAAAGGGTGATCAACGACCCTCTTCCTTTTATTTTTTTTTCTAATTTATCATTAACAGTCTTAATTTAGAGCTACTATATTCTACAGTCCTTATTTTTTTCTAGTATTTCTCAAATGCCTAATAAATTGCCTGCATTGGGGCATTCTTTTATGCCAATGGGCCGTCATAGTTCATTCCACATTAAAATTTTAACAATTGGAACTGCTGCACATCCTGAAGGCTACATGTTCTCTGTCTACCACAAGTGATGAGGGCTGTGTTACCAGGAAAATAACAGATGATCTAGCACAAAAACCCTGTTTTGAGTGTGGTTTCTCAAACTACTTCTGTTGCTAACTGATGGAGTCCATTTATGTTCCCTGAAAATAACTCTGAGGAAGATTTATGTGCAGCAATTGTTGGGGAGTGATATCAACATCAACACCAGTAGGCAAAGAAAACAAGTTGAATTATGCAGAGAGAGATGTTTTACTGTGATCTGGAGATGAGATGGATTTTTAGAATAGTCTGCAATGAGTTGGTCCTGCACTGACCAGCCATGAGAATGGAACATATTCTTGGGTGAGAAATCTCTGTTCATCTGCTGGCAAGTCTAAGAGACGGGCTTACGTGGAGGTAGTTGGCCAATAGCTCTCTAAGAAGATTAGGAATGAGTGGCTTACTGTTGCAAGAAGGAAAAAGCATTTTATTTTCCCTTCTTGGGAAAAAAATGGGGAAGCGTTTTTAGTGAATTTGAAGTCTGGAAACAACATGAATGCACATCAGTGGGGGATGGATTAAATGACATAGAGCAATAGGCAATAATATCCAACACTAAAATGAAGGAGTAGATCTGTAAATATCAATGTGGATGGTTCTCAAAGGTCTGAAATTGAATGCTAAAAGCAACACACAGAGTAACACATACGTGTGTCATTTGCATAAATAAAAATGCACAGAATTTTTATGTTCTTTATATATAGAATCAATAGTTGTGAAAAGTAATTGACTAAAAAGATTAAAATGAAATATTGAAAGTGCTTGTTATAGAAAAGGGAAAGAGAGAAGTTAAAATGAAGAGAAACCCATAAAGAACTGTAACATTTTTCTGAATATTTTTATTTCATTTATACAAAAATGTGAAGCTAGATATTGAGAGTATAAAAAATTAAACTCTGATCTTTCTGATTGCAAGGTGAATGTTCCTTCTGTAACAGTGATTGGTAGCCCCTTGAAATTTTTTTTCTGAGTATTATCTGCTATATCCCAAGATGACTCATTCTAATTATTTCTTTAATCCTGCTGCTTCCACCTAAATTTATAATTTTATCATATTTGTTTGAATGATGTAATGGTGTCCCATGCATATTAGCTACCTGCTCTAATCCATCTTACATACATTACTACTATATAAGTTATAATAATACCCATACACACCAGTAAAAAATTAACTACCTGCTTCAAAACCATCAATTGTTCCTCATTGTTCACTAAATTATGTATAAAACTCTGAAGACAGAAAATGTAAGAAAATAAATGATAAAAAGCAATCCAAGATATAAGAACCTCACTAAAGACCCCTGGAAGAGAAGTTAAAAAAAAAAAAAAAAAAAGAGAGAGAGAGAAAAATTCAATCAGGTAGCATCTTTAATCTTAAATTATTGTGTTTTATTCATTTTGATTTTATAATAAATCTTCAAATACGAATAGATAACATTCATGTATCTTGTAATTAGGGAAAACATATATTCTGCTTTGCTTGGGACAGTCCTGGTTGACTTGGTCATCCTAGCATATTTAGTAAGAGTATTTCTTTTTACTCTTAAAATATTTCAACTTGGATTAAAATGTATTTAATCACTGTATATCAAACCTTGTTTTTTCAAGCCAAATATTTTTAGAGTCCCTAATTAAATGAATCTATTTTATTTAATGCCTAAACAACTCATCCCTAGTAAAAATTATTGTGAAATATTACATTAAGCTAAAGACACATTCTCAAGATATTTACAGGGAAAAATGTGTATTGCAAAATAATGAGAATAAGACAGGTGTCAAAATCTCATCAGTAACAGTGAATGCTAGAAAAGTATAAGGTGTTCACAATTGACATAGAAATTTGCTTTAAGCATAGAAATGTATTTTAATAATCAAGTGTAAGAACAGAATAAAAACATTTTCAGAGGTGTAAGAAGACAAAATTTATCTTGTCTTCTCTACATTACATTTTCAGAGAATTATTTCAGGGTATTCTCAAAAAACTGCATAAACCAAATATTACATATGAAATTCTAGAAGTATGGATCTACAAAAGAGAGAGAAGGTAGACCTCAGATCTCAGCGGGGTGACAGGATGAGAGGTGAAGCATCACCGTTTGGAACATAAGTGACAAATTTTAGAAAGGCTTCACTATATATAAGGGGCTCAATAAAATAGAAAGCAAAACTGATGGCTCAGAAAATCACAGGAATATGGTATATTTTAGTCCATAACAGATGGAGCAAGAGCAGACATAATAATATCTGATTTGAAGTTTTAGTGATAACCAATGGAAGAACTGAAACTATCATAGCTATTTTGAGGAAAAGGAGAGACTAAATGCACTGGATTTTGTAAATGTGGTAAATCTCACCTATCAAAACAGAAAATAATAGGTAAGATTGAAAGTGTATAAATCAATATCTAGAAGTACAAGCATAGTATTCACAGATATGGAGGTAAAGACTAAAATAAATAAACCCGGTAAAATAGTTGGCTCTGGAAAAAGGCATTAAAGGTAATAAAATTTGGCGGAAAATGTTCATTCTAGAATTTTCTAAGCTATGTAATATCCTTTCTTGATTAAAAAGATAAAGAAACAAAAACATGTGAGATTAAAGTGATAGTTAAATGCCCCCTATGATAACTCATAATATAATTAGGTTTTCTGGTTTCTGTAATTTCAAACTGTGATCATATAATCCATAAATTTTATCTAGTCTCATCAGAGGAAACACTAGACTAATCTTTATTCACACATGCCTTCATTCATATGACAAATATATATAGACATTGTCCACATGCTAAGTATTCTACTACATTAGAATGAAAAGGTGAAGCAGCCAAATTTTTAAAAAAGCAATTTTTTTTCTAACTTCAAGTATTTTATACTAGTGAAGGTAGCAGACATAAAGATACTAAAGAGCATGGTGATTGTTTTTGGTGTATTAATTGGAGGATGCAAAGAACATAGAAAGAACTTGCAAATCTAAATTCAATAACATGTACGTTTTTCTATGGACAATTGCATTTACTCAAATATCACAGTGATATTAGAAAAATAATATGTGAATTTCTCTGACTGTGCTATAACAATGAAAATCCAACATTATGCATTTGCGTACATGCACTTTTTACTCTATTCAATGCTATTGCATACTAGGGAGTAAAAACAAATTTTCCCTTTCATTGTAAAATAAACACATATACTATTTAATTCACCTAGTTTTCAATTAAGAATTCGTTAAATATTTATTCAGAAACCCAAATTGATGGAACATATTTTAGTATTACAGTATGGTGCTTTACAGAAAAGTGACTAAAACTAGCCTGAGAATGACAAAAGCTTGGATCCACTGAAAGAGGCATTGGTAGCACAGAAAAAAAAAAAAAAATTGGCACGCACATTAAAATAAAAATAAAGAGTAAATGTGAGCCAAGGTCACAGAAACCTTGAGAAAGGATCATAAAAAAACAAACACAAACCTTCTGTGGTTTAGGTGGCAAAGAAAGTATTTAGTTGCTAAGTACTCAGTTTCAGGAGCTATGCTTGTTATTGAGTAACTTTCTAGGTCAGTCACATGGAACTGCTTGGATGTTCAGGTAGACAAACATTCTGGGAAGGGGTGGTAGTCATGGTAGGTAGATCAAGTTAAAAGCCATCTGAGGCAGGCATAGGCACTGGGAACGTTTCTGACAAGGACAAGCAGACAGAATGGTTTGAGTGTTGTCAAGAGAGGATAAATGCAAATAGAGACTTAAAAAACCCAGATTTAAGTTACATTCAGCACCAGCTCTTGTCTCACTAGGGAATGAACAAGGCTTCTAGCCAAGGAGGTTTTAAAAGCACAGGATAATTGAAGAAATATGTTGCAGAACAAAAGAACAAGACTTGTGACTGGTGAATACTGGCTGGAAGTGAAAGAAGCTGGAAGTATTGAATGATGTTGAGTTTTCCATCTGGGTAGTATTAAAACGACGTTAATGATAAGAGAAGCAGGAAAGGCAAGACGGGGACTCTTGTAAGGGAGCATAACGACATAAACCAAAGAAAAATAGAAAGTAAAATGAAATGTAATGCTAAGCAACACATCGTTATTAAATCATTTTAAATTTAAGAAATTGATTAATCGATGCAAGTGATTCAAATATAAAAAATGTTTCTAGGACTGTTACTACTAATTTCTTAACTTAAAAGACAAAATTGAGTTTTAAAGATACTCTAAACATGACATTATATGAGAATATACTCATATAATAATACATCTCTCATAGTTCTCTACCAGTCCTAACATTTTAAAAAGTTTAATTGTAAATATATATATATGTATTTTATATATATGTTATATATATTTTATTTTGTAGATGGAGTCTTACTCTGTCACCCAGACTGGAGTGCAGTGGCAGAATCTCGGTTTACTAAAACCTCTGCCTCCCAGGTTCAAGTGATTCTCTTACTTCAGCCTCCCGAGTAGCTGCGATTACAGACACCCACCACCATGCCAGGCTAATTTTTGTATTTTTAGTAGAGCCAAGGTTTCGCCATGTTGGCCAGGCTGGCCTCAAACTCTTAATCTCAGGTAATCCGCCCCCGCAGCCTCCCAATGTGCTGAGATTACAGGCGTGAGCCACCGCGCCCGGCCAATACTTTATTAAGACTTTGGTATTTTTTCCTTGTATTGTACTTCCAAGTGATGAAACTTACTTTGAAGTTTTCCCGGAAAGATTTTCTTCCTCTCTGATGACATTAGAATTATTGAAAGATTGAATCTTGACTGTAAAATTAACAGATAGTTTAAAAGCATCTAAATCTTTTCAGATAGAATTAATAATTCATGTTCATTTCCTTTCTTTGGTTGTGGAAGTGATTCTGGTTGTTAATAGTTTATTCAAGGAGGAAATAAGAGAAACAAAAGTTAGTATAAGATTTTTGTAGCCATGTGAAAGTAAGTTCCTGCTTACCTCGACCAATTCTCTAATCCCACCAAAATAGCTCACTTGGGCTTATAAAGAAAATAATGTCATTGTTCTAGGTTTTCTTAAATTTCAAAAAGCTGGATTTAATTTTATTGTTTCTCTTTATGAAATTGTGAACTTCTTCAAAATGCAGAACATACACACACCATATGTCAACAATAATGTTAAAAAATCTAAGGAAAAATGACCAAATTCTTTTTATCATTTCTATATAAAATATTCACATTAGCTAAATATTATATCTAAATCTTTCAAGGCAAAGCAAAAGCTTCATGATAAGACTTGTATATTGATTAATTGTATTATTGAATTTCACTTACAAAATATTACCTGTAAAGCAAGATAAATATAAAAAGGAAAACTATGCGAAAAATAATTGTTATCATAATACACCTGCACATTACCATTGTTGGCAGAAGAAAATAATGTTGAGTGACGTTTTTCTTTTAGTAATATATAATTAAAATATGAGTGTATATAAAATTTATGTGCTCATTAATATGACTGTATATGCTAATCCAAGTTCAAGGGGAAAAACTGATCTGGCCATTTGAGATATGAGTAGAACAGAAAAACATTGCGATTCAATACAAGCATCATATTGTCCCAACGTAAAATAGAGGCTTTTTTATATTAAATAATACATTTCTTCTCAGTCTGAGCTCATTTTTTTCCTCCTAGATATGTATGAAAAAATACAGTATTTAATGTTTCTGTAATAAATATTATCTTATTGAATTATAAATCAAATAGGCATTTGTAAAATTACCTGCTCACTCAGTTTTGTTTTGAAAATGATTGTTTACAAAATAAATATTAAAATATCTGAGAGATATATATTGTAATACAATAATAGTAGGAGATTCACTACCCTGCTTGTAATATTGGACAAATCATCTATACAAAATTAATAAGGAAACATTAAATTTGAACACTTTAGACCAAATCGACATAACAGACATATACAGGGCTTTCCATTCAACAGCAACAGAATATAGCAACATCAAGTGCACATGAAACATTCTCCAGGCTAGGTCACATGTTGGGACACAGAACAAGTCTTAACAAATGTAATAACATTGGAATAATATCAATACATTTTCTGACTGTAATGGTATGAAACTAGATATCAATAATGGGAAATTTTGATAAATTCACAAATACATAAAATTGAACAACATGTTCCTGAAAAACCAATGGACCAATGTAGAAATTAAAATGGAAATTTAAAAACATCTCAAGAAGAACAAAATTAGAAACAAAACATACAAACACTTATGTGATATAGCACAAAGCAATTTTAAAATAAAAGTTTATGGCAATAAACACTTACCTCAAAAAATAAGAAACATTTTAAATAAATACTGTTACTCCTCAAAAAACTAGAGAAAGAAAAAACTAACTCCAAAGTTAGCAGAAGGCAGAACATAATATAGAGCACAATAGATAAAAATAGAGAAGAAGAGAAAAATAGAGAAAATCAATGGAAACAAATTTGGTTATTTGAAACGATCAACAAAATTGGCAGTCTTTTAGCTAAACTGAAGAAGAAAAAATGTTAAGAATTGAATAAATAAAACTGGAAATGAAAAAGGAGGCATGACAATTAATTTTATAGAAATATAAAGGATCATAAAATACTATCATGCCAATAAATTGGATAACCTAGAAGAAATGGATAAATTTTTAGACACATACTATCCAACAAGATTTAATCACAAAAAAACCAGAAAATTTTAACAGAACAAAAAAATAGCAAGAAGAATTAATCAGTAACAGAAAGTCTCCCATCAAAAAATAATTAAACAATTAAAAAATCAGGAAACAACAGGTGCTGGAGAGGATGTGGAGAAACAGGAACACTTTTACACTGTTAGTGGAACTGTAAACTAGTTCAACCATTGTGGAAAACAGTGTGGTGATTCCTCAAGGATCTAGAGCTAGAAATACCATTTGACCCAGCCATCCCATTACTGGGGATATACCCAAAGGATTATAAGTTATGCTGCTGTAAAGACACATGCACACGTATGTTTATTGTGGCACTATTCACAATAGCAAAGACTTGGAATCAACCCAAATGTCCATCAGTGGCAGACTGGATTAAGAAAATGTGGCACATATACACATGGAATACTATGCAGCCATAAAAAAGGATGAGTTCGTGTCCTTTGTAGGGACATGGATGCCACTGGAAACCATCATTCTCAGCAAACTATCACAAGAACAGAAAACCAAATACCACATGTTCTCACTCATAGGTGGGAATTGAACGATGAGATCACTTGGACACAGGAAGGGGAGCATCACACACCGGGTCCTATTGTGGGGAGGGGGTAGGGGGAAGGGATAGCATTAGGAGATATACCTAATGTAAATGACAAGTTAATAGGTGCAGCACACCAACATGGCACATGTATACATATGTAACAAACCTGCATGTTGTGCACATGTACCCTAGAACTTAAAGTATAATTAAAACAATAAAATAAAATAAAATAAATAAAAGAGAATCTGATGGCTTGATGGTTTCACTGCTGAATTCTACCAAACATTGAAAGAAGTACTAATACCAATGTATCTCAAAATCTTCCAAAAAACACGAAGAAGGAATACTTCTCAACTCATTTTACAAATCTAGCATTTCCCTGATAGAAAAGCCAGACAAGGACATTACCAGAAAAAAAAAAAAAAAAAAATATATATATATATATATATATATATATACATACAGGCCAATAACCTTGGGGAGCATAGGTGCACAAATCCTCAACAAAACACTAGCAAACCAAATTCAATGGCATATTGAAAGTATCATCCACCACGATCAAGTGAGATTTTTCCCTGAGATGCAAGAATGATTCACCATATGCCAATCAATAATCAGACCTATCACCTTGCCAGAATGAAAGACAAAAATCATACGATTATTTCATTAGATTCAGAAAACGTGCTTAAAAATTAAACATCTTTTCATAATAATAATTTAAACAAAAAAAACCTCAAATAATTAGAGGCAGAAGGACTTTACCTACACAATAAAGACCATATATGAGAAGGCCACAGTTAACAGTATATTCAATGATAAAAATTTGAAAGCCTTTCCTCAAAGATCTGGAACAATACAGGAATGCTATCTCTTGACAGTTTTATTCAACATGGTATTGGACATTCTTGCCAGACCAATTAATAAAGGTTAAGAAATAGAAATAAAAAGACATTTAAATGGGAAAACAAGAGCCATCCTTTTTTTTTTTTTTTTGAGACAGGGTCTCACCGTGTCATCCAGGCTGGAGTGCAGTTGCACCGTCAGGACTCACTGCAACGGCAACCTCCCAGGCTCAGGTTATCCTCCTGCCTCAGCTTCCCTAGTAGCTGAGACTAAAGGTGTGCTCCATCACACCCAGATAATTTTTGTATTTTTTGGTAGACAGGATTTTGCCATGTTGCCCAGGCTGGTCTCCAACTCCTGGGCTCAAGCCATATGTCGGCCTCCAGGCTCCTAAAGTGCTGTGATTAGAGGTATGAACCACTACACCTGGACAAAGTATCACTTGTTATATACAGAAAACCCTAAAGACCCACATAAAAACTGTTAAAACTAGTACATAACTTACCTCACTATAGAGGTAAGTTCAAAAATGCAAAATCAACTCACCAAAATCAGTAGTTTCTACACACTAACAAGAAACTGTCCACAAATGAAATCAAGAGAACAATTCCATTTACAGTAGCTACCAAAAATAAAATACTTAGGTATAAACTTAACTTGGGAGGTAAAATAACTATACAGTAAAAACTGTAAAAAACTGGTGAAAGAAACTGAAGACACTAATACATGAAAAGATACCCCATGTTTATGAACTGGAAGATTTAATATTCTAATGTTCATGCTACACAAAGTACTCTTCAGATTCAGTGAAAGTTCTATCAGAATTGAAAAGTGATTTTTCATCGAAATAAAAAGATTCTAAAATGTGTATGAAACCACAGTGAAACTCAAATAACCAAGGTAATTATGCTCAAGCAATAGCAAAGCTAAGACATCACTTGACCTAATTTTAAACTATAGTAATTATATCAGAATGGTACAGGCAAAAAAAAAAAAAAAAATTGAGGACACATAAACAATGGAACAGAATAGAAAACCTGGAAATGAGTAAAGAACACATGTATAGTCCATTAATTTTTGACAAAAATCCAAGAACACAATGCAAAAAGGATAGTCTCTTCAATAAACGGTGTTGAAGAAACTGGATATCCACATGCAGGAGAATAAAACTGGACCCTTATCTCACACTGTATGTAAAAATCAACTCACAATGGATTAAAGACTGAAACATAAGTTCAGAAACTGTAGAACGACTAGAAGAAAACATAAAGGAAAAAACTACATGGTATTAATTTGGGCAATACTGTGGGGGGTTTGACCCCAAAAATACAGTAAACAAAGTCAAAAATAAACAAATGATTACATTGAACTAAAAAGCTTCTGCATGGCAAACAAAACAATTAATAGTGTGAAAAGACAAATTAGGAATTGGAAGAAATTATTTGCAAGCCATACATCTGGCAAGAAGTTAATCCCAATAATATATAAGGAACTAAAGCAATTCAACAGCAAGGAAACAATAGAAAACATTTCTAAAAAGAAGACATACAGTCAACAGACGTGGCAAAATGCCTAACATTGCTAATTGTTAGGAAAATCCAAGTTAAAATCACAATGACATATCATCTCTTACCTGCAGAATGGCTATTATAAAAAAGATGAAAAATCTGTTCTGGCAAGGATGTGGACAAAAGACACCTCTTGTACACTGTTGGTGGGAATTTAAATTAGTTTTGTCATTAGAAAATTGTATGGAAGTGCCTCAAACATCAAAGACAGTATTACGGATGCCCCTCATAAATCCATCATTAGTTGAAGATATTGTAAGTTAAACATGCATTTAATACCCCTAACCTACTTAACAGCATGGCTCAGTCTAGCCTACATCAAATATTCTCAGAACAATTACATTAGCCTACAATTGGATAAAACCATCTAACAGAAAGCCTGTTTTATAATAAAGTGTCGAATACCTCCCATGACTTACTGAATACTTTGCTGAAAGTGAAAAATAGAATGGTTGCATAGGTACTACTATGACAGTAAATTTCAAATGTTCTCATCACAAAAAAGATAAGTATTTGAGGAGATGAATATGCTAATTAGTTCAATTTAACTATTCCAGGTTATATTCATAAATCATAACATCACTTTCTTTTTTTTTTTTTTTTTTTTTTTGAGAGGGAGTCTCGCTCTGTTGCCCAGGCTGGAGTGCAGTAGCCGGATCTCGGCTCACTGCAAGCTCCACCTCCCGGATTCATGCCATTCTCCTGCATCAGCCTCCCGAGTAGCTGGGACTGCAGGCACCCGCCACCTCGCCCGGGTAGTTTTTGTATTTTTTAGCAGAGACAGGGTTTCATCGTGTTAGCCAGGATGGTCTCGATCTACTGACCTCGTGATCCGCCTGTCTTGGCCTCCCAAAGTGCTGGGATTACAGGCTTGAGCCACCGCGCCCGGCCTGATAATATCACTTTCTACTCCATAAGTATATACAATTATAAATTGTCAATTTATAATAAAATAAAAAATAATAAAAATAAAATCATTGTTTTACATCCTCATACTATACTATTATATTTTACGGAGTGCTTTTCTTTTAATTTTTTTTTTTTTTTATAGATAAGGTCTCAATCTCACCCAACCTGGAGTGCCAGTAGCATGATCATTGCTCACTGCAATATCAAACTTCTGGGCTCAAGTGATTCTCCTGTCTCAGCCTTCCAAGTAGCTTTGACTATAGGCACACACCACAATGTCCAGCTAAATTTTTAAGCATTTGTACAGAAATGAGGTCTCACTACATTACTCAGACATGTGTCAAACTCCTGGCCTCAAGCGATGCTCCTGCTTTGGCCTCCTAAAGGCTTGGGATTACAGGCATGAGCTACCACACCCAGCCTTTTAAAAATATATTTTATATTTGTTCATACATACCCACAACTAGAGAGAATAGTATTTACTTCCCTTTGTATTTATTTCTAAGTTGCAACAATTAATGCAATTTAACCAATTCTGTTTTTATCTATTTTTTGCTGGGTAATTTTTAGGCAAATTCAAGAAAACAATTTTATACTTAAATAATTCAGTACATATCTCTAAAAATCAATATTTTTTTCAATTTAGTATAGCCAGAATTTCATTACTATCTATTCAAATTTAAAAAATAATTTCTCAATATAAACTAATATCTAATCTATCTAGTCTATGTTCAAAGTGCTCCCCTAGTGAAGCAATTTAAAAATAAAATAGAAAAGGCAATTTGTGCTAAGGATTTGCATGAGCCATTTGTTGAAACCATACCAGTGTTTGCTCAAAGCGTTCATGAATGAAGTGGCCACACTGGCAGATATGGAGGTGATGTGTAAGCTCAACAACATGGGTTGCTCTTCACACATAAAAAAGCCAGATCTGGCCTGTATTCCTGCATGTCGCTTAATTTTCCAACAGAAGAAACAAATACTGAATCCCTGATAACATCATGCTCTGGCATAGAGCAACCAAGTATATTTGCTAGCATGATAAATAGCTAAATCTTTCCATTTACAGGAGCAGTCATTTCTTCTTGATGGATCTCTTGTTAAGCATTCACATAACTTAGAAATAGTGCCAAAGTCTGGGTGCATTCTGAGAGGGTCTTGTACACACCTCCATTTAAGGGCTCCTTGTAACCAATCTTCCATTCTTGTTCCTTCCCAGGTCCTCAACATCCTGCAATCTGATGTTGGTTGGTGACTGAGTATAAAAAGCTAAAAATATATCTGTGATCATATATCTTTTCAAGCATGGTAAACAACTTGATAGGTATTCAGTTCTGCCTGCCAGGATAATTTTCCTCCCCTAATTTTCTTAGGGCCTCTCCTAGATAATGATATTCTCTTCTACTTCTGACTAATAGCAGAATTTTTTTGCATACCTATCTTTACATGAGACATGAATATCTTCTTTTTGGACAAACATCATATAAACCACTCTTCGAGGGTGTAAGAAGAAATTGGTATAATGCAAATATGAGCAGCAAATGCAGAATTCTTGTGCTGTTACTCTACTATCAGGATCTCCTGTAACTTTATCTTAAACATACCACTTTTACTTAATGATAGTATTCTAAAGGATACACATAACTGTATGACTTGAAATATGAGATAATATTTACATAACTTTTGGCTGGTGAGCTCAAATTTTCACTGTGTGTACTATAGTCAGATCTTTCTTACTTTCTTATACTACTCAGCAAAGAACTGTTTTTTCAAAGCTTGAATTTTTTTTTTTTTTTTTGCCAAAGAGAATATTACTTTTCAGCATAACACTCTATTCTGTTTCTTCTATGGGGGCATAGGACAGGCACTATTATGCTTACAGCCCTTGCACTGATAGTATGATCTGAGATAGTATTTGCTGAGAACTGAATCCAAAGTTCAAGTGATAGTTCAGCTTCTCCTGAAGTATGAAAAAGTCAGAATTCTTCTATTCTAGAAACCACTTGAAGCAGGCAGCCAGCCAGGTTCCTCAGTATATGTAGAGGAGCGACATGATCAATATGGTAAGTGTCAAATCAAAAAATCTAAAAAGTCCCAGCAGGCCGGTGCGGTGGCTCATGCCTACCATCCCAGCACTTTGGGAGGTCAAGATGGCAGATCACCTAAGGTCGAGAGTTCAAGACCAGCCTGACCAACATAGAGAAACCCCATCTCCACTAAAAATACAAAATTAGCTGGGCATGGTGGTGCATATCTCTAATCCCAGCTACTCGGGAGGCTGAGGCAGGAGAATCGCTTGAACCTGGGAAGCAAAGGTTGAGGTGAGCCAAGGTTGCGCCATTGCACTCCATCATAGAGAACAAGAGCAAAATTCCATCTCAGAAAAAAAAAAAAAAAATGATGTCACTATTTCTTAGTAGCAGCCAGAATAACAGGCAGAAACTCATCTTTAACTTTTAACAGAATGGGTTGACATTGTACCTCCACAAAATTCAATGAGATAACAAGCCTCTGAATATTTCTGAGTTTATTTTCTACTTTCTGGCACTTATATTTCTTACCAGTGTATGGAGAATACTTGCTTCTTCCTTGATCACTGAAGCTTCAAAGAAGTAAATTATCAGAGTTATAAATTTGTACTTACCCTGAGACACCATAGTAATAGTGTATATCTACTGCCTATTAAAATCAATATAATATACTTGCATCTTATGATTAATGCTGCCTTTGGCCTATGCCATGTTTGAATGCTATCTGTGACAATTTGTTAGGTAATAGTTTTCAATGAATCCCATCTCCTATATCCATGTTCTTGTGTTCCCTTCCATGTTGACTCTGGGATTGGTCATGAGATTTTTCTTGGCCACTAGGATATTGGCATGTATGACAAGCAAATTAAAAATCCTTGTATTTGAGGTTTAACTGCCTGCTCTCTTGTTTCTAAAAATTCTTCCATTATTATGTGAAAAATAGGCTCCTGGAATATGAAAGCATCTGATGAAGGGCTCTGGTGCTTCCAACTATACCATCATTCTGTTAGAAAACCAAACACATGAACAGCCCAATCAACACCCTGGGAGAACAAGGCATCTCATGTGAACCTCCCTCAAAGTGCAAAGCCTCAGAATTATAATTAAGTAAGTGGTGGTTTTAGGTCTCTGTGTTTGGGAGTAGTTTTCAAGGCAGAAATGTATAATCACTACAGAAATTAATGGCGAGAATTGGGAACTATAGCAAAAATCTAAGACATATGGCATAGTCTGTGGAATTGGGAAGGCGATGGACACTGAGAAAAAAACAAAAAATAGCTGGTGAAGGTAAGAAAAACAAAAAAAATGGATAATGGATCTTGGGAAACCTATGAGTAAACTGCTATTAGACACTGGAAAAATGGTGTGTCATATGGTTTAAAAGCAATGATCAAAACATTGTTTGCAGTAACTGGGAAGCTGTAAAACATACCTAATGAACATGTGGACCTTTCCTTCTAGGGAGAATATTAAAAGACTCAGTCAACTTCTTTTAGTCATGTATGAAAAGATATGAGCAAATACATTCGCTATTCAAAGGGAAAGGATTGGAAGACACACATCAGTTTCTGGTCCATAGCAATTCTGAAACCCAACAACAAGGATGTTGTCAGGTTCTTCTCAAGGGGCAGGGATGTTACTTTCTGATTTCTGTGAGTTCCTTCCTAATTCAGTTTTTCTCTGTGACCTTTAGGCAAACACATACAATTAATACAGAAATTAGTGTTTACAGCTGGGGACTGTAATTAAAGAAAAAATTAGAGAAAAGATAGAGGAGTTAGGAGTTGCTAGCATTTCTAGTACTTTTAGCCAGGAAAAAATTCTCAAAAATTAATAAATAAATAATAACCTCATGGCAAATCAATTGTGTGACCATAAAATCTATTTATTAAAGACCTCAGAATGATTTTAGGAAGTCTATGAGACCCTACTGGTTGTAAAAAGGGTCTCTAAACACACTCAAATTAGAGATATTTGTTTCAAAATGAATTAATAATATGATATTTGGTTCATAAATTGAACTACCATAAGAACTACAGGAAACTAAAAATTTTAAACAGAGTTTTACTGCCAAAGAACTTCCAGCATAGACTGAACGCAGCAGCAATTGTTCAAAATGAAGTGGTCTCTGAGGTCTCAAAATGAAGTTTCACTGGGCAGGATGTAGTCTGAGAAAGTAGCTCATGTATAAACATATGTAATTTCTGAGAGAAAAGAAAGGGAATCTCAGAGGGAAGCCCAATAAGTCCAAAAAGTTGAGGCAAGGGCCATAAAGAAAAAATGATTTAGGGAAGCACTTGTAGCAATCAAAAAGAAACATTCCCTGCCCCTTCAGTAGAAGAACCTGACAGCATGCTTCTGGTTAGATTTCAGAATTGCTATGGACCAGAAATGAAAATGTGCCTTCCAAACCTCCCTGTTGGAATAGGATTATTTACTGAATTTAACTAGCTCCTATCTCATCGCAGCATATAGCGTAAGGGTTGAAGAATGAATTTTTTTTCATAGTTCTTCAAACATTTCTTAAAAACATTAAGATTGCTGATATCTAATATAAAACAATGCAGTAAAGGTAATTCAGATTGCAATAGCATCGCTCAATTCATTTTCTTAATGGAAAACTGTGAATTGCTTCAAGTTATACCATAAAGTTCAAATAATTCAAAGTTTTTAATCATCCTCCTTAGACACATATCACACATTGGTAACTTAGTTTCTAATTCTGGCAAAGTTGAACTGTTTTGAAGTTCAAGAATGATTCTGTGTTATCTGGAGGATTTCTTCCAAAGGGTTATTTTATTTTGCAAGTTGAAAAACATTTTGTTCTTAATTTGAGCAGTTTATGTATTTCAATGTCTCTCCTCATTACTGCTGCCATTTTGGTAATCAGGTCAATATGCACAAGTATTCCATTGTCGTATTCCCCAATAACTTTCTTTCTATGTCATGTTAATTAAATAGTTTCAGAGAAATGCAAGAAAATTCCTTTATAGTTATTTCTTGGGTAGAATTTCAATCTTGGGGTGCTGCTTCTTAAGTTTTATTTTTTTTACTACTATTAGTCTCTTTCCTAATACTAACAATGTAAAATTTACCCCCTCCAGTTGTTTATTACAACTCTTAAGACACGTGGGTGTATTTGTTAACTTAGTGAATAAGCAGTTAATATTTGTCCATTTCATTATGTATAAACCTTATATCAAAAGAAAAATTATAAACAAATACTGAACTATGTGATGGTATGCACACTGAAGTATTTAAGAGGAAATCTATTGATGTCTGAAATTTGAAATGTAACAAAAAATAAGAAGGAGTAATGGATGGATAGGGTGATGGATAGTGGATACATATATAAGAAGAAAGCATGATAAAATCTGGCTGGAGAGTATATGGAGTTTTTATTGTATAAATCTTTTCAACTTTTCTCCATGTATAAAAATGTTCGCAATAAAATGCTGAGGATAAAAGCTCCAAGACAGATTTATTATCCTCCACAACATATAGAAATTATTACTCTTTTATAGCAGTTTTCTGATAAGTCTCCTTTTTCTGTTGAAATCTAATACTAACATATACTGTGACTACTGTCCTGAAAATTCATGAACAACTGAAGTTGCTTCCTAAAATACTTTATTATGTTCCCTGTTTGTGTTTCTTTGGCGTGGTTTGATTTTTGAGTTGCGGTTTGTTCAATAAACCGCAGAACCTTATAATCAGCAGAAAAATTACAATTACATGACTCATTTTGTATTTTCCTGTAGTAACTAGGATTTGGATGATATTATTTTATCATGAGGGACTGGAAGTCTCAGGAAATAGGAAGCAATGTGATCAAGATATCTAGTGCAGAGTATCAGAAGACCCTCGATAGAGGCAGAGACAGAGAAGGCAAAGCCCTGGAAACCCCTCTTTGTAGATTGGTAACAGCTGTGTCACATCTGTCTTTCCAGCCAAGTGCCACTAAACAGCGTTCATTTCTCCCTCTTGCTTACTAGATGGGAATATTGGTAAGCAAGTTATGTCCTTGTAACTTGATAGAGGCAGAGACAGAGAAGGCAAAGCCCTGGAAACCCCTCTTTGTAGATTGGTAACAGCTGTGTCACATCTGTCTTTCCAGCCAAGTGCCACTAAACAGCGTTCATTTCTCCCTCTTGCTTACTAGATGAGAATATTGGTAAGCAAGTTACGTCCTTGTCATAAGTAAGCTCTGATAAGGTTCAGAGTTCATATGGTTAATTAAGACAAGGACAGTACTCAAGTGCATGGATTATTTCCTTTACAATCTTTACTTCATGCTGGTCACGTGGATTTGTCAAGCTCCAAATTTGTTTAACCTATACCCCTATTTATAAGCTTATGGAAGCTCACTGGTGTGATCAAGATATACACAAATTAAATAAGGTGCTTACTAATGCGTGTGTAACATCCACATAGATGTCTGGCTATTGCACATGCTCAATAAATATTTGTCAAGAGAAAGAAATGAGGAAATGCACATTTTAATTGGCTGAGCCATCAGTCTTTCCTAGTCGTCAGTATGATGTCAATACCATGTCTCTAGCATTATGCCATGCTCGCATTTTTGGTGCTTCCTTGTATTTCCTTTTGTTTGTACATGAATCATATGGCCTGTCCTGTGTTGACTACCGACTCTAGATCTCAAAATGTAATCTTCTGATCCAAGATAGTCTCAAGGAAGGTTCTTTCCTATCATGTTTTGACAAAATAGAAAATAGGAATTTGTTCTTTTCGGATAACAGATTCAATATATATGTCAAAACATTAAAAGAGGAAAGTATAAACCCAGTTTTATTCTGGATTTTCCACTTTCTTTCCTTCTTAAATACTTTTAAGTCTTTAGTTTTTAAAGTTTTATCATTTTCCCCATGCTTTGATATCTAATAAATTATTTGAAGTTCTTGATCTAAGACATAGCTATCCAAACTTAAGGAATATGAAATTTATATACTTAATAAAACAATTTAAACCACCAAACCAAAACAAAAAGACACCTAATACCAACATATATTTATTTCTTTATTCCATTCTCACGCAGATAATTACCGTCTAATTATAGAATGTACTTTGAAAGGAGTAACACATGTGATTCATTTACAACTTCCTTAGAAGGTAATTTTTTACACTGTCTTAAAAGTTACACTTTTAAGATAAAGATATTTAAATTAATTTTCAGCCTAAATGTTAAAACCATAAATTTGAGAGATTATAACACAACTATTAATTACAGAGAACATTCTTAAAGAATGCATTTTCTTTTTATAATTGAAACTCTCCTCATTAGTTGTGTAATGTAGTCAAACATTTGAAAAGTCTGTAACAAATTATAGATGAAGAAAAAAAGTATATTATTTCATAGTTTTAATCCCAAGCCTAATTACATGTGCATTGGTTAAAACATTTAGTGCAATTTCAAAACAATATTTTTAGTATAGTCTATGAAATAAAGTGTCTAGTCCCCCAAAGGAATTTTTACTTTGTAATATCACAAAACAATAATAGTAGACACTTTTATGATTATTACAGAAAAATTGCAAACTGCATACATTCAAAATACGTATTTTGACTACTTTTACAGCCTTATCATGTTTGTTACAGTGAGATTTCTCAACAATCATCTTGTATAAAGATTTTCTCTTATGTTATAGTTCTTTTCTTATTGTATTCTAATTAGAGACCCTTGAGCTTTAATATAAATGAGCTTTAATATAAATACAAAATTGAGTTACAATATTTAGTGCCCCTGGGAATCCTCATAATATCTGCTCTACTATAGTTATCTCACTGTTTTGACGATCCCACACCACCAAAAATGGATGTTGAGAGATCAGCATTTATAATCTTTCTTTGTAATAACTATCTGAGAAGAGTCTGAATACTTTCCCAAATTTATCTTCACGTTATAATTCTGTTTTAATTTTCATCTAAAGTATAAAATTCTTATTTTTAATTTTTCTTTTATATTTTGTATTCTATGTTTTATTACATACTTTAGATGAGATATATACATATGTATATGTCCTTTAGACATGTAATTTATGTATCCAATTAAAAGTTTGAACCAGCAGTTAGGGAACTTTGTATTTAGTCTTCTCTTTTCATACAATCTCCAACTATTTCCTTTTGTACTCTTAAAACTTTTAGTTACAGATGGCATCTGTAAAGAACATCTTTATCATGTATTTCCTAAAGCATCATCATACAGTAGTAAGAATTATCAGGTGTAAGTGATTGTTTATTCTGGCAGTTGGTAAACAGTCAATAAATGCTTTTGGAACTGATTTATGGAGGGCCCCAAAAACCAGATAGTGATTTTTTTAAATGCTAGATCTTTCTGCCAAAAATAAATGCACAAGAAGCTATTTCCAGAATGAAAAAGGTATCAAAATACAATTCCTCAAAAACAAATTTTCTAAATTACTGATCTGATGAATTCTGGAGGCCTATTAAAAATGTTCAAGCTCTGCTCGCCTCACCATGGGCAAGGCAAGCCCAGGAGCAAGGGCAGAGCATGAGTACACAGAAACAGAGACAAACTGCAAACTCTATTTAAGAAAAATTTCACTTGTTTGTCTATCAAATGGCTGGGGTAAATGGAATACTAAAGCTTTGTAGAACTCTATTTGACAACTAGGTTTCAACTTCTAGTAAAAAGCCTAGAAATGAAACAAAACGGGTTGAATTAATAAGATGTCCAGAGATAGGCAGGGTGTGGTGTTTCAACAGCAGCTCAACAATGGGGAACTGGCATCTTTGTGATTCTTTGACCCTTCCTTCCCTTTGGTTAAAAGGACTACTCAAGCTCCAGAAATCACTTTGGTGTTTATGGCAGACAAAGGAAGAAGAGATGACCTAACTGCATCTATAACTTTAATGAGGAAGCAACAGTTTTCCCAGAAATCCTGAAGCCAAAGCTGTGTTTCCAAAACCATTCGTAGTTGCAACAGAGGCTGCAAGGGGAGCAGTTAGCTTTTCTAGGTTCTTTAGTGGAGGCAGGGAAGGGAGAAGCAGAGTGGGAATGGCTGGCAAAATGGACCACCAACATTACCTTCACAAATAATTAATTCTCTTTCAAAATGCATAGTTTATATGTCGAGAAATGTCCAACAATTTTAGGGTTATAAGTTGAAACTCGGTTCTGCTTTCAATCATGACGTATTTGTAACAGATGCATTTCAGTTATACTACTTTTCTTGCCTGCCCCTTCCCCAACATTCTAGAATGAAAATAAAATAAAATAAAATTACTCACTCTTTCAAGAAAGAGTGGGAAAACAAAATCAAAACGTCAACAGTGACAAAGTATTTTCAACTACTTTTCTGCTCATTGTAGTTCCATATTAAAGAACATCTGGAAAACATCTGCACATCCTCTGGCATTTAAGAACTGATGCAGCTGACCAAAGCCCATGTGGTTTCCTCCAGCTCCATTAACACAGAACACTTTTTCTGCAAAAATGGAAAATCTCCTTAGTCTTTCCATTTCATCATTTGAACCATCAAAATGAATGAATTCTCGATGGCAAATTAAAATTCTTGATCAGAATTATTTACAGGTACTTTGTGAGCCTTCTACACAAACAACATCAGGTTTCCCAGGCACGCTACCCCACATAGAGAAAGCTCCTCTGCTCACTTCAAAATATACCTTTGTTTGCATTTGTTTTAGAAATGATGGCTGTAGATCTAGAGTCTCATGAAGATGAGATCGACTGACTGCATTGTACTACCGCGGTGGGGAAAGGTAAAGTATCTCTGTTGACATACCCAGAGGCGTGTTCTGTAACCCACTGTGACATTCAGAATGAGACATCTCTGTGACAATATTTTGGGGGACATGCAGTCAGATCTGTGTTCACCTGAGTCTGTGTAATAGTAGTGATCTTCTCAAAAAGATTTTACTCTGTGAAATCAAACACCTTTAGGTTAATAGTTTCTTTGTGGTATTCTTTCTAATCGTTTGTAAAGGTTTATTGAAGAGCACTACATGTAGACCTTCATCTTTCATGCCTTCCTTTGGTTTTCTATTTAGTCCTGATACATGGTCCTGTTACTGATGGACCCTAGGTCCCTTGGCTGCACAGAGAGCTCAATTTTTATTGGGAGGGAGTCTCAAAATTGTAGGATACTGTAACCCAAGACTTAAAAACCGCTCCTGCAGGGCGGACTAGGGGAAAAGTGTGATAGCACCCTCTTGGCTTGTGCATATAAGTGTTTATATATTAACTGTCATTCTTCTTTTGGAATTCTAGAGTGACTTCCAGCTGCCTCGAAAAAATTTTAATTCATGATGTTAATGCTTCTTCCTAGCCAGCTATGTTAATCACCCTTAAGGTTCAATATCCTTCAATACTGGGTTTTAAGCAATAAATTATCTTTGTCCTTTATTGTAATCTTAACATCATCAGTAATATTTTTCCTAAGTGTAAAATTTTGTTTCAAATCATTTCTCTGAATTTTTAAAAATGTTATATGCTATTTCCTACATGTAACCATTCCAGTTACATTCCTAGAAGAAAAAAAATTACTTGAAATATTTCTGGCCAATTATTTTTGTGGCCTAAATTGTATTACACTTAAATCTGCAGAGTAATTCATGTGTAAGTTTGTTTTCATTTGTGTGTATTTTGTTTTTGTATGTAGTCTTACTTCTGGATTGCAAGGTTCTCAAGTTGAGAGACACGCTGTCTCATTCCATAGCAATTACGATGAGAATGAGGACGGAGGAAAATAAGTATTCATCAGTAACTCATTTCCTTTTTTATCAAGAATGTTAACAACTTAATTTCTTACTCTTAGAATACTTGCTATTACACTAGGTTGAGTTTATTTGCTTTTGAATCAACAATCAATAATTTAACCCACCAGAGACTGTTCAATCAACTCTTTTTTTTTTTTTTTTTTTTTTTTTTTGATTTAGACCTTTACCATATAACACTGCACCAAGTTCTGTTTCTGTTTTCTTAGGACTCTGGCATGAATACAGGTAAATCTTTTTATACTACATGGTAAGTTTCCCTATCCTCCCATGGGCGTGAAGGGGAAGCTCCCATGAGAATAAATGGAGATGTCTTCACAAGTTCTAGTACTATGTATTATGCTTCAGTTTTTAAGGAGATCTTATTACAAACTCTAAATACAGGCAACTTATGACTTATTTCTAAAGCCGTGACTTAATAAATTCATAAGACAACTCTCATTACTAGGCTGTATTCTATCTACCCAAAGTGAAATGAGAATTATATGGTGATGATTTGCAATTAAACAAAAAAAAAGAAGAAGAAGAGCTAGGTCATCTTCTAGGTCATGACATTTTCTATTTAAATTTGTTTTTGGTGTTTTAGACACGAAGTCCTTGTCCATGCCTATGTCCTGAATGGTATTGCCTAAGTTTTCTTCTAGGGTTTTTATGGTGTTAGGTCTAACATTTAAGTCTCTAATCCATCTTGAATTAATTTTTGTATAAGGTGTACAGATTTTTCCTGATGAATGTTTTTATTATCAAGCTCAGCTTAACAGTTTTAGAGAGCTACAAATATTACATGAGTTATATGGCAGCCTTAAACTATGCTCAATTAAAGTAAGTGTTGATTTGTACTTAGAAAAGAAAGAAACTGAGGACTTCAGAAAATTTTCAAGATTAAAATAAAACTGGCATGAATTAAAAATATGCAAAAAATCAGCTAAATATATTGATCACATATAGAAATATGTTGTCACCTAATTCTTCAGTGACAATGGCAAATACCTGACTGCTGTGAGATATTAATGTTTTTGTAAGATACAGTTTGATGTTTGAATCATATCTAAGATTAATATGCAGTCTTGCCCAAAGTACACAATTTTTGTATTGCCACAACTTCTATATACCTTGTATGAGAAGAAGAGATACAAAGGAATCATTAAAGACCCGTTGTCCACAAAAAACCTAAATTATGTCAGATTTTTTCCTCTGTAAAAGTAAATGTTTAAATGATAAACTGTTAATGATGTTCACTACAAACAACACTTGCCTAGTATTTGTATATTTAGATATATAAAATGCATGAAATCTCAATTCAAAGTTACAATTTAATCCAATTTCCATCTCTCACTTTGTATTATTTGGAACCCCAAGGTAGAGATTTAGGTATGAAAAAGGAGTCCCCTTGGTTTCACAGTCCACACCTCTTCTCTCTCTTCTCTTTTTCAAGTCCTGTGAGCTAAGAGATTGAGGTGTTTGAAAAACTGAGACTCTTCCCATATCCAGCTGAACGACCTCAGTGGGTTGCAATATTCCGTTTCACTGAATGTAGTAGGGTTTTATTTGTTCATGCCAGGGACATTTTCTGATTGTTCTACCTTTATCTTACTTTCCAGCCACTCTCTCATCCTTCTTTTATTCAGGGTCAGTAAATGCTAGGTAGATCAGTAGTAGAAAGACGATAGCTTTTTCATGTAGTTTTAGATTTTTAACCTGAATGGTTGGTACTAGCTGGGATCGTCATGGAGCTACACTTGAAAGCTTTTGTCTATCAACTCATTGTCCTGGTGTTTGTAATATCATCCTCTAACCTTTCTCTCAGTTTCCCTTTGGTAATTACTCAGACTCAGCACTTATTGTCTGCAGGCACATCTGAAAATTTTACATGCAGACCACCTCCAATTATGGAACTCAATTTTCTTTTCTTAGAGACTCTCCTTGGGTGGTCCTAATCATGAAGTCCGCCTCCTTAGGGTTTTTTTCCCTTTGTTTTTCTCTCTTTAGCAACACTTTTACAAGGGTCATGATGGCAACAATCTGCAAAATTTCTTTCAGATTTCCCTGCTCTGTTGTGCTAATTTGACACTTTCTCCCCCTTTATAATAGACTACTGTGGTCCTGTTTTTCAATTAGAATTTTCTGATTAATTCTTCATGCTTTAAAGCATCTTTATCTCTTCAAGGAATCAGATTCATTTAACCTAGAGTAACCTCAATTTTGTACACAACGTAAGTAATGCATTCCTTACTTCTACCTTTTAATACAGTCATGCTTAGATGATCTTTTTCCGGTAACCTTAGGGAAACTTTAAAGGAGGATTTAGGTAAAACATTGTAAGAGCAGAAAGCTAATTGGAATCTCAATAAAAAAAATTAATTGCCACATCCTACAACAATAAAGAGGTCAAGCAAATCTCAGCAATATATTTGCATTAGAAAAGATCAATAGAAGGTAATATAACAAATTAATTTAGAGAGAGAAAATTTGTTAACCCTTATATTACCATTAGGGGTGGTGCTGCCAATAGAACTAAAATTAGTTTAGTTTTGTCTTTTTTTATAAAATTAATCTTATTTCTGCTTTGTACTGCTTGGTCAAATAGAGTTCCCTGTAATAGTATTAGGTATGCATTAAGGTATAAAAACATTTTATCTGAAACTTTTATGGAACCAGAAGCATGGAGTTCACAGGATGACTGTTGAAGCTACGTGTGTTTCTTGTTTTCTTATTTCAACACGTTAATTTTATAGACATGTATGATGTATTTTCAACCAGAGACCTGTCACACATTACTTTCTCTTCCATCTATTGTTGGGCACAAATATTTGAAAGAATTCACACTCAAATAAACTAGATTGTTTGTTTGTTTGCCAGGTTCATTCCACAGTAAAAGGAGAAAATGAATTGCATACATGCTGCTTAACAACTTTCTTCATATTCCTTTTCTGGATTCGATCAATATCTTCTCATGACATGTTTTTCCTTATCAGTTTTTAATATTTTCTCTAATAATTTATACCAAAATTACTTCACAGTTCTTTTGATATTGTTCACTAGAATAATTATTTTTTTAAAAAAATAAATAACTTATTATGCTTTAAAATTTTTATATGTGGTAGTGGGGACATTTAATTGAATGTGTATATTTTTTTAAGGCCAAATTCTGGTATTTTTCTGAAAAAAAAAAAAAGTTTCCATTGGCATTATCTAATTCGAGGGTTTAAATCAACTTCCCCGAATGTTTTCTCCTCGTGGGCATCATGGTCTACATGAGGAGTCAGGAAACATCTAGTAAGTGCCAGTGTACTAGTTTTCTTGTTGCTACTATAACAAATTTCCACAAATTCAGTGTCTAAAAATAGCACAAGTTTAATCTCCTGAGGTCTTAATAAAGAAAATGTCTAAAATGAGCTGAACAGGGCTAAAAGCAATGTATCATCAGGGATGCTTCCTTCTGGAGACCCTGAAGGGAGAATCCATTTTTTTGCTTTTTTTAACTTCTAGAAGACACTTGCATTTCTTGACTGATGATAACTGCAAACTCTTGCTTCCAACATCACATCTGCTATGGTCTCTTTTGTCCTGCTTCCCTCTTATAGGGACCCTTGTGATTACTTCACACCCACCAGGATCATATGTACTAGAGACTATGGCCCGAAAAGTTTAAATATAATTTAATTGCACCTTTTTCTCCCTGGAGTGTCTTTGTACCTTTAGCCATCTCATAGCCAGTTAAAGTGAGAGAAGAATTAAGGAATCACAGACATACATTTTTCGAATGCTTCTCTTTTTCTCTTAGTAGTCCTTTTTGTTTTTTGTTTTTTGTTTTTTTATAGTTACTCTGGAGGCAAGAAAGATGACAAAGCACTTACTATATTCCTGAAATTGTGATTAAAGTTTTCAATATAGATTTTGCTTTTGTTTAGTTGAATATCATGTTAAAATCCTTATGCCAAACCAAATAGCCAAACCCACTTGTGCTCTTGAGAGTAGTTTTACAAAAGTCAATATATGTAATCAATTCTCAATATATTTTAGAACTAGGACTTCTGATATCATGAGCAAAGGGAAACAAACAAACAAACACATTAAAAAAAACTCTCAGAATAAACTCTTTTTAAGACAGGTGAAATACAGAAGTAGGGGAAATTGAGATATATGTTAATTATGCTGCACTGTATTAGTTAATCCTCTGGGAGCTGGTTGCAGAACAGGCAGCTGTTAACTATTAATAGTTCAATTGATGAGGGCGCCTTTAAAGCTTTTTCCTCTTAAGTGTTCAGAATTCAAAATTACTACTGCAGAGTTACAGAGAAAAACACAACATTTTCTCTTTCCTTGATGATAAGAAATGTATTGCATTATTTTAGTGGCTGTCAATTAAACACAAATTAAAACATAAGTAGTGTTAAATCTGCAAAATCATATTCTTAATTGGGATACTAGCTTACTTATTTAATTCTCATCTCTGAAAAACTTTAATTGAGATGTATAAAAATGTATCTGTGGTACACAGGGAAGTTAGCTCTTAATTGTGAAATGAAATATCTCTCTCATTGAGTTTCTCTCTCTTGTTAACAGACTTGATGACAAGTAGAGTACTTTATTAACTTCATGGATGTGTATGAGTAAAGCCAATAATTAAAACGTTCATTCATAGAACTGACTTATTCACATGCAGTTCTGGCTGTCAAGCTTAACATTTATTAAATTGAGAACAGTGCATATGAGGATTGCAGTAGGGTTCACAACATGATCCAAAAATTACCATGGATTATACAGTCATATTAAGAGGCTTTTGGATAAAATTGAGAGAGGAAGATTATTCTGGTGATATATTTTATAGCTTAATCATGTCTGAAGAGAAGTATAATCACATAATGATTTACCCAACAGCAGATATATTTTAGAAGTTATTATAGAGCAAGAGCAATGTATTTTCTGAAGTAATGGTATTTAAATGTGTTTTAATATTAGTATGTCCTTAGAATAGAGACTGAATAATTGTTCTATTGAAACGTACTGTTGTTCTACAAGTGTATATAAACAAAGAAAATTTTTCACAAATTACAGAAAAAGAGAGATGTGGTGTTTGCTAATATAATACATTTTAGAACTTTTAAGGCACCATGTTTGTAAAATATTATTTTTTTAAAAATCAGTGTTAGAAAACTTTGGGATTTGAGGTTCTACTTGATTTTTCAAAACAACCAGAATATTGTTGAATCATGCCTGATTAATTTTAGTTAATTCAATTTAGTTTTAGAATAGTTAGCACAAATCAAGAGATTAACACTATGAGGCAAATATTCTCATACTCATAAATTTGCTTTGAGATTCTATTCATAAAACAAGTTCAAATTGATGTTAGATACAAATAAGATACCTGAAGCATAATACTATATATCATGCCATCAAATATATTAGCAAAACTAACAGAATTGAAGAGACATATAGTCCTGCTATCATAATTGGAGACACCAATACCCCATTCTCAATAATGGATAGTACATCCAGAGAGAAGATAAAGAAGAAAATAGGGGACTTAACCAAACAATGCAATAAATTAACTAGATCTAACACATATAAAAACACTCCACTGAACATCACCTGCATACAGATAGGTCCTAGGTTGAGGCATAGTACTATTTCATTATACTTGGGTGGTACTGTATAATTTACTAAAACATTTTGAGAGTCAGTTCTCTCACTTTCAAAGTGCAGACAATAATAATAGGCACTTCATAAGGTTACTTTTGAATTAAAGTAATGAACATGAAACACTTTGCTCTTGTTTGGTACATAGTAAGTGCTCAGCTATGATGACTTTCCCTCTTCCAATTTCTCTCATTTCACTGATGTGAACTCCACCAAGCTGCCGAAGTCTCTCTTTTGTGGGTTCTCAAAAAATGACAGTTGCACGAGTTTGCTGTACATGACTTCACAGCCCAAGTATTTACATCTTTGCTAATGAAATCTTTGGAAGAGAATCAGGTACAATTTGTCCTTTGTTACACAAAACACACCCCACAAAATTTTACCTGTATCTGAATTATTTCAGCCGTCTTTACATTCTGTTGTAGGTGTCTTCCGTAGTAGGCTGCGTGCTAAGTGTTACATGGGTTAAACCTAAGTTTGTCAGAACTGCTCCTGAAAACGATAGACATTGTATAACATATGCATTAATGGTATTGCTGTTTCATTGCATTTTGCCTTATCAGCCTCTTTGTGTGTGTGTGTGTGTGTGTGTGTGTGTGTGTGTGTGTGTCAGGGCAGAGGGTCTCACTCACTTTGTCGCCCAGGCTGTAGTGCACTGGCGCGATCTCGGCTCACTGCAACCTCCGCCTCCCGGGTTCAAGTGATTCTCCTGCCTTAGCCTCCTGAGTAGCTGCGATTACAGGCACGCAGGACCGCGCCCAGCTAGTTTTTGTATTTTTAGTACAGGTGGGTTTTCACCATATCGATTATCAGTCTTTTAATAGTGCCTAGTAGTACTTAAATCTTCCCAATGCTAACACTTGTCTTTATTTTCTCTTAATCATCTAAACCAAACTGTGACTTATTTTACTAAAATAAAAGCTCTCCCTGCATCCCAGCTTCTGATTTCATTGAAAACATTATAGTTATGAGACAATTTTTTTTTTTTTAATTTCCTCCCTCATCATCCACCACAGCTCCATTTGCAACGAGTCTTCCTTTCTTTCCTTTTGTTCCCATAAAATAATTTTATCTTCTTTGTAAGTCCAGGCACTTTGGTAGCATGTTTTATCAGTGGTGTTCAAAAGATAGTTTTGTGTATCCCATAAAATAATTTTGGAAAACATTGTATACCCTCATACATTTCCAAGTTTGTATCAAAATATTTTAACATATGTTTAAATTATTGAAACAAACAATTTCCAATCTAGTACAAATATTGACAATTAAAATACACGTTACATTAATCTTTTAATCATATTAAATCAGGAATACAATTAAGCCCATATATTAACAGAAAGTTGACAGTTTCCTTTTTATCATAATGAATTCGTATTTTCTTATTTACCACAGAAGTTTACATTATAGTAATATATTTTATTCTTAAATTATCTTGTTAATTGACAAATGTACACTCACATATACAACATACATTTTCTATTTAATACAATTTTTAAGTTGTTTTTTGAAGTTAAGTATTTACTACAAGTCTCTAGGTATGAGTTTGTCTTCTAGATTAAGCAATTTTTGCTATTATTGTTATTACTACAATTAATTGAACTGACAAATTAAAATTTAATATAAAGGAAATATTTGTTGGAAATTTTGATTGAAAATTTATTTTAATTTAAATTAAATTTAAATTGGAAGAATGGAGGTCTGAAATAAATATATCAATTTAAGTGCTATTAAATTATATTACTATTAATTTAAATGCTATCATTCTGTTACTATTACTCATTCTATTACTTAGTATTACTATTAAATAGTAATCATTATATTGCTATCTTTATATGCTATTACAAATTCTGAGAACTTCTTTTAAGTGTTATAATAACAATAACTATAGGATATATTATTACATTTATTCTAAATTACATATCTGCTGATCATCTTATTTTGTAATACTATTAATACAATTTTTGAAAGAATTAGAAAATCTCTGTTTGGAGGGGACCAATCAGAAATATTACAAAACCTGAAAAAAAATTTTTTTAATTGTAGTGGATTATTTTTATTTGGTTGTTTTTAACATCTCATATATTGCTTTGTAACAAAAATTAGTCTTAAAAGTATATATTTCATACATGCACACTATGTATACAATATATAATTCTGTGTAATTTTTTTCTATTACACAGAATAATTTTCTATTCTGTGTAAATATTTCTATTTTTCTATTACTGTAGTGTTCTAACAGTCTACATGTTCAGCAAAACTTTTCAAAAGCTTATGTAGAGGAAATTGCTTTTTCACAGACTTTAAGTTGCTGCATTATTTAAAATGAATAAAAAAGAAACTTCCATGTTATGAGAAATTTGGAAGAAACATTCTACTATGCTTTCTGTTTGGCTCACTGGCCCTTCTGTATGGAGTCATTTGCCTGCTTACTGAAGACTATACAATTCTGTAATCTTTTGTTTCTCATTTCTTCATTGGCTTAATTTGAAGTCTATAATGGCCCCATGCACATATAAGAGTTGTAACCTTTTTCTCCCCATCCTGAAATTCGCACCCTGTGAAATATGGTACGTGTTACGAGTAACATGCAGTTGGCTAGGTAAATGCCTTTTCTTTCTAACACACTATGTTACTATGTTACGACTTATGAATCTCAAAGTCTTGATTTGAAGTGAATTAAAAGAGAAATGAAAATATGATGAGCTACCCCACCTTCAAAAACAATAAAATACCTTTTAATCGGTCAATAACACTGCTAGTGACATGCTGCAAAGTTGTGTGGTATAATGCTCAGCGAACCATGTAATTACATATACATTTAATTTTTAGACTTATGGCAAAGCAGAGACGCAAAAAGAAAACAGTGATAAAGTAGAGAGAGGTGGGGTAAATTTTACAATAATAGACCCATTTTACAATTTTAAGTTGAATGAAATTGCTCTGTCATTTTGAAAGCAACCATTTATTTCAAAATATGTTATTATTTTAAGTTTTAAACATACTGGGGAGGCCCCTGATTTAAAAGTGGATTTACCAACATCATGCTTTTGCTTGAATTTCTCTTTCTGCTTCTTTAAGTCTTTTTGCAATTCTTTTCCTTAATTTTCTTTTGGATTGCCGGATTTGAAATTATACTAGGACAAGAACCAGAGAGTAATTTGCTGCAAGTTGCACTGTGGCAGCAGGTGAGCAGGACAGCACGTGATGCCTTTGTGTAAATGACGATACCTCTCTTGAAAGGCAACATAGAATTTTGGATAAGAGAAGAGTTAAGTAGAACGAAGCATACCGAGCCATGACACGCAGCTCACAGATCGATCGGCCAAGCCCTTTCAACATTTTATTAAAAAATTACATTTATTTTCATCCTTCTATGTTGGCTTTCCTCCAAAGCTACCTATCTTTTCAAACATAAATATAAGGGCTTTTTAGTACTCTTTTAATGTTTATCACCTTATGACTGCAAACATGAAGTCTTTTAACATTTTTTTTTTTCAGTAAGCTCAAGCTGAGTCTGATCTCTCTAATCTTGATCTCCTTCTTTGTTTTTCATAATATTGTTTCTGACACATTTTCTGAATAATTTTCGTGTGTGTGTGTGTGTAACCACTTTTAAAATATTCCATGTTAATACTTTATTAATGGGAAAGAAAAGACTCCATTTCATCCCCAAATGATGCAATATATATAACAATACCAACACAACACAGGTAGATAAATCATCTGACTTAAACAAGGCTGTGATTAACCAAATGTCATAACTATGTCAGACTACATTTTGTTTATGCCTTTTCCAACCGATACACAATCTCTCAATTATAAACTCTGAAATGTGCCTATTACCCGTTATGTTTTAAATGTTTATGCTTCAGAGCACAGCTTAATCTCTCTGCAGCCTCAATTTCTGAGTATGAAAGTATTTCAACGAAAGACAGTTATTAAGAAACTGCCCTGAGCCGAAAATGAAACCATTAATACTTCTCAAAGTGTGATAGACTATTGAACCGATTTTTGAACCCATGTCTGAAAACAGTCATTGACATGGAATTTAGAACTATGACATATATAAAGCCATATTATCACAAATATTCTGAGAATGAAAAAACCATGTCGATTTGTCCACAACAAAGAAACCAAAGTACAGGTGTCCTTTGCGTCCTTTATCATCAGCAATCATGTAATTTTTCCATTAATTTTGAAATAGACTTCACTGCTTAGTGAAAGTTTACATGGCCAAAGATAATTATGACCACAGTATAGAAAAAAAATTAACTTAGAAACCTTCACTGAAAAATAAAGAAGGATTTATGTAGAAATCGGAAGCCACTGTAAACCTTTGTGATAAGCATGAGCTTGGAAATCCAGAAAAGGGGTAGAATTCAATTGCAGATACATTTGGTATAGAGAGCTGTTCTTGGTAAATCTATACGGGGCATGGTGTTGAGCTAAAGGTATGTGGGAGCTCAGGTTACTGCAGAAGGAGGCTCTCTAGGCAAAGTTCAATCAACAAATACGACTTTAGCACTTAGTATTTACTCAACAAATATTGAACAAAAATTATACAGCAGTCTGTATCCTAGGTACTACAAATAAAACAGGAACAAAACAGATATAATACCTTTTCGTAAGAAGCATGCCCTAGGGGGAGTTAAACATTGTATACATAATTAAATCATTTGAGATAATGGTAAATCCTTTGCAGGTTCAAAATAGGGTGTTGAAAAAAAATAGAGTGATGGGAATAGGGCTTTTTAGGACATACCTTATACTTGGTAATTTAAAAACTATGTGATGTTGCTGGCAAGACATAAATGACCCTCCCAAACAGGGCGATTTAAAAAAGTTCAATGGAGAGACTATTCATAAAGAGAGATGTGGACAGGACTAGAAAAAACCAACAAGATGGAGTAAATTCCTTGGCGCTAACAATTGAGGAGCCATTACCACCTTTAAGCCTAAAGAAACCCTGGAAGGGACAGGCAGAGAACCCCTAATAAATTAGCTGTAGGAGACGTGTGGCAGAGAGGAGCTGCAGGACATTGGAGGAGAGACAACTTTAGGATAAGCAGGAGGGGGCTGGGACAGGAGTAACCCACAATCAGCCTTTACCATTCTCCAGAATCTCATTGACTACAAGTCAGAGGTGAAGGATTCAACTGAAGCCCTCCACAAAGGTTAGCATCTTAGGGACATAGTAAGGTAAAGAATAATGTAGGGTGGCACAGAGGAAATGATCAACATAGAAGGCCTCTTCAAAGGGTGACATTTAATCTAAAAAGGAATGACTATCAGCAAATGTGCTTTTGAAGATCTGGGATTTGGAAGTTCCTGTAATTGGTGATCCAAAAACTACATACAGTACTTCTCATTACTGCTTGTAATATTATAAAAGCTAAAACGTCCAACCTTCTTTTCATGTAGAAATGTCAACATGGCATATTTCTGGTCTATGTGATGAAGAAAGAAGTATGAAAATAGGGCTTTCCTAACAGAATATATAAACAAATTCTTGCAGGAAGAAGACTTTGAGGACTTCCTTCTTATTCCTCCCTTTGCATGGATGTGATGCTTGGAGGCAGACAACACGATTTTCTTTCATGAGGACAAAAGGCCTACACAAAACAAGGTTGTGCAGAAAGTTAGAAGGATCGTGATTCATTTACATTACGGTTGAGCTAGCAGAAAATTTCTAGACACTCTACCCTTAAATTTTTGTTGTGCAAGACAAATAAATCTGTTTTGTCAAAACCACTGTGGTAGAATTTTTGGTTTTTCATTGTTGAACATAATTATAACAATTATAATTGATGTGTGGGGAAAATTAGATAATGTAGCAGTTAATACAGAGACCTCACACCAGGAACAAATTAGGCAAGTTCAAGGCTGTGTCATTGGAGCCCAGTGGGTAACAGGTGAGTCAGGATCTATTATATCTAGAATCTTAGAGTCTGTCCGTCAGAATTTGGATTATATCATAAATCTAATATGTAAGTAAAGAAGTTGTATCAGCAAAGCACTTAATGTGATATAGTTTACTATAATTCTTCTCTGTGACATAAATTATGTACCATAGGAAAAAGGAGAATTAGGAAGACCAATAGAATTAGGAAGACCAAGAGATTATCAGCACATGTGGCAGAGATTGCTCTCTGTCTATCAATATCCATCTTCTTCCCTTCTCTTGGAATATATGTACACTATGTTATCCATATTTCCTTGCAACTGGATCTGGTCATCTGATTGTGTTCCAGGTAATAAAAAGTGAGAAGTATTGTGTGTCCTTTGAATACCTAATTTATTGCATCCATGGTCCGTCTCTCCTACTATTTATTTTACTCCATGCTTGTTCCTCCTCTCTGACTACCTGGGAGGGTAATGCCCAAGGGGACATTGGAAGTTATGTATTGAAGATGGTGGAGCTGCTCTCAGCCTGGGTTAAATGATGGGGAGTCGTGGTACTTTTTTCATCTTCTTCCCAAAGAAACAAGAAAGAAATATATGTTTATTTTTATTACATTTTGGGTCCATTTTTTAAGTTACTTTAGTATGCTATCAACTAGGTACAATGTTAGCTATTATGGGAGAAGCTGGTTTCTGAAGGAAGATGTTGAATAGTGTTTTATATTGATAGAGCTGAAACAACTTGAGAATTCGCCTTCTGTAATTATTTGTCAAGTTCCAATTTTCAGGGACTTTTTTCAATTGAATAAGAATTTGAAAGTACAGATTAGAAGATGCAAATAGAAGATTGACTGGGGTAAAAGTGCGAGTAAGAGGGAATGTCTCAAGAGGCATTTTCTGATATTGAGCACTAGAGATTAGGAGTTCGTAAATGGGAACAAGATGCTTATGCAAATTTCACTAAGTTTGCTGAGGAGCCTGTCAAGCTATAACCAATTCTGTCAGTCCGACTGGGGTTTTGCTTTCTCTTGTGGCTAATTAATTCTAACATGATCATACTATTTATCTTTCAAACTGGGACACTTTTGGGAGTGACTGTAGGTGAAATTAACTAATCCATTGGGAAAATATACATAAGTGGGGACAATCTTGGCCAAACAGAAATAAATGATGAACAGATGTCCATGGCCATTAATGCAGAACTGGTACAGATAGGGCTCTTCCTCAGCATCCCCAATTCCAGATGGCTAACTTCCTGCATCAGAGGCTGTCAACAGCAAAGCACTCAACTCCCATGTTGCTTATTCAGTTATTATAGGTTATGTCTTTAGGTGTGATGTACACACATTGTATAAGTTCAGTTAATTTTGACAAATGCAAACATTTCTATGAAAACATACAACTGTTGACCACCCCTGAGAATTGTCTCATTACTCCTTTCATCAGTCTGCCTCCCCGAGTATTGTCTGTTCTGGTGTCTGTCACTGTAAATTAGTTTGGTCATGGTATGGCTTCCTATAAACGGCTTAATATAGTTTGTGCTTATTTTGTGTCTGATCTCTCACACAGCATTATGTCTGAAATTCAACCTTATGTGTCAGTAGTTTGTGCCTTTTTACTGCTGATTAACTCTACACAGTATTATTATTAAGGCTTTTTACAATATGTTTTATTCTTTCCAATTGATTTCTCATGCCTGTGTGTAGTAGCTCTAAAAATAAGAAACAAACAAACAAACAAACAAACAAACAAAAACCTTTAGAGATATGGAGAAAACCAGATGCCAAAGTCTTTTTAATAATTATCTTTATATTTGATTATCTCTATAAATTACCCTCTATGAGTAATAATTCTCAGATTCTGTATCACTGAGTAGAGGAGATTTAACAAGGATAAATTTATGGTGGGACTAACAGTCTGTTATGGAGTCAATGGAGAGACTCCATAAAGAAAGATGTGGGCAAGTGTAGAAAAAAACCCAACAGGATGATATAAATTCCTTGCAGCTAACAACCGAGGAGCCATTACCACATTTAAGCTTAAAGAAACCATGGAAGGAACAAGCAGAGGATCCCAAATAAATTAGTTGTAGGAGATGTGTGATATCTTTTATTTTAGTGACTGTTATATGCCTTCCCAAGTCTGTTTATAATCCATTTTTCAGAAAAATCTTTAGAGAAAAGTAGAAGAGGTAGATATTATAATATATTTATATTAATTTGGTGAGAAAAATAAGTTATAAAACTGATCTTTGTTAACCAAGAGAAAAGTGGCATGATATCATTTTAGAAATATATGTAAAATATTACGGGTTACAGAAATGCAGTAGTTATAAAATTATACACATTAGGACTGTAAAACAATGATCAGCACTAGAGAAAGATACACCTCTTTATACAACTACATGCCTTATATTGTCAGAAGTTGATCTAGAAAACATTAAACTACTTTCTTTATTCTAAAGTATATTAGCAATATTTACCTGGTAGAAAAATGTTAAATAACAAATGTATGGTAAGTATGCTAATGCCTTAGCTAAAATAGGAATAAGCCAAAGAAGATGAATTATTGTACAGGGCATACAATCAGATGTCTGTTGTTCAACTGCATTTTTTTTTCTTTTTCTTTCTTTCTGTCTTTCTTTCGTTCTCTTTCTTTCTTTCTCTTTCTTTCTTTCTTTTTCTTTCTTTGTTTCCTTCCTTCCTTTTTTCTTTCTTTCTTTTTCTTTCTTTCTTTCTTTTCTTTCTCTTTCTTTCTCTCTCTCTTCTTTTCTTTTCTTTTCTTTCCTTTTCTTTTCTTTTCTTTTCTTTTCTTTTCTTTTCTTTTCTTTTCTTTTCTTTTCTTTTCTTTTCTTTCTTTTGAGTCAAAGTCTCCCTCTGTCTCTCAGCCTGAAGGGCAGTGGTATGATTACGGCTCACTCACTCCATGCTCCACCTCCAGGACTCAAGAGATTTTCCCACCTCAACTTCTCCAGTAGCTGGGATTACAGGTATGCACCACCATGCCTGGATATGTTTTTAATTTTTTTTAGAGATGGAGTCTCACTATGTTACCCAGGCTCGTCTTGAACTCCTGACCTCAAACAATCCTTCTGCTCAGTCCCCCAAGTAGCTGGGATTTCAGGCATGAGCCATTAACATGACTCTGAAAAAAATTAGAATATTCCTTTAGACTATGATAAACCATATAGATAAATATAACTTACATATATATACAACATTTGGGCAAATTATTTGACCTTCTGGTTCTAAAAGTTCTCTTTTTAAAATGGGTTATTATAGTGATACAAAAAGTGAATATGGTCGGGTGCAGTGGCTCACATCTGTAATCCCAGCATTTGAGGAGGCTGAGGTGGGAGGATTGCTTGAGGTCAGGAGTTTGATACCTGCCTGGGCAACATCACAAGACCCCATATCTATTTAAAAGGACATTTAAATTAGCCAAGTGTAGTTGTGCATATCTGTGGTCTCAGCTATTCAAGAGGCTAAGGTTGTAGGATCACTGAAGCCCAGGAAGTCGAGGCTGTAGTGAGCCATGATTGTGCCACTACACTCAAAAACACCCCCAAATATGTGCAAAATAACTTAGAGAAATACCTGTTACATAGCAACTGTTTAATAAAGGTGAGTTTTTGCTAATGTTGTTATAAACTGTAAATTATTGTCATGTCCCTTTGGTAAAAAGCACTGTTGCTGACAAACATCTTCACTACCAAATACTGAATACTGTAGTGAGATAATGCTTGTCTTTTACTTTAGTACAAAGTGGAGAAGAATCCGGAGAAATTATGACAGTGACAAGTGAAGAATTTTCTTTATTTTTTTTCGGTGTTTTTTTTTGGAGATGGAGTTACTCTGTCGCCCAGGTTGAAGTGCAGCATGATCTCAGGCTCACTGCAACCTCCGCCTCCTGGTTTCAAGCAATTCTCACTGCCTTAGCCTCCCGAGTAGCTGGAATTACAGGCACCTGCCAGCATGCCCAGATCATTTTTATATTTTTTAGTAGAGATGAGATTTTTCCATGTTGGCCACACTGTTCTTGAACTTCTTACCTCAGATGATCCACCCTCTCGGCCTCCCAAAGTACTGGGATTACAGGCCTGACCACTGCACCCGACCTTGTGAAGGATTTCCTTATATCCTCTATGATACGAGAATGAACATTTCCCAGACGCAAGAGATATTTAATCACTACTCGTCTTGAGTTTCAGCTATAACGTTTACATACTGCCCTTAAATAATAAAAATTGTCTTTTATGATTTGAAAGAGAAAGGACATTCTAAAAACATAACTGGCATTTTGTTTTCCAAATATAAAATCACCAATAGAGGTAGTTGCATTGAAATTTCTAGAACCTCAGATATAATTTATTGTTGTCTCATTTTAAAAGTTCTTGGTGTAAACAGCCTTCATGTAATATAAAATGGATATCATTCTAATCATCAACTCCCCACTTTTTCACACACACACACACATTCCCAGTACCAGGATTCTAAAGCAAATAGTCACTGTGGCTAGCAGCTCCTCCAATTATCTGTGAAACCCAAGTCTACAATTCTTACTTCTACAAATCTTCCACTTTAGAAAATGCCACATTCCTACCTTCTTCTTTGAAACATTGGTCTTTTTGGGGCCATATTTTTTGTTTAGTTATATGATGACTCAGCTTATGTAATCTGTATACATGTTTCAGAATTATGGAGGAAAAAATGTTTTAAAATTTGAACAAGTATTTTGAAACGTTGTGTTTTGCCAACAAAATCGATTTGAAGTTAATTTTTATTGCTCAGTTTGAGTTGTATTACTTAATGCTATGAATCACTCAAGTCCCATTCTGAAAGAGAGAGGGAGAGAGAGAATCTCAGAGCTTTTTGAATATATACATAATGCAAACTTCATATGATAGTTGCAGTGATGGCCTTCAGTTCATTGATGTCCTCTGTGTGCACACCCCCAGCTTCTTACCCTGAGTTTGATCATATAACTTGCTTTGGCCAACAGGAAGATGAAACAACGCAGAGTCTTGGACAGTATTTGAACACTGAAGATTTCTTTCTGTTGCTATACTCAAAACGATATCCACCTTGAGGTAAAAAGCCTGTGAAGAAGCCTGTTCTCACTTATAAGTGGGAGCTGAACAATGAGAACACATGGAAACAGGGAGGGAAACAACACACACTGGGGTCTGTCATGGTGGGGCTGGGGGAGGGAGAGCATTAGGAAAAGCAGCTAGTGGATGCTGAGTTTAATACCTAGGCGATGGGTTGATAGGTGCAGCATACCACCATGGCACATGTTTATCTCTGTAACAAACCTGCACGTCCTGCACATGTACCCTAGAACTAAAAGTAAAAATTAAAAGAAAAAGAAAAAAGAAAATGCCTGAACTAGGCTACTGGTTCATGAAAAGCAGGTGGCCCCTTCACTTTTATCTTCCCGCCTGATAGGCAATTGAACTTCTGGAGCACACCCACGAAGGTGACCAGAGGCACACTGCAGATGCATGTGGAAGCCCAGCCAAGACCACCAGATGAGCTGCTTAATGTAGCCAAGCCCAAATAACCGACCCACAAAATCACCAGTTAAATAGATAGTTGTTTCTTTAAACTACTAACTTTTGAGCTGTTTTGTTTTGCATCAAAAACTTAATGGTACATTCATAATATCATTTTGAGTATCTGATTTTTTAATCTCCTACGGATACCAATTACTGTATTTCTAAGTCAACAGCAAAGATATGACACATTTACATAAGAAGAGCTTATAAAAAGTCTAATAAAGTGACTATATATACGTATATATAAACATACGTTTAGACAAACTGTAAGAAAAGCATAAAAATTGGTGCAGTATCTCAGGATTTATAATTTTCAGACTGTTAATATGAAGTTGTTCTGAAATGCACTGACAGAGAGGAATCAGGACTTTTGTTTGAAAAATACAACACATTTATGGAAAATCCACAGGACATCCTGTCCTAAAATTACTCTTCTCTTTAACTCCAATTAATATAATTGCTGTTTGCTCACACAGGTTTATTCATTTGAGACGCCTCATCAAGTAGCATACTTAAGGTGTATGTAATTGAGAGTGTGTGTACATGTTAAACATGTAAACAACTAGTAATTTCTACTTAAAGCTTACCATGCTTACTTGTTTGGTAAAGTATATTGATTTGGTGTCTGTCACTGTCTTTGAAATTCATCAAAAACAAGATGTGCTAATGAGGATAGAAGACTGGTTACATGAAAATATATATGATTAAGCAAATATAGCAAAATATTCATAGTAAAATCAAGGTGATGGGTATACAGGTATTTACTGAATAATTCATTTAACTTTTCTGTATGTTTAAAAATTTTATAATAAAATGATATGAAAAGATGAAAGATATGCCAATATGAAATAGGCATGTAACTATTCTAACATCAGAGAAAATAAGCTTTAAAGCTTACTTTGGGGACACTGAATAACAATGAGGGTTCTAATCACTTTGAGAATATTGCAGTTTTAATGTATATGCATTTAATAACTTAGCTTCAGAATTTATAAAGCAAATATCACCAGATCTAAATGAAGAGATAATTATCCAAGCAAAGTGAAAGGTTTTAATATATCTGTTTCAATAAACAAATAAGCAGGCCAGGCACAGTGGCTCATGCCTGTAATCCCTGAAATTTGGGAGGCCGAGATAGGCCGATCACCTGAGATCAGGAGTTCGAGACCAGTCTGGCCAACATGACCAAATCCTGTCTATACTAAAAATACAAAAATTAGCCGGATGTGGTGGTGGGTGCCTGTAGTCCCAGCTACTCAGGAGGCTGAGGCAGGGAGAATCTTTTGAACCCAGTATGCAGGGGTTGTAATGAGCTGAGATCCCTCCATTGCACTCCATCCTGGGTGACAGAGTGAGACTCTGTCTCAAGAACAAACAACAACAACAAAATTATAATAATAGAAGAAGCAAGCAAAAACTCAACAAGGATATAGATATCACCCAAGATACTCACACGTGCACAGTAACATAACACACGGATTAAACATTGTATGTAATACAGAGAATACAAATTTTAAATGAATGTGGATTCATTATAATGCCCATATTCTAGGCAAATAATGTAAGCCTCAACAAATTTTAAATACTCGAATTTATTTTGACAACATTCTTAGACAAAGGTAGAATTTAAGTATGGTTTTATTTTAAAAAATTAAAATATTTAAATATTAGGACCAAGCAATAGAAAAAAATTTCTATGTTTATTAAAAAATATATATACATTAGTTCTATCGGACAATTGGGGTGATTTAAAAGTATTGCTGGAGGAGGTCTATCAATACTATTCAGTTTTATTAAAAAGAAGTTTGGTTTTATTAACATTTTTCTATTATGCATGTTTTTCTATTAATTTCTGCAGTTTAAATAACACATTGGTCTAAAGAAACCATGATGTAAGTTAAAATATATAAGGTAGCTTAATGATAGTGATAATATAGTAGTTTAACATTTATAAGATGCTACTAAAATATGTTTATAGAAAAATAATAATATCAAATGCATATATTTAATGAAAAAAATCTGGAAGTCAGTGATCTAAATGCTTACCTCAAAAAAGTAGAGTGATATGAACTAAAGGAGAAAACAAAACAAAGAGAATAACAAACTACAGAAATTAATAAAACAGAAACGTATAAATAGAAAAAATATAAATTTTTGGTAGAGAATCATCAAATGATAATTTGATAGAAAAATTATAAACAAATTTTATGATAAAATTTAAATATAGAAATATATTTCTCTATAGAAATATAAAAAATATAGATAAAGAAATAATATAAATGATGGAAAAATATAAGTAAATATATTTTATAAATTTATACAATAGAAAAACTATAAATAAAGCCAAACTTTGTTTTTTTGTCAAGTTGAATATTATTAATAGATCTCCAGCAATACTTTGAAACCAGCCAAATTGTCCCATAAAACTAATATTTATGGGTTTTTTTGAATAAACATAGAAATTTACTCTACCTTTACTTAAAATTTGAAACTTACATTTTTCTTACCTGAGTTTCTTTCTCAGGAAACCCCAGGCAAGGACCTGAAACACAGTATACCACCACATCCAGACAATCAGATGCCAGACCTCTCATGCATCATGACTGCTTTGTTATCCCTTCCTAATTCCTGTTTTCCTGCTGCATTCCTTCCCACAAGTAGCTATATTTCTTCCCTGTTCTACAAACCAACTATTTTATTCAGTTAGGAGAGATGGATTTAAGGTTTGGCTTCCATCTCTTTAGCTGACATCACCTGAATAAAAAACCTTCTCTGTCAATACTCATTGTCTCAGTGATTGGCTTTCTGTGCAGTGAGCAATGGAACCTAGACCAAACCCTTGAAGTTATGGTAACAATTTATTATGGATTTTAAAAAGAGTATAAATGACCATTATATGAAATGAAAAAGAGACATAACTAAATTTTAAAAAGATGTTATGGGTATTTTGAAGATAAGAGATTATATCACCTGCAAATGTCTGCCAATAATTTTAAGTACTACATAACAGTAACAAGTTTCTTGAAACAAGCAAGTTATCAAAATTGTCAAAAGAAGAAATAGAAAATCTGAGTATTTACTTAAAAATTGTAAGTAGTTCAAAGCAACAAGAGAAATGTCAAAAACATACTCTCACATGTACAAATATTTCATTTATAGCAAAGTTGACATTGGTAATGCATTGGAGATAGATGACAATTTTTAATAAATGGTGCTGGCTTATTTGTATATCTGATAAGAAAAAATAAATTATTAATCATACATAACAATATTCACTACTTAAGGTAAATATCATAGTAGCCTGCAATAAATAATTTTTAAAAATTTGTTAGATATTTGAAGCAGCCAGAAAGTATGACCAATAACTAGGAAAATATTCAGTTACTATAATCATATATAAAATGAAAGAGATGATAGATATAGAATACAGTTATTAAAGTACCTATTTAAAATATTTCCAAGTATTTAAACATCAATGTAAAGAGATAGAAATCAAAAATTAAAAAAATAAAGCAAATTAAGGAAAATGTACTAGGAGAAATACAATGTCTAAAAAGAAAAATTATCTGAGTAGAATTAATGGTAAATTAGACAACAAAAAAGATAAATGAACTGGAATACATAGAAATCAACAGAAATAGCAAGAAATTAAAGGAGACAGAGAGAGAAAATATAGGAAGAAATCAGTGTCAGGAAATTAACAGAGACTATGATGTTTGGATCAATGTCAAGTGGTCTATCATAGGTATAACTGAAGTCTAAGAAAGAGAAGAGAAAAAGGAGAAGCAGAACAAAAATCTATAAAGAAATAAGGGCTGAAAACTATCTAAACATGATGAAAACTCTAAATGTGCACATCCAAAAAGGTCAAGTAAGTGCAAGTCGCATAAACTCCAAGAAAACTACATCAAATAGCAGTATAATCTAATTGATTAAAAGTAGTGTTAAAGAGAAAATCATAGCAACCAAAGGAGACAAAGACACATCAAGTAAATTTAGAGGAAAAACTACAGGAATGACAGTCAACCTCATCAGAAACTAGTCAAACCAGAAAATAATGAAAAGTTATTTTTAAAACGCTGAATAAAAAACATTTATAAAAGAACCCTTAAAACCCAGAATTTTGTACAGAGTAAAAATATGTTTCAAAAATACATGCAAACAGAAGTTGAGAGAATTTGTCAACAGGAGACCCACATTACAACATGGAAATGTGGGACTATGCAAAAGAATTAAGATTGCTTCAAATGGTAAATATGAGGGTATCTACAAAGAAGAGTTTTATCATTTTTATATCTCTATGAAAAATAATTGATTTTTGAGGTCCACATAGGATTAGAATGTCAAAACAAACTCACAGAACCAGAAATCTTACCCAGTATCATGTTTTACTAAATTATTTTAAACATAAAAGCAACAACAACAACAAAATGGTTCAGATAAAAAGAGAGATCTGGGACATCAGGGAACCCTTCCTCCGTCCAAGATATGCTCCTTTGTCCTAGAATAGAAGAGATCTCTAGCTAAGGCTCATGAGGCTCCTCACAAAGTGGGGATTATTTATATAATGAAACAGCCCAGAGGGTTATATACTATGTGACATTTGCAGGGATTATTTATGATATACATTAGGTTCTGTAGGTTGGTGCAAAAGTAATCGTGGGTTTTGTGATTACTTTTAAAGGCCAAAACTGCAATTCCTTTTGCACCAACCTAATATTTCTGATGGAACCTTCAACTAAGGCTATCTCGAGATCAGAATTCTTCTCTTAACAACATATTTAATCTATTTGATGTCTAGTTGGCAAAGATGTTTATCTGGATATTTACTGTCCCTTCTTCCTCCTAGAAACTTTTCTCAGGTAAAAGGAGACAATGGATCACCATCCAGCTACTTTAACTCCTTCCTTTCAACTTTTGGAAACAAAATTAATAACCGAAGTAGTCTGTTCTTGTATTGCTATAAAGAAATATGTGAAGTTGGGTAATTTATAAAGAAAAAGGTTTTAATTGATTCACAGTTCCATAGGCTGTACAGGATGCATAGTGGCTGTTGCTTCTTGGGAGGTCTCGGGAAACTTAGCATCATGCTGGAAGGTGAAGGGGAGGCAGACACATCTTACATGGCCAGAGAAGGAGCAAGCGAGAGAGAGAGAAGGTGCCACACACTTTTAAACAACCAGATCTTGTAAGAAATTTATCACAAGAATAGCACCAAAGGGATACTGCTAAACCATTCATAAGGATCCACCTCCGTGATCCAATGACCTCCCACCAGGCCCCACCTTCAACATTGGGGATGACAATTTAACACGAGATTTGGGTGAGGAAATAGATTCAAACCATATCAACGATGATTTATTATTGCTTTTGTAATCTATGTAGAAGTACAATATCTGTCAAATACAGCAAAATATTGGGTCATGGGGAAATGATATACTATTATAAAATTCTTATATTTTACCTAAAATTATATACTCTTATTTGAAATGTGACTGTGATAATTTAAAGATGCATATTTAAAACTCAAGCAGCCACTAAAACAATAAAACAATTGCACCTAAAAAGTAGTAAAGGTGCAAGAGAATCTAAATGCATACACTAATCCAAAATAAGGCAGGAAATGGGGAGGAAAGGAATAAAGAAACCATTTTAAAAAAACAGAGAATAAAAGTCAACATGATAAATAAAACTTAAATAAAGAGTTATTGCAAATGTACATGATAAAATAATTTTATTGAAAGGAAGAGATTTTCAAATGAGATAGAAAACCAGAATCCAATTATATGTTGTCTACAAGAAACATAATTAAATATAGAGATACACTAGCTGATATACTGTGCTATGAACCTTCTTATCACAATAAATATTAACTGGAAAAAAGTAGACTTAAAAACAAGAAATATTGTTAGAAAATAGAAGCTTATTTCAAAGTGAAAAAAAGAATCACTTTTATCAAGAAAGACAATTCTGTATGCAGTCAATATCAGCACTTCAAAATACACAAAGCAAAAACTGAAAGAATTGGAAATTTAAAAATAAGAATTCTCAATTAAAATTGGAAATTTAGCCCTCCTCACATTAACTGAACAATTAGCTTCCATAATGGCTGAAAACCAAAACAAAAAAATATGTTGCAAGTGCACTACTAAACACAGTATTAAATTCATACAATTACATGGGAAACCTGGCAGCATCTAGGAAAACTCAACACTGACTCTGTGATATAGAGATCTCATTTCTTGGAATACATCAATTACAAATATATGTGTATTAAAAAATATACAAGTATGTTCAGCACTCATTTAACAATTAAACACTGAATCAACTCAAATGTCTGTCAAGAGTAGAGTGAATAACTAAAATGTGATATTTTAATAAAATACTGTATAGCAAGAAAATGAATATCTATAGTTATACACAAAAATATGTATGAGTCTCACAGAAATTATGTTGCATTAAAGAAGCCAAATGTAAAATGTGCATACTAAATTTATCATTTACACACAGTTAAAAAAACAGAGAAAATATAGCGATTTCCTGTGGCGGTTTAGTGACTGAGAGCAAAATGAGTCTTCTCAGATGCTATTAATGTTTAATTTATTGATATGGGTGCTAAGTAGGTATATTCCTTTGAGAAAATGTTTGGATAAATATATTTATGATTTCTCTGTGCATGTTAAACTGTAACAAACATTTATAAAAAAAAAAAAAAAGAAAAGAAAACCGAGATACTAGTATATGACATGTAAAAAATGCTTATAAACAGAGACATTGATATTTGTTTATGTGTATATGGCTATTTATATATACCTACATATGTGGTGTGTGTGTATAGACAGATATAGATATGAATAGATACAAACCTGGTTGAGGGCTACAGCTATGCCTTTATATGATTGTGAGACTTTAGTGCAATCACTTAATTTCTCTTGGTTTTATATTTCCTTCTGTCAATGACTAGGTCTGGCTGGATAACATAGAAGACGCTATTTCATTTAAGTGTTGTGTATTACAATATATGAGGTAATCATGACATAAATATAACAAACTACTAACATGATATTGATCCAGGAAATATATAGGACAATTGAATTGGATGACCATTTGCTTAAGTAAAAATTAGAAGTAAAGGAAAAACAAAATGCCAGACTGCCTTTCACTTTCATGGATCCACTTATGAGTAATTTAAAATCTTTAACACATTTCTTTTTCAAGATTAAAAAATGTGTTTGCAGACAGCTTGGTAATGTATCCGGCTTGGAGATTTAAAACTACATATGTTATAAAATATGTATAAAATTATCCTTCTGTTTTTTAAACAGATATAATACAAATGCCAGGAACAGACGTTATGTTTTCTTTATGATTTTAATTTGCTTTTTTTTCACATAAATGATGGAATATTCTTAATATGCCTTTCTTAAACTGGTCATCTAGCAAAGCATTGAACAACTCAATTCTGTGGCATATAAACAAAATAATGATTTTTAATGTTGAAAATTAAAGTGTCTGATATTTACATCATGATATTTCTCAATTACTCTCAGGATCTGATGTTGGAAAACCTATAATTTTCCTTGGATTTTGAACCACATAGAATACACAGAATTAAGCATTATCTTTCACAAACTGATGAACATTTTGCATGTTTACTTTAAATATATATAACTTTTACTCCATGCGTGAAGGAGAATTATACAATTCCTTTCTATTGCACTGAATTTCAATATGTCCAGGTAGAGTATCTTCTATGTCCTGTCCTTCTTCATTTTTTGAAAACATTATTTGTTAGGATTTTTTTTTTTTTTTTTTTGAAGAAGCAGGACTTCGCTCTGTTGACCATTGCAGCTTCTAGCTCCTGGGCTCAAGTGACCGTCCTGCCTCAGACTCCCAAGTAGCTGGGATTGCAGGCACATGCTACCATAATCAGGCTAACTTATAATGTTTTTTAGAGGTGGGGTCTTGGGGTCTTGCTATATTGCCCAGGCTGATCTCAAACTCCTGGTCTCAAGCAGTTTTCCCACCTCAGTCTCCTAAAGTGCTGGGATTTTAGACTTGAGCCACTGCACCCAGCCTTGTTTTTTGTTTTCTCTTAATTCAGAATGTATGATAAGAAAATATTTTCCAAGGCCAGGAGCAGTGGCTCACGCCTGTAATCCCAGGATTCTGGGAGGCCCAGGTGGGTGGATCATGAGGTCAGGAGATCGAGACCATCCTGGCAAACACGGTGAAACCCTGTCTCTACTAAAAATACAAAAAAATAAAAATAAAGTAGTTGGGTGAGGTGGCGGGGCCCCTGTGGTCCCAGCTACTCTCGGGAGGGAGGCTGAGGCAGGAGAAAGGTGCGAACCTGGGAGATGAAGCTTGCAGAGAGCCGAGATTGTGCCACTGCACTCCAGCCTGGGGGACAGAGCAAGAGTCCATCTCAAAAAAAAAAAAAAAAAAAAAAAAGAAAGAAAAAAAAAATATTTCCCAAATTGGCCATAAATACCTCATCTTCTTGCCTCTTAAAAAGTTTGCATTTATACACTCTTTTATATGCATACACACATATGCAATATGTGTACATATACACACACATAATATGTACATGTACAAAAAATTATATGCATATGTATATTTAAAACTGTATATGTAATGCAAATACAGCATGTGTGACTATACATTATCATAAGTTACAGAATTAAGCAAAACTACCCCCTATTCCATCAAAGCAACAGTTGTTCATGAACTAACAGGATTAGTTCATGAAAAACATCCACATACCTGTTTATATGCTTTTGAGTATGTACAGATGAATGTCTCTTATTTATACTACATTAAATAGGGAACTAACTAGATGCCTGGGAACCATCAGTAAGTCTCTTTGGTACTTTTCCTTGAATATTCTTCCAAGTATTATCGGTGGAACTGATGATTCCCTTCCTTTCACCAGAATGTTGGGCAAACAGCATGAATTTTCTAGTCACATTCGAATAACGAAAAGTCTTCTAGTAACTTCCAGTCCCCAAACCATTTTCACTGCAGTGTCATTTTATTCCACTTGAAAACTTCTCTTTTCCCCAGTTTGGGCTTGCTACAGGCGGATGGTTAGTGTTGGAAACCCCACTGGGCCTGGGTGGAGGAGAGAGGGCTGCCATTCTCATTGTCTTTCGTTTTACACTTTCTCCTTCTCCCTTTTCTGTCAGTTTATTATGTGTGGTTTGTGAATTTCACAGTGTCAAAATAGTATAGGAAGGGGGGAAACCTTAGGAGGCTGGACAGGTCTTACTACGCTGAAATGCTCATAAACTAGCATACCTCTTCTCTGAGCTTCTCAGATGAGTGTTTTTGTTCCACAAGGCCTCCTCATCGCTAGACATTTCTTGCCTGAGTGTTTCTTGTGGCAGATACAGGCATTTCTCTAGCTAATTGCCATCAGTCCATGGCCATCTGCCTGTAAACCTCCAGCCTCTTTTAGCTGAGGATTCCTTCCCTTTCAAGGTCAAACCCCCAAGCCAATTCCAAGACAGCCCCTTGCCAACACTCTTGGGGCAGAGGTGATGGGTCTTGGATCCATTGACTTTCAGGACCCTCTACTCTTCTGCTGTTTACTCTGTAGCTTCAGGCCACGTCCTCAAGGCTAGACTCTCTATCAGGTGTAGGTAAGTCAACAGTCAATTCATTTTAATGTCTGGATAGTACAGCATAAAGTGGAATGCATGATTTCATTATTTCCTATCTGCCGTTAATCGCAAACAATTAACTTGCTTTCTCATAATGATATTTGATGCATTTTTAATTCTTAGAAATACTAGCAAATTGTCTTCTGAGAGTTTACACTCCTGCCAACTAACATTTGGCAAGAGTATGTATTTTTCATCACCATAAATTATGCTGGTGTAGCAGACACTGTAATTTATCTAATTTTTCAAGACAGTCATTTTTTGTTAGCCCAGGTCAAGTGAGGAGGCATGACTGTTCTGAGCTAGTAATTGCAGTTTCATTCTCTTCCTCCAGTTTTGGAGTGTGTGACTAAGTTAGCCAAAAGGAGATAAATTAGTGAAAAGGAAAGTCCCAATGAAAGATTCACCTCTCTTCACCATATATGAAAATGTAATAATTAGATTTGAGGCAATCATATTAGAATCCTTCTAATGTAGTTTAGCAAGATCTCCCCACCACTGATGACTAATCAATATCTAATCAAGTCCCTGTTAGTAATTTTCCCTCCACTGACCCCCTCACGCTGCTTGTTGGCTATAGATATCCTCAGCTGTCTTTACTGTATTTGAAGTTGAGCTCAGTTCTATACAGAAATCTCATACCACTATTGCGATAGCTTATCTAAAATCTGTCTTGCCATTTTTAACAAGTGTCTGATGCAATTATTTTATTTTACACTGGTTTTAGCTACCAAGGTAGTAGAAAGCATGAAATGCTGTCTCCCTCAGTATTTATATTTCAAGAGATGAAGCCCAGATGTGGAGACATCTCTGGTTCACAGAAGCAGAAGGCACCTAGAGTTTATTTGGGACTTAGAAAGGCATATTTACATTTCAAAAGATTAGGCGAGAACCCAGAATCCTTTCTACCTTATATCAAAGGAGCAGAATTTATTTTACCCTTCTCTCAAGAGGGATTAGGAGAGACAGTTGCTTTTCTCTTGTACATAAACAGAGAATTGATACTCCTGAAAATACTGGAGGTTATAATTCTGCCCCTTTAGGTCATATCTTACTAAAATCAAGACCAAGATCAACCAGGCCTTTGGTAATCTAGAAACCAATTTATTTTCTCTCAATAATTTGACCAAAAGTTATGTGGTAAGTTAGAGGTAGGCTATGTTCAAAAAAATAAAAATAAAAGGAAAAGCAAAAAAGAGAAAAGATGAAGGAAAGTAGAAAAAGAGAGAGAGGATCTGGTATGCAAAGAGAAGCAGAGAAAAGAGAAGCTAGGAGACACCAGAAGAGAGAAATATTAACCTTAATTCTTGACTTTCCATTTATAATCACCCTTAGCTTGACCTGTTTTTGAATACCAACCCTTTAAGTTGTGTCCGATTTGCCTATTTGTTTTTAGTAATCGTTACTGCCTCCCACTCCACATTAAAATTCAGTTACTTTGAGTAGATTTATGTTTCTTACAACATCTGACCCTTGAGTAAAATATTTTGTTCACATAGGACTAAAATTTACATCATATATCAATTTTTGAAAAATTTCTAATTAAGTGGTGGAATTTCTGTGACTACCATTATAATTTTCCCATTTTTATATAATATATTGCTAGTATATCTGCTATATTTGCCCAGAGGTACCTACTGATACCATCAGTGAGTATATTTTTGAAAAAAAATTTTGACAACTCTCCTCTATGTTAGCTTTTACACCTGCATTTCATTTTAGAAAACTATACTTTGAACTTATAAGATGGTATACAGAAGACATACCTTTGTTAAAAAACATATTTCTTTTAGTAAAGCTATCACTCTTTATGCTATAACATTACAGTTTTTGCTTTTTCAGATAATGGATCCACAGAAATTTATTTATATATTTAATACTGAGTCCATTATTATGAATCAGTGTTTCCTAAATGTTTGAATAGCAGAATCACAAGTAGATCTTTTAAAACACATATTATCTAGGTAAATTCCAGTCCAACTAAAGAAGTTACCCCAGGTCTAAGTCTGATTCTGTTTTATTTAAATTACTCCAAAATATTCTAATGATGTCATGGTTGGGAGCCAATGTTATATTTCTCAAAATAAGCTGTAGAGTAGTATCACCTGGAAGCATTAAAACAACAGAAAAATAAAAGCTGATGTCCAAACCTACCCGTAAGTATTCTGAATTAGTTAGTCTGGAGTGAAGCCCGAGCTCTGGCATTTTTTCAAAACTCCCCAGGTGATTCTCATATGCAGCCAGATTTAAGAACCTTTACTCAAGTATGCTGCAGAGGCTACCATGTTTAGAATAAGCTTTTCTTTGAACTGTCCCTGGAGAATTTAGTGATATTGTTCTCATCCGAGCTCTATCTCTGTTGTAGTCGCTTCACCATTCACAAACTACTGGCATGAGAAAATATCTCAACCGAAATCTCACAGTACCCAGTGACAGCATTGCTCCATGTGACATCTGCAAAAGGGACAAAAGGAAATGAACCTTTTTAACAAGCACGAAGGTTTGATGTGCACCTTGGAAAATGTGCTTATTTGCTCATCAATTTAATTCATCCCACAATTATTTATTGAGCATCTACTATGTATCAGATGATGCTATAGTAAATATTGGGGGTACAAATTTAAATCAGGGTAGAAAAATTCATTAAACAATCATAATAAAAGCTATAAATGAAGAAGGGCAGGTTGACAAGAGAATCTATATTGAGGTTAAATAGCATAAATCAGAGGGTCAAGGTAGACTTTCTTAAATGACATATAAGGATTTGAAGAATGAGTTTTTGTGTTATAGGTGTAAAGTACTTTATTGATGGCCCAGAGGCAAGAAGAAGAAAATGTCTTTAAGATTGAATTGAAACAAGTATAACCTGCAGTAGTTAGCAAAGGAGAGAAATCTATAATTAGGCAAGAGAGATAATAAGAATCAAATTACAGAACTATGTTTATTATAAGTTAATTTTTATTCAGTTGCATAGTTTAAAGCAGCTAAGCACCTATGGTAATTTGGACCACAGTGGTACAAGTTAACAAGTTTGAGATATAGTTGCTAGAATTGGCAGGAGCAGATGATTTGATTGCATATAAAGAAAGAAAGAGATCCAAGTTTTATCTGAGAAGTCCTGGATGTTGCATGCGACTGATTGGGCACCAGTCTGATTAATGGAGAAAGTGAAGGTTTGGAAGTATCATGAGTTAAGTATGTATATAAATACATGTGAGAAATTCAAAGAGAGATGTTTAGACAGTTAGATATGTTACCTTAGAAGTCAGAAGACCTGCAACAGTCTAGATACATTTAAGACAGCACCTTTTAATCTCTAGAAATGGATGCCCTATCAAAGGTAGAAGACATTTTATAAGAGAGACAAACTCCTGAGAATCTCCAAAGTTAAAAGATCAAGAAGGAGGCCGGGCGCGTTGGCTCACACCTGTAATCCCAGCACTTTGGGAGGCCAAGGTGGGTGGATCACGAGGTCAGGAGTTCAAGACCAGCCTGATCAACATGATGAAACCCTGTCTCTAGTAAAAACACAAAAATTATCCGGGTGTGGTGGCATTTGCCTGGAAACCCACCTACTCAGGAGGCTGAGGCAGGAGAATCACTTGAACTGGGGAGGCAAAGGTTGCAGTGAGCTGAGATCACGCCACACCAATCTAGCCTGGGTGACAGGGTGAGACTCCATCTCAAAAAAAGAAGAAGATCAAGAATGATAAGAAGATCCACTGGAGAGGTAAAAGGAAAAAGGAAAATATGGAATTATGGCATTATAGTGATATAGTTTGGCTCTGTGTCCCCACCCAAATTTCATCTTGAATTGTAATCCTCATATGTTGAGGGAGGGATCTTGTAAGAGATGACTGGATCATGAAAGCAGTTTCCTCTATTCTGTTCTTGTGATAGTGATTGAGTTCTCACAAGATATGATGGTTTTAAAAATGGCACTTCCTCCTTCACTCTTGCTCTCCTGCTGCTATGTAAGACATGCCTGCTTTCACTTCACCTTCTGCCATGATTGTCAGGTTCCTGAGATCTCCTCAGCCATGTGGAACTGTTAATCTATTAAACCTCCTCTCTTTATAAATTACCAAGTCTCAAATAGTATCTTTATAGCAGTGTGAGGACAGACTGATACACATGGCATGCAAGGGAAGAGTGTATTCTAAATAGGAAGGAGTGGTAGAATCAGAAAATTATTATGAACAGTTTACTTTTTTGAGCTATGCATTTGAATTTGATGACAGCCAGTGAAGAAACAATTTGATATTCATATTCCAGTATAAATTTTAAAAAAACCTTTTATGTGATTTTTAAATATCCTAAATAATTTTATTCCCTTTTATAATGAGCAATAAGAAAGGCACTTTTGAAACACTGGCTAACATAGTATCCCATTTGGTACAATTGGGTATTTTTACACTCTTCCCTGGTGTTGTTATTTGGGAAATTATCAATCTCTAAAATAGAAGTCTTAGAAAGAGGCTTCTACATCTCTTTCTCTTTCTAGGTCTAGAATATTTGCAAAATATTTGCAAACTAGCATTTGCAAATTCTAGTTTGCAAAAACTATTCTTTTGGTCAGTATACTGTATTTTATGGATGGTGCTGCCCTAGGCCTTACATATAAATGTTACTGAGATCAATAGAAAAAAACATATTAAGGAGTAGCACGACAGGTAAAACAAGGTGAAATTTCTTGATAATGAAACTAATTTAAATGTTGATGAATAAAATGGAAAATGATCAATTCTAGGCTATATGGATTGGTTGATAAGGCTCACAAAAAGAGATAAATTTTAAGATAAAACCTTAAAAATTATAAATATGTTTTCTTTAGTTTTTGCAAATATTTTAATCTAAAAACAAATATAAATGAGAGGTGAAGCCAGCTGGGCTTCTGGTTCAGGTGGGGACTTGGAGAACTTTTCTGTCTAGCTAAAGGATTGTAAATGCCCCAATCAGAGCTCTGTGTCTACCTAAAGATTTGTAAACCCACCAATCAGCACTCTGTAAAAATGCACCAATCAGCACTCTGTGTCTAGCTAAAGGTTTGTAAATGCACCTATCAGCACTCTGTAAAAATGGACCAATCAGCACTCAGTAAAATGGACCAATCAGTGCTCTGTAAATCAGCAGGACATGGGCAGGGCCAAATAAGGGAATAAAAACTGGCCACCTGAGCCAGGAGCTTCAGCAACCTAGTTGGGTCCCCCTTCCAGGTTGTGGAAGCTTTGTTCTTTGGCTCCTTACAATAAATCTTGCTGCTGCTCACTTTTTGGGGCTGTACTACCTTTATGAGCTGTAACACTCACCACAAGAGTCTGCGGCTTCTCTCCTGAAGTCAGTGAGACCACAAACCTACCAAGAGGAACAAACAACTCCAGACACGCCACCTTTAAGAGCTGTAACACTCACTGCAAAGGTCTGAGCCTTCACTCCTGAAGTCAGCAAGACCACGAACCCACCAGAAGGAAGAAACTCTGGACACATCTGAACATCTGAAGGAAGAAGCTCCAGACACACCATCTTTAAGAGCTGTAACACTCACTGTGAAGGTCTGCGGCTTCATTCCTGAGGTCAGCAAGACCATGAACCCACCAGAAGGAAGAAACTCCAGACACATATGAACATCTGAAGAAACAAATTCCAGACACACCATCTTTAAGAACTGTAGCACTCACTCACCGTGAGGATCTGCAATTTCGTTCTTGAAGTCAGCGAGCCTGAGAACCCCCCAGAAGGAACCAATTCCGGACACATAAATAGATCATGTTGAAAAATTAACTTTATAATTACTAATGAATTTACAGTTTCACTGAATTATGTCACTAGCTATAATAAATTATGTCACAAATTATAATAAATGTCAAGCATCAAGATTTTAAGATAAAATGTCCAGTTATAGTACCCAAGATAATCTTGTTAATATAGATTCAAGTATTTGTTCTTTCTTTTACAGTTCTCCTTATTTTAAGAATTTTTAATTTCTAATTTTTGTGGCTACACAACGAAGTGGATAAATTGCCTGGGGTAAATACCCTGGGTTCATCATCTCATGCCAAGAAAATTTAGCACACAGATACACAAGAGGAGTTTAGTAGTGGAGGCTTAAGAGGCAAAAGAAAAAGAAAGAGAAAAAAAGAAAAACAGTTCTTTCTCCAGTGAGAGAGAGGGGACTTCTGAGAGGAAAAGGCTGGCTGGTGGCAGTTGCTCTGGATTTTATAGTCCAATTTGAGGAGGCGGTGTCTGATTTACATAGCGCTCACAGATCGGTTTGATCAGGTGTGACATTTACATAGCATGGGGGAAAGGCTCATCACCCCACCATAATCTTATTATGCAAATGAACTCTCTCCCCACTTGGCCAGTTCCATCTTATCTGCTCCTTACTGTACTCATGGCTTGCAGAGAAGAGAAGATGAAGCCACCATTTTGAACATGTCTAGTCCCAGGTAGTTCTTTCCTGTCAGCATTCACACATGCAAGCTCCCAGCTTGCTTGTCTATGTCTGCAGCTTGATTTCACAGGTTGCTCTATGTCAGACAATGATTGGTGGATGCTTTTCATTAAAAAGAAAAACCTTACTGAGGACTTTCATCCCCTCACTATCTGTCTAAGGAATTTCTTCTTAAATCCTGTATCAATAGTAGGTGTATATATTTATAGAGTAGATGAGATTTTTTGATGTAGTCATTCAATGCCTAATAATTACATCATGGAGAACGAAGTATGCATCACCTAATCACCTCCCACCAGGTCCCACCTCCAACATTGGGGAAAACAATTGAACATGAGATTTGGGGAGGGACACATGTCCAAATCATACCAGACTTCTAAGTCATAAGCATTTACAAAAAGGCAAGTTAGAAAACAAATGAGCCATTGCTTCAAAGGGTGCAAGCCCCAAACTTTGGCAGAGTCTATGTGATGTTGGACCTGTGGATATGGAGAATGCAAGAATTGAGTCTTGGAAGCCTCTCCTTAAGTTTCAGAGGATTAATAGAAAGGCCTGGATTTCCAGGCAGAAATCTGCTGCAGGGGCAGAACCCTCATAAAGAACTTCTCTACTAGGGCAGGGCAGAGGAGAAAAGTGGGGTCGGAGCCAGCACCTACACAGAGTCACCACTGGAACACATCCCTAGTGGAGCTGTGAGAAGACAACCATTATCCTCCAGACCCCAGAATGGTAGATTCATTGGTAAGTTGCACTGTGAACCTTGAGAAACCAAAAGGCACCCACTGTCACCCTCTGAAAGCAACTGCAGGGGCAGGGTCTGTTCCCTGCAGAGCCACAGGGGTGGACCTGTTCAAGCCTTGGGAGCCCACCCTTTGCATCAGTGTTGCCTTGATGTGAGACATAGAGTCAAAGCAACTTATTTTGGCACTTTAAGATTTAATGACTGCCTTGTTGGGCTTCACACATTCTTGGCGCTTATAGCCGCATTTGTTGTTGTTGTTGTTGTTTTGCCAACTTCTCTCATTTGAAATTGTAGCATTTACCCAATGCCTGAGCATCCACTGTATGTTGGAAGTAACTAACTTGTTTTTGCTTTTGTAAGCTCATAGGCAGAAGAGACTTGCGTTGTCTCACATGAGACTTTGCACTTGATCTTTCGAGTTAATGATGACATTAGTTAAGACTTTGGGGGATTTGGGGGAAGACATGATTATGTTTTGAAGTGTGAGAAGGATATGAGATTTGGGAGCAGCCTGGGGCAGAATAATATGGTTTGGCTCTGTGTCCCCACCCAAATCTTGTGTTGAATTTTAATTCCTAATTTCGGGGAAGGGACCTGATAGGCAGTGGGGATCATAGGGGCATATTTTCCCTTTGCTGTTCTTGTGATAGTGAGTTCTCATGAGATACAGTTGTTAAAAGTGTGTAGCACTTCTCTCCTTGCTCTCTCACTCTCTTGCTTCCATGTTAAGACCTGCGTGCTTCTCTTTTACTCTTCTGCCATGATTGTAAATTTCGTGAGGCCTCCCAGCCATGCTTGCTGTGCAGCCTGTGGCACTATGAGACAATTAAACCTTTCTTTATAAATTATCCAGTCTCAGGCAGTTCCTTATAGTAGTTTAAGAACTAACTAATACAGGAATCAAATCAAAGTAAGATCAAGAAGAATTTGAAAAACAGAAGAAATTGTTTATTTAATAAAAGATCTATGACAGTATAATCAATTTAATGTCCCTATTTTTTAATCAAAATATCAGTTGTTAACAAACAGCCTGCTACCTGGTAAAAGTGATGCCACCTTTATGCAAAACCTCCATGATGACTGATGTTTGAGTTCTGCCTACCAAGGTGTTCCATAGCATGGTCTTAAAACAATGCCTATAATATAAATAACTCCTTGTATAGATGCTTATCTAACCTCCCAATGTAACAGTTCAATGGGTTCTTCTTGCCTGCTGCACAGCAAAACTCCATACACTAAGACAGCAGGTGTTGCAGTAGAGAATGAACTTAATAATCACAAGGCAGCCAAGAAAGGAGGACACAGCCTATTTCTCAAATCCATCTCCCTGAGAATTTGCAGACTTGGATTTTTAAGGATGATTTGGTGGGCAGGGGCTACAGAATGGGTTCTACTGATTGACTGAGTTAGAAATGAAATCACAGTTTTGAAATGTCAAAACCGTCTTGCTCTGTTGAGTCAGTCCCTGGTTGGGGGTCACTGGTCCAGCTGCCATCAGTCGTCAGTTAGTCTACCAGAATGCAAAGTCAGAAAAATATCTCAAACTAGTCTTAGGTTTTACAGTAGTCATGTTATCTATAGGGTCAGTTAGGAAAGTTACAAATTTTATGACCACCAGGTAGTCACTATGTGTTAGTACATTCTAATATTGCTGTAAAGAAATATTTGAGATTGGATAATTTATAAAGAAAAGAGATTTTTTAGTTGGCTCATGGTTTCATAGGCTGTTAAGGAAGCATGGTGCTGGCATCTGCATGGCTCCTGGGGAACCCTCAGGAAACTTACAATCGTGGCTGAAGGTGAAGGGGGAGCTTGCACTTCACATCCCAGAGTAGGTGCAAAAGAGAGGGTTGGGGGAAGTGCCACACACTTTTAAACAACCAGATCTTATGAGAATTCACTTACTATCACAAGAACAGCATCAAGAAGATGATGCTAAACCATTCATGAGAAATTGCCCCCATGATCTAACCACCTCCTACCAGGCCCCAACTCCAACACTGGGGACAACAATTGAACATGAGATTTGGGCAGGGATATATGTCCAAATCATACCAGACTTCTAAGTCATAATCATTTACAAAAAGGCAAGTTAGAAAACAATGACTAGTTATGATTTAACTATGTCTAAGTGTTAGCAGAATTCAATTCCCTAGTGTAATTCCAACCTTGTGGCCTCTCCTTAGTTTTACAGAAGTGATTTTAGTCCCTGAACAAGGAAAGTGTTAGTTTTTGGTAGGAACAATCATCATTCTTGCTTTAAAGTTCAACTGTAAATTCCTCCCACAGTTAGCTTGGCCTACATGCAGGAATGAGCAGAGGCTTATGAGGTTACAAGTAAGATGAGGTCAGTTATGTCAGTTTTCTCTCAGTGTTACAATTTTACAAGTGTGGTTTCACCCAGTGGTCATGAGTTTCAGCAAGAAAGTCTGAGATGTGACCAACCACACATGTCTTCACCGTAAATGCTTGCTAAATGGACATTTTGTGGAGAGTGAGTGTGGAGATACACCATCTTGTGGCCTTTCAAGACATTGCTTCTGTTCTTACATCTTCATTAAATCTTTCCTTCTGATAAACTGGATTTGTCAGCCTCTTTCTTCAGCCTTTCAGCTCCCTCAGACTTTGAGGGTAGGTTTGAATATATCTGCTCACCATGGAGCATCAGTGTTATTGAAAAATGTCAGTGCTTCACACTGTATCTCTAAAATATCTTCAAGATGGATGGTACATCAGTTACTAACAATTACAAACAATGAGTATTGCATGTTCTGATTAAAGTTGGCCGAATATAAAAATATTATATGGACTTAGATGACCATGAAGAATTACTTTATATTTAGACAATATTTATGTCTTATATTACATTGAATTTTATAAAACCAATTATTTGAAAATCTGCATTGAATTTTAATCGTGCTAAGAATGATTTGTGGCAGAGTGGTTTTCTCTGTCTCTATTTTGTACATACAAAACTAGACGGATATTCCCTGCCTTCCTTTCCATTAGACTTGACATGTGACTTAGTTGGGATGTCAGCATCTCTGGAGTCTGAGTTTATTAATCAAATTCTTCCATTAAAAGCACCTCTTGAGCTATCCCACAATGACACGAGTGGCTTAGCAAACTTGAGCACCACGTCTTGGAAACAACAATTCTACAAGATGAAAAGAGGCATCTCTGGATCTACAAAATGTTTCTTAGAATATATGTCTGCAATCTGAATCTCTCATTAGGTTTTTCTATTAAAAGTAAATACACATGTATTTTGTTAATCTCTTGAATTTTTGATTTCATTTATAATAATAAAAATAAAGAAGCACATACCAAATATATTATGGTGTTTATATTATCCAATTTTGTTATGTTGGGATTTAGATTTTTATTTGCTTCTTATTCATTAATTCTATTATGCCTTAATGACATTGAATACACTCAGTCAAGGTCAGTATAGCTTCCTGCAATGGCAGCCATAAAAAAAAAAATGCATTAGGAAATATATTGATACATCTGTATGACCTACCTTTAAGATTCATTATGATATCTGGTTGTTAGCATATAGGGAAACTCTTTAACTGTATTATGTTAGTAGCCTGGTGTTAGCACACAGTAAGATAGCTCTATAAAGATTTACCGGCCGGGCGCGGTGGCTCACACCTGTAATCCCAGCACTTTGGGAGGCCGAGGCTGGCGGATAAGGAGGTCAGGAGACCCAGACCATCTTGTCTAACGCAGTGAAACCCCGTCTCTACTAAAAATACAAAAAAATTAGCCGGGCGAGGTGACGGGCGCCTGTAGTCCCAGCTACTGGGGAGGCTGAGGCAGGAGAATGGCGTGAACCCGGGAGGCGGAGCTTGCAGTGAGCCGAGGTCGCGCCACTGCACTCCAGCCCGGGAGACAGAGCGAGACTCCGTCTCCAAAAAAAAAAAAAAAAAAAAAAAAAAAAAAAATTACCAGCTCATCTAACTAAAGCCAAGGGCTATAATCTAGGAATCCCCAACGGGCCTAAGTATAGGGAGACCAAAAGTACCTGAAACCTGACAATCTTCTGCATTCCGAGTGCAAAGAACTGATGTATATTAGTGATAAAAATGTCAGGAAAATGGACAAATAAAAAGCAAAGGAGAGCAACAAACCACAGTAGCACAAAAGAAATGAGAATCCAGAAGAATAGAAAAATGGTTCTGAGACGTCAGTTATCAACAAGAACCATGAGGGAAGAATACAGAAAGGGTCAAAGCGAGGCTAAAGAAGATAAATATCTCCACAGTACTAAGAAGCTAACAATTCTCCACTCTCTATCCATCCCAAATTCTTTACAGAACAGTCCTAGTAGTACGTTAGTGGCAGATGGGCCATTCATTCTGCTTTCTGCTGGGACATTTAAGAGGACAATCTAAGCTATACAATAATAATAAATAAAAATATTTAATGATTTGAATATTCTTAGATCGCTGTCATCCAGGAGTTCTCTGTATGGCTTCAATAGCTGTAGAAGTTATTACTACATTCTAGGAAAAGACATGGGATGCTATCACTAAATATTATGGCCTAGCAGAAATTTGCCATGAGCGAAAGTAATTTTGTCTCGAATTCAGTGCCATATATTAAATATTGGGCAGAGAGCTATATTATTACACAAATGTGAAGAAGATGACAATAAGCAAAATTCTAATTTCTTACAAAGAAGTTTCTTATTCAAGGAAGTCACTTTTCAGATTAACTCCTTGGACTAGATAGCATTCACCACTATGCCCTACAGCATCAACATCCACGATCTTATCTATCTTATCATGAGCACAATAATCTGATTTTCAAAATTATGATCTTCTGGATTGTATTTTAAGTTAATTTTCCTTGTATTTTATTAAGAAAAGAAACTTCAGAATTTGCTATATTTAATAACCTTTATTGCAGTAAAATGTTAGACTTCAGTTAACAGGAAAACTTAATTATCTGGGAAAGGTCATTCTTCAGTGATATTAACAGAACACAGTAATACAGACCATTTCCTGAGAGAGTAAGCCTTTTTTTCCTTGACTTTTTGTATTCACATTGAAGGAAATAAAAAACTAACCTTTGGAATTAGAATTTCCTCTGAAACATAGGTCTTATATAACTAGGCTTAATAGATCTATACAGTTGAACTGAACCTTGAAACAGCCCATTTGCAGCTTTCTCCTTAAGCTTACTTGTGTAATCATTATTCATTGAGGAGAGACATACTCCTAATTTGACACGTGCTTTCTTTCTTTAAATTCTTTCAAAACCCTGCAGTTTCAGGAGGTGTTGTCAGTAATATTTACATTAGAGTTTTCTCTCTAAGTAAGTTCCAGTTCCTTCTGTTTTATGGTGTTATGTTGAATGAAATTGTAATTTTCCATGTATAACCTAACTATTTATTATTAAAAATAATTAATAGGCAGTTGAAGAAGTAATCACAACCTAGGTGTATGCTTTTATTCTTTCTGTGTAAAAATATTTTACAAACATAAGTTGGCAGAAACATAGACATAAAGCATATTTTGTGACATAGAAGTAATTTTGAAACAGTCAAGAAAAGCATGAGACAGAAGAATTGAGTTTTGGAAAATTTATGCATTTGAAAGTGAAATTATTATGGTGTCTAAGAGCTCACAGTCAACTTTCCATGAAGTGAAATACCTGGATTTGTTTCAAAGTATATTAATGTATTACTATGAAAAACAAAGAATGATTTTATAATATATAACAGCAAAAAGGTAGTTCATGTTGATTGTAGGAATTAATTTTTATTTGAAAAGGAAATCTATAATAAGCCCCACCCCCATCTTCTAGTTTTCCAACATAGATACAGACAACACTGATCTGATATAGGAAAAAAGAGAAAACTACTAATAGCTCAAGGAAATAAATAAATGACAGTAATAAATAAAATAAAATAAAATTCCTTGTAGAAGAAGTATTTTCATAGCTTTCAATAGTTTTTGAAGAGTTACCAGTTTCTGCCAGTTAAATAGTTCAACCAAGCAATAAAACTGAGATAAAATCCAGGTATTATTACTCTCCAGGTATTATTACGTTGAATGAATATCCAACATCCCACCACTTCTGAGAACTGATATGGCCCCTTTGAAGGCTTAATTAAAAATCCAATAGCATAGCCTAACACAAAGCACATATCCAACAATATCCTAGAGTCTCAAACACTGTGCCTCCGTGTTTTAGCTGTAAATAATTTAAATCAGGTTCATCCAACAATATTGCTGCCTTTTTTTTTCCTTGCAGTCTTCCCTGCCATCTCAGAAAAATTTTTGGTCCTATTTCTTTCCCAGAATAACTTATAATGAACTACTGCCAGACACTGAGTAGTAATTACCCAGCTGGTTTGTTTATTTCTAATGCACATTTTTAAACAGAAAATTCTATTCTGTTGTGAGGGCTGCCATAACAGAGTACCACAAAAAGAGGTTGTGTCTGAAATAATTTTATCTTCATATTTGAAAGATTTTTTTAATGGTATGGAATTTTAGATTGACAGTTTTTATTTCATTACTTTAGAGATGTTGCTCTACTGTCATTTGCCTTGATATGAAGTCAGCAGTTTTCATTTTCTTTGTTCCTTATACTTAATGTGCATTTTTCTATGACCTCGTTTATGATTTGTCACTGATTTCTGAGCAACCTATTATGCTGTGCCTTTGTATCGTTTTTCCTCTGTTGTTTTCAGTTTTATTGAAATTCCTGTGTCTGTGAGGCTATAGCTGTCATCAAATGTGATATATTTTTAGCATTAAATTTTCAAAATTTATTTTTATGTACCTATGTCTCTTTTTTGCTTTGGGGATCCCAAATTTTAAGCCCCTTGAGGCTTTCTCACTGCTCAATTGTGCTTTATTTTTTATTTTGTTGTTTCATATTTTGTTTCATTTTGGGTAGTTTCTACTTCCATTTCTTAGGGTTTTGGATGCCTTTATAACCTATGTATTATCTCCCGTGAATCTCATCTGGCATATTTTCTCAGGATTGTAGTTTTTAGTTTTGAAAATTTGATTTGGCTTTTTAGAAAAATATACTTCGACTTTTATGCAAACCATGTTCAGTCTTTCCTCTAGCTTCACAAACATGATAAAAACAGTTATAATAACTGTTTTATTGTCCTTGGCTACTAATTATTGCCTTCATATTTACTAGGTGGGCCACAACGGTCCTCAATCTAAAAATCCTTTTGGCACCATTACTTAGTCAATGACTCTCTGTTTTCTCTACTCGATGCCCCTCGAACTACCTGTGTTTCCATTCTAGGTGATAGAAGTGTTATCAAGCCAAAGGGACTCACTGCCCCACGCCCTAGAAGATAATACTATGACACCAGGTTTTTGAGAAAATAAAAGCTTTATTTTGCAAGTTGACTCACAAGGAGATAGGCATGTCAGACTCAAGTTTGTCTCCCATGCTGACTTCAAAGCAGTATTTTTATCCAAAAAGCTTCAGGAGGTGGATTCTGAGATGACCAAGTAATTGGTGGAAGAAAAGAGAAGGTCTAAATGTGCCCTAGAACAGGGCATAATAAGTAGCCAGTTGGAGTTCCAGAAAAACTGGCCTGCCTTATTGTTTGAGATTCCCATTCTGGTCATTTTTATATTGTCCCCTTTAATAAAGCCTTCCCATCTAGGGAGATGCTTACCAGAGTGCCGACCAATGTTTGATTCTCTGGTGCCCTGTTGTTTCAGTTTTAGATAATTTTTTTCTCACTGTAAGAGCTCACAAAGCAAGTACAGTAAAGCAACAGTAACTTTTATTTTTTATTTTAACCTTTATTTTAGGTTCGGGGGGTACATATGCACATTTGTTAAACAGGTAAATTGCATGTCACAGGGATTTTGTGTACAGATTATTTTACCACCTAGGTAGTAAGCATGATACCCAATAGGTAGATTTTTTGATCCTCACCCTCCTCCTACCCTCCACTCTCAAGTAATCCCCTTTGACTATTGTTCCTTTCCAGAACGGCTACTAATAAAAAGTCAAAAATTAACAGATGCTGGTGAGGTTATGGAAAAGGGGCAACACTTACACACTGCTGGTGGGAATGTAAATTAGTTCAGCCACTGCACAAAGTAGTTCGGTGATTTCTCAAAGAACTCAGAACAGAATTACCATTCAACCCACCAATCCCATTACTGGGTATATAATCAAATGAATATAAATAGTTCTACCATAAAGACACATGCACATATATGTTCATGGCAGTAGTATCCACAATAGCAAAGACATGGAATCAATCTAAATGCCCCTCAATGGTAGACTGGATTTTAAAAACTGTGGTACATAAACACAATGGAATACTATAGAGCCATTAAAAGAATGAAATCATGTCCTTTGCAGCAACATGGATGGAACTGGAGGCCACTATCTTAAGCAAACTAATGAATGAGCAGAAAACCAAATACTGCATGTTCTCACTTATAAGTGAGAGCTAAACTTTAAGTTCATATGAGCGGAAACTCTTAAATCCAGATTTTTTTTTTTTTTTTTTTTTTTTTTTTTGAGACGGAGTCTCACTCTGTCGCCCAGGCTGGAGTGCAGTGGCCGGATCTCAGCTCACTGCAAGCTCCGCCTCCCGGGTTCACACCATTCTCCTGCCTTAGCCTCCCGAGTAGCTGGGACTACAGGCGCCCGCCACCTCACCCGGCTAGTTTTTGTTTGTTTGTTTGTTTGTTTTATTTTTTTGTATTTTTTAGTAGAGACGGGGTTTCACCGTGTTAGCCAGGATGGTCTCGATCTCCTGACCTCGTGATCCGCCCCCCTCAGCCTCCCAAAGTGCTGGGATTACAGGCTTGAGCCACCTCGCCCGGCCTAAATCCAGATTTTTAAAATCATAAACTTTATTCCTACACTGAATATTGGCTCCCCAGAAAGATAGAAACACCTTAGGACCAGAGCGAAGATGGGAGGAGGAGGAAGAGACAGGGAAGGAAAGGCAGGGACCCAAGAAGAAAAATGAGTTGAGTTTGTAAATTTTTCACGTGCACCATTTTCTTTAGGTTTTTCTAGTTCATGGAATCTCTTTGTTCCAATTGAGCACGTAGATAAATTAGTTTAGAGACATCATATCTTGTCCTGCATTGTTTTCTAAGTTTTGGTAGACTATTGTTTCATCAATTTTGTCCAGTTCTTTTTTATAAGCAGGAGGATAAATAAATATGGTACCTGCTTTTCCATATTACCTAGAAACAAAAGTACCCATTCCACATTGAAATTGCAGGCTGTTATCTTCTTTTGTCATATCTTGAGCACCTAAAGTTATAACCAAAATAGAAAAAGCTATCTAAAATGCTTATTAAAACAATCAACCAATAAATAGAGAATAGATTTGTCATATAAAAAAATGAGACCATATTTTCTTCAAGGCTGTGTAAATGTAAATCTGCCCTTTTGCTGAAACCCTCGATCTCCAAAGATGGTCACATCTTAACACATAGACAGACACACACAATTAGAACTCCTTTCATGTTTACACACATCTCTCTTTCCGTTTACTGAGAAAAGTTTTTGAGATTGAAAACCACATTAATCTCTCTTTGGTTATTAAAACAATTTACCATAGACTGGATTCGGCCTCTACTGTTTGGTGCTTTATTTTACGTAAAACATCTCCTAACACAGAATCAAATACTTTAGCTCTTATTCTATTTGAGCACTCTTGAGAATTTGGTAGTGTGAATTACCACCTTCTTCATGAAAATTTGTTTCCCTGTCTCTAATTTCTTGTTACTGCCCTTTCTCAGATGCTGACACCCCACTCATTGGAATTGATTCTGTATCCCATATGCTAAAGAGGAATAATTTTTCTTCTCAGTTTTCTTTAGTGGCCTCTTACTAAGTCTCTACATTTTGTTGATGTCATCCTCAGCTCTTTTATTTTGATCCCCTGCTCTCCCTTTACCTGTAATTAGTCTTCTGAGGTAAGCCCATATTAGAGACAGGGGAACACCGTGCAAGTACTTTGGTTTCCATAAAATGAAATATTATTGGCTCCAGAAAAGACATATACATTTAGTATACTTTGTCATGTTACTGCCCTTTGGATTCAGTGTTTTTATGATAATGATTGTATATATTTCCTGGTTTAAAAATAATTGTCTTTCATAGAGAAAAAACATAATAAATGTTTAATATTTTATTATATTATTATGCATTATGTAATATGTGACTTGATTAGAATACTTGCTGATTCCTTTCTTACTATATACTTTTCTCCTAGTTGAGAATACATTTTTTTATTAACTTGTGAACTCCTTTTTTAAAAAAGTACTTTATTGGGATGTGATTGACATAAAGAAGCTGCACATATTTGATATAACAACCTGATGAATTTAGACATAAGTATACACCCATGATCTCATCAACACAGTCAATACCATACACATATCCATCACCTCTTAAAGGTTCCTCTCAGCCTCTCTGCTTGCTATTAAAAATATTTCTTAAAATATTTCTGTACATGATATTTTGTAAATCTCAGTAAACTATATACTTATTTTAGCTGCCTGGCCCTCTTTCTGCATGGCTGCTCAACTCTTCCTTGTTCATGGTGATGAGAATCTTTTTAATCTCCTGTAAACATTTTTTAAAAAGCTTATGGAGAACTTGATGGAGTAACTGTATTGATTTCCTCTTCTCATTGGGACCAATTAGGATTGTATTGAGAGAACATATTTTGAGATCTTCCTAGCTCTACTAAATTGTAATATTTGTTTATTTAGTAATCTCTGATCATATAATTTTTCTGAATGTTAGTACATGTCCAGAACATAATCATTGCTGTGTATTATCTCTAGAGCAAAAGGCCCTTTACCATGTTTCTATTCTCAAGAACGTGCATTTTGAATAATGTATTTTCCAGCTGATATATAGTGTTATTCTTCCTATCTTCCTATTCTACTGATCACAATGTATACTTTCTTTAAGTTATGTATTTCTAATGCCCTTTCTACCAAAACACTGATGAGAGATCTGTCATGTTCAATTGTCACCTTTGTTGCTTAACTTACCCATATGTATGCATTACAGGAAGACAGTAAGGGACTTTAAACTCTTCCCACTTAAATTATTTTAAAAACTACCAGAATCTTTCCTCAATTATTTCATTTCATCTGAGAGTTTGTATTAGTCATAGTTATATTTGTTTTCAAGGATTAGAAAAATATAGAATAACAACAGTGGTTTAACAAGGTATAAATGTAATTTTATGTGTCCTCAAGGAGTCATAACATAGGCAGATAAGGGATGCAGATATCTTGCTATTTTTCTAACCTTAATATAACACCTGGTGGTTTCATATAGCTATTTAAGTCACAGACACATCACTTTCCAGGCAGCCAACATGAAGGAAGATAGATGAAGAAAATTATCTCCTCCTTTTTAACTTGTTTTTAATTGACATGATGCAAATACAGAAAGCTGCATGAAATATATAAACCATTAATGAAATGCCACAAGGCATTTAAAATATCACCCATATAAAGATATAATTTTGCCACATACCACAAAAGCCCTCCATTTACCACCTCAAAATCACAATCCATTCCTTCTTTCTAAGGGTGATCACAACTGACTTTTATCGTAAAACATCTTTATTTTTCCTTATAGGTTTTATACTTAAATGCATACTGCTAAATTCCTTGTAATTTACTTTTGCCTGTTATATGTAATATCAGTTTTTTAAAATCTATAAAATGTCCTCTCTCTTTCTCATGTTTATTTTTTTGGCTTGCAGTGTACGTATTGAAGAACCTAAATGGTGTCTTGTGAGTTTTTCACAGTCATAATCTTGCTGACTGTATTTCCTTGTATAGTTTAACATGTTCATTTGTCCTCTGAGTTATGTGTAAATTTTTATTTGAATCCAGAGAATAAGTCTCATTCAAGAATGATGATTTGCCAAGGTTGACAAGGTGAGGATGCATTCTTTAGGAAGCACACCACGGACTGTTGTCTATTTTTGTGAAGTTAGCAGCTGTTGATGGTTGGTGTATAGCTCCATTAATTTAATAGAAATTGTAAAATGATGATATTGTAATTCCACTATTTTTACTTAATTTATTTTCTAGAATACTTCTGTAAAGAGAAACTGTATCTCATCTACTATCTGGCTATCCAGAAGTAAATTTGAACAGGAAATGCAAGAAAAATGCTAAATAGTCTTATTTTATTTATTAGTTAAAAACATGGCTGCTAGCATAATACAAAGTGACCAAGTCAGTATAACGTCTGGGGGTGTGTGACAACCAATATTAATGAATGAACTAAATATTATTTGACATTTTTGTATCTAATTTAGGTATTAGATTTTGATGCTTATATCTTATGTTCTTTGGCCAGTATGAAACTCATAACTGATTGCAAAATTTGGATGACTTTCACCAAGTGTTACATGAGAGCTACCTTTCTATGTACGATCCCAAAATAATTCAAGTAATCTTATACTTTCCTTGATCTGTACCTATAATCAGTCATTTTCTCGAGAAACCCTGATTCTCTTTAGTAGAAAGTTCAAATTTCAAATCAGTTTCAGGCTTCAGTTGATCAATTTCTATTGAATTGTTATAATTTCTAAGCATTTAATGTAATATCTTAGTTCAAACTTTGTGCCTATTTAAAATTCATTACTACAGAGTGTTTTCTCAATTTCTACAATCTGGAATCTGAATCTTTTTTATACCAAACAGTGTTTTATTTTAAAGAACATTGTGAAAAGAATTAGAGCACAACATAACTAATCATATATTTTAATTTATACTACATGTAAATATTATCAGATAACAATACTTTCATCAACACCAATAATTTGATTGCTGACAAACGCTCTTGCTATTCTCACTTCAGTTTTTCATGTTGCACTTTACCTATATTGACAGAGCAGCTATTACAAACTGCACATTCTTCCTTATACATCTCATTGATTGTTAGTTCTATGTGTAAATTTATACATTCGATGTTTACTAACAGTCTTTATGTGAATATCTCTCCAGTTATTTGGATTATCCGATGTATGGTATGAAAACATTAAGATGGCTAAAGACAAGTTCCCAGACACAATATTTCCTTTTTGCCTGCATACGGATGAAGTTTTATACTTTAGTCATTATACTTGAAAGTCAGTGAGACTTTTAAATCCTTATCTTTCCTTGATTACCTTAAATGTGTTGTTCCATATACTTGTAGTGAGAGGCATTGCTTTGAAAATAATTGAGGGCAGACATGTTATAGCCCTTAAAATAACTGGATGATTACAGATTAAATATTATATTCTTCAATATTAAGTAATTTGTCTATAATTTATTACAGTAATGCTTATTCTGGGAAGATTTTCCCATTAGCTCAGTAGGCCCTTTCAAATTATGTGTGTATGTTGCATATCTATCATATGTATGTATCTATCTCCCTGCCTACCAACCTACCTGTCTACCTATTTACCTACGTACCTACGTAGTAGCAAGTTAGCCTTGTAGTTTGCATGTTCCTTCTCTTTGTTTGTTTTTTAAGATAATTCAATTATACCTATATTATTATATTATAGAAATATATGCATTTCTATATATGTGTATATAACTATACATATGTATCGAAATTTCTCTGTCATCTCTTTGTCACTTTTGAATCTGCTATATAAAAGTTTAACAATTACAACAACATGATAGAGGAATTTCAATTTATGTATTAAAATAGATGATGAATTTCTTTTCTTCTTTTTTTAATCCTGGATTTTTTTTATAGAGTTTTGTTTTGTTTTGTTTTCTTCATATGTTCCTTTAAGTTTTATCTTTTGCTCTGAAATATTTTTCTTTCCTTTCTAATAATTCTCTGTTATTCAATACCACATTTTAATTGTTTCTTTTGTGCTCATTTTGTGATATTTTCTTAACATGTTAAACTTTATTTTGAAATATTAAATTACGATTTTTATCTGTTTATGGTTACTTCTTTCCGGAAAGATTTTGTTGTGTACAGAATTGTTATTATTATAATATTATTTTCTCTCAGAGAACTTTATACAAGAGTTGAACTTGATATTTTTGTTTCTTTGCTGTTTGTGAGCAGCAAAGCTTTTCTGCATGAGGGCTGCATTAGGTTGGCTTTTGTTTTGCTTTGTTTTGTTTTGTTGTAAACTGAAGGGCTTCTACTGCTTTCATAAAGTTCTAAAATATGTTGGTGACTTCTGCTTACAGGTTTACTATGAAAATTGCTTGGACTCCATTCCTCCATTCCCTCCAGGTTTTGTTACAAAAAAAAAAAAAAAAAATTGAACAAACTAAAAATCCATGACTTTTCTTAGACCCACCAGAGAACGGAGTTCAAAGGTAAACTGCCAATCTAAAATCTGCAGAGACAGGTACCTTCTAAAATCTGCTTACGCAGGGCAGAAGCCCCTACAGCCGTAAAAATGCGAGAAGATTTAAATAAGATTTGAATACCAATTTTTTGATGAATGGATCCAAGATGACTGAGAACTAGCAAGAGAGTGAGAAGCTGCTGGGAGCTGCAGAAACTCTTGGGAGCTATGGGTGTGGGGGCAACTTTTCATGAGTTTTCCTTCCCAGAAACACCTCAGTTCTTATGATGAGGAGCCAAGAAACACACTCTCCTGCCTCTGGTTTAGGGAGAGAAAGAGTCACCATCTTGATGTGCCCCTACATAATCCTCTATAAAAATGTCTTATGCTGGAGGGTAAAGGACTTTGCCAGAGTATTATCTGTTGATAAGGGAGATCCTCCTCATTCCAGCTCTCTTCAACCTTCCTGACTCATCTGAAAGAAAAATTATAAACAAAAATAACAAAATAGTTGTCAGGTGTCAAATCTTCAAAACATAGAGAAAGGTTCTTTCAACCAACATAGGGAGTAGACGGTAAGGAGAAAAACAAACAAACAAACAACAAATACAACAACAGCAACAAAGATCCAACTATGCCACTGGAGAAATACTAGTCAAGGTAACATCTCTGAGACACAGGCCCCACTATAAAACTGAGATTTAATGGAAAGATTATAGAATTCTCCTCTTCTCTCACACAACCAGGCTACATGGTACCTCTCTCTAAGGAGGAGTAAGAAGGGAAGCCCAAAGTCAAGAGGGGAGACAAAACCAAGAACATTATAGGAATTTAAAGCCTCTAGCACCTAAATGTAGCTACAACATACATGAAGCACAGCCCAACTCCCAGATTAACAAAAGTCCTCAGGTTAAAGGTCTGTTTACCACAGTTTCTTTTACCCAATACGGTATATCTGGCACTCAACAAAACATTTCAAGGTATGACCGCTGGTAAGAAAAAGCAATCTGAAGAGAAAAGAAAGCATCAGAAGTAGACTCAGATATGACACAGATGTTGGAATTATCTAATAGAGAATGTAAACTAACTGTGATTAATCCTAGGGACTCTAATGGAATAAGTAGATCCACACAAGAACAAATGGGTAATGTAAGCAGACAGATTAAAATCAAAGAAAGAACCAAAAGGAAATACTAGAAATCGAAACAGTAAAGGTAATAAATAATGTCGTTAATAGGCACATCAGAAACTTGACACAATGGGCACAAAGAGTCAATGAGCTTGAAGATGGGTCAATAGAAACTTTCCAAATTGAAATGCAGTAAGAAAAATAATAATAAAAGGAAAGCAAGAACAGTACATAACATATAACATAAGTGTAATTGAAACACCAAAAAGACAAAAAATACAGATTAACAGCACTCAGAGAACACCAAGTAATACCAAAAGACAAAAACAAACAAAACAACAACCTAAACATATTCAAAATGTGAAAACACAAAGAGAAAAAGAAAATCTTGAAACTGAGTAGAGATAGATAGAGGAAGCACCTTACCTGGAGTGGAACAAAGATAATTACAGAAAACTTCAGTCGGAAACTGTGCAAGCAAGAAAAAAGGGAAATTACATATGTGAAGTGTTTGACAAACCAACTATCAACCTAGAATTTTATATCCCCAGTTAGATTATCGTTCAAAATGAAGAAGAAATAAATATGACATCTTAGTCTCAGATAGCCCCTGGCTCTGTTTCTTTCTCCCAGTTATATCTGCAGCTTTTCTTTCTTTGTCTCTCCTGCCCTCATCCTGTTCAGGTTAAATTCTACTCCCAGAAGTTGTTTTCATCATGTGGATTATTTTGAAATGGAGCCTTTGTTGATTTTAAGAATTCATTGACTACAGATTTAGCTTTAGATTGGTTAAGAGTTTTAACCTCTTTAGATATTGCTATTGATTTATTATTATTTATTGATATCACCTACTGTAGAATAATTGTCTCTGTTTCAGCTGCTATCCTCAATTTTTCTTGCTGAGCTTTTGATTGAACCCTTGTTTGCTTTTCTGAGTTCTCAAGCTGGACAGACTCCATATTCCTTACTTCGGAGTCTTCCTGCACAAATGTTTTGCCTCGAAATCCTGAGGTAACTGGCACCTTAAAAGTCTTGTAACTACAGGTGGTTCATGATCATGACCTCCTGTTTGAGGAAACTTTACCTCATAATTTTTTTGTTATATTGAATACAGATTTTTGTTTTTTTGTTATACAATTTGTTTTTTTCTGCTTTTATACTTGCATTTGAACAAATTCAAAAGCTATGCCGCAAATATAAACTTTCCACAATCCCTTTTACGTTTTCTACCTTTAAAGACACTTCCTAAAAGTGGCATGGGACACTAATACATTCACCTGTTTGGATACAACTTAGTCATATTGCCAAACCCAGCTTCACACGAGCTTGAAACATTTCATTTTTATTCTTGCCTGCCATATGCCCTGCTTAAAACCATCTGTTCATTTCATGAAGTACCTTAACACCATGGGCTACTTTCCTCAGAAAGAATGGAAGTTGAAGAAGGCAGCTAACAGGACACAGAAATCAGTACAGCTTTGTTCTGGAAGAATGATTAAAAGGGAACACACAGTCCCTCATTCTGTTGCTTGGTAAAGGCATATAGGAAAGAAGCAAACTTACCAGACTGACAGTATCAAACCGATTGTTTCAAATCTTTGTTTATTTCATGATTTGATAAACTATGCTTGTGGGTCTTTTCCCATTTATTTTGTTTTTTTCTGATTTCCCCACAATTTTTATGAAGTTCTTATTTAAAATCCTCTTGACAATTTTGAAGTTTCCTGAAATGCTTATCATCTTCATAAAATGCTATCTTATTTCTATGAAGAAAGAAAATCCTGTCATTATACAAAATATTTATATAAATATACATTTAAAAATGTGAATCTTCTTTTAATATTTATATCTTAATATATTTTCATTATACATCTTTCTGTGGTAATACAGATCAACTAAAATAAGGGATTAAAATGTGATATACAAGCTCAATTTCTCTAGCTTCCCTCCCAGTTCTTTATTTAAGCTATATTTGATATTTCTTCCATATTGTTTATTTCCATCATTTGGTAACTGGTTGATTTTTAGTTTATCTTATTTACCAAAATACTTGGAGGTAGTGTTTACTGTATAAATTGGCTCAATTTGAAAGTTTACAATGGGTTGGATAACTTGGGGGATGCTGTTGACTTTGACTACACCATGCTTTTGAATAAAACACTCCACCAAATTAGACATTTTGTAATTTCAGTAGTAGCTAACTTCTGTTGAAATAAAACAAGTCAGCATGATGAAGTGGAAATAATTTTAAATGAGAAGAGATGCCTATTGAGTTGTAGACCAAGATATTCCAATATCTTGCACTGAAGTTCATGTACAGGCACTTTATTTCCACTAAATATTTCTGCAAGCTTTAATATTTCACGAGAATATCTATGTGAGTTATTTTTCTGTAACTTAAGATTTCTGATCTAGTTCTTGACTTCCAAAGCTTTCGACTGAAAGAACATTGCTACTATTAGAGGGAACACATTTTGTCTCTGACTGGTTAACCTCGCATGCCATGGAAGCTTAGTAGGTATAATATTTCTAGCATCTCAAGGCCTCTTCACTTTCTCTACACAGAAGAAATGGACTTCTCTGATAAGTAAACTTATGGTGGAAAAAGCCTTAGTGGATTCAGATTCCTCTACTTATTTTCTTCATACAACATTCCTCCTTCAGAGGTAGACTTTCCCAACTATGGTTGGCCAACCCTGGGCCAGATTCCCTGAAGGGCCAGAACTTTCTTCCTCCTTTGAAGCAGGCTGATCAGGAAAAGGCTAGAATGTCCACTGCTCTCCTCCAAGCAGTAAATTTTACATCAGCATGTTCTGATCCTTAGAGCAAGGTAGGAAGGCTGTAGTTTTTTGGGATTAACATCAAAGTCCCCAACATCTAGATTATTATCCTTCAAACTATGAGAAACAAACAAAGAGTAAAAACTGGGGAAATTCATAGAGACTGGGTTAAAAAAAAATGTTGCACGGAGTAAAGACTTTAAATTTTTTGGTCTTTTGCCACATATCGGATGATGCAAGTTGTATGGGGTAATGCAAGTTGTACGGGGTAATGCCAGTTGATTTTAACTTTCAAGGCTTCATCCTTTGACAAATACGTAGGTTAAAAGTTTGCAGTAAGGAGGAGTATCAAGGACAAATTTCAAATAGAGGAAACTGAGATACTTCCTGTGTCCAGAAGTTTTAGACTTTATCAGGGCGAATATTTGTGACTATTGCTGTTCTCAGCTAGGTCTGCCAGAAAAGTCTTTAAGTAGATAAATCATATATCTAAGTATCAAACTATTACAGAACAGAAATGTGTGAGGTATAAGGTGCTAACTTGAAATAGGGGGTGCCACTCTACATTGTAGCATTATTAGGGTGTCCCTAATTATGTGATTTTTTTTTTGAAATGTTGATTTGAGTAGCCATCAGAGCACACTGGGGAATAGTGGAGGGAATAACACAACCTTAAATCCATATGGTTTGTCAATATGACTCAAGTAACTGCCCACCCACCACTTCCCTCTCCCAGGCATGAAGCTTCTATTGGTTACTTATATATAAGAGAGAAACATCATAGCAGATCTCATACTGAATTTAGTGCTCTGTGCAAGAGCGAATGATCTTCAAAGGTGAAATGGTGATTAAAATGTTTAATATACTAAGAAAAACTTTCCTAGAATTTTTCCTTACATGCCTGTATATTTGCTGTAATAAATATAAAGTTGTAATTCTATATAACTAGTATTAAGTGTTGACACCCTAGTGAAGCTAAGCACAGAAAATTTTCTATTAGCACTTAGTAACCTTTGAGTTTTTGTAATAGTCATTGGTAACATTACGATGTTCTTGAAATACAACTTTACTGGATAGAAATTCTAAGGGTTGGGTTTTCCTTATTTTTTAAAGTTGGCAGTCGAGGGTTTTGAGTGCTTTGATATTGCATAGGTTCTGATATTTATCTGGAGCTTTTAAAGTAGAGACCCACCCATTCGAAATTTGACATTCAATTCATGCAAAGCTAGCTATCTGGAAATTAACAGTGACACCCATAGAAGTCCTAGTTCATTGCAATCCAAGCTGAAATTGGGATTGAAACTCAGAACTTTTACAAATGAACCTGAGGAATAAGCAGATAAGAGCAAGAGTGACCAATGTTTGTAACTCATAAAGGAGAAGTTTTGATTTAAGAACTTACTTTCTTTGATATTGAGATTTTAACTTGCAAAGATTGGCTTTTGAGGCTTTAATTTCATCTTAAGATTTTGTGGCATCTTTTAGCTGTTGTTATTATATTACTAATGTGTCCTCATGCAATTTTCCTAGATTTTTTTCTTTAACAATTATGTGATGTTTAAAAAATTATGTCATTTTATATTATTGTATAATCTTCAATAAGCAGATTGCATTGTGTGGCAGAACATGAGTTGAAAAATACAAAAAAAAATGATGTTTCAGGTTTGAAATGAAATACTTTTTGATTAATAGAATAAATGTTCTATTCAGATGCATTTGAGAGTTTCTTTCCAGGCAAATTCTAATCAAATTGACAGAATCCCACTGAAATACAGAAAGATAACTTATTGGTTTTGGCAGTGTCGATTACGGAATGTGAGAGCAGAACAAATTGCCTCCTGTTCCACAGAGAGCCCAAACCCTGGCTAATCACAGGCTTAATGTTCAATCTCAACAGGCAAATTAAAAAAATGAAAAAGAAAAAAAAACTGGGAAATCTGGAAAAAATATTTTTCACCATTTTGGATGCTTCTTTTTGATGTTTAAACAAGCCCAATAATATGCAACTGCTGGCCTCTCATAACCCTTTTATTCATTCTACCAAAAAATTGGAGCTCTTTAACTGAATGATAAATTTGGGAAGAATCACCAGAGCCTGATTTGCATGTCTTCCAAGTAGACTGACCGTGAAATGATCTCTGCTCTTCCAAGGACAAGACTTCCATGTGGTCAAACATGCCTTAGTCCATGATATCTGCAAAAGGGTAGATACAACAAATCTTATCCCAAAGTGATGACCACCAGCTGAGTCCAAGTTGTAAGTTGTGTGTTATGTATGTGTGTGAATGTGTGTATGCTTCTCGAGAAAGTACTAAAAACCTTCAAGATCAAGTGAATTAGAAAGTCATAATTAAGTCAAGGAAAACCAGCAAGGTAATTATGACAAGGGCGACATTTGGAAAAGCAAGAGGAGTTGGGCTATTACCTTAATGCCTGTGTAAACAAAACTGTGGGCAACAGATTTTCCTCCCAGTTTGATTCTTAAAAGCTATTATTTAAATAAAGTCATTGCATTTCTTACAGTGAAGGAATGAAGCTAAATTAGTACTTAGATGGGAAATTACAGCACTTAAGGATTAAGTGAGAAACAAAAAAACAGTGGCTTAAATTTTCACCTTGGATTTTTAGAATAAGTTTAAAATGAAAAGCAAGTGGCAGAAAGAAATAAACGTGAGTAAAATAAAATAGAAAGCATAATAAGAAGATAAAATCAATGAAATCAAAAGCTGATTATTTTAAAATATCAATACATTTGATAAACTGCCAACCAGACTCATCAAGAAAAAAGGAAGACAAAAATCACCAATGTCAGTAATGAAAGAGTTAACAGCACTACCGATTTTATAGATGTTAAAAGGAAAATAAAATAACATTATGAATAATGTATGCAAATAAATTCAGCATCTTAGATAAAATGAACACATTCCTTAAAAGTCACATGTAACCAAATCTCACTCAACAAATAATAGCTTATAGTTTAAAATCTTCCCACAAAAATCCTGTAGGCAAAGGTAGTTTTGCTGATTAATTATACAAAACACTTTGGATGAAATATTACAAAGCTCTTCAGAGCTGGATTAAAAAGAGCCTAGGAGGAAACATGAAAATATAATCACAAAACAAAAGAGACAAAGGAGAAGTGAAACAGACCCAAAGTCAATCCAGAAAATTGAGATATTTGGTAAATACAGAGTGTTCATGGATATATTAAACAAGCCTGACAACATTGACAAATAAGTAGAAAACATAAAAACACAACAAACAGAAACTTCAGAGCTATAAAGTTCAAAAATTAATACAATAGGTGGAGATAGGGCATAGCAAATACAAAGCTAGTGTTACTTGTTACTTAATATACAAAGGATTAACTTTGCTTTTGCAGAAAGCATCACTAACAATACAGATTACTTTAATCTGATTGGGGCTTCAGTCTTTGCAAAGGCCAATTAATTTCTAGTTCATTCTTACTGCTGTTGTCTAGCCTTTCTGGGCCACAGATCAAAGGTGGTGGGAGAAGGTGGTTACCAAATGCTTTTTGTAGTCCTGAACTTCAAATTGCCTTCCTGGTTCTATGAACTTTCTAACGATTCTGCTCAACTTCTCAAATAGTTAGGCACGTCTGTAAGGAAGATGCATTTGGTCGTATGATATAAGTGACACCAAATGTAAGATGAATCCACTTATGTTTTTTTCTTTCTTTTGATGCTTGCTTCATAAGTTTACATTACTTTTATGTAGCTCTCTATGTCTCAAATTACTTTTTCTTACTATTTTAAACCAAGTTTCTAATTATTTCCACATAACTAATTTTTTGAGTTACCTTGAATATCAGAGGCAGCACTTAAGTGCAATACAATGACAAAAATAAACTAAGGTATTTTTGAAACGTGGTTAGTTGACATACTTCTTGCCACACGGTTCATGTTATACTACCAGGTATCTTCAATTAGGGGGTGTTCTCTATGGCGGTTGCCCAGTGATTGACTTGAATCCAGCAGCTTACACATTTGTATTTAAGAATGTTTGCAGCCGGGAGCAGTGGCTCACATCTGTAATCCCAGCACTTTGGGAGGCCGAGGTGGGAGGATCATGAGGTCAAGGGATCGAGATCATCCTGGCCAACATGGTGAAACCCCATCTCTACTGAAAATACAAAAATTAGCCAGGTGAGGTGGTGCATGCCTGTAGTCCCTGTTACTCGGGAGGCTGAGGCAGGAGAATTGCTTGAACCGGGGAGGTGGAGGTTGCAGTGAGTTGAGATCACACCACTGCACTCCAGCGTGGGCAACAGAGTGAGACTCTGTCTCAGAAAAGAAAAGAAAAGAAAAAAAATAAATAAAAGAGAAGAGAAGAGAAGAATGTTTGCAATGTGTTTTGACACATTGCGATATATAGTAAACGTAAATTAGTTTAGTGGTTGCCCACTCAGTCTCTGGAATCAGACAGACAGAGTTTATGTGATGTTATACTTACTAGCATTTTGACAGTGAGCAGTGTTTTTTTGTTTTTTTGTTGTTTGTTTGTTTTTTTTTTTTTTTTGAGACAGAGTTTCACTCTTGTTGCCCAGGCTGGTTGGAGTGAAATGGCGTGATCTTGGCTCACTGCAACTTCCGCCTCATGCCTCATGGGTTTAAGCAATTCTCCTGCCTCAGCCTTCCACATAGCTGGGATTAGAGGTGCCCGCCACCATGCCCGGCTAATTTTTGTATTTTTAGTAGAGACCGGGTTTCTCCATGTTGGTCAGGCTGGCCTCGAACTCCCGACATCAGGTGATCCACCAACCTCAGCCTCCCAAAGTGCTGGGATTAAGGCTTGAGTCCCCATGCCCAACTGACAGTGCACAATTAACTTAATATTCCATGACTTGGATTTTTCAACTATAGAATGATGAAAATAGTATATTATTCTTAGAAAGTTTGAGTAAAATATAAAAGCAATAATGACACTGTATTCTTATGGACCAAATGCTCCTCCACGAGCTTCAAATTATTTAATTGATTATTTTACCTTATATATTATATTATTTCATGTGTTTTGTTTCTGAATAACAACAATCTTTGATGTCAAGAATTAGTCTATTAGTCAAGAATTTGACAGAAGTACATTATTTTAAATAATTTTGTTAACAATCTCAAAGCAAGATATAAAGAAATTGACCATCAGATAGGTTAAGAAATATAAAGTTATATAAGTTTCTTTTTTCTTTATCTTCAATAAATAAAGTGAAAATAGGGTACAGGTTGTGCAAACATAAAACTCAAACAAAGGCAAAAAGCAGCAGCTTTGGCTGAACATAATGAATATTTCAGAGGATAAGTAACATCACCGACCACAAATGTTACCAAGAGTAGAAAGAATAGTAGAGAGAAAGAAGTTCAATAGTAAAGAGTCAATTTGGCTAAGAACGTTTACCTTTTTCACCAGTCTTTCAAATAGTAACTATCTGACTCAATAACATTAAGTACATATAATTTTTTTATTATGTCTAGATATTCTATGGACTTTCATAATGATTCAAAATGTATTAGTCCATTCTCACATTGCTTTTAAAAAATACCTGAAATAAGTAATTTATAAGAAAAGAGATTTAATTGGGTCATGGTTCTGCAGGTTGTACAGGAAACATAGCAGCTTCTGCTTCTAGGGAGGTCTAAGGAAGCTTCCAATCATGGCAGAAAGCGAAAGGGGAACAAGTACATCACATGGCAAAAGTAAGATCGAGAGAGTGAGGGAGGAGGTGTTACACATACTTGTAAACAACCACATCTCATGGGAACTCACTGACTAGCATGGGGACGGCACCACAGGGGATGCCTTCATTTGGTGTTCATTTCTTTTCTTAAGAATGCCGAATCATTCATAAGAAATCTGCCACCCTGATCCAATCACCTCCCACCGGATCCCACCTCCAATGTTGGAGATTACATTTTAATATGAGATTTGGGAAGGGATATACATCCTAACTATATCACATAATTTTCCCAAACCTGTCTTTTTCTTGAAGTGGGAAAACAGAACTATACCTCTTCCACAAAGCAGTTTTCTCTTCAACAACCTACCCCTGACAGAGCCATCCAAGAAGGGTTTTCAGTAGCATGATACTGTATACCCTTGACTTCCACGTAGCTGGGATTACAGGTGCCCACCACCATGACTGGCTAATTTTTTGTATTTTTAGTAGAGACCGGGTTTCTCCATGTTGGTCTGGCTGGCCGCGAACTTCCGACGTCAGGTGATCCACCAACCTCAGCCTCCCAAAGTGCTGAGATTAAGGCATGAGTCACCGTGCTTTCCTACACCCAGTAAGTGTTGTAGTGTTTGGTGCACAGATAAAAATGAAAATATCACCAGGCATATTTGGATAGCTGCTATACAGAAATTAAACTTCCTTAGTTTGGGCTATACAAAAGTTTAAGGAAGACTCATCAACATCCAATAAGTCCTTAAGTCCTTAAGTTTTGTCTTTTCTACTCCCAAAATATATACTGCACACACTCATCCCCACCTGGCCTCATCGCCACCATCTCTGTGAAGTACATAATACGCATCTTTCACAGGTACTGAAGCAGCAACAATCTTGATCATTCTAACCCATTCTTCACAAAGCAGCTGGAGTGAAATATTTAATAAGAGCTGATCATGTCACATTCTTGCTTAAAATGAATCAGTGCCTTTTCATAGGCCTTAGAATACAGTACGAGCTCATATCATAACTTAAGAGAATCCCCGATAAGAGACTTGCATTACTAATTCTCCTAGCTTCACCTCAGGCCATTCCATCTTACACTTTTTGCTCCTGACATACTTGACTTTTTCCAGGCCTTTTAATCTGTCAGGCTCCTATTTAAATGAGACATAATACTAATTGCTTTACCTGGAATACATTTACTGACACTTCTATTTGCCCCACCCCCATCCCCATGGCTATCTCCCAATCATTCGCAAAATATCATATCACCCATAAAGCTTTTCCTGACCTCATACATTTTCATAAGAAATCAACTACTGGGGACGGGCGCGGTGGCTCAAGCCTGTAATCCCAGCACTTTGGGAGGCCGAGGTGGGTGGATCACCTGAGGTCAGGAGTTCGAGACCAGCCTGGCCAACATGGTGAAACCCCGTCTCTACTAAAAATACAAAAATTAGCCAGGTGTGGTGGCAGGCGCCTGTAATCCCAGCTACTCAGGAGGTTAAGGCAGGAGAATCACTTGAACCCAGGAGGCAGAGGTTGCGGTGAGCCAAGACCATGCCATTGCACTCCAGCCTGGGGGACCAGAGTGAGTCTCCGTCTCAAAAAAAAAAAAAAGGAAAGAAAAGAAAAAAGAAATCAACTACTGCATCTGTATTCTCCTGTTCCTGCTGTAACATAACATGCTGTGTAATATAACATGTCTTTCTGATTTGCTTTCCTATACCCAGTAACTGTTGTAGCGTTTGGGGCACAGACAAAAATGAAAATCAGATTTCTTATGGAATTGTTCTTTCATGTTGGACCCAGAAGTCTCTTGTGAACTCCATGTATTTAACCTGCAACTAAGAAATAGCGGATGCTTCTTTACTTACCCTTCAAGTGTTTGTTCTCTGAATCATTCCCAGAGCATATTGGCATTTTAAAGGTATAAAAATATTGTTTTAGAGCATTTCTCGTAACACCCCAGAGTAAGGAGATAATAATGCACATCAAGGTTTTAATTCATTTTATGAGCAGCTTCTCCTATCATCCTCTATGTTTAAAAAAAAAAAAAACTGATTAGCAAGGTCAGGGATCAGGGTAGGGGGAGTTTTAGACCTGAGTTTGAGGTGAAGAATGTGGTATCAGCCATGTCTCTCAGTTTGAACTGTGCACCATCAACATAGCTCATTTGGGGCATTCGCAAAATCAGTCTAGTGTATATGGAGATTAAAAGGCTAGGGAAAAATGTACATAGTACCGCTTCCCAAGGAACTTACATGCTAGATAGGGAAATTAACATTAAACCAATAATTATATCAATGACTCTACATATACAAACTGAGATGTGTGTTGTAAAAATATAAAATATAGTTTCATGGGAACTTACAACAACAGACTGTAATCTAAACTGTTATTGGAAGGGAAGGCTTAAGTTGAAATTAGAAAAAACATAAAATTTAGTTGAAGAACAGGTAGAAAGTATTCCAAGTGCAGGAAAAAAAATACTTGCAAAGACCCTGAATCAGGAAGAATTACTGCAAAGCAGTGCAGCTGAAAGAACACAATGGGGGTCCAGGACGCAGTCATCATCTGTTTCGGAAAAACTGTGTATTAGGCCATTCTTGCATTACTATAAAGAAATATCTGAGACTGAGTAATTTATAAGAGAAGAGGTTTAACTGGCTCAGTTTTGCATGCTCTTCAGGAAGCATGGCACCATCTAATTCTGGGGAGATATCAAGTACTTTTAGTCATGGTGGACGGCAAAGTGGGAGCAGGCACGTCACATGGCAAAAGAAGGAGCTAGAGAGAGAGTGAAGGTGGAAATGTTACATGCTTTCAGTCAACCAGCTCTCATAAGAACTCACTGTCTGGAGACAGTACCAAGGGAATAGGGCAAAACCATTCATGAAGAATCCTCCCTCATCACTCAATCATCTCCCACCAGGTCGACCTCCAACATGGGGGATTACAATTCAACATGAGATTTAGAGGGATCACATATCCAAACTATACCATATATATATATATTTTTATTTTTATCTTGAGGGCATAGGGAACTCATTTTTAAAATTAAGGCAACATAATCAAATTTATATTTTGAAACAAATAATTTATTTTTATGTGTGACTTGGTATCTAGAAAAATCATTATTGTTTAGCTGCTCAGTTTTCCCCATTCTAGTTTAGGAAGGCAAATTAAATCATTGAATGAACAAATAGAACAATCAAATCCTATGAGATCCTCAATGCTTCCTATGTTGGTAGGAAAGAGTCATTAAAGAACTGAAATAAATTCTCCTCTCTTATGCTTCACATATTTGATGCTCAATTTTGTTTGTTTGGTTTTGGTTTTTTTGAAGTTATGAATCCTTTGAGCATAGAATAAAATCTTTACTGCCAGGCATACACAGTAGTGTGATATTTGAAGAAGGAAAATCTTAATTTAATATAATAGAAAGAAACAAGTTTCAAGGCATCTTTAATAAAAAAGAGCTTCAGAGGTCAGTATTTTGTGTCAGAATTCAAAACAACTGTAATAACCAGAAACTAGACAGCAGTATAAACACTACTGCTTGTGGAAAGTATACATGCTTAAAATAAAAACACTTGGATATAAACATGACATTTAAATGGGCTTAGCAAAAACAGTATGATCAGCTATATACAAAGTGATTTAATCTAAAGCTAAATATTTTAGCATTTGCATTCCATTTTCCACACTTCATAGTTCTGCCATGATACTACTTGTCTCTTAAAGTTTCATATCATACTAAATCAGCTGGATGCTTCAGCAAATAAGGAAAATGAAATTTAAAGGTATTTTTTTTTTTAGATGATAAACCATTCTGATCTAAGAATAAATATAATTTTATGGGTTTTCTGAGTATAAAAGGCAACGATCTCAAGTATAGCCTAGGGTTTGTAAAGCTTAACAAATTTTTTAATGTTTTATTTTGAATATTTGTTAATTATTTTTAAGGTTTATCATAAATGTATCTCAGAGTAATTGTAAATTTAAAAAGTCAAAATATAATGGCAATGACATAGTTTGTTACTGATAGGGACAAAATTTCATTGTTATTATCACACTTATTAGGTAGAAAAAACACAGGCTTTGGACTTAAAATTGAGTTCAAGGTCTTCCACCTTGGAGTAATTACTTAACCTCTCTAGGCCAAAATTTCTTCAATACCCATCATACTTCCTTCAAAGTTTTACAGTGGCTATCAAAAATCATGCATATATGTTGGGAGCAGGCCCCCCAAAATCTGGCCATAAACTGGCCCCAATACTGGCCATAAACAAAATCTCTGCAGCACTGTAACATGTTCATAATGGCCCTAATGCCCAAGCTTGAAGGTTGTGGTTTACATGAATGAGGGCAAGGAACACCTGGCCCACCCAGGGCGGAAAATCACTTAAAGGCATTCTTAAACCACAAACAATAGCATGAGCGATCTGTGCCTTAAGGATGTGCTCTTGCTGCAGTTAACCAGCCCACCCTATTCCTTTAATTCAGCCTATCCCTTCATTTCCCATAAGGGATACTTTTAATTAATTTAATATCTACAGAAACAATGCTAATGACTTGTTTGCTGTTAATAAATATGTGAGTAAATCTCTGTTCAGGGTTCTCAGCTCTGAAGGCTGTGAAACCCCTGATTTCCCACTCCAGACCTCTATATTTCTGTGCATGTGTCTTTAATTCCTCTAGTGCCGCTGGGTTAGGGTCTCCCCAGCTGAGCTGGTCTCAGCACACATAGATGAATAAAATATGCCTTGCCCATAGGAAGAGATAAGCATTTAGTGTCATAGTGGGAACTACATAACACGTCCAAATTGGATAGTTTGAAGAGAGATTTTGTAAAGAACTCTTGATGAAGAATTGTCTAGAGTTTAGGAAAACCACATGACACAGGGAAGTAATCCAGGGCTAAAACCCGCAAGATGAAGGGATTAGATTGAAAGACCCACATAACAGAAGATTTGATCTTCAGCGATGGACACAGCCCACCTTACATGGAGGGAGCTATGTATTAAACATACTGATCTGACTCTCTTATTTATCTTCTTCTCTATGGATCTTCTAGCAGTGCTTATCTCTGACTGAATTTAACTAGAAGCTAGAGGATAAAGAATACACTAATTAGCCTTTCCAGTCCAGCCTTCTGGGACACAGAGGAAGAGCACACAGAAGAACAGAGGCAAATGGAAGATGTACAGCTTAATAAACATCAACAGGTTTTTGTGTGTGTGCAAACTTTTCTGGCTAATAGAGATGTTCAACAAACAATAAAGTAATACATTTGATAAATTTTTATAAAGTAATTATCAATAAATAGAAATATAAGTTAATAGTTTCAACAATGAGAATATAGTGCAAAGTGTAGACCAAAAAAAAAAAAAAAGGAAATTATTGTTCTTGAGCTTTTCCTCTCAAAACTGAAAGCAATTGCACCTTGCTTTTTGGCATGAAGTCCCTCTTCCTTCAGATGGTCCCTGGTTGTTTTCAGTGTTTCTGCCTTGTATCCAGCTGCTTTAAGGGGAAAGGCCATTAGCAGTGGAGCTGAGGTCTGCCTGTGTCAAGGGGTACTGAGGAACATAGGCACCTGTTTAAATATGCTGGGAATTTGAAGGAGGGCAGAGACTCAAATTTTTATTACTCCTTTGGATACAGAAATTCAGGACACTATTGTATCCATTCTCATGGGGAGGGGTTTCATTTGGATTCAACTGACAGTGTTTGTTAAAAGTCCATACTGAGGAAGGGAAGTTAATGTGAGCTCATATTATGGGTAGAGCTCTTTGGCCAATTCAAAGTCCTGTTTTTGTGCTTTTATATGGGAATATATAGTAGAAATTAATGTGTTGTATTCTTATATTTCTTCCTCTCATAAATGGCAAAGGAGATGTGATAAAACAGTAAGATTCATATGTCGTGAAGTGCTACTGGGACAGACAAATCATTCCCAAAGCCTTTACTTCCCCCACTGCTTTTTCAGAGATGGTCTCAGCCTCCTGAGTAGCTGAGATTACAGACGCCTGCCACCATGCTTGGCTAATTTTTTATGTATTTAGTAGAGATGGGGTTTCACTGTGTTAGCCAGGATGGTTTCGATCTCCTGACCTCATGATCCGCCCTCCTCAGCCTCCCAAATGCTGGGATTACAGGCGTGAGCCACCATGCCTGGCCTGGAACCTGTGTTTTTATTTTAATTTACATTTATTTTTGTTATTATTATACTTTAAGTTCTAGGGTAAATGTGCACAACGTGCAGGTTTGTTACATAGGTATACATGTGCCATGATGGTTTGCTGCGCCCATCAACTTCTCATTTACGTTAGGTATTTCTCCTAATGTTATCCCTCTCCCAGCCTCCCACCTCCCAAAAGGCCCCAGTGTGTGATGTTCCCCACCTTGTGTCCATGTATTCTCGCTGTTCAACTTCCACCTATGAGTGAGAACATGTGGTGTTTGCTTTTCTGATCTTGTGATAGTTTGCTTAGAATGATGATTTCCAGCTTCATCCATGTCCATGCAAAGGACACAAACTCATCCTTTTTTATGGCTGCATAGTATTCCATGGTATATATGTGCCATCTTTTCTTAATCCAGTCTATCATTGATGGACATTTGGGTTGGTTCCAAGTCTTTGCTATTGTGAACAGTGTCCCTCAATAAATATAAGTGTGCATGTGTCTTTATAGCAGCATGATTTACAACCCTTTGGATGTATACCCAGTAATGGGATCACTGGGTCAAATGGTATTTCTAGTTCTAGATCCTCGAGGAATTGCGATGCTGTCTTCTACAATGGTTGAACTAATTTACACTCCCCCAACAGTGTAAAAGTGTTCCTATTTCTCCATATCCTCTCCAGCATCTGTTGTTTCCTGACTTTTTAATGATCACCATTCTAACTGGTGTGAGATGATATCTCATTGTGGTTTTGATTTGCATTTCTCTGATGACCAGTGATGATGAGCATTTTTTCATGTGTCTGTGGGCTGCATGAATGTCTTCTTTTCAGAAGTGTCTGTTCATATCCTTTGTCCACTTTTCGATGGGGTTGTTTTGTTCTTGTAAATTTGTTTGAGTTCTTTGCAGATTCTGGATATTAGCCTTTTGTCAGATGGGTAGATTGTAAAAATTTTCTCCCATTCTGTAGATTGCCTGTTCACTCTGATGATAGTTTCTTTTGCTGTGCAGAAGCTCTTTAGTTTAATTAGATCCCATTTGTGTATTTTGGCTTTTGTTGTCATTGCTTTTGGTGTTTTAGTCATGAAGTCCTTGCCCATGCCTATGTCCTGAATGGTATTGTCTAGGTTTTCTTATAGGGTTCTTACGGTGTTAGGTCTTACATTTAAGTCTTTAATCCATCTTGAATTAATTTTTATATATGATGTAAGGAAGGGATTCAGTTTCAACTTTCTACATATGGCTAGCTAGTTTTCCCAGCACCATTTATTAAATAAGGAATCCTTTCCTCATTTCTTGTTTTTGTCAGGCTAGTCAAAGATCAGATAGTTGTAGATGTGTAGTGTCATTTCTGAGGGCTCTGTTCTGTTCCATTGGTCTATATATCCGTTTTGGTATCATTACTGTGCTGTTTTGGTTACTGTAGTCTGGTAGTATAGTTTAAAGTCAGGTAGCGGGATGCCTCCAGCTTTGTTCTTTTTGCTTAGAATTTTCTTGGCTGTGCAGATTCCTTTTTGGTTCCATATGAAGTTTAAAGTAGATTTTTTTTCAATTTTGTGAGGAAAGTCAGTAATATCTTGATGGGAATAGCATTGAATTTATAAATTACCTTAGGCAGTATGGCCATTTTCATGATTCTTCCTACCCATGAGCATGGAATGTTCTTCCATTTGTTTGTGTACTTTTTTATTTCACTGAGCAGTGGTTTGTAATTCTCCTTGAAGAAGTCCTTCACGTCCCTCGTAAGTTGGATTCCTAGGTATTTCATTCTCTTTTTAGTAATTGTGAATGGGAGTTCACTCATGATTTGGCTCTCTGTTTGTCTATTACTGGTGTATAGGAATGATTGTGATTTTTGCACATTAATTTTGTATCCTGAGACTTTGCTGAAGTTGCTGATTAACTTAAGGAGATTTTGGGCTGAGACTATGGGATTTTCTAAATATACAATCATGTCATCCACAGAGACAATTTTATTTCCTCTTTTCCTAATTGAATACCCTTTATTTCTTTCTCTTGCCTGATTGCCCTGGCCAGAACTTCCAACACTATGTTGAATAGGAGTGGTGAGAGAGGGCATCCTTGTCTTTGTGCCAGTTTTCAAAGGGAATGCTTCCAGTTTTTGTCCATTCAGTATGATATTGGCTGTGGGTTTGTCATAAATAGCTCTTATTATTTTGAGATACATTCCATTAATACCTAGTTCATTGAGCATTTTTAGTATGAAGGGCTGTTGAATTTTGTCAAAGACCTTTTCTGCATCTATTGAGATAATCATGTGGTTTTGTCATTGGTTCTGTTTATGTGATGGATTACATAATTCAACATATGCAAATAAATAAATTTACATTTCTTTGATGACTAATGAATGGCAGTTTGGATATGAATTATGTTACTGTTGAAATTGTTGCCTATTTTCCTCTTGGGCTGTTTTCTGTTAGGCAAATTTGGTTCACTCTCTTTGATTTCTTAAAATCAGTTGTTTCTAGACATGCAGGCCTATGTTCTGATATTTGAGAACTTTGAATTTCAGGTTGAAATCTGGAATATCGTTTTAGATTTTCAGTTAAACGTACTTGTTGTAACTATACATTTGGGAATTCCTACCTTAGTTGCCAAGTCTGTATGACACCAGGCCATTAAGAGAGTAATCCTGAATATCAATAATCGTATTACCTATTTCTTTGGACATACACAAAAAAGAGATTTGTTTAATAGCACAAAAAAGAGCCTTGTTGTCTATTTACAATCTCTGCTGACATTATCATGTTCTTTAACCTTCTCCGTCAAAGTAAGTCTGTTGTACTGAAAACCTTGCCCCCATATTATTATCTCCTTATCAAAGGACCACAACTGATTAAATCTATTCTAATTTCTCCTTCAATATGCCTTTGGTAAATAAAGTATTTGAGATGGATATAGAGTTTTCAGTAAGACTTAATTTTATGCAGATGGCAATTCTCTAAAAATATATAAATTTATTATAATATCAAAAATAATTCCCTAGAATTTCAATATTTATAAAATAACTTTAAAGGGAGAAATAGGTAAAGTAGTTATATTGAAAACGTAATAGAAATTTGCCCTACCATATGTTAAACTGTTTTGAAGAGCAACACAAAGTAATTAAAGTAGTTTCTAGTGCAAAAGGAAAGTCAGATTAATCACAAGAATATAAGATATGTGATATATCAAGTAAGTGATGTGTCAAGTTAAAAGAAAAAAATCAAAGATCATTATAATTTATATTAATCAAAGGGAAAATTGCAAATCTCAGTGAAGTATTTGTATCTATCTAATTGTCAACTAGAAGTGTTAAATTTCTGTATACTTTATGGTATGAAAAATATATTCTAATACAATACCTATAGTTTTAAAACTACTATATTTCTAAAAATATCTTGATATTTTAGTTTTAATATTTTCTCTTCCAAGAGCTAATGAAAGAAAAATATTAATCGAAGTATAAAAATGTATGCACAAAGAGTGACCATATAAACATTGCTTATTATATGAAACGTCTTCTTTTCAAAGGACCTTGGTTAATTAATGTTACATTAGAGAAATTAAATCATAAGTTACTCAAAATATTTATCTAGTTATACATTTGATGGATCAAATTTCATAATATTTTGTAATGAAAAATATAAAAATATGAAATACATGAGATAATAAAGTTTGCAAAAACATAATTTATGTATGTGTATCTACATGTAAAATCTGTTATCATATACAAAAAGAATTTTAATTTTCTCTGGAAAAAGGTCATATAGATGACTTTTTACTTATAAAATTCATTAGCTCACATAATTTTTTAATACGCTTTTAAATTTTGGGCATTATTTTATTTTCTAATGAAAAATCTGTTTATAATGTTTTAAAATCAACTTTTAAACATTTTTTTCCCAGGAGATTATGAATTCATTATGTGTCAAAGACTATTTTAGGAATTTGTGAATGACCTATTTCTAGGGATGACAAATGATTTGTATTTCATAAAAATTGAAGTAAGTTATCATTATGGATTCATTCTGAGTTTACAGTTAAGTTGTATATATGTATAGCATGTATAATATACATAACATATGTTCTTATAGTAACACAAAATTATACTAATAATTGGCAGAGATGGGCTTGATTCTAAATTCTGAGTTTACAGTTAAGTTGTACATATGTATAGCATGTATAATATACATAACATATATGCTTATAGAAACACAAAATTATATTAATAATTGGCAGAGATGGGCTTGATTATACAGTGGCTAAATAATTGTTAAGTCCTTTCTTTTTGTCTGCTTCTATGTCATAATTTATTTGTGTAAAATCATTTAAAGTAGGACACAGGTCCTAGAATTTAATTGTATCTTTCTATGCTACAAATCATAATGTAGTCAATCACTATTAAAAAGACAAAATGTAAGTCTCATGAAGTCTAATCCTTTGTTTTCTTTACTATTTTTGTTAGATCCAGTATCTAGAATGAATCTGGCACATAATGGGTACTCAATAAGTATTTGTTAAATAATGAAAAACAACTGGTAATGAAGATTAAGTTATCAGACGTAAAGTAAAATAAGAAAATGGATAATATTTTATATATTTCATATTATGTTATTTTACTTTCTTTCCATGCAATCATAATTTATCAAAAACGTTATGGGATTTATAATTACATTTTTCATAGAACCATCTTATATATAGCATTGGAATAGTGTTCTGATTTTTTTCATATTTAATATTACCTTGCAAATTCTACATTAAAGCATGATATTTTTTAAACTCCTTGGCCTTTGTAAAATGCCAAGTTTGATTGCACTGAGAATATGAGCAGTAATTGTCATACTCTGAAATTATAAAGCCAAGAAAAAAAGAGACAAGAAAGTCAGCGATATCGCAGTGAACCACAGCTTATTGACTGAAGCTGAGTCACATAATAAAACTGTCATTCAAGCGTGGAAAGGAAAAACTCATATATTGCTTCTAATTTTTCTCCAAGCTCAGTTTGTGGTAGGAAGTCCTGTGACAGCTGTCTGCTACTAGCCAGCTGATGTAAAATGCTCTTTTTATTTGCAGAAGTAACCTCTTTGGAAACATTTTCATTAAGATTTTCTTCAGTAAATACATACACAAAATCTGACCATCCATAATTAATATAAATGAAAATACATTAGCATATTAATCATCATTCAAACACATATCAGATTTATTAAAACAAAGACTTATTTTTCTAGATGTATAGATTACATTGTGGGTTCCTAAAAATTAATCTGTTAATGCTCTAACCCCCAATATGACTATATTGGAGAGAGAGGCCTTTAAGGAAATAATTAAGGATAAATAAGATCATATGAGCGGAATCCTCATCCAATAGGACTGATGTCCTCATAAGAAGACAAGGAGGCACCAGGAGGGTGTGTACACAGAGAAAAGACCGTGTAATGACACAGCAAGATGGGGCTGAGAAGGAGGCCATCTGCAATCCAAGGGGAAAGGCTTTACCAGAAACCAACCCTTCCAACACCTTGATCTTGGGCTTCCAGCCTCCATAACTGTAAGGAAATAAATTTCTGCGCTTTAAGCCAACTAGTTTGGTATTTCGTTATGGCAGTTCAAGCAGACAAATATACTAAGTCTATGAAACATACATTCAAGTAAAAATATTCTTTCTCAGCTTTTGCTCTTTTTATTATTCTAATGTAATTTAGAGTCAAATTTAGTGAAATTCCAAGTCGAGTTTCACCCAAGTATGTGTTCTTGGAGTTTCATTATCCTCAAGCACCACCTCTACTTTCATTTTTACCAACTTTCACAGCACTGTTTCTGTAAGGTGTTTGTCACAAGTACCCCTGGTTCATTGTGGAGTACACAAACTGAGAACTCGGCAGGTTGTCAGGGCAGAGGCACACTTCCTAGAAGTGACTGGTGGAAGTCTCCTAAGAGAATATCTCCAAATTTCAGGAGACATCATTAATGTCTCATGTGGTTCCCTTAGCAGGACATCTTCATGCCATCTCTGAATCTTTAGTAAGTCCCCTAGGTCTGTTTCTCTAGCACTATGTTTTAACTTTCTATTCATGTAGCTGGAGTGCCAAAGAAGCTGTAGTTCATAAAAAAACTGCTCTATTCTAGCTGGGTAGAAAAAAGTCTTATAAGCAAAAAGAACAATGGGAGGAAGAAATCCTTTTAGGAAAACAGATGAATCAATGTTAACACCTACTCATTTACAGAGCTGAAAGTTTTCAAGGTAAGGGACAGAAAGAACTATGGACAGGAACTATTTTTTCCCAATATGAATTTGTTTTATTATTCCCATTTATTTTTATTTTTGAGAAATATTTTTCAGAGTCAGACGATGCTTACTTTTTAAAAAAAAATTGCACAAGAAAAAAAATTTATGGTGAAAAAATGTTTTTATATAAAATGCTGATCTCTCCATAAAACTTTGAAACAGTGAGGTTTTTTTTACATTCTTTACTATATTTTAAGTACCAGGATACATGTGCAGAATGTGCAGGTTTTTTACATAGGTATACACATGCCATGATGGTTTGCTGCACCCATCAACCTGTCATCTACATTAGGTATTTCTCCTAATGCTATCCCTCCACTAGCCCCCCACCCCCTAGACAGGAACTGTTAAACTTGCATAGTGATAGTATAAAATCAGTAAGTCTTGTCCAGAAGAACTGGTTTTCATCAGTAGACTAAAAATACTGGTTGACTGTGCAATTAATTGCTGGAAAAAGGGAGTCAAACCAAAAGGCAAATAGGAAATGTCTAATTAAAGAACAGGGCTTTTGACATTCTGTTATATAAATTCCTTTAATCTACAACATACACAAAACTTCAATTAACATGTTGTTAATAATCTAAAATGTATCAGATTAAATAAGGAATACTTTTTTCTTATATAACTGCTTCAATAATGTAAAATAAATACACACCAGAAATCACGCAACTTTCTCAATAAGAAGGTTTTGTTATACAGTCTCCAAGAATTCATGAAGATGATGTTCCACAATTTTAACCCAAACCTCAACTGTAATTTTAATTTGTTTTCATTAATATAAGACATAGCTGGCTCCCTATTTTCATATTCTTTTATATTGTAATAAATTACATATATAAAAATGTACACTCAATAATACTTTGTACAGAAGAGTACAGTCAACAACTTATTTCAAAGACAACAGAAGTGGAAGCACCATATCGAAAAAATACATCACTTGTACACTAGAAATCCTGCTTATTCCCTACCCAACCACTATTCACTTTAATTCCTCCACCTAAAGAAAATTTTAATTCTGACTTTTATGCTAATCATTTTCTTACTGGTTTTTAGTGTCTAATTTCTTCAACAAGTGTGCTAAAAAAGCTAAAATGGATGGAATTATACAATATATGCATTTTATGGTTACCTTGTAGCTCAATATTACATTTGAGAAAATCACACATGTTTTGAGCACAAGTGCAAGTATCTCTACTGGATATAACTTAGGAATGCATTTTCTGGGTGATAAGATATGAGCATCACCAGATATAAAAATGTAAATTTGCAAGCTGTTTACCAAAATGGTCATACTAAGTTACATATACTGTGGAATTGCTAGTAGATCTCTGTTGTATGGCATGTTTTCTCTTTAGCAATTCAAGTTAGTATGTGGTGGTGTTGATTTGTGGATTTAATTTGCATCTCTTTTATTACTGAAGTTGAATTTCCATTCTTGACTAATTAGCTAGGTTGAGCACATTCCCATTTATAAATCCTCCATTGTGAAGACTCTGACAAGTCTCTTGTTCATTTTTCCGTTGGATAGGTTGGTTTGGAGGAATCATTTATGAAATATTTCTTTAGATGTTATATAACATATTTAGATGTTTAGATGTTATATATTGATTACGTCACAAATCTCATTTCTTTTTCCTAATGTTCCTTTTCACCTCCTAATGATGTATTTTGATAAACAGAATTTCTTATTTTTAATGCAATATAATTAATCAAGGTTTTCTTCATTATTATTTATTTCTTGACTTTTATGTCTGGTATAAACAATCTTTTTCAATTATTATATAATAAAGGTATTATTCAATATTATATTTTAAAAGCTTTTTAATATCAGATCTATATTCAACTAAAATTAAGTTTTTCTGAATTTGGGGGTAGACATAAAGTTCATTTTTTTTTCTTTCCTATTTTTTCCTTGGGGGAAGAGGGAGAAGTATGTAATTGTCAACATGGTAGAATATTTATCTCAAAGATTTGTCCTCCTTCACTGCTGTGAAATTCTACTTTATAATTATATATCCATGGTCTATTCTTCAGCTCTTTATTATTCCACCTCTCTGTCAATCGCTGAGCCCACACTCACTTATTAAATCACTCGAGTTTTCAAATGAATTGTTGTCATTTATAGCAATTTCTCCCTCTAATTATTTTTAAATCAGGTTGTCAATTAACACTCAAAACAACAAAAAACTTTTAGTATTGTGACTGAAATTGCTTTACCTACAGAGTTCATGAAGAATTGATATCTTCAAATTTTGATTATTTCTGTCAATGAATATGGTATATCTCCAAATTAATTTCTCTGAATAACAAAAGGTGTATTTTTTGTTTTATTTGATGTTTGTTACAGGACTTAGAAATGTAACTGCTTTTTCTAAATAAACTTGTTATATTTCCAACGTTGACTAACATTTTCTTTCAAATATTTTAATCTATATTGGATTTGCCTAATGTTTACTTTCTCCTTATACATTTAAAGTATTTTTAAGTTTTTTGGTTATAAAATGGTATAAAAAGTGTCTCCACTTCTATTCTCTGGGAATAATTATCAAATAGGGGATACAACTTTTTCAGATGTATGATAGGATTTGCTGGTGAAACCATAGGAGCCTGAAATTGTTTGAAAAAGGGTTTAATAATTGTTGAATTTAATGCTTTTAGCAATTATAAGATGTTCAAATTTTCTCTGTAAATATTTATGTGTTTTTCTAGGCCTTTGAGCATTGCTTCTGACTTTTAAAATGTACTGGCTCAATGTTCTTTATAATGTCCTTATTTTATATTTAAATGTCTGTAGCTATTGATATCTCCACTTTCATGGCTGAGGTTTGTTGCCTGTGCTCTTGCTTGTGTGTTTCTTTGTGTTAATCTCCTCTGAAATGTATTGAATTTATTTAATCCTTCCAATAAACTACTTTAGGCTTTGTTGATATCCTTTGTTTTATATTTATTTTCTATCTTCTCCAGTTACGCTCTTACCTTTTAAAATTTATTTGTTTTGTTTTTAATAAATCAATTTGCCAGGTATAAACGGATTCTATTTCAAATCCATCTCACGCATACTAGAGCTATTACTCAGTATCACACTTTACTCATCTATACTTTTGTTGAAAAAGATATATTTTACCTTCATTTCTGAAGATTTTGATTTTTGAAAAGTCTAGATAATCAGTTTTACTGGTTTCCATTTTTTAATATGAAATCACATCATTCTTTAATATTTTTGCTGTTCTTTTGAAGGTAAATCATTAGCTTCTCTTCCATCTCTTAGGATTTTCTCTTTGTTTTGAGTCTTACTGTGCTGTGCCTACACATGTTATTATTTTCTTCTCTTTCCCTTATTTGGGGTTAAGAGTAGTGCTTTGATGTCTTTACTTAGTTTGGAAAATTCTCAGACGCTATGTCTTTATTGTTCCTCTTTCCTCTTCTTGATGGATTCCAATTAAATGTTTGTGATACTCTATGTTTTATGCCATGTGGTCCTGATCCTAATTATCACCCTTTTTTCTTTCTGTAATTTCATGTGGATATTTTCTATAGAAAATAGTTCTCCCTTCAGTTATTGTGTTGGAAAGAATGGCTTTCAAAATGTTCACATCTGTATTAGTCTGCTCTCACACTGCTATGAAGAATGCCCAAGACTGGGTAATTTATAAAGAAAAGAGGTTTCATTAACTCACAGTTCTGAATGGCTAAGGAGGCCTCAGGCAACTTACAATCATGACGGAAGGCACCTCTTCACAGGGCGGCAGGAGAGAGAATGAGTGCCAGCAGGGGAAAGGCCAGATGCTCATAAAACTATTAGCTCTTGTGATAACTCACTCACTATTATGAGAACAGTATGAGGGAAACTGCCCCCATGATACAAATAACTGCTACCTCATCCCTCCCACAACACATGGGAATTATAGGATCACAATTCAAAATGAGATTTGGGAGGGGACACAAAGCCAAACCACATCAATGCCTTAATCTCTGGAATCTGTGACTACATAACATAACATTACACTACATTACATTACATTACATTACATTACATTACATTACATTACTTAAGTTACGTGACAAAAGGGTTTTGCAGATGTAAATAAAGTCATGAACTTTACCACAAGAAGATTATCCTGGATTATCTGCTGGGCCCAATCTGTTCACATAAGTTCTTTAAAAAAAGAAACCTGTCCACAACTGGGACAGGATGGATCAGGCAGAAGAAGAGAGATGCTGCTAAAGAGGAAGGCAAAGCCTTCAATATGTGAAAAGGATTTGACTCACTGTTACTGTCTCCAAAATGTAGGCGCCTACATGGGCCAGACAGAGGCCTCCAGTATGTCAGGGCATCTCTCTTCTTAGGGCCAGCAGGAAAACAGTGGCCTTTGCCCTGCAACCACAAGGATTGGAATTCCACCAAAAATCTGAATGAGCACGGCTGTGGATTCATCCCTAGAGCAAAAAGGAAAGCAACTCAGCCACACCCAGATTTCAGCTTTGTTAGACACTAAGCAGATGACCCAGTTGAGCCAGACAGTCGCCAGACTTCTGATCTACAGAACACAGAGATAATGATTGGGTGTTATGGCAAGCCAGAACGTTGGTGGCAATTTATTATGGTAGCCACAGAAAACTAATGCATTTATGTTAATGTGCGAATACATTTGCCTACTGTGTTCCTAATGTCAGTAATTTCAGCTCCAATGCTTTCTATTTATGAACAACTCCTTTGCCGACATGGATATTTAAAATGGCATAACTCTCTGTTTCTCCTGTCTAACAGAAAATCAAATTTTTAATGAGTTCATTTTCTCTTACACAATTTTCATGGGAGGTGAATCATGGTAAGTATAAATCAAAAGTGAGATTTTTATTTTATTTGCCATCGATAGATTTTGATGCAGGGAAGCAATGCAGTTCTGGCCGGTTCTAAGTAGGTGCAAGTTTTCAAAGACCTTCAAAAGAGTAGTCCCTTTTCTGCCACTGGTTGAAGCATTTAAAAGTAGTATTTAGGCCGGGCGTGGTGGCTCAAGCCTGTAATCCCAGCACTTTGGGAGGCCAAGGCGGGTGGATCACGAGGTCAGGAAATCGAGACCATCCTGGCAAACACGGTGAAACCCCGTCTCTACTAAAAATACAAAGAAAAAAAAAAAATTAGCCGGGCGTGGTGGCGGCGCCTGTAGTCCCAGCTTCTCCGGAGGCTGAGGCAGGAGAATGGCGTGAACCCGGGAGGCGGAGCTTGCAGTGAGCGGAGATCGCGCCACTGCACTCCAGCCTGGGCATCAGAGTGAGATTCCGTCTCAAAAAAAAAAAGAAAAAAAAAAAAAAGTAGTATTTAATGTTGATGCCTGGAAATACAGCAGCCCTCTGCTGATCTCTGAGGAAGCCACACTTGCATAGAATAGAACAGAGAGATGGGAGGAAACTGGGTCCTTGATGATATCTGTGACTGAATTCAATAACTATGTGGCCACTCTGCATTGCGGTTGTGTGAGAAAATAGTGTCATCATTTGTGGCAGCTTGATTTGAGGTTCTCTAAAGCCATCTTACCTGATACAATCGACACTGTCAGTTTTTTCTTCTCCGTAATCGCCTTGTCAATCCATCCTGTTCAGTGACTTCAAAGGGCAAGATTACTGTGGTTTCTGTTGTAAGCATGCTAAAATTGTGGGAGCGTTTGCAACGAAAGTTAAATATCTTATTTATAACATATTTTTAAGCAAAAAGAGAGAATCACTACAGATCTATTGCTATTGATATCAGCTAATTGTGTATTCACGTAGTAACTATTAATTGCCTATTTGAAAACAATTACCTTTCTCTCAACCTTCCTCGTGCTGGACTGACTTCAATTTCTTTAGTCTTTGTTGATAATACGTTCTTCCTTAAATCATTCTTTATCTTTTCATTTGACATTTCCATTTTCTTCACATTTATCTTAAATGCGAACATTGGAAAAGAAGACAGGAACAGTAAAAAGTATCCAAATAATATCCCTGATTAACTTCACAGCAATCCCAGCTTGCCAAGGGAAATAAAGGAACTTTCCTTATTTATTTGTGTGTGTTACAAAAGAAAGAATAATCAGGACTCCGTTAATTAGAGCATTTACTGTAGCTTTGGTTTGTGATAGAGCTAGACCAAAGCTGAGTTTCAGTGGGGCATTTTTGGCATGAGATTATCCAGTGAATGACCTTTAAAATAGAGCAATGGAATAAATGAGTAATCTTTTGGGTGTGAGATTAATTAGTGGTTAAATTATTTTTAGTCTATTTGTCCTGCATTACTAGGCAAAGTTTAAACATTTCATATAAAGATAGCTAATGATGTCATCAAGTCATTTATTTGCTCATTTTATGAATTTGGGGAAAAATAAAAGAAAATTATGATGCTATTAAATACCTAAGCATATGAATATCCTCCAGATATCAACAGTCTTGTCATTCTCATATTCAATGTGTTATGTATTGTATCTCTTATGTGGACATAATTTATTACTATATGTCTTTGTTAGTATTTTCACAATGTTCAGTGGACAATGATGAATTGTATTTATTATGACCAGGGAAAGAGTCAGGAAAGTGTTATTTAATATCTGTTATATCTGATGCATATTTGATTACCAGTATGTATATGTGCATATAACAATGAATAGAGCTATATATAGGGGTATGTGTGTGTGTGTGTGTATATATATATATAATTGAGCACAGTAAAGCAAGACAAAAACTATCCAAAGAGAACTAAGCCTTCGTTGAGTGGGGCTTCTTATCATTTTATGTGTTTGCCATGGTTTCATTTGACAACCTGGTGAAGAATATTGAGCACCCTCAGAAAAATGGTATTAATAATTTATGGCAACAAAAATAACAGCATATGCATAGATATGCACATAAACTAAAATACAAAATTATGAAGGTAGCCATTATTATTAAAACAGAATGTAAAAACATAAATTTGTGATACAATAGCACATATGCATATGTAATAATATTATAAATAACAAGATATGACCATGTCTCTGATAATTTTCAGTTAGTGGTAAAGGTTAGATAGTTGAGATATCTGTAATAAGTATAAGCGATGTGAAAATATTTATAGTTTATATTTATATTGGTGACAAAAATCACAGGTAATTATAATACTTCTGTGATTTGTTTCCTTGATACATTAGTGGAAAAAATACTAAATTTCAATTATATATAAGCAATAATAAAAACATAATTTCTCATATAAATTTCCATGCCTACTAATTTCTGTCTGTGGACATTTTAGGAATCTATAGTTTCAATAATTAGACTCTGTTAGATGAACCAAGGCTTTATAGAAACCTGGACTTAAAGTCTATTTGAGGTACTTATCGTGCAACCTTGGAAAAATAGTTTCTGAATATAATTTAATAATCTAAAAAATAGAAAGCCTAATAATAACTCTCAGAGTCATTTTCTAGCTGAGCTATACCATGACAACTTATAACATATGCTTTTAAACACTGATAGACATCTTGTATTATAAAATATATTGTAGGCTTTCTGGACTTTTTAAATGCACAGCATGTTTAATCAATATGTACCAAAACCTCGTGGGTGTGGACATGCATATTTGTATTTGTGTGTGTGGAAGTGAGTTTCAGTTTTATCTCTGACAATTTTGCAAGCTAAGTATACTTTTTTTCTGCTACACTTTCAACTCATTCTATCATATTTCTTACCTTTTCAGATCGAACTTTCCTTCTCTCATTGCTCATTTTCCAAGAACTAGTCATAAAATAGTTACCTAGAGCCATATAAAAATCTTATGTGTGTTGAGCCTGAGGGCAGGCCACAGTTCCGAATTTTTTCTCATATATCTGTCTGTGCCATTGGCTCTCCCATTCAACTCTATTAACTGTTATTTAACCCTTGAACTGCTTCCTCGTGTTTCTCCCCCACCCTTTCCTCAGGTGAATTAGTTTTCTATTGAAGCAATCACTGATTACTGCAACCTTTGTGGTTTAACAGCATATAAATTTATTATCTTGCGTTGTTCTGTTGGTCAGAATATAAAAATGAGCCCCACTGGGCTAGAATCAAGGTGACTGCAGTGCTGCATTTCTTTCCGGAGGTCCTAGGAGAGAATCTGTATTCTTGCCTTTTCCAGCGCTGAACACCACCTGCATTTCTTGACTCACATCCTCCTTTCATCCTCAAAGCCAGCAGTGACTGCTTGAGTCCTTCTCACATTGTGCGCCTCTCACCATGACCCTACTACCTTTCTTCCAACTTTTAAGGACCCTTGTGACTATACTGGGTCCAGCTGGGGAAACAAGTGTAATCTCTTTCTCTTGAGGTCGGTTGGTTAAGAGCCTTAATTCCATATGCTACCTTAATTGTGCTTTGCATAACATAGCATAGGCACAAGTTCTGGGGATTTGGATGTGGACATCTTTTGGAGGGCGTTATTTTATTTACCACACCAGATGAAGAAACAATGTTTATTAATATGAAATTAGCATATGATGTCTAAGACCGCTATTATTCATATGCTTCTTCGTGTAGAAATATTTTAGTGAAATTTTAGAGAGCTTTGCTTTCATTCAAAGAGGTGACTCTCATAGGCACAATAGCAAGCTTTATAATTCAACAATGAGAGGGATACTCAGGAGTTGTCTCAGGCATTGACAAGTTTCTAAATCACAATTGATAGGTGGCCTTTTATTTTAAATGCATAACACACTTTGCATAAATAATAATAAAAGCTGTGTTTTAAGTTTAATGTAGTATGTAAAAAATGTCTGTGTGTCCTTGGTAAAGCACTAGGTGAAGACACACATTAAAATCTAAAATCTTCATCCAGATGTAGAAATAAAATTGTAGGTATACGTTGTGGTCCTCTATTAACTCTGAATAATCTCATATATTATATGTAAAATTTGAATACAAGAATGACTTTGTGTTTAATTTCGAAACATATAAATTATATCAGCTATGCTATAACAGAATATATGTTATAAACTTCTTTTTTGGTGTTATTTCCACATTTTGCTCCTTGAGCCTTTAATATTGTGCTTTGCGGTTCTTAGAAAAGTCTGTCAGTCAATGAATTAATCTTTTCAAAAACACAGATCTTGGAAGAGTTTGATATTATTTTCTCCTTGTCTCAATAAGCTTGTGTGCCTATTTTTATATATCATGGATGAATGTTAAGAACTCAAAGTGTAACATTATTTCACCTTTCCACATCTTCCTAAGGCAAATACTTAATTAGATGATATGTAGCCAAAATGTATCAGTTCGGTGTTATTGCAATACTGCAATAACGAAACCTTGGTGGCACACAATATTCTTACTGTTAGCTGAGGGTTAAGCAACTACCACTCTCAAGGATGAAGAATTTTCACTGGGGAAATTGCGAAGACTAAGCTCTTCCCCACATATCTCTCATTCTCCCAAAATATAGCCTTAGGGAGATGGCAGAGTTTCAAGGGTGCAAACCTCAGTGTGCAAACCCATTTCAAACTTCTGCTTCTATCTATCTAGTTACAAACCATTGACCAAAGCAAACAAGACAAATGGCTGAACCCAGTGTAAAGGGGTGGAAAATATCATCCAGTCCACAATGGAAAGTCCCTAAAAATAAAGTTAAGAAGCAAAAGACAGGCACAGAGGGAGTACTAAATAATTAAGACTGTCACTGTAATGTACCTGTGTAGTTTAGGAAACTTGTGACTCTGGGAATTGATTCTTCACCTAAAAATTCTTTGTAATTATATTAACTTATCAGCATTCTGTAAATATGCTACATGAGTTGGCAGACACTTTTAAGAGTATTTTACACCCTAAAGTTAGTTTACCTCTTAACTGAAACACAGGAATCTGTTTAAGACAGATATTGTAAGAAGTAAGTATATAATTTCTTATATGAAACAATCAATCTGTGTCTCAAATTTAAAACCTCACATGAAGCCATTTCAGAAAACAGTTATTGTGGGTATATTGCTAGTGAATGACTTTTTGAAAGTAGTAAAAAGAAAATCTACTCAAACAAATTTACTTCTAATTGCTTAAATTAGGGAAGTTTGTATGTTTTCAAGACATTGTGGTATATTTAATTATAGACTGATTGCAGTCTAAATTATTTTGATTAGAGAAGTTCATGTACATCATAGATTTTGGAATAGAAGAATTTAAAAAGACAAAATAATCGAAACATTACAATCCATCTTTAAAAAGCAGATGCTAGAGTCACACCCCAATAACAATGTTAAAATTTTGGTCAGCAATATAGAAATAAAGCTTCATAATTTTAATAGAAATATACCCGAACAGAATTTAATTAAGAAAAAGTGGGACAAAGGAAATTGCATTGTTCATGGCCCTCAAAGATTGATGTGTTAGGATAATCATTTTGTACTTATGGAATTCTTCTTATGTATACTTCACATTTATTGAGCATGTGCTATATTCCACACATTTCTCTAAATAAACCCACAAACAATGACAACAACAAAAATATAGATTAGGTATTATTTTTATTATACAAAAGAAGAAATTGAAAACAGGTGAACTACTTGCCTATGATCAAATAGCTAAGTAATGCGATGCCAGGACTCTAACCCTGGCAGCCTGGCTCCAGATTCAGCATTCCTCACCAGTGTGAAACACTGAATTCCATACATGCTTCCCCATAGTGTCAAGGAGACTTTCTTTTTCCTTTTTTCTTTCTTTCTTTCTTTTTTTTTTTTTTTTTTTTGGAGACGGAGTCTCACCCTGTCACCCAGGCTGGAGTGCCATGGCACCATCTCAGCTCACTGGAACCTCCGCCTCCCAGATTCAAATGATTCTCCTGCCTCAGCTGCTTGAGTAGCTGGGATTACAGGCACCCACCACCACACCCAGCTAATTTTTATATTTTTAGTAGGGATGGGGTTTCACCATGTTGGCCAGGCTGGTCTGGAACTCCTGACCTCGTGATCCGCCCTCCTCGGCCTCCCAAAGTGCTGGGATTACAGGCGTGAGCCACCACGCCTGCCTGCCAAGGAGACTTTCATAGCTTGTTTAGACTGGGTCCTTGTTCCAGAGAATTCTGCCCAACATTAACCCATCACATTTTCGACCTCACTCCCTTGTGCCTTCATTAAAACCTAAGACTGAGAAGACTGAGTTGCTTTTCTCGACTGTGCAAAGCCTGTGTGGATTATTGTTTTATATCAACGAAGTAAGATTAAAAAGAAAAGACTTTAGAATCTTATAAAAGAATTGCCTCTAGGTCTGTTCCAGAAATGTCTCCACAGAGCCCATGTGGCTGTCCGCTCTTGCAGTGCACACAGAAGACTCCATACAATCAACAATGGTGGTGACAGGTGCTTTCAGTGCTTTCAATATAGCTAACCAAGGGCTTATTCAAACCATTCTGAACTTCTGTCAGTAACATGATTAAGAGCCATGTTAAATCAAATATAACCGGCATATATTAGCAGTCAAGTTTTTCTGGAGAAGTAAAATATTTCAGAAACGAAAGCAACAACAACAATGACAACAACAAACCACCATGGCACTGAGTTCTGTTTCATTCAGGGTGTTTGTCTTTTTGTTTTGTTTTGTCTTGTCAATGTCAGAATGTTTTTCAATGTGCTGCTCCAGCAATCAGGGCCTCATCGCTTTGATTTCAAACGCTAATGCTGCTATTTTGCTGAGGTTATTGTTTCTTAGGTTTGCTGCATGTATTAGTCTCTTTTAAATTATATTTTAAGACTGTAAGACAGTTTGATAAATCAGAACTTTTTATACCCCCCTGTAACTCTATCTAGAGTATTTAAATTTAAAAACAAAAAAATCTCATTGTTTTGCTTTAACAAAAAAAAGAAAACAAGTTCTTAAAAAATTTTTCTTTAACTTTTATTTTAAGTTCTGGGGTACCTGTGTAAAATGTGCAGGTTTGTGTAAAATTTGTAAATTTTTAAAATTTTCAGGTAAATGTGTGCCATGGTGGTTTGCTGCACAGATCAACCCATTGCCTAGGTATTAAGCCCAGCATCCATTAGCTATACTTACTGATTCTCTCCCTCCCCATAGCACTCCACAAACAGGTCGCAGTGTGTGTTGTTCCCCACAATATGTCCATGTTTTCTCATTGTTCAGCTCCCACTTATAAGTGAGACAATCCAGTGTTTGGCTTTCCATTCCTGCGTTAGTTTGCTGAGGATAACAGATTCCAGCTCTATCCATGTCCCCGCAAAGGTCATTTTTAACCTCTATAACCGGAAAAAGAAAAGTTTTAAGATGAGAATTTTCTTTAAATCTATTTCATATTTATATATTTAACACTATCATAACTTTCTATATTATTTTTGTATGACTTCTGAAAACTATGCATAAAAACAAGGAGTAAATGATGTTTTTTTTTTTAAAGCTGCTCAGTTGGCTCATATACCTTTTCTTCACTCTGTTCTTCATTCTGGACAAAGCCGTATTTACTGCTCTCAGGTCTAAGAAGAAAAAAAGGTCTGAAAATTTGCCCAGTTTAAATCCATGGATATTACAAATGAAAAAGATTTTGTTGTCGACATACCAATAAAGAACAGTACGTTCTCACTCCATGTCATTGATAGGTTGTTGGAAATTAACGTTATGCTAAATGGCTCAAAGCAGGTCCTTGAATAATACCATTTCCTTTAATGTCCTTTCTTTATAATGTTGATGAGAAAAAAATGTTTTTATTAAAAATCATTTTCTTTAAAGTTTCAGTTTCCAGGGACCTATTGACAATACATACGTATTGTCTCAACTGATTGTGAATAGCCTTCTAAGATACACAATTAATGTAGGCATAATTAATTACCTTCACCATGAAAATGTAGGGTAACGTTTAACATTCATATTTTCAAGAAAAGATTATAGTTCTATAAAAATTCAAATCTAAAGAGAATTTGTTCTAAAGTATAGAGAAAGTTAACTGCTAAAATTACCATTTTAAATCATTGGCGTCTCTGGTCTTGCTTTACTGTGCCATTGTCCTCTCTCTCGTAGAAGTCCCATTCTTGGCTTTCAGGTATTTCAGACTTTTAATCCTTTCTTCCTTTCAAAAGTCTCCTAATCTCTATATGTATTCAGAAATTTCCAGTTTACAGAGATAATAGATGGGTAATTCAAGATATTTTTTCCGAATAAAAATCACTGAAAATCACATAAACAACCAAATCCTTGAGAAACTAATTTTTTTAATATTAAATAATGAAAGTGTTACTGGAAAGTGGTTCTGATCCAGACTCCAAGAGAGGGTTCTTGAATCTCATGCAAGAAAGAATTCAGGGTGAGTTCATAAAGTGAAAGCAAGTTTATTAAGAAAGTAAAGGAATAAAAGAGGATTACTCCATAGACACAACAGCCTTGAGGGTTACTCTATGGAGTAACCCTTGAGGGCTGCTGGTTATCCATTTTTATGGTTAATTTTTTGATTATATGCTAAACAAGGGTTGGATTATTCATGCCTTCCCTTTTTAGGCCATATAGGGTAAGTTCCTGATGTTGCCATGACATTTGTAAACTGTCATGGCGCTGGTGGGAGTGTAGCGGTGAGGATAATCAGAGGTCACTCTCATCACCATCTTGGTTTTGGTGGATTTTGGCCAGCGTATTTACTGCAAACTGTTTTATTAGCAAGGTCTTTATGACCTTTATCTAGTGCTGACCTCCTATCTCATCCTGTAAGTTAGAATGCCTTAAAGATTTGTGAATGCAACCCCGTAGGTCTCAGTCTCATTTTACCCAACACCTATTTAAGATGATGTTGCCCTGGTTCACATGCCTCTGACAAAAGTCAAAAGCAGTGGCAAGACTGTAAGAATTTACCAGTAAAAAGTTAAGAGAACACTAGAAACAAGCACAAACATCACTATCACTTTTTGCTACAAAGGCATTCTCAGATTAAGGGAAAGTAAAACGTTTAGTTTTATGGCCTCAGTGGACAAAGGTAATTAAAATAATATCCTAGGGCTTTTGCAAGTGGTCTAGCAGTATAACCTCTCCATGGTAAGCCTGGACAGCTATGAACTAAACCCATAACACAAGAATGAATAAGTGAAAAAGCCCACATAATAATATAGTGTTGGATTGACTTTCTTATATTAAGTTTGAATTTCATGTATTGTGCCCTTCTGTTAATAATTTTCTCAGGAACTTTGTAAAAACAACTGTAAATTCTCTCTGGAGGAATACATATTCATTTTATGTCTTAAATTATTCCTGCAAATAGTTTTTGACATTCAGTATTCAGTAGAGTCAAAGATAATCAGACAAAGAAACTACACCATATGATAAAGAACCAACAGAAACAACATACAACAGAAAAAGGCATGTATATGTGCATGTCCTAGGTGTGTGTATGTGTGTGTATAAATAAATAATAATATCAATATCATATCCAATACCTATCCATACTATAAACAATTATACACACATTATATGTATGTGTATACATATTATTATATCATATATTATGTACTATAATATATACATACATTATAGTATGTATAGTATATACACACATACTATATGTGTGCATATATGTAATTATATGTGCATATTTTATATTATATATAATTAAATATACAAATGTGTGTATATAATTATATCTATAATATTAAATAATTATATATACACGGACATAAAGCATGCATAGGTATTGGCCTCAATATAATTAGAATACTATGAAATATTTTTCATATGTATACTTTTTATATGTATTACTTTTATTTCATGAACTCAATGTATATGAAGCAACATGCAGGCTATTTAAAAACATAGAGGACAAACTCAATATATATAAAGGACACAGATTTGAAAAAAATCATGTAAGTAAAAAAGTTTTTTAATTAAATTAAAGTTTTAGTAAAAGTGTATAAGCCTTCCAGGAAGAACAAAATGAAATACACACATATTTTTTAAAGTGTACAAGGCAACTAGACACAACATATGAGCAATAAACTAGAAGGTAGATCAGGAAAACGTATGCCAAATATGGCATATACGCACACGTTAGCATAAAGGATATAACAGAAAAGGTGAAAAGGAGGAATGAAAAAGAGAAAACATTTTCTTAGTAGAACAAACAAAAGGATACAAAGATGAAGCCAAATTGCCTTCAGAAGGTGATTTACACACCCACTGACCATATAGATATTAATTGCATACATGTTTGATTTTTATCATTTATTTTCATCTCTTATTTTAGCCGAATTTGTATATAAGAAAACCTCAACAAAAATATAAAATAATTTATAAGTTCACCTCAGTAATATTTAGTTTCCTAAAGTACTGATAAAACTTGAAGATTTCAGAATACAATTTCAAGGGTCAGATTGCATGAGTTTGAAACCACGTAAATTACTATATAATCACTGAAATAAATAAATAAAAGTGCACTTCTCCGAGGTTTCATTCACTCCTGTATAAAATGTAGATAAAAACATTCCTCATCCTTTAGATGATATTGTGAACACCTTTAAAAAAATTGCACAGTGCCTGACACAAAGTAATTGCTATTTTTAATAGAATTATATTCACAAGTCATGTATGAACATTGTAACAGTATTTAATATATAAAATAAGTAGTATAGGTCCAAGTATTCGCCTACAATACAATTTCTTTGTGCATCTCAATGAGAAAAATCCCTAAGGAGAAAGTCACAATTTCTTCCTCTTTCTTCCTTGGCTCACTGCAACCTCCACCTCCTGGGCTGGATAAATCCTCCCACTTCAGCCTCCCATGTGGCTGAAACTACAGGTCCAGGCCACCTCGCCTGGCTAATTTTTGTAATTTTAATAGAGATGGAGTTTCAGTGTGCTGCCCAGGCTAGTGCCAAACTCCTGAGCTCAAGCCATCTGCCTGCCTCAACCTCCCAAAGTGTTGGGATTATAGACATGAGCCACCGTGCCCCGCCTCTTCCTCACTTTCAGACACATACTCACTGTTTAGTACTTCATTCCTTGTCATGATTATAACTTGTAGAATAGCTACACTTGCCACTTAGGTAAAACTTAATTTTATCTAAATTGGATTGGAAAATGCTATAAGATTATGCAACGATATATATTTCTATTACTAATGCGTTTTTGAAATTTACAAGTTGCTAGTTGCAGATACAAAATTATCTTAGTTCTTTTTAAAATTGCTACACATTTACAGATGTGTAGTTTTCCCTTCCACAGTGGCAGCTGCGAAATTCTTTTTGCAGCTTCTCTTTGTCTTTAGGAGTATTTTTTTGTAGTCACTCCCAGACTCTGCTCAGTGCGTTTTCTCACATTTTGAGCTTTAATCAATCATTTCAAAAATAAATTTACACAATATCAGGATATATTAGTTTTTTTAGACCGTATAACTCCTACATTTGATTATTTAGAGTAATTTTCAGATTTCAGAATTTTCTATAATCTATATCCGGCTTACATCAACATATTTCACAAAATGTGAAAAGGTGATGTAAATATTTAATGGCATAAAATTGTAGATTGCTTGAAAAAGTAGCTGAAATGCTTTCCTTCCATGTAACCACTCATACTTACATGTGACTTCTCATGTTTTTTCCTCTGGAAATATAATCCGTCTGCTTTTTGGCTCACTTAAATCAGGGTTGTCTTTTGATTTCTTTTGACAAATAGAATGCAGTGAAAGAGGCATATGTCTCAAGAGGTCTTGTAAGCTTTTGTTCATCATCTTGGAATGCTGCCCAGAACTATGAGAATAAGTCCAGGCTCACTAACCTGTTGGATGATGAGAGACAATTGAGAATCCTATTGTCCCAACAGACAGAGAGCCAATCGCCAGACATGTGAGTGAGACTATCCTACAGGAGCCAGTCTCCAGCCAACTGCCATCTGACTACAGATGCATGAAGGAGCTAAGCTGAGATTACCCAATCCTAGAGGACATTGCAGAACTGCTGACTGCCCAGTTAACCCAGACTGCAGACTCATGAGCAATATATATATATATACACACACACACACAATATATAATGTATAGTGTGAATAGGTAGATAGATAGATAGATAGATAGATAGATAGATAGATAGATAGACAGAGATATCTTACTGGTGAGTCTGGAGTCTGGGTTAACTGGGCACTCTGCAGTTCTGCAAATGCGCTGAAGAATGGAATAATATGTATATATCTATACACATATGTATATGTATATATACATGTATTTGTATACATATATACGTGTATATATATACACACGGAGGTATATGTGTGTGTGTATATATTTATATATATACAGACACATACATATATACACATACACACACACACACACACACACACACACACCCAGACACATATCAGTCATTCTGTTACACCAACAGATTTTAGGACAATAATAAAATCAATCCTCTAAAACTGATTTAGCATGAGTTTACACTTGGTAAGTACTGTAACTCTTACTATTAACTGGCATTTTAATATGTATCTTAATTATGATGTTTTTGTTGTTTTCATTTGGCCTCTAAAGTTTTTTAAAAGCTAGGGATTTTCATGTTAGTTAGAACGTTTACTTAAATATTATCTTATAAAATTGTCTTTTTTATTATTCAATAGATTTATTTTTCAAGTTTGATAGATTCTAATTTGTTACTGTTATACGTACACCTACTGGCTTTTTCTGTCCAAAAAAGATTTTCAAAGATTTAATTTCTTTATCATATGTATTTAAATGATTCTGCTTTCTGAACAATAAATGTTAATACTGTCCAAAGAATTCATGTATAATATAGTTGTTCAGATTGTGTGTCTGAATTCCACTCTTTCAAAAGACAACTTTGTTCTTTTCTTTTAGTCACTTTATGGTATATTTTGGCCTATATTCTTTCTATATGCCTTAAAATCAAAGCCCATTTCAGCTAATTAATTTAGGATGTCCTAAAGTTGATGGAGTCGTTAATTGAGTTTTCCTGGAAATTCAATATTTTTACATATTTAATGGTTAAATATTAATGGTTAATATTAATTCAAAGATTAATTCATCGGCATTAAATATTCAACATAAAGAAATGTTAAATAAAATACCACTATTTCTAATTTTATAAATATATTTATTTTTAATTATTAAAACACTAAGGAACACAGAAGTGAGTCTCCAGGAATCTTAAGCAAAGACCATTGTGCAGAAATGTTTTGTTTCCAGTGTAAACAAAAAGTACTCCAATACATAATGTAACAATCCTTTGTCATGTGTTACATTACAGAATGAAATTAACATTTTCCAAAAAAAATCTTTGACAGTTCTCTCAACAAGAGTTAGTGCGCTCATTTCTGTGCTCCCAGCAAGTTTTTCTCCTTGTATTTATTTACTTGTCTCCCCAGTTCAACTCTTTCTTAGGTTTCTGAAGCTGATGCCATTCTCATACTAAGGACTTTACACAATTGTACAATCTAAGGGCCCCTCAAGAAGGAATAAATAAATTTCATCTGCATTAAGCAGCTTTACTGTTAATAAATGTTTCTGCTATTCCATCACTATGGCCTTTAAAACTGTGTGATTTTTTTTTTTTTTGCTTGAACTCTAGAAATAAGAAAACATTTTTTGTTTTCATGGGATGACAGAGTTAAGGGACTAATATTTTATTAGCTTTTGGAATAGATAAATTAAAAGATTACATCTTCTCATTTGAATCCTTTCCTTCCTTCCTTTCTCCCTTTCCTCCTCCATGGAGACACAGCTAAACCACAAGAACATATGTTGATAATATTTCAAGCTTACTAGTCTGGGAAAATAACATGATAAGTAGTTTTCCCTAAAAGTTTGAAAAATGATAAAACAAATATGCAAAGGGAAAATATAAAATTGAGGAATAAACTTTGGATATTGCTGTATCTAAAATTGCCATGTTCTTAAGTACACAGAAAAGACAAATTCTGATATACATTCTCCATTTTTTTAAAGAGACAGATGAAAGAGATTAAATGTGCTCTGTGACTTTCTACAGAATGATTGGGTTGAAGCAACAATTCTGAAAGAGACACAGGTATCTCTTTTTCAGTGTCATTTCTTATTCATTTTTATACAATATGTAAGTATATAGATGATAGACAAATTAGAAAGATAAATGATAGATAAACGAATAGATAGATGGATAGATGATAGATAGATAGATAGATAGATAGATAGATAGATAGATAGATAGATAGATAGATAGATAGATAGATAGATAGACAGACAGATAGGGAGATAGATGTAATACAATTTTTAAGTGCATAAGGGCAGTTTGCTCTGTTTTGTAAACGTTTGCTTCAGTAAACCCTCCTAGCATAATTTCTAGTCTTCCCAATGCTTTCCTTGTATTCTCGTATGTACTTACACATATGCATACGCACAAAGGTCTTTGACACACTGAAGGCTCTTTTCTAAAAATCTACTCTTACTATGACTGTGCATTCTTGCTCCCACCAAAGTTTTTTCTAGGTTTTCCTTGATTTTACATCTTGGAGCAAAAGCATAAAACATTGTTTTGACTTCAGATTTCATAGCAACTAAGAAAACCGAGAAACTGATGTAGTAAAGCTACTGTTCAGTGTATAGGCATGTTTACGCCTTTGGTATAGCATTCTGTTAGAGATAGTGAATTATCAGGGTGTATATGTCCCCTCGATCTGGTAGAAAACTTTTAGGGCTCTGTGCACTATTAAAGAAATTTGCCCTTTTCCTATTTTCTTAAATTAAAATTTGTCAACGGTTCTGAACGAATGTTCTAGTGGAAATGTGAATACCTTATATCAAAAATTGCAAGGTGTTAGTCCAATAACAGGGACTAAAAAGAAATGATGTTTCCTTATTTATTAGTGTAACATTCATTTTGTGTGAATACTAAAGAATATGTAAGAATTTGACATCTACAACAGACTTCAATTATGGGAGGTCTTACATACTTATCTATGTATAGAAAAAGGATACTAGATGTCAAAGAGGCATCTAGCTCATTTGAACCAGTCTCATGCTGTAGGATATTTCAATTATTTTGTGCATAAACACCATTCTAGGAGTCTGAATAAAATCTGGGGCATCAATGTTCAGCAGTGTGTGCATTTTCAGGGATATTTTTAAACCTATGCAAAATATTCACTGGAGGAAGCCCAAAGGAAGAATCAACTTGTTATATTCTTATTGATTAGAAGTTAGTATTTTGGAACATATTCTTAAGAAATCACTGCATAAGATGCAGTCTCTATTCACTTGGTTGTAGGCTGACAATAATGAATGATATGGACACAAGCTGTCAGGAGGGGTGCCCATAGACAGGGTCTTCATTAAGAAAAGTAATGGTGATACTTACAGCTCCCTGCAGTGACACCACAAAGACAAATGTCCATACATGGATACTGACAGATGGTGAATGACAGTTTTATAATTGGATAGTAAGTTGGAAGCTAGCAGATAATGTTCATGGGCTAGATTTATATTTTACTCACTTTGTGGGCTTTTGAGAAACTTACTTTCCATAAGAATTATGTCCACCTTTGTATTCTTTATCTTCTCTACTGTCATGTATTCATTGCATTTGTTTCCATTTTAATACACCAAAAATATTCTTGCTGATATTTTTTCCAGAATATTTCACTATGACCTTTACAAAATGAGCTTTCTGAATTATTTGAAAGAAAACATTAGGCAAATGAGAATGAACTGAAAATTACTCAAATTTCTCGAAATATCATGATGAGTTTATTTTGAAAAATTTTTGTAATGTATTTGAATGATAAATCATATTGAATCAGAACAGTTCCAAATCAATTGTATAATGGAGGAAAAAATCATATTTATACCTTTTAGGGAAGTGGAATAAATCAACATTAGCAGGATTGTAGGCTCTCAATTCCTTTTAATCACAAAGAAGTTTAACATACACACTTTTATATCCTTGTACGTAAAAATGCCAGTAGAAATATCTCACAGCAATTTCCAATAAAATATATTGTACAAAATAATGAAAGATTTATTTGTTCAAATTATTTTATTACATAAATGATTGCTTATAATAGATTTTTTCCAGTTTTTTTTTTTTTTACAATGAAATTCTAACAAACTTTATGAAAAATTTCAAAATGGTATAATAGAAACATTTCCTAGTGACCCCAGTTAGGAGTGTGTGGTATGAATATGAAATAATAGAGTGTACTAGGCCATTCTTGCATCGCTATGAAGAAATACTTGAGGCTGGGTAGCTTATGAAGAAAAGAAGCCTAATTGGCTCGGGGTTCTGCAGGCTGTGCAGGAAGCACAGCACCAGCATCTGCTCTTCTTCATGTGAAAGCCCCAGGAAACTTTCAATCATGGTGGAAGGCAAAGGGGAGCAGGCACATTACATGGCATGAGTGGAAGCAAGAGAATGAGGGATGGGGAGGTCCCAGACTTTTAAATAACCAGAGTTTATGTGAACCGCTTAAGGGCAAAGTTACTCATAACCAAGGAAATTATGTTAAACCATTCATGAGGGATCCAATCCTGTGAGCCCATCACCCCTCCTCAGGCCCTACCTCCAACATTGAGGAACACATTTCAACATGAGATATGAAGGGGACAAACACTCAAAGTACATCATTCTTCCCCCAGTCTTCAAATCTTACATCCTTCTGACATTGCAAAATACAATCATCTGCTGCCAGTAGTCCCCAAAATCTTAACTTGTTCCAACCTCAAGTCCAAAGTCCTAAGTCTCATCTGAGACTTATCTCCTTCTACTTATGAGCCTAAAATCAAAACAAATTATTAACGTCCAAGATACAATGGTAGTACAGGCATTGAGTAAACATGACAATTTCAAGAGGAAGAAATGAGCCAAAAGAAAAGGATAATAAGCTCCACACAAGTCTGAAACCCAGCAGGGCAGTCATTAAATCTTTAAACTCCAAAATTATCCCTGACTCCATCTCCTGCATCCAGAGTGATATAGTTTGGGTATCCCCTCCAAATCATGATGCAATGTAATCCTCAGTGTTGGAGCTGGGGCCTCGTGTGAGGTGTTTGGATTGTTGGAGCAGTTTTGATTGTTGGAGCAGTTTTCTCATGTGTGGCTTGGGCTATCCCCTTGGGGATAAGTGAGTTCTTGCTCTGAGTTCACACAAGGTGTTCTTTAAAAGTGTGTGGCATCCCCCCACCCCTTGCTCCTGCTTTTTCCATGTGATGTGCTAGCTCCTGCTTTGCCTTCTGTCATTTTTGTAAGCCTTCTGAGGCCTCCTCAGAAGCAGATACAACTAGGCTTCCTGTGCAGTCCAGAGAACTATGACCCAATTGAAAAGTCTCATAAATTATACAGACTCAGATATTTGTTTATAGCAATACAAGAATCGACTAATATACAGAGCATACTGGGACAAGGGGTGGACTTCCAAGGCCTTGGGTAGCTCTGCTTCCATGGCTTTGCAGGATGCAGTCCCTGCAGTTGCTCTCACAGGTTGGAGTTGAGTGTCTGCTGCTTTTTCAGGAGCAGGATTCAAGCAGCTAATGGATTTACCATTCTGGGATCTAGAGCAAGGTGATACCCTCCTTGACATTGCCTTAGTAGAAATTCTCTGTGAGTGCTCTGTCTTTTCAGCAAGCTCCTGTCTGGGCACCCAGGCTTTCCCATACACCCTCTGAAACCTAGGTGGAGGCAACAAGCCTCCTTCACTCTTGCATTCTGTGTACCTGTAGTCTTACCAGCTCCTCCAGAGGGCACCAAGGCTTACAGTTGGTGCCCTCTGGAGCAGTGGTCCAAGCTGTATGTGGGACCCTTTGAGCTGGAGCTGGAACAACCTTGATGCAGAGGGCAGTATCTCAAAGCTGTGCAGGCCTACAGTGTCCTGGACTTTGCCCCTGAAACTATTCTTTGCTCCTAGGCCTCTGGGCCTATGATGTGAGGGTCTGTTTTCATGATCTCTGATATGCCTTTGAGGGTTTTTTTTTCTCATTATCTTGAATATTAGCACTTGACTCCATTTTAGTCATATTAATTTCTCTAGTAAGTGATTGCTCCACATCCTATTTGGATTTTTTTTTTTTTTTTTCTCTGCTACACGGCTAGGCTGCAAATTTTCTAAACTCTTATGTTCTGCTTTCCTTTTGAATGTAAGTTCCAAATTTAAGTCATTCCTTTGCTCCCCTATCTGATTCTAGGTTGTTAGAAGCAGCCAGGCCAGCCTTGAATGCTTGCTTCTTAGAAATTTCTTCCACCAGATACCCTAAGTCATCATTCTCATGTTCAAACTTACACAGATCCCTAGCACATGAACATAAAGTAGCCAAGTTTCTTGTTAGGGCGTAACACGGATGACCTTTACTCCAATTCCCATTCGCCTCTTTATTTCCGTAAGACCTTGTCAGCCTGGACTTCACTGTCCATATTTCTATCAGTATTTTGGTCACAATCATTTAACAAGTCTCTAAGAAGTTTCAAACTTTCTTTTACCTTCCTGTCTTTTTCTGAGCCCTTCAAGCTCTTCCAACTTCTGCCTGTTAACTAGTTCCAAAGTTGTTTCCACATTTTCAGGTGTCTTTGTAGCAACACCCACTCCTCCATACCAATTTGCCGTATTAGGCCATTCTTGCATTGCTACAAAGAAACACCCGAGGCTGTGTAATTTATGAAGAAGATTGACTGACTGGTCGTTCTGCAAGCTGTACAGAAAGCATGATGCCGGCATCTTCTTGGCTTCTGGTGAGAGCTGTACAAAGCTTTTTTTTTCTTTATTTTTGAGATGGAGTTTTGTTCTGTCACCCAGTAGCATGATCTTACCTCACTGCAACCTCTGCCTCCCGGGTTCAAACAATTCTCATGCCTCAGTCTCCAGAGTAGCTAGGACTACAGGCATGTGCCACCATGCCTGAATAATTTTTATATATATTTTTTAGTAGAGATGGCATTTCACCATGTAAGCTAGGCTGGTCTCAAATGCATGACCTCAAATCATTCACTCCACTTGACCTCTCAAAGCACTGGGATTATAGGTGTGAGACACTGTGCCCAGCCTGTAGAAGGCTTTTAATCATGATGGAAGACAAACGTGAGCAGACACATCACATGGTGAGAGAGAGAGCAAAAGAATGAGGCAGGAGAGGTGCCCTATTTTTAAACAACCAGATCTCAGGTGAACTGAGAGAGAATCCATTATCACCAACGTCAGCCTTAGCAACATAGCAAGACCTTGTCTTTAAAAAGATAAAAAATAAATATTAAAAAATTAGATGATATTAAACAATTAAATAGCAAGTAAAACATATAATACTGATTTGAACAAGAATGCAGAAAACCTTCATATTTTAGTAACTTTAATAGCGCTTTCTTAATAACCTTTTTTTGAAAATGGGACCCCACATTTTTGTTTTAGAGTAAGCTTCACAAATTTAGTTGCTAGACCTGATTAGAAGCATTTTCCCTTACCGTGAAAAAGATGACGTGCATTTATTTCTAAATATGTGCTAATTTTAATTCTACTCACTATTAATTTCTCAATATAAAAACAGGGAATGTTTTAATACATTGTGTGCATTGTTTCACTCCATTTTAACGCAGGGGAAGGTACATGTGACCACCGACACAAACGAAATTTAAAAATATTCCATGATCACAAGGCTATCTGTCATGGAACCCCTTGATAGCCTCACTCATGTTCCTCTCTCCAAGCCCATGTATTCCATGGTCAACACTAACTGTGTATGTACCTCTTTTGTATAAATATTTTACTAATCACTCTAGGTATTACATTAGACATACAAAACTTACCACAATCTACAGATGTCAACAGTTTACTGGTTTGTATGAAGTGTAGAAAACTTGAGGCCAAGTGGTGAATAGCTGATGTCAGGAGTTTGAGACAAGCTTGGCCAACATGGTGAAACCCCTCATGTCTACTAAAAATACAAGAATCAGGCCGGGTGTGGTGGCAGGTGCCTGTAGTCCCAGCTACTCGGGAGGCTGAGATGAGAGGACTGCTTTAATCCGGGAGGCGGATGTTGCAGTGAACTGAGATCGCGCCACTACACTCCAGCCTGGGTGACAGAGCAAGACTCCATCTCAAAAAAAAAAAGTAGAAAATATCTACCTGTAAGTTTTCCCATTGTACTCTTGCTATAGAATTGTCTTAAATATTTTCATTACATACATTGAGAATGACATCAATGTTTTAACATTTCTTTCAACTGTCACATATAATTTTTAAAACTCAAGAGACAGTGTCAAGTCTATTCTGTTTACCCATGTTTTAAAGTTTGCAGTTTTTTTTGCTTTTTGTTTTTTGTTTTTTGTTTTTGTTTTTTGTTTTTTTGTTTTTTGGGTTTTTTTTTTTTTTTTGCTTACTTCCTGACATTCCAGGGTTTCTTTTTTAGTAATTTCTATTTTGTTTCAAGAACCTCCTTTGGCTATTTCATTAAATGTAACTTTTTTTGTTGACAAATCCTCTCAGTTTCCTTTCATTTGAAAATGTCATGATGTTTTCCTTTATTTTCAAGGAATATTTTCACTGGATTTAGAATCCTGGTTTGATAGTACTTATTCTTTTAGGATGAAATCATTTTTCATGAAAAATCCACTTTTATTCAAATCGTTTTTCCCCTATAAATAATGTGTTGCTTCTTCCTGGATGCTTTTAATTTGCTTGTTTGTTTCTTTTTAGATTCAAAAGCTGATTATAATGTTTCTTGTAATTTCTTTGGATTATCTGATACAAAGGTTCACTCAGTTTCACAAATTTTTATTTTAAGATACTTTTTGGGCCAAATTTGTGGGAATTGCAGCAATCATTTTTTAAAATTCTTTTTCAGCCCTCCCTTTTTTCTCCTTCCATTTTGATACTTCCATTTTATAAATGTTAGATATTTTGTTACAGTCCTACAAATTCCTGAGTCTCCAACAATTACTTTTCAGTCTATGTTCTCTGTTATTCCAACTGGGTCATTTTTATTCAATTATCGTCAACCTCACTGGCTGTTTTCTTTGTCCGCTCCATTCCACTGTAAAGCCCTTCTTTTGCATCGCTTATTGAGTGTATTGTATTTTTCAATCCTAACTTTTATGTTTGGTTCTTTTTCTATCTCTATTATTCTGCTAGGATTTTCTTTTTAGTTGTTTCAAACAGGTTTGTAAGTGTTTAGTAATTTTTATTATTACTGCTTAAAGATCCTTTTCAGAAAATCTCTATCTGTGTTATACTTGGTGTTGGCATTTATTATATTTTCTTGTTCAAGTTGTGATTATTTTATTCCCTGATATGCTGAGAGTTTTCCCTTGTCGTCTAGACATTTTTGATTATTATATTGTGAGACTTTGTGTAATCTTTAGATCTCTCTTAGCTGACTTTCTATAATGCCTGCCAGTAGGAGAAAAGAGAATACCCCACCTTCTGTTGTCAGGTGGGAGTAGAATCCAAGTTTTCCATCTGGCCATTGTTTATACCCCAGGGACTGCTTGCTTACTGCTGGATAAGGTATGGGAGTTCAAGCTCCCCCGTAGACCTCCACTTATGTATCTTGGCTGAGAGTATGGGATGCATCTCTTTATTGCTTCCATGTAGCCTCTACTAATACCAGAGAGGGCTTTGTTACTTTGGGGTGGTGTTAATATTTATGGGTTCCACTAAGCTTGTGAGACATCCTCCCAGCAAGAAAGGGGAGGAGTACCTCCTTATTGCTGGGTGAGGGTGGAAATCCAGGCTCCAACATGGTCTCCAGTGACACTGCTGGCGGGAATTGGGCTTGCTATTATAGGGGGAATACAGAAGCCTCAGCTCTCCATTTATTCTTCTCTGAAACCACATGACACACCGAACAACAAAAACAAAGACAAAGAACACATTAGAATAGTCCCCCTTCTACAGGGAAAATACATCCCAAAAGCCCTGGTGAGTGCGTGAAAGCACAGGCTGTACTAAACCCTATGTATATTATATTTTTTCCTATACCTACATACCTGTGGTAAAGTTTAATGTATACATAAATTAGGCACCATAAAAAGATTAAAACAATAACTAATGATAAAATAGAACAATTATAACAACAGCGTGATGAAAGTTGTGTGAATGCTGCTCTCTGTCTCTCTCTGAAAATGTATTATTGTATTATACTAATGGTGAGTGAAACTGTGGAATTTAAAACTACAAATTAAAAAGCAAAGCCTGCACTTACAGAAACACAAAGAAAGAATAGAATGGCAGCAGACTTATTACTAAAACCTATACATACCAGATGACAATATATTTATATTTTAATTAATTTATATTTTAAACAATAGTGATTACAAAAGACAAAACCATAAAAATGCTCACCTTAAAATTATATTCTCCACTAAATAAAGATGCTTTTAGATCAATAGGAACAGAGAAAATGAATCCCTACCAGGCCTGCACTACAAGAAATGTTAAGGATGTTTTTTACTCAATAGTAAAATCCTACCTGATTTATGTATGGATCTACATAACACAATAAAGATGGCTAGTAATGACACATTTGAAAGTGAATATAAAATATTTTATATTGTTTTTCTTTATAATTGTTAAACAAATAATAATAATGATGTTATTTTTATATCATCTGAAGGAAAATATATGGCAACAATAACACAAAGAATCAGAGGGAGCAAATACTGGTCATATTTTAAGATTTTTACATTACGAATGATGTAATATAATGTTATTTGGTAGTAGAAGGTAATAAGTAAAAGATGTGCATTGAAATCCTAGAACAACAATTAACTAATAAAATACAGACATATAGCTAAAATGCCAATAGTAGTGATCAAATTAAACTATTAAAAAATAATAAAACCATAAAAGGCAGGAAATAAAAAGAAACTGCACATAGAACAGATGGGATGCATAGAAAATTAAAAGCAAATTGGAAGACTTAATATCAAGTATATTGATAATTACATAAAAAATTGTTTAAACATGCCAATTAATGTGGAAGGCACAACCCACAAGCCTGAGACACAAGAATTATGTGTTTTTTCTGCCCCTGGTTTGTCTCATTTGGTCATTACAAAGATTTCAAGAGGAGTCAAAAACTTCTGATACTATGTTAGCATCTTTGATTAAGCATAGGGCCTACAGTAATGTAAATTAAATTATATTTGTGAATTCAATTATAACTATAAGTAAAATTAGATAAATCTGTGTTCTTTCTTGTGATCAAGTGCCTTTCTATTCAGTCCTCCAGAAACCAGCCAATCTAAAGTATTCCACACCTTTGTTTATGTATATGTAATCAAATGAACTAAGATCTCCAGATAGTAATTGAGTTTGTAATTCCTTTTGCAATTAATTCTATCAGAAAAAGTATTGCTGAATTTTATTTCTTATGCAGTTTTCTCTATTTATATTTATAGAATATTCTAACATCTTTGTTTTGTCATTCATTGACACCGTTTGGCTAACATTAATTTTCAAAACACTTCTGAGAATTGAAAGTTTATAATAATGGACTATTACTGCAGTGGATAACTCTTCCCGTTTGAAAGTATAAAGTTATTCAGTGAGGTGTTTAAGCCTATAAATTATATATCCTTGATTAAATAGTGTCTATACAGTGTAATGTAGATTTTTAACAATTTGACAGGAAAAGTTGGGTTTCCATTACACAAACTAATACAATGAAGATATATGCACAAATTTAAAAATCTAGAGAAAATGGATAAATTTCTGGAAACATACCAACTTCCAAGATTGAACCAGGAAGAAATAGAAACCCTGAACAGACCAATAACAAGTGATGAAATTAAATTAGTAATAAAAAAAATTCCAACGAAAAGAAGCCCAGGATCAGACAGATTCACAGCTGAATTTTGCCAGACATACAAAGAATGGCAGGTAACCAATCTTATTGAAAAATCTTATCAAAATAATTGACAAAAAGTAATTTCTCTATAACTCATTTTACAAATACAGTATCACCCTGATACCAAAATCAGTCAAATACACAATAACTCCAAAACAAACAAAAAAAACTATGGACCAATATCCCTGATGGATATAGAGGCAAAAAACTCTCAATTAAATACTAGGAAACCAAACCCAACAGGACACCAAAAAGATGATTCATTACAATCAAATGGGCTTTATTCCAAATATGCAAAGATGGTTCACCATATGCAAATCAATAAATGTGATTCACCACATAAATAGAATTTAAAACAAAAACCATATTGTCATCTCAATAGATACAAAAATAATTGTATAAAAATCCAACATCCTTTTATGATAAAAGCCATCAACAAACTAGAAATCAAAGGAACTTATCTCAAAATAATAAGACCCATATATGACAAACCCATAATCATCATCATACTGAATGGGGAAACATTGAAAGCATTTTTCCTAAGAACTGAAACAAGGCAAAGATGTCTACTCTTATCACTTCTATTAAACGTAGTAGTGGAATTCCTAGCCAGTGTAATCAGGCAAGAGAAAAAAAAAAAAAGGGATCCAAATTTAAAAAGTGACAGTAAAAATTTTTTTTTCACTGTTGACATCATCCTACACCTACAAAACCTTAAAGACTCCTGCAGAATACTTCTAGACTTGATAAGTGACTTCAGTAAAGTTCCCGGATACAAAATCAATTTTAAAAAAATAGTACCTTTTTTATACACCAGTAGTGATCAAGCTGAAGATCAAATTAATAACTCAATTCCATTACAATAGCCACTAAGAAAACCTAAGAATATATTTAATCAAAGCAGTGAAAGATCTCTACAAGGAGAACCACAAAACACTGATGAAAGAAATTGAAAAAGACACCAGAAGTAGAAAAACATCTTATGCTTGTAGATTGGAAGAACCAATATCATTAAAATGATTATATTGCCCAAAGACTCTTACACATTTAATAAAATTCCTATCAAATTACTTTCATTTTTTGCAGAATTAGAAAGAACAATATTAAAATTCATGTGGAACCAAAGAAGAGCCCAAATAGCCAAAGCAATTCTAAGAGACATTACATTGTCTGACTTCAAATTATACTATAAAGCTATAATAACTAAAACAGCATGGTACTGGTACAAAAGTAGACAAACAAATCAGTGGAACAGAATAGAGCACCCAGAAACAAAGCCTCATCCCTACAATTAACTGATCTTCAATAAAGTCAATAAAAATAAACAATGGGAAGAGGACACCATATTTAATAAATAGTGCTGAGAAAACTGACTAACCATATGCAGAAGAATAAAACTGGATCTTTAACCCTCACCATGTAAAAAACTTAACTCCAGATGAATTAAAGATCTAAATGTAAGACCTGAAACTATTAAAATTCTAGAAGAAAACCTAGGAAATATTCTGGATATCAGTCTAGGTAAATAATTCATGATGAAGACCCCAAAAGAAAATGCAACAAAACAAAAAAATAGACAAATGAGAGTTAAACCATAAAACTTCTGTACAGCAAAAGAAAGAATCAACAGAATATACAGACAACCTACAGAGTTGGAGAAAACATTTACAGATGATGTCTCTGACAAAGAACTAATGCCCAGAATCTACAAGAAACTCAAATTACTCAATATGACAAAAACAGCCTAATGTAAAAACTGGGCAGAGGAAATGAGCAAACATTTATTAAAGAAAGACATAACACCATCAAAAAAAAAAAAATTAAAGAATGTTCCACATCACTAATCATTAGAGAAATGCAAATTAAAACCAAACTGAGATCTCATCTTATACCAGTCGTAATGTTAAACAGTCAAAAAATAGACATGGATGAGTGCTGAGAAAAGGGAATGCTTATATACAATTGGTGGGAATAAGAACTAATATAACTTCTATGGAGAATAGTACGGTGATTTCTCAAAGAACTACAAACAGAACTACCATTCGACCCAGCAATCACACTACTAAGCATCTACCCAAAAGAAAATAAATTCTTATATAAAAAAAGACAACTGCACTTGTATGTTTATCACAGCAGTACTCACAGTAGCAAAGTCAAAGACTCAACCTAAGTGTCCACAGACTCTTGACCAGATAAGAAAATGTGGTGTATATACACCGTAGAATATGATGTAGCCTAAAAAAAAAAAAAAAATGGTGTCCTTTGCAGCAACATTGATGGAGCTGGAGGCAATTATCCTAGTGAAACAACTCAAACGGAAAGTCAAATACCACGTGTTATCAATTATAACTGGGAACTAAAGAATGGATACATATGGACATAAATATGACAATAATAGACAACAGGGACTCCAAAAAAGGAAAGGATAGGCAGGAGTGAAGTTTGAAAAATTAACTATTGGGGATAATGTTCAATATTTGAGTGATGGATACACTAAAGCCCAATCCCCATCAACACAAAGTATACCCATACAACAAGCAAACATGCGTATACTTTGCATCTAAAATAAATATAATTTTAAAAAGAGAAAACATATACAAAAAGAAAATCTTTCCAGTTTGGTAGCATGGTCTCATGTGTGTACCACACTCTGAAAATATAACATCATTAGGTTACTTTGGCTAAAATTCCATTATAAAAGAACTTTTCGAAACTGAATTTATGGAATTTCATCATCAAAATCACATATCACATTTATCAGAACTCTCATGGACTATAACTCAGGTCTATCAAATCAGAATTATTATAGGTTTGGTCAGGATTCCACAATTTTAACTGAGTGATTCCTATGCACTCTAAGGTGTTGGTAACACTGATTTATATACAACTTCCTTCATGGTCCCCAAACAGCACTTATTTGCCTTAGGTAACCTAAAAATAGCATAAACATTAGCTTGCTTTCATGTGCAAATAATTGCAATATTTTTCTCTGTAAAAGTTGGACTGTAAATATGTTGAACCGAACCATGCAGTACCCTTGAAAAGGTCGGATACCAGCCTGAAGTTATTATACCGCTTTTTTATATTTTTAACATTTTTTGATATAATTAATGATTTCCTGATGTTTATAAAATTATATTTTTTAAATGTATTTCAAAAATTTAGCACAAGATACATTTTATAAATTTATAGCATAATGAACAACTTTCTTATGTCTATAAAACATACTTTTCAAATATATTTCAAATATTTAACACACGATAGACTACAAAATGGGAGACGATTAGTATTTTATCTCAATGAAACACTCACTTGACTTTAAAGTAGCAATGCAAGTGATCTATTTTTGCTTCATCAGTTAAAATGACCTTGATGATTTATAAAATTGTTATTCATTTACTTATGATAGAAAACTGATAGCCAGAAAACTTACAAGGGGAAAAGGAATGTTGAAAAGCTGATGAGTAGAAGATGGGAAATTTTCAGAATCATTAAACTCTTTCACAGAGGATTTTGTCTATACCTTTCCAATATAAATAAAATGATAGTATGTCAAATAAAAGGACATAAATTTAACTGTCATCCTGATATAATTCATTCCAGGAAACTAAACAATTCATGTAACAATTTTATTTCATAAATCACTTACTAAATCATTGAAAGTTAAGGACAAAAGCATATATTTAGAATTGTGGATTTCATTAACAATTTCATGCAAACCATTTTTACTGCTTATATGGAGTTTATTTCAAATACATGGATTGATATATTATCAGTGTTCTCTAAATCTAATATTCTGTCAGGGAATTGTATGTCTTTTGAGTTTAAAAATAACCTCAATGTTAGATATCTATAAAGGGGAAACAATACTCTGAAAGAAAAAAACAACATATTTCATTGAAATATTTCTTAATCAGCAAATCAGAGTAAGTTTATAAAATATAGTAGTAAAACAATTTATTTTAATTTTTATTTTCAATTGAAACATGAATTTTAAATAATCATTGTTTTCATTTATGTTAGCACAATCTTTAGGAATAGAAATTACATAAACCTTTCTCGTTCTCATGAATCGCTATAATTTATGAGTAGCTTTGCTTACAATAAAAGTTTTAGAGGTAGAGTTTATGTGTGTGACATAAATTATAATTCTTCAGTATAGGAGTGAAGTCTACAGTCAAGAAAGAAATGCCAGCAAAGGTTTGTAATGAGAGATGTTTAGCAAATAAAAAGAAAGAAAAAACTTACATGCTCAAAACACATTTTGTATTTTCATTTGTTTAACTTAAAGCACCTTTATAGTATTTTTAAGTGATGCATATGATGTAATAAATTAATCTTGACTCAAATAATTTTTGAGTGTCTAAATCTGAGTTTAAACAAAGAATCCCCATTAAATTTAAAGGTTGGGTCTAAATTGGGTATAAACAAATACATTATTTCAAAGACATTGGATTAATTCTTTTGTTTTGTTTTGTTTTGTTTTGTTTTGTTTTTGAGATGGAGTCTCACTCTGCCACCCAGGCTGTAGTGCAGTGGCATGATCTCGACTCACTGCAACGTCCGCCTTCCAGGTTCATGCTATCCTCCTGCCTCAGCCTCCTGAGTAGCTGGGATTACAGGCAAGAGCCATCATGCCAGGCTGTTCTCAAACTCCTGACCTCAAGTAATTCACCTGCCTCAGCCTCCCAAAGTGCTGGGATTACAGGCATGAGCCACTGTGCCTGGTCAGGATTAAATTTTTTTTTTTTTTTTTTTTTTTGAGATGGGATCTTGCTCTGTAGTCCAGGCTGGAGTGCAGTGGTGCGATCTCAGGTCACTGCAACCTCCACCTCCCGGGTCCCAGTTCAAACAATTCTCCTGCTTCAGTCTTCCGAGTAGCTGGGATTACAGGCACGCGCCATCATATCCAGCTAATTTTTTTTGTATGTTTTAGTAGACATGGGGTTTCACCATGTTGGCTAGGCTGGTCTTGAACTCCTGACCTCATGATCCGCCCACCTCGGCCTCCCAATGTGCTAGGATTACAGGTGTGAGCCACCGCACCCGGCCAGGATTAATTCTTAACAATCTAAAAGTAGTATGCCCTTTTCCTTGGTCTTTAAGCCACTCTCACTTTTGCTGCTTTTACTCTGCTATAGCATTCCCTGAAGAGAGTATTTATGCTAAGGCCCATTTGGTCCCAGAGCAGTAGGCATTTCCTTATGCTTTCACACTGTTGGGGCTAAAATCTCTCACTGCCTTCTTTGCCTGCATTTCTGAACACAGCTGTCCCACACTCTGCTGAGATAGAAATAATGTCCCAGACCTGGATTCATGAAACATAATCTTTGCTAGTTCCCTCTAAATCTTCACCTGTGTGTACATTCTATATCGTTTGGAATAGTCTACTTAATTTTGCAGTAGCAGGTAATTCTCAACTCTTTATAGTTTAAATTTACAAGCATCTATTTCTTCCTTGTAACATGTATTATCACCTACAGTAGTGCTTATTATTGTAGTTACTTAGGTTTCCAGGGGGAAGAACCTGAGTGAACATTTCAAATATTACTGGGTGAGGAAAAAGGAGAGCAAAGAAGGATATTGCATTTGTAATTGTCTAGCCTGGAAGTGAAAAATGTAATTTCTACTTCAAGTTCATTGGATAAACCAAGTCACAAGGCTCCATTCAACCACATGAAGCCTAGAAAGTGCACTGTTGCCATTATATAGAATAAAAGTAGAAACATTTGGTGAGCAGAGCAGAACTACCACACTTCCTGGCATCTTTACCCATTTAAGAGAATTTAACACAACTCCAACTTTCCCTACCACCCACCCACACTGCAAGATGAATGGGATTCCGCCATTTTTTTATTTTTATTTTTATAAGATTCCTCTCCAATGAGGCCACCAGAAACTATTAAATTACTTATTTGTAACTGTTGTTCTTGTTTTAATATCAACAGTAGAGGCTTTGCTAATTAGCACTATGAACTTAACACCGGGTAAAATCAGTGTTGTTCAAGATATGTGCGTTAACTAAAATAGTTCATATACATTCCTCACCATTATATTTCAAAAGCAAAAAAAATTACTATACACTTTGCAATTTGTATTAAGTTTCAATTTCTGTGTTATCAAATTACCAGAAACATAGAAACGTAAAGAAACACAAATTGGCTCACAGTTCTCCACTTCAGAATTCTGGCAAATCTCAGCTTATTCCTACTTAAGGCCTCACAATGGCAAAATCAAGGTGATAGCCAGGCAGGGGTCCTATCTACATGCTCTACAAAGGAATCCACTTCCAACCTAATTCAGCTTTGATGCCATGTTCTGTGCCTTGAGACTGCAAGAATGAGGTCCCTGTTTCTTGCTGGTTGTCAGCTGGACATCTCTCTTGACCCCTGAAGGCTGCCTGTATTTCTTCTCACATGGTCCTTCCACCTTAAAAGAAACGACGACACATTAACCTCCCCTAATGCTTCAAATTCATCTGACTTTCTCTCCAGCTTTCTTCTTTGTCTTCCTCCTCTGCCACTACCTGGAGTAAGTGTTCTGTTTTTAAAGGACTCAGGTGACTGAAATAGGCTCATCAAGGTAGTGTCCCAATCTTGAGATCAATTGTGTTATATAACATAACATAATCCTAGGAATGAAGTCTTAAGATATCTATGGGTTTTCTCATACTCAAAGTGGAAGGGATTATACAAGGAAAAAGGTCACTGGAGGTCATTCATAAATTCTGCCCATGTACAATTTTTTCTTAGATTTTGCATTCTAAGCTTGATCTTCAAGAGTTCCTGAGTCCCACTGCTAATCCTGAGGATTTAGGTTCATCAATAGGTACATAACTAAATCTTAACACCATGATTTTATGATTTTGCTAGGAGAATCTTACTTTCAAGGTGCTCAGGAGTACAAAAACAAACAAACAAACAAAAAAACAGATGAGAGTTTCAAGTGAGAATACATAAGAATGTGTGCAGCGTTGTCACTGACACTGTTGGTGAACTCTCCCAAGTCTCATCCTTCAATTTAGAATACCAGCAGCTACAGCAGGTTTTTTGCACCACATTTGGTACCTACCACTTCAATCACAGAATTTCTCTTCTCCATTTGAGGTGATCTGTGGCCGACACTAAGGAAACGTTTTATCTCAGCCTAAACAGATACAACCAGGAAAATGTGAGCATTGAATTTCTTGTGTTCAATACTAATTCAGTGGTGACATAAGTTTCTTAGGCTGTTACAACAAAGTACTACAAACTAGGTGCTCTTCACACGATATTCTCCTTCTGTGTGTATCTGTTCCTATGTTTCAACTTCCAAGAGACACAGTCAAGTTGGATTGGAGCCTACTCTGTTGCCTTCATCTAAATTTGGTCATCTGCAAAGACCCTATTTCTAAATAAGGTCACATTAGCAGTTGCTGGAGGCTAGAGCTTCAACAACTTTTTGGAAGGATGTAATTCCATCCATCACAATGGGAATAATAGTGAGAAAATGTTTCAATGCTCAAATAACACGATTTTGACATGTGTATTATGATTTCACACAGGATCGGTTGCCAGTTTCCTCCATAATAACCAGCACTACATTGTGTGTTGAGCAGGGGGTGGTTTCTGGCCTTCTCTGTGTCACTCTTCTCACTTTTTAACATGTACTGCCTGAGATCGCATTCAAAATACCTTATCTGCACTCAAGTCCTTGTCTCATGATCTCATACTTCTAGAGTAAACCCAAATAAATCTGTAGATAGCACAAGTGACTCTTAAAAAAATCGTACTTCAAGCCCAGTATCAGACCACTTACTGTCAGATGATTAAAAAAATACATTTTGCTTGTGGTAAAAGACCTTGTGCTACTGTTGGCATGCTGTTGAATCACAATTTGTAAGACTCTCATCTGTAATAGATTAAAGTAAGGTACTGATGAAAATGGAAGACTGTTTATGCATTAATTTTGGCATTTTAAATATATGGCAAAATAGTAATTGTAATGATTGTAGAGTTGACTTTTAATCATCTGAGAAGTACTGACAAGCTCAGGTGTGCCAGTTCTCAGCTCATGGGTGGAAAACATAAGACCTCCTTGGCAGCAGAATCTCATCTTCTGAAGCTGGAGAGAAAATGATATTGACAATAAGGCCCAGGATTTAATCATAAGAGCATTGATGGAAAAGAGGCTGATATGTTCTTAAAACAAAGTCCGGCAGGTCGTCTAAGCTATAGACAGGAAAAGAAACGGAAGGAGTGAGAGCTAGAGATGTGGATGATAACATCTGTGTATATGTACTTAGCAGTTTTATACCCTAAAATATCCCAGAATCCTTGAGACAGGAAGAAGAATAAAACCCTTTACTAAAGGAAAAGGTCCTTTCCTTTGATTGAAGAACACTTAAGGCCATACCTAAGTCAGATAACTCCCAAGATCATGTTTATTCTTTTCAGAATCTACCAGACCTCTCCATGGCATATAAGCCACTAGCTGTCTGACTTTTCACAGTTTGAGAAAAGTAATCCCAACTATAGGATGCATTAGCTTATTTACTAAAAGAGTTGTAGGACTTGAGTACTATATACCAGCAGGAATTGAGGGAACATGATGAGAGTAGATATTGAGGATGTTGAACAGAAGTGAGAGGTGTTGACCAGAGACAGAATATCGCCCTAGAGAAGGATGTTTATGGACAAAGGGACACTTTCTCATAATTTTGATTTTAATATAATAAAAGTGATGCCTGTAGTTGATAATAATACCCTTCAGGGACCATTTCTTAAAGTTCAGACATGACGATGGCCTATAGAAAATGAATTGGAGATGTTGGAAATGTGTTGTCAAAATATACAGGAAGATGTCAGTAAGTTTAAAGGCTTGAGCACGTTAAAATAAATTTTACCATGTGAGGGTAGAGAACTCACTCTATGTTAATATTCTTCCAGAGAGTCCATAAGGCATGCCCTTCACCAAAGCACAAACATTTTGCATGTGTATCATTCCATAGTCAGTGGCAGCTGCAGCTGTAGACTATGGTTGAAGGTAGGAGATACTTTCATATATTTGAGCCCATTCTTGTAAACAATAATATTTTATTGACGAGGGTTCTCCACAGAAATAGAAGAAATAATATATAAATACATATGGAGAGAGAGAGAGAGAGAGAGAGAAAGAGGGAGACAGAGACAGAAAGACAGAGCGATCTATTTTAAGGAATTGGCCCTGATAATGGAGACTTGCAAATCTAAAATCTTCAGGTGGTCTGGCAGTCTGGAGATCCACGGAGGTTTTTTGGCAGAACTGCCTTTTCTTCAGAGGAGGTAAGTCTATTTATTTATTCTTTTCCATGAAGGACTTTAATTGGGTGAGGCCTGCCCATATTATGGAAAGTATTCTACTGCACTCAAAATCTAATTTAAATGTTAATCTTAAATAAAAAATAGTTCATGGAAACTTCTGGAATAACATTTGAGCAGATATCAAGGTACTGTGGCCTGGCCAAGTTGATGCATAAAATTAGCCATCACAGATATTGTGATTAAGTTGGAGAGATTAGCTGATAGTACTTCACCATCCAGAATAAGGTAGATGTAATTAATTATCACAGTGGGCCACTAAATGTCTACCAGGGGATTGTGACCCACAGGAATCTGTAATGATGGCTAATAGATAAGAATCACAGAACGACAATGAGGCTATAACAAAAAAATAAATATGTGGTGAACAGAAAGCTAATATCAGCCAACATAATGGAAAACTATAATTTGTTTTCCAATATCCAGAGTCGTCATGCCCAAATATTGTTATAAGTTAGTTCCTCTGTGGAAGGAACCTTGAACACCACTGCAATTATATACAAAAGTTGATCTTTCTGTATTTCACCAGGATCCCTATAGCCATTGTTCCGTGTGATGCTTTATTAGAAAGGAAGGATATCAGATCTTTGGGGGTTATTAGATACAGAACCTGATCTTCCATTAATTCTAGGGAAACCGAAATGCCATCATAACTTAACTGTAGGACTGAGGGTAAATGGTGGCACGATAAAATTTTAGCCCAAGTTCTTCTCACAGTGGATCCAAAAAAAGCTGTAGAACCTCCTCATTTCTTTTCCCCATCACCAAAGTACATGATTTAGATGAATATAACCTGCAGCTGGAACAACCTCTCATTTGTTCTCTGATCCTTGGAACGAGTTCCCTAATGAAAAAAATTAGGGTAACTGATAAGCCCTAAAACTCTACATATCCTTCTCCTGGAAAAAAAAATAGTAAATCAGAAGCCAAATGATACTCTGGGAGAAACAATAGAGGTTAATGCTGCCTCAGATACACAAATGATTCAGTGATATTACACCTTATTGGATTCTCAATTTAATTCACTTACATAGTTCTTAAAAAGAAAGCAGATGGATCATGGCAGATGACAGAGAACTACCGCCTAATTAAGCATGTGAAAACCCGGTGCAGCTCTGTGCTGGATGTAATATCATTACCAGAAGAGATCAATACATACTGTAACTTTTGGTGAGCTTTTATTCATCTGGAAGATACGTCCTTTTTAATCGCACAAAGGAAAGAGCATAAATGTAGGAGTTCCAATTCGCCTGGGAAAATATAGACAACACTTGCTATCCTATCATGGGGTAGGCTACCTCCATCCTCTCTAGATAAAGATGCCTTCTTCATCTTGGCATTCAACAGAGCATCATTGTGACCCTCTATTGTGATAATATTGTGTAAATTGGATTTGGTGAGCAGACCGTGGCAACTAATTTCCTAGCAAACATGACTGCCAAGAGTCAGAGATAAAACCTATAATCATAATTACACTGCCATATTGGTTGTCATTTTAGTGATTTAATGATCTAGTCCACATCAGAATATGCACTCTAAAATCAAGGTCAAGTTATTTTTCTTTGTACCTACTACCTCCAACAAAAAGGCGCAGTGTTTTGTGGAACTTTTTGGATTTGGGAGGAAGAATATATCATGTTTAGGAATATTGTTCTAGCCTATTAGTTACATAGTTCCTAAGGCTGTCAGTTTTGAGATTCAGAGAAAGAGAGCTCCTAGGAATAGATTTAGTTCTGCTGCTACCTGACCACGAGACCCAGAAGATTCTATGTTAAGAACCAAACTGTGGAGTTTCTATGAAGTGTTGAAACATACGTCTTTTTAATTAATTAATTTTATTTTTATAGATTCAGTGGGTATATATGCAGTTTTGTCACATGGATATATTGTGGAAAGGTGAGATTTGGGCTTCTAATGTTCCTATTACCCGAATAATGAACATTGTATCCAGCAGGTAATTTTTCAACTCTCAAGTCCCTCCCAAGCCCCTCTTTTCAAGTCCTCAGCCTCGATTATTTTTCTCTGTTTGTACATGTCTCCCATTTATAAGTGAGAACATGTGGTACTTTATTTGGGTTTCTGAGTATTTCACTAGGATAATGACCTCCAGTTACAACCATGTTGCTGCAGAAGACAAGATTTCATTCTTTTTTTTTTTCTACTGCTGTGTAGTATTCCATGGTATATGTATACTGCATTTTCTTTATTCAATCATCTTTTGATGGAAACCTAGGTTCATTCCGTGACTTTGTTACTGTGACTAGTGCAGTGATAAACATATGAGTTCTGGGTATATATATATATATTGATTTCTCTTTCTTTCAGTAGATACACAGTAGTTGGATTGCTGGGCCTAATGGTAGTTCTATTTTTTAGTTCTTTGAGAAATCTCTATACTGTTTTCCACAGAGGTTGTACCAATTCACATTCGCACCAAAGGTACATAAGTGCTCCCTTTTCTCTGCATCTTTGTCGACATCTGTGGTTTTTTGACTTTTTAATAACAGCCATTCCGACTGGTATGATATGGCATCTCATTGAGGTTTTAACTTGCATTCCACTGACAATTAGTGATACTGAGCATTTTGTTTTATGTTTCCTCTTGTATACCTTCTTTTGAGAAATGTCTGTTCCTGTCTTTTCCCCACTTGTTAATGAGATTATTTTTTCTTGTTGTGTTTAGTTCCTTGTAGATTCTGGATGTTAGTCTTTTGTCAGATGCATAGTAACAGGTATTCCTGAGGGAGAAAAAGAAGAAAAATTAAAATGTCTGGAAAACATCCAGGATAGGATAATTCAGGAATCTTCCCTAGTCTATCTGGAAACATACTTCTTTAAAGATATTTCTCACCAAGAAGGTTAAAAGCTTTATTACGAATCGTGTTATTTCAGTGAGTGGATGTATCATACATAATGAAGTTGTCTTGAGATGCATAAGAGCTCTGTGTAAAAGGCAAGCCCATTATGCAATTCACAATACATACCCCCAGTGCTTTGGAACAAGGCTCTTCTTTGCAGCATAAACCACAAGGTTAGGTGACTGCACCTGTTCTCATAAGCTCAGATCTCTCAGATACACCATATCACAAGGTGAGACAGGTACGGCATCAATCTATCACACTATGAAAATAACATTTTGGGATCACACCAAGCAAGTCCAGAGGACAGAATTAATTTATGCAAATAGGTGGCTAGAATCCTATGCCACTTCTCACTTTCACACTGACTCCTCCTCTCTCTAAACTTAGCATCTAATAGCTTCATAAACTTTCTTTATGAGTTGAAGAAAGAAGAAGAAAACTTGGACCAGGCTCGCAGGTGGTTCAGCTTAATGTGTTAATGGGACCAAAAAATAGTGGAGCTGCATTAAGTTGCACTCAGGGGTGACTGCAAAGAAACATAATGAAGGAACAAAACCTTCCTGTATACAAATTTATAAGTAGTGCACTTGGGCATTTACACTGTATATAGAGGGATGGTCTGAAAAAAAAGATATACACTCTTGGTCAGTGGTAAACAGTAAATGATTGATTGGTCACTGGTATAGATTGAGTCGAGACAAGCAGTTTGAGGCAAGAGGTATTTTGGCTCACAGTGCTCAGTTGTTGTACGTTACATCAATTTCCACCCGAGATCATTCATTACAGAGGAAATAGTTATCCAGTGATGGTAAGTCACCCTCGATTGTCAGCAACCCCAGTGCTGCACAATAGGCCCATGAGTAGGAAAGTCACAGTGACAACATGTACTTCTTTTCACAAAATATTTTAAAGCAGTTGTTTCTACTAAACTCCAAGATTATTAAGCTGTATGGATCAAGAAAGAGCTTTGATGAAGGTCCAAGCCATTATAATAAACAAACAGCCACTCAGCTGCAAATTGAGTACACCAAACATCTTCCAAGTATAAAATTCAGATGTATCTGATATAATGCAATAAAATGACTGCATATAATAACAAAAGGAAACTTTGGTGAATTCCTCTATAGAATGGAAGATTGAGAAACTTTTCTATGACTCAAAATCCTAAAAAATAAAATAAAATAAAATAAAATAAAGGAAGAGTGAGGTTTCACAGAACTAAAATAAAGGGTAGGAAGAAGAAAGGAAGGCAGGAAGGGAGAGAGAGAGAGAAAGATAGATGGAAGATAGATAGATAGATAGATAGATAGATAGATAGATAGATAGATAGGAGAAAGAAAGAAAGAAGAGAGAAAGGGAGAAAGAAAATAAAATAAAACAAATAAAAGTAATGAAACAGGGTTTTCTGAAAGATGGATGATAAGATGTGGCCAAGAAGTGCCACTCCCACTGACAGGGACTAGGATTTTGACTAAACCAACAGAATTTTAACAGATTTTCAGAAAGAAAATGCTGACTGTGGATGGAGAAAGAATGCACACCAAGCCTGAAGAGGAAGGAAGCTGGGAACCCCATGTGGGGTACCTGCATGCAAGGGCTGGCTACTGGCCCTGAATGGGTCCTGGAGAAGGGGTGAATGAAGGAACTGGGAGACTGTCCACTCTCTCCATAAACCTCTGCCATCCTGGTTCTAGAGATTAGATGGAGATGAGACTTCAGCAGGTGTGGAGTGATCTTTGTGCATAGGACAGCTTCTACAGAAGCCAGCCAGAAGTGCCATCCCCCAGGGCTCCCCACCTTCCTCTGAGCGACTCTGGCCCCAGCTAATAGACGAACTGCAAGAAACAGGGCTGGTTTCCCTGCAGGGTTGGGGTACATCTGTCCTATAGGCCTACCTACCTGCCAGCCTCTCCCAGGCTCCTGCCTGGCCACTCTGCAAGAACATGTACACAATGCAGCCGCCACTGCCCGGCACTGCTGCTTTGCTCCACCTGAGTGCAACCTAGCAGACCAGGAGCCTTTCAGATCCTCCAGCACATCCAGAACTCAATCCCAAGTAGCTGGAGCAGGGAGCTGAGAGCAGGTCCTGGTGCCTAAGAGCTGTGGCTCATGATTCAGGAGTATTAAGTTGGGATCTTTGCCCAGCACTTGAGGGAGGAAGGAGGCCACACCCCCCACAAAACTAACAGACGTGAGTTCCACAGGTTGTAGGCTGTAGTGGGACCTGGGTGTGACTCCCTCCGCAGGGCTGGTCTAGTAAGAGTGTGACCTATCTCCCTGAAAAACCTCTATCTAAGGGAGTCCCCACTCTGAAACGTCTAACAACAACAATAACAACAAATCACAGACACAGTGCCAGAGATCAGAAGTGGCCCAGGAGCGTAGCTGATGAGAAAGTCGCATCTCTCCTGCTCACAATACAGAACACAGCTGCAAACCAGAGGATGCACAAAAGGCTCATGCAACAGAATAAGAGCCTATATACTGCTCTTTGCTCACAAGCGCTATCTACTGGATCACAGTCCAAACTACAACACCAAAAAGCAGCTGCTTCTCTCTCCTGGGAAGCCAAGGGCAAGAATTCCACAACAAAGACCCTGTACAGAGCACTACAAAAACTTTCAGAAGTAAAATAAACTGACTATACTCTATTTACCTACAGCTAAAGGAACACCAACCCTCCAAAATGAGAAGGAATCGGTGTAAGAACTCTGGCAATTCAAAAAGCCAGAATGTCCCCTTACATCCCAACAAACTTAGCAGGACTTCAGCAATGGTTCTTAACCAGTTGCTGAAATGACAGATATGGAATTCAGAATCTGGATAGCAAGGAAGTTCATCAAGATTTGGGAGAAAGTGGAAACCAAATCCTAGGAAACCAAGCAATCCGGTAAAATGACTCAAGAGCTGAAAGACAAAAGAGTAATTTTAAGAAAGGTCTAAACTGAATTTCTTGAGTTGAAAATTCAATACAAGAATTTCATAAAGCAAACAGAAGTATTAAGAGCAGAATGCATCAAGCTGAAGAAATAATTTCAGAGCTCAAAACTGGTTCTTCAAATTAACTCAGTCAAACAAATATAATGAAAAAGAATTTTATAAAATGAACAAAACCTCCAAGAAACATGTCATTATTTAAAGAGACCAAATCTATGACTCATTCGGGTCCCTGAGAGAAAAGGAGAGAGAATAAGAGACTTGGAAAATACATCTGAGAACACAGTTCATGAAATTTTCCCTAATCTCACTAAAGAGGTAGACTTGCAAATTTAAGAAATATAGAGAACCCTGGATATATACTATAAAATACGACATTTTCCAAGACACATAGTCGTCAGATTGACCATGGTCAACACAAGAGAAAAAAAATTTAAGGTCAGCTAAAGACACAGGTCAGGTTGCATACACAGGGACCTCCATCAGGCTGCCGACAGATTTCTCAGCAGAAACTTTTCAAGTTAGAAGTGATTGGGGCCTATTTTCAGTATGTTTAAAGAAAAGACATGCCAACTAAGAATTTAATACCTCACCAAAATAAGCTTCAAAAGTGAAGGGAAATAAAATCCTTATCAGACAAGCAAATGCTAAGGGAATTCATTCCAACTAGACTACGCTTATGAGAGGTCCTTAAGGGAGTGCTAAGCTTGGAATCAAAAGAATGACACTTGCTACCACAAATAGTCACTTAAGCACATATCCCACAAACACTATAAAGCAACTACACAATTAAGTCTACATAACAACCATATAACAGCGTGATGACAGGATAAAAATATCACATATCAACACTAACCCTTAATGTAAATGAGCTAAACGCTCCATTTAAAACACATGGAATGGCAATCTGGATAAAAAGATGAGAATCGACAGTGCACTGTCTTTAAGAGACCCGTCTCACACATATTGACATCTGCAGGCTCAAAATAAAAAGTTGAATAAATATCTGCCCTGCAAACAGAAAATTTTAAAAAACAAGAATTGCTATGTTTCATATTAGATAAAACAGACTTTAAACCTTTAACAATTAAAAAGGATAAAGAAGAACATTACATAATGATAAAGGGTATAATCCAGCAAGAACTAACTATCTTAAATGTCTGCACACCCAGCATTGGAGCACCTGGATTCATAAAACAAGTTCTTCGTGACCTACAAAAAGACTCAGACAACCATACAAAAATGGTGGGAAACTTCAAAAATACACTGATAGCATTAGACAGATCATTGTGGCAGAAAACTAACAAAGAAACTCTGGATTTAACTCAACACTTGACCAATGGACATAACAGACATCTACAAAATATTTCACCCAATAAGCATAGAATATACATTATTCGCAATCAAATATAGATCATAGTTCAAGAAAGACCACATGCTAGATCATAAACAAGTTTCAATAATTCAAAAAAATCAAAATAATACCAAACAGATGTTGGACCATAGTGCAATAAAAATGGAAATCAGTGTCCAGAAGATCTCTTAAAACTACACAGATATATAGAAACTAAACAACTTATCCTGAATAACTCTTGGATAAACTTTGAAATTAAGGCAGAAATCAAAAAATCTTTGAAATTAATGAAAATAGGGGCACAACTTGTCAAAATATCTGGGATACAGCTGAAGCAGTGTTAAAAGATAAGTTTGTAGTGATAAACACCTTCATCAAGAAATTAAATAGATCTCAAATTAACATTCTAACTTTTTTCTAGTTTCTATCCTAAAGAATAGATAGTTTCTATCCTAAAGAAACTAGGAAAAAACCAACCTCAAAGCTAGCAGAAGAAAAGAAATAACTAAAATTAGAGAAGAGTTGAATGAAATTAAGATGCAAAAATTCATACAAAAGATCAATGAAACCAAGTGTTTGTTCTTCAAAAGAATAAATAAAATTGATAGACGCTCCCCCCCCCACACACACACAGCCAGATTAACAAAGAAAAAAAAGACAAGACCCAAATAAACACAATAGGAGATGACAAAGGTGGTATTATAACCAATCATATAGAAATACAAAAGAACTTCAGAGACTACTATGAACGACTATATTCATACAAATTAGAAAGTCTAGAAAATTCCTGGAAGCACACCATCTCCCAAGATTGAATCATGAAGAGAATGAAACCCAGAATACAACAATATCAACTTCTAAAATTGAATCAGTAATAAAGAGCTTAACAACCACAAAAGCTCTGGACCAGATGGATTCACAGCTGAATTCCACCAGACATACAAATATTTGATGCCAATCCTACTGAAACTCTTCCAAAATATTAAGGAGAAGGGACTCCTCCCTAAATCATTCTGTGAGTCAACATCAGCCTTTACCAAAATCTGGCAGAGGCACAATGAACAAAGAAAATTTCAGGCCAGTATCTTTGATAAACATATATACAATAGACACGAAAATCTTCAATAAAATATTAGCAAACCAAGTTCAGCAGCACATCAAAAAGTGAATTCACCACAATCAAGTAGGCTTTATTCCTGGTATGCAAGCCTATTTTATCACAGACAAATCAGTAAATGTGGAATATCACATAAACAGAATTACAAGTAAAAATCATATGACCATCTCAATAGACGCAGAAAAAGATTTCAATAAAATATAACATCCCTTCATGATAAATGCTCTCATCAGACTAGGCACTGAAGGAACACACCTTAAATAATAACAGCCATCTATGACAAACCCACAGCCAACATTGTACTGAATGGGCAAAAGCTCTAACCACTCCCTTTGAGAGCTGAAACAAGAAAAGCATGCCCACTCACACCACTACTGTTAATAGTACTGGAATGCCTGATCAGAGCAATCAGGCAAGATAAATAAATAAATAAAAATCCAAATAGGGAAATAATAAATTAATCTCTCTTCATTGATTTGTTTCAGTACCTAGACAATCCTAAAGATCCTGACAAAAGTCTTCTAGAGCTAGAACTAATAACTAATTTTAGTAAAGCTTCCAAATACAAAATCAATGTACAAAACTCAGTAGCATTTATTCTCAACAACAATGTTCAGGATAGTGAAAAAATCCCACTTACAATAGCCACAAAGAAGATGAAATACCTAGGAATACAGCTAATCAAGGAGGTGAACGATCTGTACAAGAAGAACTACAAAACACTGCTAAAAGAAATTAGAGACCACACAAATAAGTGGAAAAATATTTTATGCTCATGGAGTGGAAGAATCAATATTGTAAAATTGATCATACTGCCTAGAGCAATCTGGACATTCAACACTATTCCTATCAATCTACCAATGTAATTTTTCACAGAATTAGGCAAAACTATTCTAAAAGTCAATTAAAATGAAAAAAAATAGCCCAAATAGCCAAAGCAACCCTAAGCAAAATGATCAAAGCCAGAGGTATCATACTACCCGACTTAAAACTACACTATAAAGCTGCAGTAACACAAACAACATGATACTGGTACCAAAACAGAGACATGGATCAATGAAACAGATTAGAAAACTCAGAAATAAAGCCACACACCTACAACTATCTGATCTTTGTCAAGGCTGACCAAAACAAGCAATGGAAAAAGGACTACCTATTCAATAAATGATTCCAGGATAACAAGCTAGTCATATGCAGAAGACTGAAGCTTGACCCTATCTTTCACCATATACAAAAGCCAACTCAAAATGAATCCTATTCAAATGTAAGACTTCAACCGGTAAAAATCCTAGAAGACAACCTAGGAAATACTCTTTTCAACACTGGCTTTGGCAAAGAATTTCTGGCTATGTCCTCAAAAACAACACAGTGAAAACAAAATCAGACAAATGGGACCTAATTAAACAAAAGAGCTTCCATACAGCAAAAGAAACTGTCAACAAAGTAAACAGACAACCTGCAGAATGGGAGAAAATATTCACAAACTGTGCATCTGACAAAGGCCCAATATCCAGAATCTATAGGGAACTTACATCAACAATAAAAAAAAAAAAAGAATAACTTCATTTTAAAAAATGGGTAAAGAACATGAACAGACACTCTCCAAAAGAAGACATACAAGCAGCCAACAAACATATACATAATGCTCAACATCACTGATCATTAGAGAAATGCAAATCCAAACTTCAGGAGGATACCGTCTTACACCAGTTAGAATGGCTATTATTAAAAACTCAGAAAACAACAGATGCTGATGAGGCTGTGGAGGAAAGGAAATCCTTATTTTATGGGGATGCAAATTAGTTCAGCCACTGTGGAGTCTGGAGATTTTTCAAAGAACTTAACATAGTGTTGCCATTTGACCCAGCAATCTCATTAGTGGATGCATACCAAGGGAAAATAAATCATTCTACCAAAAAGACACATGCACTTATATGTTCATTGCTACACTATTCACAATAACAAAGACATGGAATCAACCCAAGTGCCCATCTATGGTAGACTGGGTAAAGAAAATGTAGTACCAATACACCATGGAATGCTACACATCAATAAAAAGAATGAAATCATGCATTTTACAACAACATGGATGCAGTTGGTGGCCATAATTGGGCAAATTAACGCAGGAACAGAAACTCTAATACCACATGTTATCACTCATAAGTGGCAGCTAACATTGAGCAAATATGGGCATATACAGGTGAACAACAGATACTGTAGACTACTAGAAAGGGGAGAGAGTGAGGTGGCCACACACTGAAGAATTATCTATCAGGTATTATGCCCACTATCCAGGTAACGGAATTCATACCCCAAACCTTAGCATTATACAATATTTCCATGTAAGAAACCGCACATTTACCCCTTGTATTTAAAATAAAACTTAAAACTTAAAAAGTAGTTTCAAATTTTGATGACAAGTAAAAAGAATAGAAAACATAAAGAAAAAATGGCAGGCACGTGGCTCACGCCTGTGATCCCAGCACTTTTGGAGGGGGAGGTAAGTGGATCACTTGAGGTCAGGAGTTTGCCACCAGCCTGGCCAACAGAGTGAAAGGCAGCCTCTACTAAAAATACAAAAATTAGCTGGGCATGGTGGCAGGTGCCTGTATTTCCAGCTATTCAGGAGGCTGAGGCACGAGAATCACTCGAACTCAGGAGGTGGAGGTTGCAGTGAGCCGAGATTGGAGTGTGCAGTGTAGTGCACCACTGCATTCCAACCTGGGCAATAGAGCACGACTCAGTCAGAAGAAGAAGAAGGAGAAGATGGAGGAGGAGGAGGAGGAGGAGGAGGAAGGAGAAGAAAGAAGAAGAAGACAACAAACAACAACCAAAATAGGTCACCATTTTTGAAAGGCAACATTATTCTAGACTTCCTGTACAATACTTTAAAATTCCTTTAAAAAAAAAATCAGCACTTTTATTACAATGTGAACATTTTATTAAACATTCCTTCATTTTACCATCTTTAATGTATTTAGTGGTTTGGAGAATTTTCATGGCATTATTATATTTTTAAAAGTGAATTTCTGCCGGGCACGGTGGCTCACGCCTGTAATCCCAGCACTTTGGGAGGCCGAGGAGGGCGGATCACGAGGTCAGGAGATCGAGACCATCCTGACGAACACGGTGAAACCCCATCTCTACTAAAAATACAAAAAATTAACCAGGCGTGGTGCCGGACGCCTGTAGTCCCAGCTACTCGGGAGGCTGAGGCAGGAGAATGGCGTGAACCTGGGAGGCGGGAGCTTGCAGTGAGCCGAGATTGTGCCACTGCACTCCAGCCTGGGCGACAGAGCGAGACTCCATCTCAAAAAAAAAAAAAAAAGTGAATTTGTTAGCTATATTCCAAATTTAGTATGTGCAATAGCAATCCACTTTGAAAAATTCCTCATGGAAGGTGGTAATTTGTCACGTGCCTCCAGTGAGATAACTCGTGTTAATGAATATAAAGAAAAAAGGCTTGCCCCCAAAGCATAGGCTTGTACCGTGTGAAAGTGGCTATCTTTGAAACTGAAACAGATCCCTTAACATGCTGCCTCTCAAATGTGGCGTAATGAAAGGGCTCACAACAGATTTGTTTTTCAGTTGAGTTTTATTGAACTATGTTTAATCTTTCTACTATCTATTATATCCTTGACATAATTGCCAGGTTTAATTTTTTGAAGAGTAGACAAAATATGACTCCCCTATTTCAAAGAAAAGAGTCTAGTTCCCTTAGAAAGGCATCCAGGCATCTCTCATTAATCCCAACCATACTAAAATCACTTTATAAGCAATATTTTAAAAGATAAATAAAAAATCTAGATATAATTGTAACATATATTGTAGAAAAGTGTTCATGTTCTTAATATAAAAAACAGAATAAAAATATAAAGACCAACAACATATAGAGAAAAATAGCAAGGCATAGGAACACAGTACTGAAAGAAAAAGAAACAAGATGGATAAAATGAATACTTTAAAATGTGGTTAAATATATGGCGGGAAGAAATCGTATAGAAGAGTAGGGATAGTAATGGATCATCTCTAAATCTCCTTTTTTTTATTTGACATTGGAACCAAATAAGTATTCATACAATTACAAAACAAAAAGAAATCAACATTTAAAAATATTTGCTCTAGTTAACACTAACATAATATATAGTTTCAACTAGCTAGGTGGATATGAACATTTCCAACAAAAAGAAATAAAACATATTTGAGATGATATGTATCCTTATTACACTAGTCTGATTACTGCACATTGCATGTATAGAAACATCACTAAGTATTTCATGTACAATTATGATTTGTCAATCAAAAATATATAAAACTTTAAAAGAAAAAAGTAAATTTTAAAAATCAAAAGCAAACTGAAACAACTTGTCTTTTAACTGCTTATTCAGTTGATGACTTCACTACACAAATAGAACTTGATGTCAGGTATATTACAGCAGAATAATTGGAGTATACATTCCAAGAAGGATATAACCTAAGTACAAAATAAACCATAAGAACGACTTAAACATTCTTACATAACCATCATTTACTAGTCATATTGAAATGTTATTCTATTCTGAATATACTAGATACATAATCCATATGTATATGAATATACATTTCTGAATTATATATGCCTGAGTATATATGCATGTATATATATTTGAAAAATTCAACTAAGTAATGACATAAATATCATTAACAAGCCTGAGTTTTATTTATAGTGAAACTATAGAAAAATGTATGAAAAATAAATTACATTAATTAAAACCTTGAAATAGATAAAAATATTATAATCCTAAATTTGAATTTGACATATAAGTATGAACTCACGGTGTATTTTCTTTAAAAATAAACTAAAAGACTGGTATATGTAAAAATTATATATAATATATAGTAAACATATACATGCAATCGTGTAGGTGCATTTCTTACCTCCACATCCCCGCCACCCCGCACCGCGCCCTGCCGCCCATAAAGATCTAGAATCAATAACTTAGTGGCAACCTAGGGCAACAGAAAGGTAATAAGGGAATTATTTTCTTTGTGGAAGAATTCTGCTAATAAATGAAGAAAAGATGTGCAACTAGAATATTGCATTTGCAGAATCCTGAATAAAACTGTAGACGTACGCTAAAATATATTACCAATAACTGCCAAAACCAGTAAGTGAAAAATGGAGAGGAATTATATAATAAATAAATAGGAACAACTGCACCTCCTCTTGCAGAAATGTTATATATTCTTGGAAGAAAATAAAACCTAAATCTGATCAAGCTTCTCCAAATCAATACCAGTTTATTGGAAATCGAACATACTATACAAACAATGGGGGTTCAATCAGCCAAATACAGATGGTAGAACAGTCTACAAGAAAAATGTTCTGGTTTCTTAAACAACAAAAGGTGAAAAGAAAATGTTTTAAAAAGGCATCTAAAAGATCTACTAAACTCTGTTAGGGTTCTCCAGAGAAACAGACAATAGAAGAGAAAGAACCAATAGGAGATAGAGAGATGATAGATAGACAGATAGATAGATAGATAGATAGATAGATAGATAGATAGATAGACAGACAGATAGATAGATACATACATACATACATATATACATACATACATACATACATACATAGATACATACATAGATAGATAGATAGATAGATAGATAGATAGATAGATAGATAGATAGATAGATAGGAGGGGATTTATTAAGAGAATTGGCTCATATAATTGGGGACGCTGAGATGTCCCAGAGTAGGTCATATGTAAGCTGGAAACCAGGGATGCTGGTATTGTGGCTTAGTCCAAGTCGGAAAGCCTCAGAACCAATGAAGTCTATGGTGTAACTCTCAGTCTAATGCTGAAAGGCTGAGGACCCAGGAGGCTGCTGGTACAAGTCCCAGAATCCAAACACTATAGCCTGGAGTTCTGTTGTCCAAGGCCAGGGAAAGTAGGATGTCCCACTTTTAGGAAAGAGAGGAACGGTTTGCCTTTCCTCTGCCTTGTTGCTCTCTTCAGGTTCCCAGCTGATTAAATGGTGCCCTCCCACACTGAGGGGAGGTCTTCCCCACTCAGCCCACCAACTCACAGGTCAATCTTCTCTAAAGATACCCTGACAGACACACCCAGAGATAAGAATTTTACCAGCTATCAAAGAGTCCCTTAAACCAGTCAAACTGACACCCAAAATTAATCATCGAATAAACATATCGAACAAATACAGTGAAAATAGATTATGGGCTCTGATTAGAACAAATTAACTATGTGATAATAAAAAAGTTTCAAGAATAAGTAGGTATGTGATAATATAAAATTAGTGTTAATATTCTTAGGAGTTTATCTAGTTATTTGCATGATATATAGAAATATATTTGACTACATTCACATTTACTACATTATGGGCAATCCTGAAAAACAATTACATTTGTTGTATTTTTTACATTGAGATTAAAGTGACGAATTAAAGAAGGTATACATTATAAGTTTTATGGCTATAAAAGCCCTAGAACTATAATGTGCTTATGAAAATGCATATTTTTAAAAGACCATAATATTCAGTTATTATTAATAGCTTATTGCTGTTTATATGCTTTTACGAGGTGAACATGTCTCATTGGTCTTTGAAGATAAACTCTTGAAGATATTTGAATTTTTTACATAAATTAGTAGGTGTTATTAACCAACAGTATTTTCCATGGCAATACATCTTAAGAAATTATAAAATAATTGGTGGGAAATATATTTTGAAAGATGATGTGTATTCTTGTGGTTATATAGGACACACCCAGATAATTGAGATCTCATTTCAACATCCTTAGTTTAATTACATTTGCAAAACCCTTTTACTATGTAAATTAACATAGCCACAAGTTCTAAGGATTATACTGTGAATATCTTTGGGGAAGGAGAAATTATTCAGCCTACTACACTATACTACGCTACTATACTACACTATCAATTTGCAAGAAATGTACAATTTTTTTGCAAATTATAAATACAAAGAACTATTGATTATGCTTTCAGTAATCATCAGTTTATATACCTCAATGTGTTAGCCACTTTTTAGACAGAGTAAAATAGCATCACTTCCATTTTAGTCGATTTCTAATTTATCTTTTCATTACATGACAACAAATTTTAAAAGTGAGAATAAACAATGACAAGAAGACTACCAGATATCATTTTGATATGGCATTATCATAAGGAATAAGTTTATCTACTTATTTGTGTAATGTTTTAGAGACTTAAGAAAAATTGTTAATTGTTAAACATTTTATAGTTTTGGTTTAAAAAGAAAAGCAAAAAATCACAAGCATTCTTATCATATGTGAGAATTAAGTTATAAGAATGCAATGTTATAAGAATAATACAATGGACTTTGGGGACTCAGGGAAAGAGTGCAAGGCAGGTGAGGGATGAAAGTTTACACACCGTGTACAGTGTACACTGCTCGGGTGATGAGTGTACCAAAACCTCAGAAATCACCACTAAAGAACATACTCATGTAACCAAACACCACGTGTTCCCCCAAAACCAATTGAAATAAGTTTTAAAAAGAAAAAAGAATCTCACTTAAACTACCACCAATAAAAATGAAATACTTAGGAACAAATTTAACCAAAGAGCAGAAATATTTTTACACTAAAGTCTATAAAAGAAATTGAAGGAGAGAGAAATAAATGGAAAGATGTCTTATGTTCTTGGATTGGAAGAATTACTATTGTTTCAATGTCCGTACTACCTAAAATGATCTAACAGTTCAGTACAATCGCTATCAAAATCCTAGTGACATTTTTCACAGAAAAACTAAAACAATCCTAAAATTTATGCAGAATTACAAAAGATTTCGAATAGCTAAAGCAATCTAGAGAAAGAAGATCACAGCTGCAGACATCACATTTCCTGCTTTCAAACTATATTACAAAGTTATACTACTCAAAACAGTATGGTACTAGCATTTAAAAAACCACATAGAACAATGTAAGAGAATAAAGAAAAGAGAAATAAACCCATGCATGTATAGTAAACTAATCTTTGACAATGGCATAAAGAGAACATAATGGGGAAAAGTATAGTATTGTCTATTGATAGTGTGGGCAATGATTGTTATACAGATTCCAGTGAATAAAACTGAATCTTATCATACACCATACACAAAAATTAACTAAAAATAATCTTATATGTAAGACTTGAAAGTATGAAATTCCTAAACAAAACCATAAGGGAACTCCTTGACATTGGTTTTGGCAATGATTTTGAAAATATGACCTGAAAATTACAGGTAACAAAAGACAAACAAGTAGTACTACATCAAACTAAAAAATTTCTGCACAACAAAAACAAGCAAACAACAAAACAAACAGAGTGAAGAGATAATCTATGAAATGAGAGAAAATATGTGCAAGTTATGTATTTGATAAATGGTTAATATTAGAATATATAAGAAAGTCATATAACTAAATAACAATAAAATAAATCATCTGATTTTAAAAATGGTCAAAGGACTTGAGTATAAATTTTTCCAAAGAAGAAATATAATGGTCAACTGGTAAATCAAAAGGTACCCAACATCACCAGTCATCAGGAAAATGGAAATCAAAACTCAAAAAAGTTATTACCTCATGTCTGCTAGGATAGTTATTCTCAAAAAGACAAGAGATAAGTTAACGATGATATGGAAAAATGTAACTCTTGCTCACTGTTGATGGCAATGGTACAGTCATCATGGAAAATGGCATGGAGGTTTCTTTTAAAATTAAAAATAGAACTACCAAATGATCTAGCAATTTCTCCTCTGGGGGTACATGTAAAGAAATTGAAATTGGTTTCTCCCAGAGATATCTGCATCTCCATATTCACTGTTGCATTTTTCACAATAACCAAGATATGGAAACAACCTAAGTATCTGTTAACAAATGTATGGATTAAAACATTTTGCATAGATAAAATAATAAAATATTATTTAGCCTTAATTCAGAACAAAATCCTACTGTTTGTGACAATAAGAATAAACCGGGAAGACATTGTACTAAGTAAAATAAGCCAGAAACAGAGTGAAAAATGCAGTGTGATCTCACTTATATATGGAATCTAAAAAAGTCAAACTCAGAAACAGAGAGTTGAACAGTGATTACTAGGGACTGGGGTTGGGGGAAATGGGGATATGTTGGTTAAGGAGTATAAACTTTCAGCCATAAAATGAATAAGTACTGTGGATCTAATCTACCACAGCATGGTGACTATAGTTAATAACAACGCATTGCCTACATAAATTTTGCTGTGAGAATAGATCTTAAGTGTTCTCACCACATACACACATACAAAATGGTAACTATATGAGGCAATGATGTGTTAATTTACTTGATTTTGGTAATCATTTCACGATGTGTGTAAATATACACACACACATATACATATATACACACACACACATATATAATCATGTTGTATACTTTGAATATATACATTTTTATTTGTCAATTATGCCTCAATGATGCAGTGGAAAGGAGATATAACTCCATAAAATCAGAATGTGTGTGTTTGTACATGTGCTTTTGTGTGTGTGCACGCACATGAGCATACATGTACATGGTGGTGGGGTTAAAAGTGGTGGCAGGTGGTGTTTCTTGTTAAGTTTATGTTTCAATTTTAGGTTCTGACTCCTGATTTTTTAAAGCAATAAACACAATCACAACTATACATGCTCCCACTTCATTTTCCCCACATCTCCTGTGTTTTGTTAGATTATAAACTTTACCATGTCGAGTTTTATGAATGTTATCTTCTCTTATGCTACTATACATCCCCCTGTCAGTGTAACTTAGTTTTATATATAAATTAATTTAGTGTTCATCATTTAACTTTTGTATTTTGAGGAACTATAGCTTGATTCAAATCATAGTTGTCTCTGACTTTCACCGTCAAATAGTTTGGTCTGGGAAGTTGCATGTGATTTATACTTGTTGACTGCACGTATGTTTGAAAACGTTAGTCTATTACCTTCACACTGAAAAACATCTCCAACCACCATATTTTATGTTTTATGTACCCCCGCAGGCATTGCTCCGTATGGCTTGTTATTGTAGGTTGCTCTAAAGAAGTTTGTATCCAACCTTCATAGAGTATTTGATTTTTATGTTTGACTGTTCTAAGAACATTCTTTAGCCAGAAAGTTTAGTAATGTCATGAGGATAAGCCTTGGTGTTATTTTTTAAATCACTTTTTTTTTTCCCAAATACTACACAGTGTTAATTTGCAGGTTTACATTTTTTTTTCTTTATTTCAGGAGAAGGCTGCATTTATCTTAGCATAGCTTATTTGCCTATTGTTTCTTTTGTTTAAGTCTCTTTTTCGGAAACGCCAGCAGATAGTGGCATCAGTAAGATGACCAAACAGGAGGCTCCTGACTGTTCCTCCCAGAAACACAGAAAATAAACATCTACACATACATCAGATACCTCGGAGAGAAAGCCAGAATCTGGGTGAGAGACTGCTACACACTGGGCAACTGAGAAACTATCCACGCCAAAAAGGGTTTGAAAAGCTGAGGCACCACCCCGATCCCAACCACAGCACATTACAATGGGAAGGAATTCTCAAAGTCCCAGCTTCTCCCTGACCAGTGAAGGGATTACACCATAGAGAGAGCATCCCAAGTTTTGCAGTTCCCTTCCACCGAGGGTATGTCTCTTAATCACCTAACTCCGGGAGTGGAAAAGACCACAAGAGGTGGTTTTAAGTGGGTGCATGTGCACCTCTAGCGGCCCTACCCCAGGATCAGTGCAGAGAGAAAGGGATAGAACACCCAGCTCTCAGCTTCTCCCTAAAATGGGTTTGTCAGCATGTTTTCCCAGCTGCTGCCTGAGGGCTGGGCTTCTAATGAGCCTACGTCTGGAAGTGGAACAGATAGGGCAGGTAAACAGTGAGCTCCAGGAGCCCGAATAGGTAGCATGTGGGCACATTCCGTGCTTTCTCCCCACCAGCTTCCTACAGGAATAAAAGCAGGATTGCAGATGCTTCTTGAAAAGAGTTTTTGCATGCATAAGGCACCCCAACTTTAATAGTTCTCATCCAAGAGCCAGTCTCTAAGTCACCTTACTCTGTTGATGCGGCTCTGCCTCCGAGAATCTCCCCACAATGCAGACAACGGAGAAGTGGTTTCTAAATGAGCGCATTTCCGTCGGCCATCTCCCCAGGCTCAGAGTCTGCACCAGAGTGCAAGGATTTGTCACAGATTCTCTCCCAGGCTTAGTGCAGAGTGAATGTGAGATAAAGCCCAGCCCTCAGGTTCTCCTCGAGGATAGAAGGCACTGAAACACACACCTAACATTCCAACTTTTCGAGCTGCGTTTTGAGAAACTGGCCAACGTGTGAGGAAAAGAGAATCTCTGTACCCTGTTGAGGGGAATGTAAATTGGTAAAGCCATTATGGAAAGAGTATAGAGGTTCCTTCCAAAATTAAATTCGAGCCGCCAAATGACCAACCATCCCCTGAATGAATAAATAAATAAATAAATAAATAAATAAACAAACAAACCAGTGCCTCATAGAGATATTTATGTTCCCCTGCTCTTTCTGGCATTTTCATAATAGCCAAAATATGAAAACAATCTGTGTCCACTGATAGATTTTTTTTTTTTTTTTTGAGACAGGGTCCCACTCTGTCACCCAGGCAGGAGTGCAGTGGCAGGATCTACAGCTCACAGCTACCTCTGCTGCCGGGTTCAAGCTATCCTCCCATCTCAGCCCCCGAGGAGCTGGGACTATAGGCATGCATCACTAGAGCCAGCTATTTTTATTTATTTTTTGTATTTTTTGTAAAGACTGGGTCTCCCTATGATGTTGCCCAGGCTGGTCTTGAACTCCTAGGCTCAAGTAATCCACCCGCCTGGGCCTCCCAAAGTGCTGGGATTACAGTCGTGAGCCACCGCACCAGCCCCGAATGGATAAATTTGAGCATAAATATATATTTATATGCATATATTTATACATATATACCTATATATACATAGGTACACATATACATATACACATACACACATGCACATACACACAATAGAGTATTATTCTGCGTTAAAAAAAAGGGAGAAACAGCCATTTGCAACAACATGGATGAATTTGGAGGATATTAAGTGATATAAAATAGACACAGAAAGAAAAACACTGCTTGATATCATTTATATGTAGAACCTAAGAAAATTAAAATACGAAGAAATGGAATAGAATAGTCGTTACAGAGGAGAAGAGGAAGAGGCAATGTGGATATATTGGTCAAAAAGTACAAACTTGCAGTTATGTAGGATGAAGAAGTCTGGAGTTCCAATGTAGAGCATGCAGGCTGTAGTTAGTAACACTGTGTTGTATACTGAAAATTTGCCAAGAGAGTGGATTTGGGTGTTCTCACCATACATCTCTCTCTCTCTCACATACAAACACACACACACACACACACAAACACAGTAACTGTGGAAGGTGATTGATATCTTAATTTGCTTGACTGTAATGAATCATTTCACTATGTGTATGTCTATTAAAATATCATATGTATACTTTAAATATATACAATATTCTTTTTAAAATAGAACACCAGTATTATGCATATATTAAACTTCTTTTCTGTGTCTCATCTATCATCTTGTATCAATTCTTTCAGTTTTTTTTCCTAATTTTGTTTTGTTTTGTTCCCCAGGTTTTCACAAGCTCAGCTTCTGTGCTTCTGATTTTAATTATTTTTATAAAGTAATTGTATTCTCTGCAATTTATTTTATTTCATCTGTCATAAGTGAAATCAACTATATTTTCTCTATTTGCTATATTGTAATCTCTTCCCCGAACCATTGTACTTCACTTTTGTACCTGTCCTTTTTTTTGGTATTAAGGGAGAAGTCATAGTGTCTGCAATTTTCTTTGATGCTAAAATAAACTACATTTTTTTCTAAAATAGTCATGATTTCATTGATCAATGACTTTTATTATATGTTCTTCATTTGACTTTTGTTTATGCTCTTCTCTGCCTCTCTCTCTTACTTTCTTTTTTTCTAATTTAGAAATTTTTTGAGCCTCAGTCAGGTATGAATTCCTCTGGGATTGTTATATTTGAGTGAGCTAAAGTGCATTGTGTACAGATGTAGTGTATGTGTATAAGTGTGCATGCATCATGTTCTAGTGGAGACAGGGGCAGCTGTCATGGTCTACCAGTGTTATGAGGGTTTATTTTCTCTAATATGATGTCAATAAATGGTTTACTTTGGAAGCCTGTACCTTTTTGTCATTCAAACTTGACATTAGTGGTCAGGTACCCTATAAGGTTATTGAGTTTTAGTTGCCTCCATTTTTTTTTCTTTGAAAAAAGTAGGTAATTTATAGAATCTTTTATTTTTTTCTCTGTGAAATTGGAAATAGGCTGTGGAGCAAAAATGCCTTCATTTGATTGTTTGATCCATGGTTTTACAATTTATAATAACTCCTGAAAAGTCTTGAATGGAATTATTACATAAGTCTTATTTTTTTAAAAAAAAGTTCACGTATTTGCTTCTTGTTGCCTAAAATCTGCATGAAAGAATGAGCTAGAGAATGCCTCTGTAAAACATCATTAATGGGAGTGAGGTCATAGACATTTGGGAACATTAAGATACTCAAGGCAATAAGTCAATAAAACTCTCATTACTTTGTAAATTGTTATTTCAAGAAAATATTATTGAAGTAATTGCTGCAACTAACAAAGTACATAACATTATAAGCATTCTCATTCAGGTTTAAATTTTGATTTGGACCTAGTCTATATATTTTAAAACAGTACAAGAAAACAGCATATCTAGACAGAAAATCAATTGAAAAGTTTTCTAGTATTTTTTTCTTTGCACATTATTAATATCAAAATTACAAAACCAACTACTGTCCTCAATTCTAATTAAAATAGGTTTAACATATACTTCTATATACCTTAGTATTATCATTTGCAAAACTAAATTTTGTTTGACTGAAATTCAGGCCATCTTTAAAAGGTTTTGATTATATTAGTAGAGCTGTAATGGTAAGTTGTGAAGGACCTAGATACACACTCTGACTTGGTAAGCATATTTTCAGCCACCTAGGAAACAAGAAAATGTGAGATTTACAAATTTAATTAAAATGGATGAAAATACAGTATTACTTATAAAGCTTTATGGTGATACTTTTCCTGCATTTTTTCTCTAGAATCTTAAAATTGTGTCTTTATATTACTTACTTTTATTTAATAATTAGTGTTGCTTTTCTACTAGCACAAAAGCTTTCTTTTTGTAGACCATTCTAGTTTATAAGGCATGAATAATATAACAATTTGAAACTTTAGTATCATATTGATAGACTGGAAACAATATACTTTATTTGCAAATACATCTATTGTTTCTATTTTAGGGATCTGAAATCATTGTGAAAATATGTTTTAAGTAGTAGTTACAGTGTGTAACAGAGATTACCACTAGAGATTTTTAAAGCAGGAATACTAGATTCAGGAAAATCACATTTCCAGTAGTATCTGACTGTGGTTGTGATTAATATAATTTTTTCTTACAGTTTATAAAAAATTATTGGAATAATTTAATATACAATATCTGGCCCTAAACTCTGCATTGGGTTATGTATTTGCATTAGTTTCAAAAACAAACAATTCTAATTATACAATTAGTAGAAATATTCACATCATCATCCTCACCATAGCATCTTATTAAAATATTTTGCAGATATACTCTGCACATCAATTTTCGAGATGAGATATTCTGGGCTAGTATTAATGATTCTTAGAGTGTAAAGCTCTGCTTACCTTTCCCCAGAACCAAATATTAATAACTGACAAGTAAAGTTGCTTCAAGATGATAATTACAAGAAATATGAAAGGTAAACGTAATGTTACAGTGGTGAAGTAAAGCTGGTTCACACCGGCTTTCCCATTGCATGTTTAGCGATGTTACATTGATAGCTCAAAATCTGCCATTGTGGGAATATTTACAACATGAAATTCAGGAAACGCTATAGACCAGAGCTTTTAAACAAAAGTAAAACCTGAGCGATCTGGTTATTAAGCATTTGCCAACATACCATTGTGTAATCACTTCAAGGAAAAATGAAATTTTACATTAATTTAGGTTGTTCCTAGCAGAGGGTGATAGGCTGCTGAGTCTGGAAATATCAATATACCACCAATACTTACAGTAGGCAATGTCACCTAGGAGGCAAGCCAAAGTTCATTCAGTAAAGTCTCATTTCTTTGATTAATTGCTTTCCAGGCTCTGTAGCATACAACTTGAGCTTTACAAATCTGCACAAAACTGGAAGGAATTCTTGTGAACCCTACAGCTACCAATTCCTAGATATGCTACTTTAAGAAGGTTCTTTGCTATGTCTAGACCTATTGCCTAAGGGTTTTTTTCAAGTGGGTCATGTCCAGATATATATGTAATCCTAGAGGACTTGAATAGGAAAACTCAAAGGCTTTTGACAGCTCCTACATGCAAAACAAATTGCATTTTAAAAATAACAAATTAAAATGCTCATTCCTTTTGGCTTATCTCATTTCCATTCTGTTGACATTTATTTTGTTATATTTGATTTATGGTCTTTTGCATGTATGGGAAATAAATGATATAGGTCATGGGTACCCATAATTTGAAAAAACATATATTCAATCTTTTATAGTTTCAATTTTTTCTGTATACTATTTATTTGCAATTGTTAGATATGATTAAATGAGGGAATGTGGTTTCATACTCATCAAAATAATGCATTGATTAAAGTAAATTGAGAAACAATATAAAGCTACAGATGATGGCATCAAATGGATTTTAATGAAAGTAGCTCTTCCTCTAATATCATGGAATTCTGTTTCTCTTTTACTTTGTCCATCTTTATTATAAGGTGTAAATTCACAGGTCTTTTTTTTTTTTTTTTTTTTGAGACGGAGTCTCGCTCTGTCGCCCAGACTGGAGTGCAGTGGCCGGATCTCAGCTCACTGCAAGCTCCGCCTCCCGGGTTTACGCCATTCTCCTGCCTCAGCCTCCCGAGTAGCTGGGACTACAGGCGCCAGCCACCTCGCCCGGCTAGTTTTTTGTATTTTTTTTTTTTTAGTAGAGACGGGGTTTCACCGTGTTAGCCAGGATGGTCTCGATCTCCTGCACAGGTCTTAAATTTCATATCCCTTCTTTACATGTCATATATTTTCAATTTGTTCTTTGACTACAGTCTGAATACATTCTGCCTATTTTTAGATTTTACTCTACTATTACGTTTAACTTATTAAGACCTATGTAATGTTTAAACTTATTTTCATAGAAAGCAAACATAGGCTTTTTTACTGAGGCATTTGAAATTTTAAGGAAGTCGTTGGTAAGAAGCAAGTATTTTAGAGCAAAGGACCGCTGACCCCTGCAGTCCTTACTATGCGTTTTTCTTAACGTCAGGAAAATCTGGAATTTTGGTTTTCCCTTCTTGAAGTAAAACTCATTTAAAGGAAAAACCTTTTACAGTGCTCAGTGTTGTGCAAACTTTCAACATATTTTTTTTTTTTTTACCAACTCACACAAAAATAAAAAGAAAAAAATCAAACTTTTATTAATCCAGGAAATATAATTCAAACACATTAAACTTTCTTGTACCTCCCAAAAATGAATAAAGCAAGTACTTTTGAAAACCATCTTGGCTGAAGCGCTGGCAAGAGTAGGTAAGATGAAGCAAACAGAAAGTCCTTTCCACCCTAATATTTATACATAAGAACTGCATCTTTGCTGGGCAAGATACAATGTAATATATAAAGTGTATGCTGCATTTTCTTGTTATAGAAATTTGTATAGTGAGGGTAAGTTTATGAAATAGGTTCTATAGGCCAGTAAATGACCACTAAAAGGTGAACTCAGGATATGAGGAGATGCATAAACTCTATCATGCCATTAGGCTTCAATTTAGCATACCAAAAAGCAATACTTTATAGGACAGTGATATCTATTCTTAGTAACAATAATGAGGGGATATTTATGATTATAAAAACTTGGTGAATTAGAGAAAAGGTTTTCCATTTTCTCCCATTCAATATGATACTAGTTGTGGGTTTACATACCTGGTTTTTATTACATGGAGATACATTTCTTATATACTCAGGTTTTATATTAGGTATGTTTCTTCTATACTTCGTGTTTTGAGAGTTTTTGTCATAAAAGAATATCGAATTTTTGCAAATTTTTTTAGCATCTGCTAAAATGATCATGGGTTTTGTCTTTCATTCTGTTAATATGATATATCAATATTAATTAAAAATTAGAAATTAAAAACTAGCAAATTCATAATCAGTTTATTAAGAAGATTACTATATGGGAATCATAACAAATTCCCGTTACACAATTTCTATATTACACAACACAGAAGAAAATATTCTGGTAATTAAATTTTCTGCACTAATTATTTTCTCATTCAGAATCTATAAACAAGTAGAGGTATAATTTTTAAAATGAAAATAGGATCTTGCATATTTATCTTGAAGTAATTTAAATATTTTCTAAATTTGTTTTTGTATTAGTCTAGTCTCATGCTGCTAATAAAGAAATACCCAAGACTGGGTGATTTATAAATAGAAAGTTTAATGGACTGACAGTTCCACATGCCTGTGGAGACCTCACAATCATGGTGGTAGGTGGAGGAGGAGCAAAGTCATGTCTTACATGGTGGCAAGCAAGAGAACATGAGCAGAAACCATCTAATCTCTTGAGACTTATTCACTGCCATGAGAACAGTATGGGAAAAACCTGCCCTCATGATTCAATTGCCTCCTACCAGATACCTCCCATAACACATGAGGATTATGGGAACTACAATTCAAGATGAGATTTGGGTGGGGATGCAGCCAAATCATATCACCTTGTCTGCCAGAATTCAATATTTTCAGAGTCAGTACCAAAATGTTCTTAGATGAAACTGTTGTTATTTTAACTTTTCACATGTCATACATTTCTAATATTTGGGAATTTTTTGAATTGTGAAACATTGGTCTTCAGCTCTTTTGAGTATAGGAAATCTTTTAAAACATTGCAAATCAACTTAATAGGAATTAATTATGCATTCAATATTTGTTGATTGAAGAAAATACATATTTTAAAAATTCTACAGTGACTTCAGTATGTCTTTTAAATCCCTCTTCCTTTTATATAGCCAATATATCTGAAAACTAAAATTCTCTATATATAGAGAACTGAATGTGAGTGCATTCAAGGGCCACTTCTAGTTACTTTGCAACTTTTCAGGGATTCATGGCCTGGGTATGGTAACAAATGTGCTAAAATGAGTCTTATAAAACATAACTATAGAGATGGTGGGAGAATGTGTAAATATAACAGATTTAAAATATATATAGACACATTATATTTTATCAACAGCAAATATTCTAATTTAATTTTATGTATACTCCAAAGCTGTGATACAAAATGAAAAATGAATTTACTTAGTTTTTGTTGTTGATTTATGAGTGCTATTTATATTATAGGTCTTGTGATTTATAAAAAGTCTAATTAACTTATAAATGATATATGAATCATCTTCTTCTTTGTTTACTTCTGTTTAATTTTTTGAGTGCCAAATTATTCTGTAGCATGTAGGGATTCTTCAGATAGTTATGGAATGTTTGGGCTGAAATAACACTTTTAAAATAAAAATCTGGAGACAAATTTTAAATATAAATTTTTATTAAAGTTCAGTAAAACTGAAAATAGTCATCAGTTCCACATTCTGCTTGTTTAAAAAGTATCAGTATATTCTACATGTGTAACATAAACCTTTATATTAAGAATTTTACTAATTTGTACTTTTGAGGTCTGAATTAAATATCAAGATACAGTTTTTATATTATTATCTATACTTTAAGTAAAACTGTTAAATGTCTTGCATTTTTTCTCTAACATGTACATTAATATATGATTTAAAATGTTTACTTATGGATTTAATATTAAAATAATCTTGAAAGAGTCACTGATTTGAAAAGCATCTATGAATTTATTCTCGTTTTGTTACTGTTGTCATTATCACATAATCTCAATTACTTTTATTAGAGTTCTTCCCTGGAATCCAACAAGACTATTTTGAAGCTTCCTAGTCAAGTCAATTGGTCCCACTTTATCAGGCCTTTTGTGTGTGACAATGCCAGGTTCCATACTACTTAAATAATAAAATTGCAAATAGGCCAGGAACAGTGGCTCATACCTATAATATAGGCACATTGAGAGGCCAAGGTGGGAGGATCACTTGAGTTCAGGAATTCTCAAGACCAACCTGGGCAACATAGTGAGAATTAATCTCTACTAAATATCCAAACAGTTAGCCAGGTATGGTGACACATGCCTGTACTTTCAGCTACTCAAGAGGCTGAAGCAGGAGGATCGCCTGAGCCTAGGATGTAGGTGCTGCAGTGAGCTAAGATTGTGCCACCACACTCCAGTCTGGGCCACAGAGTGAAAGCCCATCTCAAAAGCAAATTTTCTAATTTAACTCTATGTGTACTCCAAAGCTGTGATGCAAAATGAAAAAAAAAAAGAGAAAATATTCACAAAATTGTAGATTCTTTTTTAAATTTTATTGCAAGTTTACAAATTAGACTTACATACACTTATGGGATACAAAGTGATGTTATAAACACAATGTGGAATAATTAAATCAGGTGAATTAATGTATCCATCACCTCAAATACTTATCTCTTTTGTGTTGAGAATATTTAAAATGTACTCTTAGAAATTTTTAAATGTATAATACGCAATTATTAACTATTTTCACTACCATGCAATAGATATTTAAAAAAATATTTATTCCTCTGTATGCTTTGACTAATATCTCCCTATAGTCCTCATTACCTAGCCTCTGGTAACCACCATTACATTCTCTGTTTCTATGAGTCTGATTGCTTTAGTTTTCACTTATAAGTGAGATTGTGTGGCATTTGTCTTTCTATGCCTGGAGTAATTCACTTACTCTTACTGTAATGTCCTCCATGTTTATCCATGTTATTGGATGACAGAATATTCATTATTAGGGCTGAATAGTATTCTTGGTTTTCTAGTGTGTGTGTGTGTGTGTGTGTGTACACATATATATGCCACAAATTGTTTATCCATTTATCATTTAATAAACACTTTTTGATTGGTTTTATAACTTACTTTAAATAATGCTGAAATGAGCATGAAGTATAGACATCTCTTCATAAGGATTTCAAATATTTTGAATAAATACCCAAAAGTGGAACTGTTGGATCATATGGTAATTGTATTTTCAGTTTTTGAGGAGGCTTCATACAGCATCGCATAATCATTGTGCTAATTTGTATTGTTACCAAGAGTGTGTAAGAGTCATTTCTCCACATAATCACTAACATTTTTCTGTCTCCACTTTTATTCTTCCTCCAACATTTCCTGTATTTAATGTCAAAATTTACAGTATTTTGTAATATATATCCCTTGACAACTTATTTTAGCTACAATGGATGTTAATAGATTTGAATTTTAACCCTCATACTAGAAATAACATTGCTTTACAAACCACCATTACAGTCATAATATTCTGAAGAACTCTTATTATTTATACCATTGAGTGTTGTACTTTCAAATGTTTTACACTATTAATTAGTGGTCTTTTTTTTTTTTTTTTTTTTTCAGCTTAAAGAGCTCCCTTTAGCAATTCCTATAAGCAGGATTAGTGATAATGAACTCCCTTAATTTTTATTTGTCTGGAAAAGTGTTTATTTCTCCTTTACTTCCAAAAGACAGCTTTGATGGTAATCCTTGGTTGGTAGTTTTGGTTTTATCTTCACCACTTGGAATACAGTGTCTCATGCTCTCCTGGCCTGCAGGGTTTCTGCTAGGAAATCTACTGGTAGTTGTGCTGAGACTCCTTTGTATGCAATGCTTTTCTAATCTTTTGCAGTTATCATAATTTTTTCTTCATCTTTGAATTTTTGTAGTTTAATTATTATGAATATTGGAGAACTCCTCATTGGGTTGAGTTGATTGGACACCCTTGCTTTTTCTGTACCTGGATGTTGGCACATTTCTCTAGATTTGAGAATTTTTGTCATTATTTATTTAAATATGCTTTCTTTTTTTGTTGTTTTGTTTTGTTTTTTATTTTATTTATTTATTTATTTATTTTTTTAATTATTATTATACTTCAAGTTCTAGGGTACATGTGCATAACGTGCAGGTTTGTTACATATGTATACTTGTGCCATGCTGCTGTGCTGCACCCATCAACTCGTCAGCACCCATCAACTCGTCATTTACATCAGGTATAACTCCCAATGCAATCCCTCCCCCCTCCCCCCTCCCCATGATAGGCCCCGGTGTGTGATGTTCCCCTTCCCGAGTTTCATTTCACCTTCTTGAACTTTTATTATGAATATGTTAGGTCTCCTGATGGTGTCCTGCTACTCTCATAGGCTTTCTTTATTCTATTTTACTCCTTTGTCTCTTTCCTCCTCTGACTGGATAATCTCAAACATACTGTCTTCAAGTTTCTTGTGCTGATCAAGTCTGCTACTGAAGCTTTCTACTAAATTTTTCAGTTCCATCACTACATACTTCATGTTTAAAATTTCTATTTTTTATTGTTTCTTATTTCATTGTCAAACATATTATTTAGTTCATGTATTTTTAAGATTTATTTAGTTTTTATTTGTGTATATTCTTGTAGTTCACTGAGCTTCTCTTTTAATTTTAAGTTTAGGGGTACATGTGTAGTTTTGTTAGTTACATAGGTAAACTTGTGTCACAGGGGTTTGTTTATTTCATCACCCAGGGTTAAACCTAGTATGAATTAGTTATTTTTCCTGATCCTCTCCCTCCTTCTACCCTCCACCCTCCAGTGGGCCTCAGTGTCTGTAGTTCCCCTCTTTGTGTCTATGTGCTCTCATAATTTAGCTCCTATTTATAAGTGAGAACATGTGATATTTGGTTTTCTCTTCATGTGTTAGTTTGCTAATAATAATGACCTCTAGTTCCATCCATGTACTGGCAAAGGACATAATCTCATTCTTTTTTTATGGCTGAATAATATTCTATGGTATATATGTACCACATTTTCTTTATCCAGTCTACCATTGATGGACATTTAGGTTTATTCAATGTCTTTGCTATTGTGAATAGTGCTGAACATAGCTTCTTAAAGAGAATTTTTCTCAATTTTTGATCAGTTATTTTATAGCTCTCCATTTCTTGAAGGTCTATTATTGAAAATGTATTAGTTTCTCTTAGAGGTGTTATGACTTCCTGATTCTTTGTAATCCTTGTGTTCTTGCACTGTTGTCTGTACATTAAAAGAGATAACATCTTTAAAAGCAATCATGCTCTCAATAGTTAACATGTGAAGAATGGGTCTGAATCTATGATCTTTCTACTTTTATAATCCAAGTCATAGCTTCTTCACCTACACCTTTAATCAACTCCAGGCATTTTCTTAGACACTGCTTCAAGGTTTATTTTACTAACTTGGAATTTTAATACATCCTAACTGTACCATTTACACATGTAAACTGAGGGGAAAGCTAGATAAAATATGTTAGTGAGGTGAATTCATGAATGTATTTTACTCAATAGATGTGCTGCTGTTAAATTATTTTGATAACTCTACTCATTATATACTTTTCTATTTTTATTTCTACCAGTATTTTATAAGGGAGCTATAGTAAAATGCACCTAAAATAAACACTATTTTGAGTGACAACTTTGAGAAGCAATTAAAAGAATTCATTAGAAAAAGATAAGTCTCCACTTTATAGGCTGATTACATAAATATTTTAAATGCATTGATTTATTTAATACTATTTCACTGTATTCATATTGCTAATTGCATCTTTACACCAATTTGTGTCTGATAATTTGTCTGAATACTTTTTTAATTGTGTTGCAGCAGATATTTCATTAAAACAGAATAAGGATGTTAATATCAACTTTTTAACAAACAACAATTTGATTCAAAAAAGTAGGAAGAGTGTCAACCTATCACATCTCACAAAATTAAGAAAACTGAGCTGTTTACATCAAGCTTGTCCAATCTGCAACCCACATGCTACCTGTGGCCCAGGATGGCTTTGAATGAAGTCCAACACAAATTCACACACTTTTTAAAAATGATACGCAATTTTTAAATAAGTTTTTAGCTCATCAGCTATCATTAGTGTTAGTATATTTTATGCATGGCCCAAGACAATTTTTCTTCTTCCAATGTGGTCCAGGGAAACCAAAAGATTGGACACCCCTGGTTTGCATAGCCTGGGTATAGATTTTCAACATTAGCATAGGAAACATGGCTTCAGTTGGTACATGTAGGCTAGCTAACTTGGACGTTCAGCACATTAAATCTATTAACCCTTCTTAGAGCAAAACACTTTAAATAAATACTACAGTTATAATCTATTAAATATCCACAAAATTACATTTTCACAGGAAAAACAAAGGAAGTTCCTTCAACTGTTAAACAATAAAATTGAAATAAAGATACTGAATAGATATGAAAATTGATTAAATGATCTGTAATTAAAAATTCTCTCAATGAGGCATGGTGCTCCTTTACTTATTATCATTCCATTTTAGTCTAATACTTGCATGATTTTATAAACAAAATTATCGTTGACTTAAAGAAACATCAAAATACATTACTGCCAAAATTAGAAACTAGCAAATATTCTTTCATTAATGAGACCAATGTGTTTTAATGGTGAAATATTAATTCACCCTCCCATAATTGCCTTTAATTTTACCAAGATAGTTTAACAAATACTTTCTTCCATAAAATAGATTACAGAAATTAACAGTTATTTTCCTTATATATTATATAAACAAATAGAAACAATACTCTTTCTTTGCTTATTAATTCACATAGATAAGTAAAAACAGACATTTGCCAACTTTTCACTTTCATTTCAATATTAAACATAATTTGAATATCTCTCTGAATAGCTTGTTTCCTTAGAGATCATTAGAATAGACTATATGGTTAACATGTGGATTTAATTACTTTCAAGTCTCATATGTTTTAAAAAGATTTATATACACTGACATTTTTGTCATTCTTTTACTTTTAAAAACTTTAATATATTCTGGAATAAAAAAATTTTATTTGAAGAATTTAAGAATCTCAATATTTTCTCAGGAATTTGAATTGTAAGTATCAGAACAAACTAATCCAGTAAAAAGTGCTTTTCAAAGAGTTATTGTTCAATCCATAACTAAAATTGCTACTTGGACTTCACTCAATATTAATAATGAGATAATTAGTTATTTTATTATTTATAATTATTTTACCTTTGTGGAGAACTTCAGAGCATTTCATTAAAGTAACATAGAGATGTTCTTACATTTTATAATAGCAGGAAAGAACACAGAAGGTAACAAAGCTCTCATGAAAGTCAGGTATCTGTCCCATCATTCATAAATACCGCTACTTAATTCATTCATATCTTAAATCCCTTATGTGATTCTATTTTTTCTTTTAACTATAGGACTAACCATCTTCTTGTATACTGTATAATATACTTAATTATTGTGTTTATTGTTTATTGACTGCTTCTCTATGATGTCAGCTTCTTAAGGAAAGGAACTTTTCTTAACTTGTTCAATTGTTGTGAAAATATTTGAGATCTTTTCTTCAGAACACCATGCACTAGTTATGAATCCCAGGGAAGGATTCCATACACTTCTAGCCATTGCATGTTGGTATCCACCAAGAGAAACAGCACAGTCAAGCACTGGGTGGAGCAACACTTTATTTACATACAGAAGCTACAGAGCAAGATGAATGTCAACTGTGTGCAGTTTCCCCATGGCCAGGAGGGCTCATCCTCGCAGCAGATGCAAGCCAAATGGCCACCCACACCCCTTTCCTATCACAGATTGATCCTGTGCCCTTCCAGAGGAGAACAAAAGGAGTAATGGGGTTGGCCAGGTGTCATGCTATGCACGTGCTTATGTAAAACAAAGGAGAATACATTGAGCTTGCAGTAGGCAAAGATAATCCCTCATAAGGTGATAAACCCGGTACATGTCTTACAGGCTCCTTATCTCTTGGTAACAAAGTGTTCTAGGCTCAAGATCCATTCCTATGCACCCAAATGGGGGGCAGAGACTGCACACACAGACTATCTTTCCCTACAGCATTCATATGCAGAAAAGGAATAATGATCTGTTCTTTGCACCATACAGAAAAACTAACTCACAATAGATCATAACCCTAAAATAAAAACCTAAAACTATAACACTTCTTTAGAAAAACACAGAGAAAAATCTTTTTTGACCTTTAATTGTTGGGCAACATTTCTTAGATTCAACACCAAAAGTATGATTTTGCAAAAAGAAAAACCTCATTACCATTAAGGAATTGCATTCTTCAAAATACACTCTTAAGAAAATTAAGGGACAATACATAGATGGGAGGCTACATTTGCAAAATATATAACAGATGAAGAACTGATATCCAGAATTAATGTAGAAATTTCAAATCTCAATTCTAATACAATATGCTCCCCAAATGAAAAAACTTATGACAGCTCACTGAAGAAGAGCATAAAAAGAAACTCGACATCATTATTAACTAAGAAAATGAAAATAAAATCCATAATGAGATGCCATTACAAGCCATCATAAAGGGTTTTAAAGAAAATAACAAATACCAAGTTCTGTTGAGGATGAAGAACAACTAGAAAGCTAATACAGTACTCGTGTGGATTTATAATGGTACAGCCATTTGAGCAAATGATTTCTGAGTCTTATGTAAAAGTAATAATATAATTACCTAATGACCCAGCAATTTCACTTCTACATATTACAAAATAAAACAAAACATATTCACATTAAATATTTTGCAAATCTTTATGATGACTTAATTTCTATTCACCAAAAACTAGAAAATCCCAAATGTAATTCAAAGGGTGTATGAATACACAAACTGTTGCATATTCATAAAGATGGAATACTATTCAGAAATACAAAGACATGAATTCTTGGCACACTTGTAATATGAGTAATTATAGAATACTTTATGCTAATTTTATAAGCAAAATTCAGAAGGCAACATGAGAATGATTTCATTTGTGTGACTTTCTAGGAAAGCAAAACTACAGCAGCAGAACACAGACACGTGGATATCATAAGACAAGTTGGTAATCAGCTTTGAGTGGTAAATTACCATGATAGGTAGCCAGTCTCCAAGAAAAGCTGAGTTATCCAACTGTATTTCCTATTATCATGGTTGTGTCTCATTGTGTTCCATTTAATGCTTTTATTTTACATAGGCATATGACATACATCATCACAGTGCATTTTGCTAAAAGTTAACGCCAAAGACAATATTTGATTTGTGACTTGAAATATTAGCTAGCAACGTCAAAATGATTTTTTAAGTTATACTTGAATTTGGAACTATTTTATATTTTTGCTTCAAATAGTATGGCTAATCCTTACTCCTGAGCAATAATTTTTGGATATAACCATTTTTTAATAGAGTCATCTTTCACTGTGTTTTTGAAAGGCTATTGCAGAAAGGCCCGGTCTGTGAGTGGGCCTCTGATAGCTCCTGTCTAAGTCAGCACAAAAGAATGATCAAAGACAAAACCAAAAATCCATTTGTCGATATAAAATGTGAATTTTATAGAACATCATAACATAACCTCAGTTAATTCTCAGTAGTGTTTTGAGGATTATTAGGTCATTATGAAATTTTAAAAAATACCTCAGGAAAAGTAGAACTGGTTATAATTTTGCAGCATAGGTTTTTATTTTTAATAAATAGTTTTTTAAGAACTTTAAATGATTCCTTATGATGGTTGTAGTAGAAAATTTAACAGATATTGTAAAGCTAGAGCTCAAGAGATTTTGCTTGCTTGGGATTTTGATTATCATATTTTTTTTCCTTAAACTTTTTTTCTTAAAAAGACCTTTAAACAGTTGTATTTGAGGAAAAATTGTATTTGAGTGCAAATCTGAAAAATTGCATTATGTGAAAATGAGATGCATGTCAAATGGTTACTCCATCTTTAATTTTAACAGGAATACTTATAATGCATAAAATTTTAAACAGTATATACTATAATGTATTTAATATATAAAAATATTTACTGTTAAATTCAAAGTACAAATGTAATCGTGAGGTGGACTATCAAACTTTAGAAAGCAATAAATTTTTAAGCATTTTACCAATATCCATTTTATGCCAAGGGGTGATATGCTGATATTGAAGTGGCTTTATCTTTATCTTTTCTTTAAAGCTAATTCCACAAGTTTCTCTGTAAAATAATTTATTATTCTATATTAATATTTTTCCAGGTGCTCTGTAAGTTGAATTTGAATATTAAATTTTCAATCCAAACTTTCACCACTTCTCACATAATGCGCTTTTATTCTATTATAAAACTTTTGACTTTATTAAGAATGTAATGCTCATTAATGAGAGAATAGGAATTATAAAAGATGAGAAAGAATTCCTCTTTATTGCTGTGTAATTCAAACCGGTATAAAACATTTTGAAAAACAGGCATTTTCTTACAATGTAAAACAGCAATTTCATACAATTTACTACTCATGCTCCTTGTGATTTACCCAACTGATTAGAAAGTTTTTATTCATATAGTAACATGCATGCGAGTGTTTACAGTGCTTCATTCAGAATAACCCCAAACTAAAATAATGTAGATGTCCTTCAACAGATTAAACTATGGTTTATCAATCCAATGAAATATTATTTATACAAAAAATATGTGCACAATTAAGCCACCACAAAGGGACATGAATCAAACTTAAGTATATATTCGAAACAAAAAAAATGGCAATCTTAAAAGTCTATATACTACAAGATTTCAATTGTAGAATATTTTGGAAAAGACAAAGCTATAAAAATTATATTTGAAAAAAGATGAGAAATTTTCTAGAGTTTAGAAAAAGGAGGCAATGTTTGAATATGTAAAGCGCCTAGAATCGTTTATGGTGGTGAAGCTATTCTGATTGATACTATAATGGTGGATGGACAAAATTATACCTTTGTCAAGGCCTATAGAACTTTACAGCAGAAAGAGTGAACCTTAACTTATGCAATTAAAAAATCATGTAGGAGGTCAGGGAATAACAGTTGAGAACACAGATTATGACCAAAGAATCTAAATACATTATAAATGCATGAAACAACTTCAATGAAGATACGACTGAAAGGTTCATATTCTAAGTAATGTTGGAAAACAGTGGAATCTCTAAGACTAAAGGTAAAATAAAATGTTCATGAGCATTGTACTCTAGTTAATAAAGTTATTTCTCACAAGATAGGGTTAACAATTGTGATACCATAACCTGGAATTAAACAGTGTAGTAAATATACGGTAGGTGGTGAAAGCCAGATTTCTCACTGTCAGTAATGGGAGGTTACAGATAAATAAGAGGAAGAGGCTGGAACGTGTCATGCAGTAATGGATTAGAGTTAGAGACATCAGTATGAACACATATATTTAACTTAATATAGTTTAAATGTTACATATAAATATAATTATAGATATCTGTATATACATGAGTTAGTATATACACATATATTTTCTTTCTCTTAGCTGAGAAGGACTACAAGCAATGACCTCCTAGTGACAACAAGCATACTTAGCACCCAGCTCTTGGTGTCTAATACCATTATCCAATAAAATAAAATAGATCCTTGATCAACACTTTCTGGGTCTCCCTGACTAGGCAAGAAAAGAAGATGAAGCTGGAAATATCTTAGGAAAGAAAGGAAGAAAGGAAGGAAGGAAGGAAGGAAGGAAGGAAGGAAGGAAGGAAGGAAGGAGGAAAGAAAGAAAGAAAGAAAGAAAGAAAGAAAAAGAAAGAAAGAAAGAAAGAAAGAAAGAAAGAAAGAAAGAAAGAAAGAAAGAAAGAAGAAAGAGAGAGAGGGAGGGAAGGAGGAGAGGAGGGAGGGGAGGGGAGGGAAGGGGAAGGAAAGGAAAGGAAAGGAAAGGAAAGGAAAGGAAAGGAAAAGAAAGGAGAAAAGAAAAGAAGGAAGGAAGGAAGGAAAGAAGCAAGGAGGGAAGGATGGGGAAAAAATAAAAGAAAAAAGAAGAGGAAAGAAAAAAGAAGGAAGGAAAGAGGGAAGGAAGGAAGAAAAGAAGAAAGGAAGGAAGGAAGGAATGGCAAAAATAGAAAATGATGGTGTATGTCAGAGACACAGGAGCCAACTAAGAGCTTGTTTAATGTTCAAAGCTTGAAAAATTTCAGCAACATTATAAATAACATAGTATTGAATTATAAATAACATAGTTATTGAATAAATAATAAAGTATCGAAGTAATGTATAAAATATCCGTGAGTACATGCTGATACACAAATAAATGATTAATAAATAAATAATTGAGAAAAATTGTTTAAAGAGACAAATTTTCCATGAAGAAGTCCAACTAATTTATATAGGTACTCCACACTCAAGGAGGTGTAGACTTACCAACTCCATCCTCATAAATATTGACTAAACATAGTAATTTTCTTCCAAAGACTACATTATGAAAAGGGTGGGGATGAAAAAGAACAACTTTTCATTGGATAAATTTGATTAATCAACCTCAGCCAAGTAATCAAAGTTAATATCATAACAGTAAATCATGATGATGGTACGTACTCTTGATATGATGTATAACTCACTTCATCTCTGTGGTCTTCTCAAGAAAACACAATCACTGTAAAATCATCAGAAAAACATCATACAAATTCCACTTGAGGGGAATTCAACAAAATGCCTATACCACTCAAAATTATCAAGGTCATCGAACACAAGGGAAATAAAAGAAACTGTCATAGTCAAGAGGAGACAACAGAGACATGAAGACTAAATAGAATGTCATATCTTGGAGGGGACCCTGGAACATAAAAAGGATAGTAAGTAAAAACTAAGAAAGTCTAAATAAATTATGAACTTTAGTTAATCATAATATGTCTATATTTGTTGATGTGGTAACAATATTAATATTGATTGTACTAAATGTCTCATATAAATATGTTAATAATGGGGCAACTGAGTCTAGAGAACATGAGAACTCTCTCAGTATTTCTCTCCAAATTACTTTGTCAATTTGAAACTGCTTTAAAATAAAACAAGTTTATTTTAAAAGGTAAGAAGAGACAAATAGAAGGGAAACATGGGCCAAGTAAATCATAGATTTTGATCTACATGGACACCTTGAGTCATACATTTATTTCTAAGGTTACGAACAAATATTATTAAAAGGAATACATGATATCTGCTATATTAATTGATTCAAGAAGGTACATAATTTTCAGTGGTATATATCTTGTTACATTTTTCAAAAGTATAAAATACATTGGGGGACTAAAGGTATGATAGCTCTTTTCCACATTTTTCCCCAAATGGAAATGTAGGATATTTTATATAATTTTTGAATAAAAATGTGAAACAGCAATTACTCTCACAAAAACCTTGATCTAAAATTTTATATGGGAAAAAAGCTGTAGATCCCAGAAAAAAAAAAAAAAAAAAAAAAAAAGGTTAATGTAGTTACTTTAAAAAATAAGACCAATTTAAATTCAAGAAGATAAAAATAAATATTGGCATTTAAAATCAGAGATAAATTCTTACAGAAGTTGTGAATATTTTTCTAAGGAAGAATTTGATTGCAAAAGAGATAAAACTATTCAAGTGAATGGGATTCATCATGTGTATACACTCGTCACTGAATCTAAGGGAACTTTGTACAAGCAGAGAGAGTCCAGAATCATTAGAAGCTGGCATTCCTGAAACATTTTCTAGTACTTCCTTTCCTACTTCAGTATTTGCTGCTTTCAGCACAAAACCATGTGCAACTTTTGTATACTCATTGGACATTTTAAAATACATCATTTTAATGTTGACTGGTCTTAGAGGCATCAATCTTCTTTACCTGATGAGCTTTCCTTCACCAGATCCACTTGCCTTTTGCTACCTACGCAAAAAAAAAAAATTTTATTTTATTTTATTAAAGTAGTAGAGAGGAGATGGGGAGTAAGAGAGAGAATATGAAGAATATTATTACATTTCAGTAGCAGATATTTAAACAAAAGTTTAAGTGCGAGTTAATGATCCACATAACAGATATGTTTGGAATCCAGTTTCAGGTCCAGACTAAAGTCATGTTCTTTTTTCATTTAGAATACATGATTTCCAATTCAATGTTGCCCATTATTAGAATAGCTTCCTGTTTCATCCGAAGACTTTCCCTCCTGTGATAACTCATAAGATTCAAGAGGAATTACATAGTCCAAAATGTTATGTAGTTAAATTTTATTTACCTCTGAACACAATGATCTACGGATGTGCTCCAAGATCATTTCCCCTTGATAGCCAAAGTCCATTACCACAGACAACCCCTTTCTCAGATGTCTGTAAAAAGTCAGAGGAAAGTGACTGTGTATTAAGGACTCTCAAGTTTCCAGTTTTTTGTTTTGTTTTTGTTTGTTTGTTTGTTTGTTTTTTGTTTTTTTAAATTTACCCCTACATGACAGGTAAAAGGTCTGCCATGTCTCTTTCCTTTACCATCAACCCCTACCCAAAGCTGTCCATAGCGTGTGGCTCAAACCGGCAAACTCTTGTGGGTGGGTGTTGGGGAGGTAGTTGTTCCAGAGAGCTCAGTTCTAGAAGAAAGGTCTTCCCTTTCTTTTCTGTGGCTTCCACACCCATCTGATGTCTGGTTGTCTCATCTGCAGCATTGGTCTGTTACAAATTATTCAATCTACAGAAAACGGAGATTCTAAAAGAAAAGAAATTACTAAAAAATATTCTGCGTGAAAATGTATACAAACTGTAAGCAATTCATGGATTATAACAAACAGCAGAGCTGTGTAACCAACAGTGAAGAAATAAAATATTCCCTGTACCACATAGTTCTCTCCTCCGCCTCCTCCCAGTTTCTACCAATCTAACATTTCTACAGCTAATTGAAATGTTTTCAGCTTCTTTTATATTCAAACTTCAGGAATTTTTGAAGTGAAATAAGTTACATAGTTATGTGAATAAAATTATACACTGTGCATTTTTAGTCCAGTAGACTTCTTTATTCAGCATTATGTAAGTGAGATTTATCGAGCTAGTCGCACGGTGTTAAGTTTGTACATTTTTACCACTGTATAGTATTTTGTTGTATAAACATGTAAGAGATTATTTATCCATTATATGATTAATGGATAATTGGGTTTTTTCCCACATTGGCTCTGTGAATATTCATGAACATATTTTTACACTGCTATGACTTCCTTACAACTTTGCAGTGCGTCTATCTAAGATCATTCTTTTCAGAGGCATGCTCTTCAATCCTTCAGCACTGACATTAACACAAGGTTTCTGCAAACAAATTATGTTTTCTTATGTGGGGGAGAGGGGTAGTCTAACTAGTTTGCCTTTATTTTGAAGAATTTCTTTTTCTGGAAATAGAATTCTGTGCCATATCATGTTATTGACATCCCTAGATATTTTACCAACTATCTAATAAAGTGAACTATCAATATGTGCTCATGTAAGCTATCAATTACTACTAACACAAAATGAAGTTGTTTTTGAGCCTTAAGACAGGTTAATGACAGCTGGAATTTACTTTTCAGTGGAGGTCTGTGTAAATAATTACTTTGGTAAAATACAAAATGTATTTTACGAAGTGCCAAAACGTCATTTCCAGGAAAACCAGACAATAATTAGACTATTATTTGCTTTTACAAATTGAGTTATATTCAGTTATATATTAACACGAATTTTGTTCATCTCTGTATCATGCTTAGAGGTATTTGGTTATGGTTTCTATAAAATAATTAAAAACTTCAGAGAACCAGAAAGCCTGTATTTTGATTTGATAATTTGCTTTTTCAAATCAAATTATCACAACACTCATTTTTCTGTTGTGAAGTTGAATTGAGATGTATTAGAACTTTCATTTAAATTTAAAAATGGTTATTTTATGCAAATTAATTCCTTTGATACCGTGTTTTTTAGAGACTTCCATCAGATTGAAACCTTTCTTTTCATGTGAACATGTTGTGTCCCATAGAGAGAAGCTGACCTAAAATTATACATTATCAACCTATATGCTCTTTTTGTATTGAAACTGCTATACCTAGAAAAAAAGATGATGACAACTTTGTGTTAGGACTTTTTTGGTTCATCAAAACAAGATCAAAACTACATATAATATTGTATTAAAAACAACAACCGTAACACTCACCCATTCGCTCACCTGAGTATATTATGTATGCAAAGCCATGGGTAAATTTATCCTTAGGGATGGTTAAAACCCATGTGCCCAGACACTGGTAAAAATCACTTTCTCTTTTTTTTTCATCCATGCTCTTTCTGAATATCACCTTCACTCACGAAAATTGGCTGTCTGAAAGAAACTAGTTACTCCTGGCTTACCTCCTTACAACTTTTAAATGAGAGTTGGCAGTTGTCTATAAATCTAACTAGAATAGCATCTAGAAATAATTCTAATGTCCCAGCTTGTTATCTCTATACCAATTGCTGTATGTGGTGGAGTATTACAATTGTTTTAAACGTGGCCAGCTGCCCATTTCTGAAGCCAAGGAGTAACTGATAAGCCTCAACAGGATCACATGGTTGGAATGAGAAAGAATTCGATTCTCATAAAGGAGGGAGGCTTTTATCTGACTAATCAGAAAAAGAAATGTATACATATTGTACACAGTAACTACTAATTACAGTATTTGCACTGAGAATTATCCTAAGGCACAATTACAGTTTCCACATTTAGAAATGGCTTTATGAGAGATTGAACTTATTTAAAATGACTGGGTAATTTTAAGAGGATCCTCTACCAGTAGACATAAAATCACATTAATGCCTGGGTTCCAATATTTCATGCTTTTCTGTTTTATGTTCTTCTTTTATACTTTTCTCACAATCACATTTTTCCCCATTATCATGATAAATCTCAATAGAAATCAAGAAAATTGAGTGAATGTCATGATAGCCAACTTACCACTGACTATAATGATCAATAAGAAACTGACTTCATAGTAAAACATGGTCCTACCTGGCATGAGCCCTTAGATATTACCTCTGTTGGTGTGCCCAACAGGAGTATGATTTTATTTTTTCTTTCCACTTCTGTCTACTTCTGGAACAAAGTTGTGAAGTGTCACAGGTGAGTGCTGTTCCCATGATCTTATTTTGCCAATGACAGAAAAGTAAAAATGTTAAAGAGGAGAAGCTGGTGGTGGGGAGGTGTGGTAAGAAAGCACTAAAGAGAATATGGAGCAACATTATGTGAAAAACTGATGCAAAGTGAGAGCCAACATCGTGTGCCTACCCTGGAATGACCTTTCAGAAACAGGCTATAAAAGTCAGTTCACCTTTAATAATGATCCACTACATGGCACACAATTTTGAAAAGACCTTCAAGGATATACAGTGACAAAAGCCTATGAGATAGGTTAAGCTCAGCTGTCATCTCCCATGATATTTTTCTGCAGACTTGCTTTCCATAGTGAAGAACTGCATTAACTTATTTTGTTGAATTCACATATGCTGATACAACTTTATAGGAGCTGAGATATAGTCCCACACAGGAATTTTCATAATGAAAAGGGGCAATTTTCCATATCAATAAGATGCATAGTAAGAAAAATGACTTGCACAAACTAATTTAATTTTGCAAGTTACTAGTGCTGGACATTTATGTTTAAACCTGAAAGATTATTCTGTAACGTAAGTTTATTAATTTAAAATGTAAAAGATTTCTACCTAAAAATAAGTTTTTAAATTAAAATAAATTTTTCACAAGAAGCTATTCACTTATTCTCACTGGCTTAAGGCATTTTTTAAAAAATGAAAAAAAAAAAAGATTTACAGACTCTATAAATGTGTGAATTGAACAGAATATGAATTTAATTTTACCATCCCATAGTATAGTTGTGGCTTAAAGAACATTATTTCATAGGCTGAAGAAATCTGAATTTCCCTTGTGTATTATCATAAATGTGCATGGTTTTTATCACCAGTTTATGAAGTGTAATTGCTAAAAGTGTCAGAAATTCTTTATATTTATATCTGAACAAGTACATTAATAGTCTATGTATATTAGGCAATGAAAAGGAATAAAGATGTAAAAAAAATAGCTAATATGGGTCTAAAGATTCTAGTATATAAAATTATATACAAAACTATAAAAATGTTGTAGAAAAGTATTACCCACTTCATAAAATCCAAAGAATGCTATTCTCACCTCCCAGAATCTCATAACCACTATTTACCTAAAAGTTTTTAACAGAGAAATCCATACACACCAAAAATGATAAAATAATGACATATTTAAAAGTAAACCTAAATTCAGATTTTTTTTCCTTCTCAGTGTGGTATTCTTATTGAGAGTTTACTGTATATTAAGGGTTTTATATACATTCTCCCAACTAATCCTCATTTCAAAGGGAATTTATATTTTAATCTTCAATTCTGAGAAAATGAAATAAAGGCTTAGACAGACTAAACTGTTTCCCGCCCCCCAGAAAACAAAAACAAGACTATTTAATGACTGGTTCTGAGTCCATTTTTCCCTAATTTCAAAGCTGATGTTTTTAACTTTTTACTGTAAATGTTTCTACTGCTTGTATTCTACTTATATTTGATTAACACTGAACCTGAAATGTATCCATAGAATATTCAGGCACTATAATGAAGTTTACTTTGCAAAACTCAAAATTCAGTTTATCTGTCTCTTTGTAAAAGCTGAAACCCTAATATTTGGCATCAATCTTTGGGAATGTTTTCATTCACACATGCTTTTGCTCATAAATCAATTAATAAAATTGTATTAAGCTTCAACTATACTCCAAGTCCTGTTTTTAGGTATATTTGATACAGTTGGAAAAACAAATGAACAAAAATCCATGCCCTGGTGGAAATACCACTATGGAAGACAGAGATAGGCAATAAATTAAATAAATATATCATTTAAATGGTGAAAGATGTCATGGAGAAAAGTAATGTTTAAGTATAAAAAGTGCAGCAGGCTATATTAGAATTGCAATTTTCAACAGAGGCCTTAGAGAAATCCTCACAAAGGAAATGAGCAAAGATATAAGTAAGATCACTAGGGAGTCAGGTAGAAAACAATGGAAGGAATATTTCAGGCAAGGGGTCTACAAGTATAAAGGCGCTGAGGTTCAAATGTATGTGAAGCAGTCAATGAACAGCCAGGTGGCCCGTGGGGCTAGTGCAGAGAAAATAGAACAAAAAACACTGGAAGATGGAGTTAGGTGGAAAGGACATCAGAGGCATCAGGCTTTGAATTCTAGCTTTACTTTGAATGAAATGAAAAGACCTGGAAGATATTGAGCAGAAGTGTGACATGGTCTGATTCAAATTTTTGAAGGATGATGATCTGGTTACTCAGTTGAGGAGAAGGGGAAAAACAGAGAGATCTCTTAGGATGTTGTGATGGTTAATATTCTGTCAACTTGGTTGGATTGAGGGACGCAGAGTATTATTCCGGGTGTGTCTGTGAAGGTGTTGCCAAAGGAGATTAACATTTAGGTCAGTGGACTGGGAGAGGCAGACCTACCCTTAATCTGGGTGCGCACCATCTAATCAGCTGCCAGGGTGACTTGAATAAAGCAGGCAGAAGTTGGAAAGAGCATTCTGGCTGAGTCTTCTGGTCATCTTTCTCCCATGGTAGATGCTTCCTGCCCTCAAACATCGTACTCTAAGTTTTTCAGCTATTGGACTCTTAGACTTACACCAGTGATTTGCCAGGGGCTCTCAGGCCTTTGGCGACAGACCAAAGGTCACACTGTTGGCTTCCCTACTTTTGAGATTTTGGGACTCGAACTGGCTTCCTTGCTCCTCAGCTTGCAGACAGCCTATTGAGGGACTTCACCTTGTGATCGTGTGAGTCAATTCTCCTGCTAAACTCCCCCTCATATACACATCTATCCTATTAGTTGTCTCACTTTAGAGAACCCTGAAAAACACAGACACAGAGGAGTTAATATCCAAAACTTAATTTTGTGCATTCTAAGGTTAAGGTACTGACTAAAATACAGGTAGAAGTATTAAATAGAAAATTGAATATAAAATTTGGAGTTGAGGGGAGATTTCTGGGCCAGACATACAGCTTCAGGGGCAATAGTTAGTGAATGGTATGCAAAGTCCTCTGAGATTGGGTGAGATCTCTGCCTAGACTGAGCATCAGCAGAGAAGGTCATGGGTGGTTCTAACATAGGGTGGAAAAAGAAAGTATCAAAGGAGACTGAGAAGGAATAGCTACCAGGTAGGATGAAATGAAGGAAAATATGGAGTGTTGAAAACCAATACAATAAAAATGTTTCAATGAGGATTTAATGATAAGCTGTGCCAAATGTTGCTGGTTCATGAAGATAAGTGAAGACTGGGAACTTAAGATTGGATTTAGTAACGTAAATCTGAGTATTGGCCTTGGCAAGCAGCCTTTATGGAATGATGAGGAAAGTGTCTGAGGCAAGTGGATTTAAGAGAGATTGGTAGGAGCAAAATTGGAGACAGCAAGTATACACAACTCTCTCAAGAAATTTTGCTGTAAAGGAAAACTAAAGGGGAAAGTAAGGTCAAGACAACATTTCTGTTGTTATTGCTTCTTTGTTTGTTTTAAGGAAAAAATCTTTTTTTCTTCCAGAATTAGAAAAAAAATGAAGCTGCAGGAGGGATAAAGGGGAAATGTAGGAGACAGTTCCTTGAACAAGTAGAGGCATGAAGCTGACCCAGGAGTGACAGCGTCTGCATTTATTAGGAGCATAGGCAGTTAAACCTGTAAAAAACTCAAAGAAAAAGTAAAAACATATGAGTGTAGGCAGATAGTTAGATGTGCTGGTAGATACTTGCAAATGATCTCTAATTCTTTAAACGCTCTTTGTACATAGGAAGTGAGTTCACCAATTGAAAGGAGAAAGGAAAGAGTACTGGAATTTTAGAAGATGATTATTGGTGGTGAAATTATCATAAAGAATTATTAGAGAATGAACAGAAATGAGATAATATAACTGCTCCTTAAGGTTTCACTTGAGAGTAAGAGGCATGAATGAACAAGCATTGGCAGCAAAGTAGTGTTTCTTCCAGCCACATTCTGCTGCCAGCAGTGCAGTATAGGATAGACTGAGAGTTAGAGTTGCTGTTTTGTGAACATTGACTCCTAAAATTGCACTATTTATGGTTTCCTTAGAATAAAATATTTATGTTAAAAATTTTAAATAGAAATAATTCCAAATAGTAGAGCTTTTCTAAATCATTTTAAAACATCGTATCTGAAAGTCTTGCTTGGTGGCATTTTCTGTTACACTCTACGTGTTGTCTCGCCATAATAGAGAAAGAGAAATTTGCTCAATTGCTCTGTCAGAATCACTGGATCCTACCACAGAAAAACTATTGTATTCACTTAGGTTGTATTGTGAGATCCTGTTGCTCTGTTTCTTGGAGTATATATAAATTCATGATCACTTTAACTCTTATTTTCAACCCTGTGGAACATGGCAAGTTCAAGCGAAAGTTCTAGGATTTATTGAAATTGAATATATAATAAATAATATTTCTTAATATATGTCCATTATACTTTATTTTTTAAATTTCTTTTAAAAGAAACGGGATCAATGTGCAGAATGTGCAGGTTTGTTACATAAGTATACGGGTGCCATGATGGTTTCCTGCACCTACTGACCTGTCCTCTAAGTTCCCTTCCCCAACCCTCCACCCCACTACAGGCCCTGGTGTGTGTTGTTCATCTGTTCTCATTGTTCAACTTCCAACTATGAATGAGAAAATGCAGTATTTGGTTTTCTGTTCCTCTGTTAGTTTGCTAAAGATGATGGCTTCCAGCTTCATCCATGTCCCTGCAAAGAACATGATCTCATTCCTTTTTATAGCTGCATAGTATTCATGGTATATACGTACCACATTTTCTTTATCCAGTCTATCATTGATGGGCATTTGGGTTGGTTCCATGTCTTTGCTATTGTAAATAGTGCTGCAATAAACGTAAGTGTGCAAGTGTCTTTATAGTAGAATGATTTATAATCCTTTGTGTATATACCTAGTTATGGGATTGCTGGGTCAAATGGTATTTCTGATTCTAGATCTTTAAGGTATCACCATACTGTTTTCCACAATGGTTGAACTAACTTACATTCTCACCAACAATGTAAAAGCGTTCCTATTTCTCCACAGCCTCACCAGTATCTATTGTTTCCTGACTTTTTAATAATCAACGTTCTGACTGGTGTGGTTTTGATTTGGATTTCTCTGATGATCAGTGATGTTGAGCTCTTTTTTAATATGTTGGTTGGCTGCATAAATGTCTTCTTTTGAGAAGTGTCTGTTCATATCCTTTGCCCAGTTTTTGATGGGGTTTGTTTTATCTTGTAAATTTAAGTTCTTTGTGAAGTGTGGATATTAGACCTTCGTCAGATTGGTAGAGTTCAAAAACTTTCTCCCATTCTGTAGGTTGTCTGTTCACTCTGATGATAGTTTCTTTTGCTGAGCAGAAGCCCTTTAGTTTAATTAGATCCCATTTATCAATTTTGGCTCTTGTTGCAATTGTTTTTGGCATTTTTGTCATGAAGTCTTTGCCCATCCCTATCTCCTGAATGGTATTGCCTAGGTTTTCTTCTAGGGTTCTTATGGTTTTGGGTTTTACATTTAAGTCTTTAATCCATCCTGAGTTATTTTTTTATAAAGTGTAAGGAAGGGGTCTAGTTTCAGTTTTCTGCATATGGCTAGCCAGTTTTCCCAGCGCCATTTACTGAATAGGAGATCCTTTTCCCATTACTTGTTTTTGCCAGGTTTGGCAAAGATCAGGTGGTTGTAGATTTGTGCTGTTATTTCTGAGGTCTCTGTTCTGCTCCATTCGTCTATATGTCTATGTTGGTCCCAGTACCATGCTGTTTTGGTTACTATAGCCTTGTAGTATAGTTTGAAGTCAGGTTGAGTGATGCCTTCAGCTTTGTTCTTTTTGCTTAGGATTGTCTTGGCTATACGGGGTCTTTTTTATACCATATGAAATTTAAAATGGATTTTTCTAATTCTGTAAAGAATGTCAATGGTGGTTTGATGAGAATAGCACTGAATCTATAAATTGCTTTCAGCACTATGGCCATATTCACGATATTTGTTCTTTCTATCCATAATCATGGATTATTTGTTTGTGTTCTCTCTTATTTCCTTAAGCAGCGGTCCTTCACATCCATTGTTAGTTGTATTCCCATTGTAGCGATTCTGAATGGGAGTTCATTCATGATTTGGCTCTCTGCTTGTCTCTTGTTGGTGTAAAGGAATGCTTGTGAGTTTTGCACATTGATTTTGTATCCTGAGAATTTGCTGAAGTTGCTTATCAGTTTAAGTAGGTTTAGGGTTGAGATGATGGGGTATTCTAGATGCAAAATCATGTCATTTGCAAACAGAGACATTTGACTTCCTTTCTTTCTATTTGGATACCATTTATTTCTTTCTCTTGTCTGATTGCCCTGGCCAGAACTTCCAATACTATGTTGAACAGGAATAGTGAGACAGGGTATGCTTGTCTTGTACTGGTTTTCTAAAGGACTGCTTCCAGCTTTTGCCCATTCAATATTATATTGGCTCTGAGTTTTTCATAAATAGCTCTTATTGTTTTGAGATATGTTCCATCAATACCTAGTTTATTGAACATTTTTAACATTAAAGGATGTTGTATCACAGGCCTTTTCTGCATCTATTGAGATAATCATGTGGTTTTTGTCTTTGGTTCTGTTTGTGTGATGGATTACTTTTATTGATTTGTGTATGTTGCACCAACCTTGCATCTCAGGGATGAATCTGACTTTATCATGGTGGATAAGTTTTTTGACGTGCTGCTGGATTTGGTTTGCCAGTATTTTATTAAGAATTTTTGCATTGATGTTCATCAGGGATATTGGCCTAAACTTTTCTGTTTTTGTTGTGTCTCTTCCTGGTTTTGGTATCAGGATGATGCTGGCTTCATAAAATGAGTTAAGGAGAAGTTCCTCCTTTTCAGTTCTTTGGAATAATTTCAGAAGGAATGGTACTAGCTCTTCTTTGTACCACTGGTAGAATTCATCTGTGAATCTAGTGGTCCTGGGCTATTTTTGGTTGGTAGGCTATTAGTTGCTGCCTCAATTTCAGAACTTGTTATTGATCTATTCAGGAATTCGACTTCTTCCTGGTTTAATCTTGGGAAGGTATATGTGTCCAGGAATTTATCAATTTTTTCTAGATTTTCTAGTTTATTTGCTTAGAGGTATTTATAGTATTCTCTGATGGTAGTATGTATTTCTGTGGGGTCAGTGGTGATATCCCCTTTTTTATATTCCTATTTGATTCTTCCCTCTTTTTTTCTTTATTAGTCTAGCTAGTGGCCTGTTTTATTAATTTTTTCAAAAAAAAAGTAGCTCCTGGATTTATTGATTTTTTTGAGGGTTTTTTTATGTCTCTATCTTCTTCAATTCTTATCTGATCTCAGTTGTTTTTTATCTTCTGCTAGCTTTTGGAAGAGTTTGTTTTTGCCTCTGTAGTTCTATTAATTGTGATGTTAGAGTGTCAATTTGAGATCTTTAAAGCTTTCTGACATGGGTATTTAGTGCTATGAATTTCCCTCTTAATGCTGTGTTAGCTGTGTCCCGGATATTCTGGTATGTTTTTTTCTCATTGGTTTCAAAGGACTTCTTGAATTCTGCCTTAATTTCGTTATTTGCCCAGTAGTCATTCAGGAGCAGATTGTTCAATTCCATGAAATTGTGTGGTTTTGAGTGAATTTCTTAATCCTGAGTTCTAATTTTATTTCACTGTGGTCTGAGAGACTGTTTTTTATGATTTCAATTATTTTGCATTTGCTGAGGAGTGTTTTACTTCCAATTAGCTGGTTGACTTTAGAATAAGTGTCATGTGGCACTGGGAATCATGTATATTCTGTTGATTTGGAGTGGAGAGTTCTGTAGAAGTCTTCTAGGTCCACTTAATCCAGAGCTAAGTTTAAGTCCTGAATATCCTTGCTAATTTTCTGTCTTGTTGATCTGTCTAATAGTGACAGTGGAGTGTTAAAGTTTCCCATTATTATTTTGTGAGTATTTAAGTCCCTTTTTAAGCCTCTAAAAACTTGTTTTATGAATCTGGGTGCTCCTGTATTGAGTGCATATATATTTAGAATAGTTAGCTCTTCTTGTTGGATTGTTCCTTTTACCATTATGTAATGTCCTTCTTTGTCTTTTTTGATCTTTGTTGCTTTAAAGTCTGTTTTGTCAGAGACTAGGATTGCAACTCCTGTTTTTTTTTTTGTTATTATTTTTTTTTCTTTCCATTTGCTTGGTAAATTTTCCTCCATCCCTTTATTTTGAGCCTATGTGTGTCTTTGCACATGAGATGGGTCTCCTGAATACAGCACATGGATAGGTCTTGACTCTTTATCCAACTTGCCATTCAGTGTCTTTATATTGGAGAGTTTAGCTCATTTACATTTAAGATTAGTATTCTTATATGTAAATTTGATCATGTAATCATGCTGCTATTTGGTTATTTTCCACACTAGTTGATGCAGTTTCATCATAGTGTCATTGGTGTTTGTATTTCGGTGTGTTTTTGCAGTGGCTGGTACCATCTCTTCCTTTCCATATTTAATGTTTCTTTCAGGAGCTCTTGAAGGGCAGGCCTGGTGGTAACAAAATCTCTCAAGATTTGCTTGTCTGGAAAAGGTTTTATTTCGCCTATGCTTATGAAACTTAGTTTGGCCGGATATGAAATTCTAAGTTGGAAATTCCTTTTTTTATGAATGTTGAATATTGACCCCCAATCCCTTTTGGCTCGTAGAGTTTCTGTTGAGAGTTCCGCTGTTAGTCTGATAGGCTTCCCTTTGTAGGTGAACTGGCCTTTCTCTCTGGCTGCCCTTAACAGCTTTTCCTTCATTTCAGCCTTGGAGAATCTGAGGATTATGTGTCTTGGGGTTAATTTCTCGTGGAGTATCCTAATGGTGTTCTCTGTATTTCCTGAATTTGCATGTTGGCCTGTCTTGATAGGTTTGGGAAGTTCTCCTGGATGACATCCTGAAGTGTGTTTTCCAGCTTGTTTCCATCCTCCCTGGCTCCTTGTGGTACTCCTATCATTCATGGTTCAGTCTTTTATGAAGTCTCATATTTCTTGGAGGCTTTGTTCATTCTTTTTCATTCTTATTTTTCTAGTCTTGTCTGCAGGCCTTATTTCAGCAAAGTGGTCTTCAAACTCTGATAGCCTTTCTTCCCCATGATTGATTTGGCTATTGGTACTTGTGTATGCTTCACAAAGTTCTTGTGCTGTGTTTTTCAGCTCCATCAGGTCATTTATGTTCCATTCTAAATTGGTTATTCTAGTTAGCAATTCCTCTAACCTTTTATCAAGGTTCTTAACTTCTTTGCATTGGGTTAGAACATGCTTCTTTAGCTCAGTGTAGTTTTTTTATTGCCTATCTTCTGAAGCCTACTTCTGTCAATCTGTCCATCTGATCCTCCATCCAGTTCTGTGCCATTGATGGAGAGATGTTGCAATCATTTGGAGGAGTAAAGGCGCTCTGATCTTTTGGGTTTTCTGCATTTTTGTTGTTGTTGTTGGTTCTTTTTTGTGAGTTTGTCTAGATTTGTTCTTTGAGGCTGCTGACACTTGGATGGGGTTTTTGTGGGGGCTTTTTTGTTGTTGTTGATGCTGTTGTTGTTGCTTTCTGCTTGTTTTTCTTTCCATGGTCAAGTCTCTCTTCTGTAGAGCTGCTGCACTGTGCTGGGGGTTAACTTCAGTCCTTATTCATCTGTCACTCCCATGACTGGAGATGTCACTCAAGCACACTGGAGAACAGCACAGATGGATGCCTTCTTCTTCTTCTGGGACCTCTGATCTCAAGGGAAACCAACCTGATGGCAGTAGGATCGCTCCTGTATAGAGTGTCTGGCAATCCCTGTTGGAGGGTCTCACTCAGTTGGGTGGCAAGGGGAACAGGACCCATTTAATGAAGTACTATGTTCCTTGGTGGAGGGGGTGTGCCTCGCTGGGGGAAAACCCACTCATCTGGACTGATTGGATTCCTCAAAACTACCAGGAGGAAAGGCTAAATCTGCCAGGCCACAGAGATTGTGGCCACCCCTACCCCTAGGGGTTCAGGTTCAGGGAAATCCAGGGTCCATCCCTGAGCCTCTGGCTGGAGTTATTGGAAATACCTGCCCATTGAGGAAAGATGGATCAGGGTTAAGCCTAAAGAGGTCCTCTGGCTATAAACTGCCACAATCGGTGTGTTGGGCTGTAGGGGAAAGTCTTGAGACCAAGCCATCTAGCCTCCCTGGCTCTAGCAGGGGAAAAGCACAGCCTGGAGCTTTAGAGATGGGTGTTGCCCTTCCCCTGCCCAGGGAGCTTAGCATGTTAGCAAGTTTTGAGACCCAGTGCTGACTGTTGCTCCACCATCAAGGAGCTCAAATGGCTTAGACAGCAGGCAGCGGCAGTGGTGCTGCTTGGCTCCAACCCACCTCCCCCATGGGAGTTTCACAGGTTTAAGCAGATTCCATCTGAGAGGCTGTTAAGAGTCTGCATGCTCCAGGCCTGAGACCCTAGGCCTCAGTAGTATGAGTTCATGAATGGGATCTTCCAAACCGTGGGTTGCACAGTTCTGTGGAAAAAGCACTGTTTCCCTGCCTGGGTAGCAAGCTCACTCACCACCTCCCTTGGCTTGAGGGAGGGACTCCCCTGCCCTGTGTGGCTGTCAGGTGGGCCGCCACACCACGCTGTTCCTCCTTCTCTTCGTAGGTCCTGTCAGCCTCCTAGTCAGTTCTGATGAGAGAACCTGGACACCTTGGTTGCCAGTGAAGGATTCACATGCTTACTATGTTTTGTTTGTTTGTTTGTTTGTTTGTTTTTGGCAGCTTCTGAACTCTGCTGTTTCCAGTTATCTTTCCGTCCCCCATTTTACTTTCAAATTTAATAATCGGAGAGATCATTGTGTTTTTTCCCCCTATTAAAAGAGGTTCTGGAGGTTTTCTTAGTGTTCAAACTCTAATGATATAGTAGAAATAATAATTTCCTGTAACAGACGTAAAAAAGTGTGAGCTGGCAGTAATGACAGGGACAGTCATGTACAATCACCATAAAATGGGAATGAACACTGTGATTTATAAGTGATATGGATTTCTTTTCCACAAAACTATTTCAAACTGGGAATTTTCATTCAATATGTCTACATCCATCACTAGAAATGAAATAAAAAGCCTGACAAAAAAGTCCATCACTTAAAACCTCTGTTTTGATTGAACAGGCAATTCAAAGCCTTTAAGAAGATTAAATAGATAAACATCTCACTTTGGAAGCTGAAGTTTTCAGTAGGAGACCATAAAATACAATTATTATTATCAGGTGAACTTTTTCAACAGCATCACATACAACAAATTGGCTCAATAACTATTTTAACTTCAATTAGAAATTAAAGTAGTTTCTCTACCCAATATTTTATTTTTAATTGAAAGAGTTGTTGGGAGCCAATGGCTGTCAGCAGCGCCCTAATGGGGAAGTTGACAGTTAAACAAGGTACTTGACTATTGACCATTGGTTTTTCTTTGTATGAATTAACTTTCTAAAGCTTCCTCATTACATGTGTAATGCAGTCATCTATCGACTGTTATATTGAGGGCATATAGTAAGGAGTGCATTTCTCTTTCTTTCTCTCTCTCCCTCTTTCAAGTTAACTTTGCCCTTTTCACTTTCACTTATAGACTCACAAATCCTTTCTCTCTCTACTCATTCACACTAACTCTGTCATGAACATTGCCCATCAACTATAATAATATTTGAATAAGTCACTCACAGGTTCTAACTGCAAGGGTTTTTCACTTAGTTTCTTACTCCTTTTTGGATGTTGAAGATTTTGACTACATGACGCATTCTCTGGATCTCCTCAATTGTCCTTTCATTCTAAGGGAAGCTTGCAGCTATAATACATTATTATTCAGCCTAGTAGTGACTCTGTTGTTATATGTTTTCATTATTTAGTTATTCACAGAGCACAAAAATTGGCATGTACCTCATTAGAAAGAGAGGAAAAAGTCCATAAAATGCTGACACAACACTATGATACTCGCAATCACCAAGATGTAAGGAAATTAAGTCTCTAATAATAAGAGTTTTGAGTTTTAAATGTTCCATGATTTATGAATTCCTATTATAGACTTAATCTCACATAATCTCATGCACTTTTCAAGGAGCTTAGATAAGCCATGAAAAAGAAAAGCATAATATTTCCACCTCATTTAATTTGCAAGGCAAGGTTTTATATATTTAGATATAATCTTTAACTTTCCAAATTAAAATTGTTGTGATGAATATGAGTCCCAGAAAACTTTTCATAAGTGTCTTTAATAAAGCTAATATTATAAAATATTTTATAATAACATTATTGCATGAATTACTTTTTAATATGTCTGTTTTGTCAGTCAATAAAATACTTATATTTTGACATTTATAACAAATATCACAGCAAGTCATATGAAATGAAGCTTTAAATGGTTTGAATTTCATTTAATAATTGAAAAATTCACCAAACCTAGCATAATTATAATATATGAAAATTTATAGGATTCTTCATAGACCAACACAATGATTATACATTTTTTCCTCCAGAATGAGAGTCATTGGTATAATAGTATAGATATTTATGTATGTTTTCTTGTATTTTTCATGAGATAATTACATTTACTATATAACTTAATGACAATTTGTTTTGTGAAAATTTTGGATATACATCTATAGGAAAATAATTTTTTAAACTAATTAATTTGAAAATATTCAATATTTAAACATCTAGATTCAGTTGTGCGGACATTTTCTTTCCTTCTCCTTTCCTCCCCATTCTTTCTTTCTTACTTGTTTGCTTGCTTTTTTTTTGCTTCTTGTAACAGAATTCTTAACTTTCTCTGGCTCCCATTAAACCAAAATAAAGGAAAAAAAAGCCACCATAAAATAACTGCAAATTTTTCAGTTTAAACTCACTATATTAATATATCAGAGTTTGAAGCACGAATCTTCCAGAATGTCATTTTTATTTGCAACTGCACATGGATCAATGAGAAGCTTTTGCCTACTCAGTGCAATAATGCAACCTTGGATCAAGACAATGGGGGTTTATTTAATAAATAATGCTATAGCTATTTTATTATCAGTTTAATAATTAACTAAGCTTTTATATTCAGAGTATCTAACTTTCATAGAGAACACTAGGCAACATCCAATATAACATGATCACAATCACTATAACTATTATGAATTAAATAATTTAATGCTTCTCTTTGATTTTAAAAGAAAATTAAAATATTCTCCACATTAAAGTAATTTAAATTTGTGGCTTTTCTGAAACATGATGACATTCTAGAATGTTTTTAATCATATTAAATATAGTAATACATGTTTGTGAAATGTTACAGAATTGGTTACAATTTTAAAAAATTAAAAGTTGCATAATAAGATTTCTATTTAATATTTTATTACCTTCTGGCTTTTAATTGGTTTGTGGTCCTTAAGGATATTGTATTGTTTTTAAAATTATAATATAGTAAAGTTGACTTTTTTGGTATAAAAATTTTGGATAGATATGTGTAACCATCACCAAAATTATGAGTTTTCTTCTAACTCCTATGTGCTATTTTTTATAGTCATACCCTATTCCTAAACCTAAACCCTGACAACCATTCACCTGTTTTCCATCACTGTTGATTTCTTTCTTTTTGATAATGTCCAAACGGAATCATACAAATTATAACCTTTGAGACTGGCTTCTTTTACTCAACATAATCTTTAAAATGCAACTAAGTTGTTGCATTCGTCAATAATCCATTCTTTTGGACTGCTGAATAGTACTCCATTTTGATATAGAATACTTTGTTTTTCCATTAACTGAGTGAAATGCACTTGGGTTGCTTCTAGTTTCTAACAATTATGAATAAAGCCACAATAAACACTCACATATAACAGAAGCACTTTTTGTCTTACTTTTTGAGTAGCTTGATTTTGCCGCATCTATTCAATTATGATATGTCTTAGTGTAGATATCTATGGGTTTATTTTGTGTGAGGGTCACTGAGCTTCTTTAATCTCTAAATTTATATTTGTCACCAAACTTGGGAAGTCTCAGCTATTAGTTTTTCAAATATTTTTCCACACCTTATTATTTTGCTTTTTTGTCCTGTGGTTAATTACACAGTTGTTAGACCTTTGGTTTTTGTCCCACATGCCCCTGAATTTCTGATCCTTTTTGAATTTATTTACTTTTTACTTTTTGGTTAAGACTGGTTAAGACTGAATAATTTTTACTGATTTGTAATCATGTTAACTGACTTGGAAGAAAGAGTTTAGCCTGAAAATCTTTGCAGTGGTACTTGAATCTGCCAGCATATCCATCAGCCAGTGGCCAGTCTGGGAACTGTGCTGTGGTCCACCTGTTAGTTCCATTCTCCATGTCTTTGATATCTTATCAATTAGATACATGCTTTGAGGCTAGCCCTTGAATGTCATAAATTCTTCATGGGGTCTTTTGCCTAAGCTCCTCCCTCTCTGTGTCCTCTGTGGCTCTTCTTACTCAGAGGCTCCCCATATTCTTTTTTCGGCCAAAAAGCTAGAGTTTATTTCCCTTATTTTATTGTACATTTCTGTGATTGTGACCTCTTTTGTGGGCAAGTAGCAGGAGGACAAAAAAAAAAAAAAAAAAAAAAAGAAAAGAAAAGAAAAAGAGCAACAGCGTTTCATAGATCAGTGAGAAAGATTCCTTACCCTCAGAATTTAACTCCTATGGGTCATAGGATTGCTTAGGGGCTAGGATACAATCAATAATAATAATAATACATTTTAACATTATTTTAAAAATTAGGAAGAAAATGGAACATTTATGCATGCTCTCTGGGCATTAAGAATTTAATTCTTTCTCCTCAATCAGAAATAGAGGGCTGTTCCCAGAGTTCCTTCTATGTGTACTCAAAGCCACCTTCCAGGTTCTTGGGTGCACTGCATTCAGAATGAGGATAGCAGAAGGGAAACAAATGGTAAACTCATTGTGAATTTATTGGTACCTTGCATTTGAGTCTTCTCCAATTCATCTGCTTCTCTTTACTTCTGAGATTCCTCAAGTAGCTGCTTCATGCATTCTGTCTAGATTTTATAATTAAGTTTGGTAGACAGAGAGGAATGTGAGTACTAAATCTCACACATAACTCAAACTATTTTTATTACATGATTAAGATACATAGCTATTAACAAAATGAATATGTTCAGACCATAGCCTGTCAGACAGTAACATATTTTGTCAAAGACTGTCAAAATTCCTCTTCAAGTTAATAGTAGTATTAAAACAAAGTGTTAATGTTGGAAAGTGTTTTGGATGTTTATATGTTTAAAAATTATGTATATGTTCATATATATACTTATATGTATCTCTCGTTCTCTGCATATACATATGTATATACACACATATATACACACATACACAAATGCAAAACCTTTTATGGGGACAAATGAAAATCTGATACATTTAACATGCTGCATTGTCGAATGTGACTTTTGCCATCATAAGAAACCAGTAAAATAATAAAAATAAAGATGTTTCTTAAAATTACAAGCATTAGTAGTTCTCTAATAATTGTTTATACATGCATTGGGAAAACAGAAAAAAAAAATTTGAAAATATTTTCCATTTTTTAAATGTAAAAGAAATTGCAAACATACTGAGGGTTATTGCTATTTTGATATGGTTTCAGATGTAACCGAACAAATTATCTATCTAATTTTTTCAAGAATGAATGTATATAATTTAATAGCTGACAGTAATGTATGCAATCTGTTAGATTTTAGTCATTTATTTCTGTCAAACTATCACTAGTTATTCACTATTTATATGGAAGATGAAGACTATCATTTAGATCTTCTTTCCTAAAGAAATCATCTTCTATTATAATTAAAATATAAAATACTCTTTTATAAATTTTTATGTTGAATCATTTTTTAATGTGCTTCATTTACATTATATTTTGAGACATATTACCACCACAAATTACAGATGAATCAAAAAGATGACGATGAGAATAACCAGTATATATACTAAAGCAGAAGCAGCACTTCGATTTTCAAAATTAGTGGAATTGGGTGTCTTTTTAAACAGATGTCTATAAATATCATAAATAATGAAAAAGTCACCTTTCCTTTCTCATTCCTTTTATGAATTATTAAAATAAGCTTAATAAATCTACTATAAAAAGATAACAGAAAAAAATAAAAGAACTTTAATCCCTTTTATTTCTGCCCAGGAGACCATAATGAACTTCACACAAGATAATACAATTCTAATCCTTCTGCAAAAATGTTCATCCTTACAAGATGTCAGATTCTTTCCAGCTTTATCAATATTATCATACATCACCTATCTTATAAATTAATTATTGTTCATGATTTCTTTTAGAAAAGTACTTAAAAATTCAGACGGGTGTTCTGTGGGATCAAAACTTGGTCAGCGTACTCTTCCATTTGTAGCTCTTTTTATTCCAAAGGTAACTTCTGTGACATTCACACTCCACCAGATATTTCTGGAGCTGTGCAACTTGTAAATCCTTTTATGATGATTTTCCTCAGTCTATCAGTCAAAGTTTCAAGACAAGAAACACAAAACATTGTAGGCATGTTCAATATCAAAGTATTTAACGTAGGGTATTAAGTGCTTAGGAAATTTCTGGAAACACTGAAGGAGTGAAAATCAAGGGAGGGCTGCCAGTATGGCTGACATAAAGGACACAGAAAAGTCTAGAGGTAGGAAGCTGTTGCTGCCGCCACTGCCTCTGCTGCCACTGTTCCTGTGGGCATACAAAGGAAACTGAAAAGCATAGAAATATTCTTTGAATTTGTTTTTGAGACAGGGTCTCACTCTGTTATCCCGGCTGGAGTGCAATGGCGCAACTGCAGCTCACTTCATCCTCAACCTCTTAGGATCAGGTGATTCTCCTACCTCAGCCTCTGGAGTACCTAAAACCACAGGTGCACTCCACCAAGTCCAGACGAGGATCTCACTATGTTGCTCAGGCTGATCTTGAATTTCTGGGCTCAAACACTGCCTGCCTCAGCCTCTCACAGTGTTGGGGTTATAGGCGTGACCCGCTCCACCTGGCCAGAAATACTAAATATGTAAGGAGCAACTGCTGCTAAACACTCCAGCTTCTTGAAGTCACTTGCTAGCCAAAAGTGCAGCAGGAAAAATCTGGTTCCAAATCTGGAAAAATACCCTAAGATACTGTCTTTCTGAAATGTATCCTTAATAAACATTATTTAAGACTTCATTCATTGAAACTACTTTGCATTATATTCTAGATTCCTAGCTGTAAAGTTACCTAGAAGATTATAAAGTTGAATTTTCTATTCCTAGTTTTATGGGAGAGGATAGAGAAGACAGAAATTGATGTGAAATATAAATCAACATATCTAACACACATGGGATATTTATTTATATTAATGTCAAATATTTATGTCTTTCCGCTAAGTAGAGATAAATATATTAAACTATTCAAGCCAAAGAATACTTATGGACTTACAAGAATTTTCTTAAATAAAGTTATTAATTGTATAAAGTTATCAGAATTGGGGTAGTGAGAATTTTGTTTGAATTGTAACTCAAGGTTCAAAATGTATTTTTAAACTGATAGGAATTAATAAACAACCCAAAGAACATGAGATGAAGGCAAAAGGACCATTATGCCACTGTTTTCATCAACCAGGCTGAAGTGTTCGAATTTTGTTGTTATGCTGTTATTTCATAATTGTTATAAGCACTAAGCTTAAAAAAATAGTGTGTTAAATAAAAGATTTACTCAGTTGAATTCACTAATGTAAATATGACCAATATAGTATAATATAATGCATGTAAGAAATACTGAAGACTGTACATATATTTTTATGATATAGCTGAAAAGGACAAAACATGGCTTTTGAGGTTTTAAACCAAATGATGGTAGTACATTAACCTATAATTTCACTGTATCTGAACTTCTTGAAAAGTTTTTTATTGTTTAAATCTCATTGTATAGTCAAGTGTGCTTTTTATTTAGACAAATACAACTCATGTTTTATATGAAATGAAATTCTACTTATCATTTTGAGATACAGTTTCTAATCTGACAATCACAAGTATCTTGTGAAGCAGTTAAACAGCAATTACTGGCTTCGTTTTATGTAAGACTCAGAGAAGTTTTAAGGTTTGCCTAAGCTCACACAGGATGAAAATTTAAGCCCCTTGCAACTTTCATAAGACTCTATCATAAATTAAGTAAGATACTATCTTTCTGTAATGCATCCTTAATAAACATTATTTAAGTTCAATGTATTTAGTGAATTACCTTGGTTCTAACTTCCAGTGCAAACAGTCTTAATAGATTCTTTATTATGAACCAAGCATCTAGGTTCGGCTAGAATTCATTTGCTTTATTTATGTATGCACTAAATATTATCAATTAAATATCATCAAAACACTCTGTAGCATTTATATATACACATGTATTTATGTGTTTTGTATGTGGCATAAAATAAATATCATACTACACATGCATACACATGAAATTCACACACACTACACACACACCCCTCTTAAAAGGATTACAAAATCATTCCTCTGAGAAAAAGATGTTTAAGTATCTGCAAAAAAACAGTAGAGGTTTTATAGGAGGGGCATGGTTTTGAGGGGTGGCATTCACCTAACAGAGCTGAGTGAAAGAAAACAGGTAGGAACACATAATGAGAGAAAGGACAATTGTTATGTAGTAAACTGAAGGTCTCTTGCTATTTATCTTTGCGCCTTTAAGGTGGCATGAAGTGAGAGGGCTGTGGAATGACTTAGACCTAAATGGGATCTAGATGTGTGTGAAAGTGATGGCCGACTACAGAAAGAGATGGGATTGAGAAAGTTAACGGTGAGGTAAAATCGCAGTGTTCTCTTATTAAATTGCATGGGAAAGGAGCTGGGACCACGACATATGGTCAGGTTTTGTTTTCTCAGATGGGGTATGCTCTACTTTTGGTCTTTTTGTCACTGTATTATACCTTTGTGAAGCCTTCTGTGTAGCAGTGTATACATTTATATATAACACCCAAGGGGAAATAGTATTTTGAGTGAAGCATTTTGTCTAGATTATTTCAATAGTCTGGTTAAAAAGGAAGAGGAGAGGCCGGGTGCAGCAGCTCACCTCTGTAATCCTAGCACTTTGGCAGGCCAAGGCGGGGGGACTGCCTGAGCTCAGGAGTTTGAGACCAGCCTGGGGAACATGGTGAAACCCTGTCTCTACTAAAAATACAAAAAATTCGCCGGGCATAGTGGTGTGCGCCTGTAATCCCAGCTACACGGGAGGCTGAGACAGGAGAATTGCTTGAACCCAAGAAGCGGTGGTTGCAGTGAGCCAAGATTGCACCATTGCACTCCAGCCTGGGCTACAGAGGGAGACTCCGTCTCAAAAGAAAAAAAAGAAAAGAAAAAAAAAAAAAAAAGAAAAGAAAAGGAAAGAGGAGAGACAGTAGTGAGAAAGAGAAATAATCCATCCATTTAACTTCTCATTTTTTCCTCTAATCCTTCTTACATTATCTTGAGGTGATGAAGTTATAATTATTTTCTAACTGGATTCTTTCAAAAATATTAACTACATTAATTTGGCCCTCTGAGGACATATACTACGTATCTTTTTCTTGCTCTTTTTTTTTTTTTTCATAGCTGGTTTAATTTTAAGAACTGAACCACTGATTATACTTACACTTAACCTGCTAATGTTGTCTGTATCTCAACTCATTGGAATTTGATTTAACAAAATTAGTTGTGTAAATAGTAAACTATTTTGCTTTTGTTATTATTGAATAGCAAATTTTTAATAAAATTGACCATTCATGTATTCATTTAGAAGAATCATATGAGAATTCATGCCATAAACCTCTGCAGCGACAACATTCCATTTTCTTCCTGAAGTTTTGTAAGTTTAATTATGCTTTGATTATTCCACTCATTTTAAACGTACTCACCCTGTATATATCACTTTTCTCCTGTTAGTTTTATTTGCATTGTACATGAACATAGTATTATTTAATATGCTATTGTGAATTAGCCTTTAATTTTCTGCTATTTTCAGCATTCTGCTAGTGGACTTTAGATATGGTGGTCACTTCGTATTTCATACGCTATGACATTTTGATGTGTATTAATCTGAGAGTGATTATTATAATGAATACAACTATATGAATGCTCCCAACTTTCATCCAAAATATTCTCTGAAGATTTATTTCCTTGTTCTATATGTATATATATTCATGGAAGTGACTGCCAACAAAAAGAATGGTTTTTATAAGACTAATCCCCGAGTGGGTTGATAGCGTAATGTGGGCACAAGGATAGACATCAAGACCAGAGTAACAAATAGAATCCAGAAACAGTCCTACATATATATGGGCACTGGATTTATGGCAAAGGCATGACTGTAATAAAGGGTAATTGTATCTATTGAATATATGATAAAAATAAATATTTAATTCTATGTCGCATCATATACAATAAATATCAGATGGATTATAAATATTAAATAAAAGTAAAGATTGAAACAAAAATACCTTTAAAAGAAAATCGAATATATTAGTTTCTGAAAAGCAATAATTTATTAAAAGGTCACTGAAGTTACTAACCATAAAATAGTTAAATTAGGCTGGGTGTGGTGGCAGTGGCTCATGACTGTAATCTCTGCACTTTGTGAGGCCAAGGTGGGCAGATCACGAGGTCAGAAGTTCAAGACCAGCTGGACCAACATGGCAAAACCCCATCTCTGCTAAAAATATAAAAAATAGCTGAGCATGGTGGTGCGCTCCTGTGATCCCAGCTACTCAGGAGGCTAAGGCAGGAGAATTGCTTGAACCCGGGAGGCAGAGGTTGCAGTGAGCTGAGATCACGCCACTGCACTCCAGCCTGAGCTACAGAGCAAGACTCCATCTCAAAAAGAAAAATAAAGTTAAACTCTATAAACAAAAAAAGTACAATCAGATGATTACATTAAAAGAACAAAAAATCAAGATTCAAAGTCAGATAAAATATTCTCAGTCCTTATATATAAAAATATTTGTATCTGGAATATATATATCATGCCTCAAAATCAATAAGAAAATGATAGACTAGCAAAGAGAAAACCTGATAAGTGTATTTTTTTCAAAGAGAATAGCCAAATGGCTGATAAAAACATGAAAAGTTACTGTTAGTCTGCATAAAAATGTAAAGTGATTCCACTAGGCAACTATTAGAATTTTTTTAAGTGAAAAATGTTGGCCAGGGTAAGAAACAATTATTCCTCTTATTCCTTTCTGGTATGGTCATAATTTGGTATAACCACTTGGAAACCATTCAGTGTATATACTTACACTGTGTACATACCTATGCTAAGAATCCCATTTCAATGTTTGTCTTCAAAAGAAATGTATACACATTTTCACCAAAACATATTGACAAGTATACTCATGCCCAAGATAATTATTCTCCATAGCTCCCAAGTGAACATTACCAAGATGTCATTTGACTAAACAGAGATACATAAAAATAAATTATTGTATATTCACAAATTGGAAAAATATATAGAAATGAGAATGAACAGACGACTATGAGTTAATATGGACAACTCTAATAAGCATTCTATTGATAGAAAGAAGCCAGGTACACAATAGTACATCTAAGATATATTACATAAATTTAATTAACATTCAATAATAAAATATGGTGTTGGAAGTCAGGCTAGGGATTCCATTTGGGTACGGAGCTCTAGTGACTGGAAAAAAGTGGCAGATGGACTCTGGGGTTTTGGTAATATCCTGTTTCCTGATCCAGATGCTGCTTACATGACTATTCAACTTAACGAATTGTTTAACTTTCTACACTTACACATTCATAATTTTCTTTTCTTTTTTTTTTTTTGAGATGGAGTCTCACTCTGTCACCCAGGCTAAAGTGGAGTGGCATGATCTCGGCTCACTGCAACCTCCGCCTCCCGAGGTCAAGCGATTCTCCTGCCTCAGCCTCCTGAGTAGCTGGGACTTCAGGCACCCGCCACCACACCCAGCTAATTTTTGGTGTTTTTAGTAGAGACGGGGTTTCACCGTGTTAGCTGGGCTGGTCTCAAACTCCTGACCTCATGATCCGCCCGCCTCAGATTCCCAAAGTGCTGGGAATACAGGCGTGAGCCAGCACGCCCGGCCTAAAATTTTTTAAATAAAGGTACATTTTAATGACTGATATTGAAAATTCACTCTCCCACTAATGGCAGCTCTTTGCTGTTTTCCTCTGTGTTGTCTAATTTCTTCAGCTTTACAGGTTTATATTAGTAGCCAGGCCACTGATGTTATGGAATTTTTAGGCTGTGCTAGAATCTAGAATGTATATCAACTGCTTCTCTCTCCCAAAATAATTCCCAATGAATTAAATTCTTCGTTTTTTGGAATTAGGAGGAGTTGCCAGGATGGAGTCAGTTTCTGACCCACTCTTTTCATGGTTGTCGAAACAATTATGTGGTACTTGTCTTTAAAACTCTCTCTTAATTACAACGCATTAATGAGTTCTTATGAAGGACAGCAACAAATTTTCAAAATATTGAAAAATTAGACTTTTTTTCTACTCACATATTAAAAATGTGTATGTATATTTGTTATGATTTGTAATTTCTGTTCTCTTAATCTAACATACACAGACTATGAAAGTTGACATGAGATTTCATGTAGCATTCCTTACTATTACATTTCTAAGTATTGCCCATTCATTTTTTGGCAGATCTTGATAGTTTAAACTCATAACTTTTAATTAAATAAAGGAATGTGTCTTCTTGCTGTCCCTTAAAAAGTGATTGCTTCTTTTATTGCATGCAGAGTATTTGTAGTTTAATGGAGATGGGACCTGTATTTTATTTCCCTATAAACTAGTAAATATTGTAAATATTCTTCATATTATTTGGGTTGCTTTTAAATCATATGCCCCTTAATGTCAGCAAGCATGTGAGTAAAAAGAGGTTGACATCCAATTAACACAGGCTTTTACAAGTTTAATGAGCAGTGATAAATTTAAATTCCTTCTTTGGCACTTTTAAAGAAAGCGTAATAACAAGTGGAATGAACCAGAGGGAATGTTGCTCTATTGATTCATAATAAATTATTTCTAAATTATTTGTTTGGAGACAGGAGAAATCTGCTTTGCAATGAAAGTCATAGGTTATTTAAACATTTCTGTCTGCGGTAAAGCCAAATAATAAACTACAAATCCTTATACTATGTAAGAAAATCACAGAGCCTAAACGTAAGCTTGCTATTTTATTTGATTTTATTTTTAGGCTTTCAATTTGTAGGTGTTTTTTGATTTCCCTTTATTATTTCACTGCCAGTAAGCAGAATGTTCTATGATGTCAAGGTAACATCAGAGATTTCTGTAAAATGCAACATTAAATTTTTAATTAGCAAGTAAAACTTTTGCATATGAATTGACCATCTCAATATCTATTCCTATTAAAAATGTCTTTGTAAATGATAACATAAAGACATTTTTGCTGCTCTGGGACTGATACAAATTATTGAAAGTAATTCCAATACAACAATAATTAATTCTGCTTTTATGTGCACAGTGTAACATTTCAAAATGATAATAACCAATCACACTCATTTTATATACAATTGACTGGAAGTCACCTAATACTTGATTGTAGCAAGACTGTTTTCATAATTGATTATTAACATTTTCTCAGAGAGATATCTAACAATTGAGTTTTAATCATTTTTTTAATTTATTTTTTATTATTATTATACTTTAAGTTCTAGGGTACATGTGCATAACATGCAGGTTTGTTACATATGTATACTTGTGCCATGTTGCTGTGCTGCACCCATCAACTCATCAGCACCCATCAACTCGTCATTTACATCAGGTATAACTCCCAATGCAATCCCTCCCCCCTCCCCCCTCCCCATGATAGGTCCCGGTGTGTGATGTTCCCCTTCCCGAGTCCAAGTGATCTCATTGTTCAGTTCCCACCTATGAGTGAGAACATGCGGTGTTTGGTTTTCTGTCCTTGTGATAGTTTGCTAAGAATGATGGTTTCCAGCTGCATCCATGTCCCTACAAAGGACACAAACTCATCCTTTTTTATGGCTGCATAGTATTCCATGGTGTATATGTGCCACATTTTCTTAATCCAGTCTGTCACTGATGGACATTTGGGTTGATTCCAAGTCTTTGCTATTGTGAATAGTGCCACAATAAACATACGT